>NC_064628.1:120685291-121310291 GCF_023864275.1 Schistocerca cancellata
ACTCTCAGAACACTTTCATATCAACACGGCTATATTTTCTTCTTCACAATAAAACAACTACACAAGTTTCACATGCGCTTTCAAGTCTTGCAAATCAACCCCATCTGGAAAACCTTAGTACTTAACATATATCATTACAGTCCCTTTTGGTTTTAATCACGCTTGTCAAAACAGTTCTTGTTCCTAGCAAGTCAAACAACAGAGTATATGAGTCTCTAGATAAACCATATTTCGTTTGTTTCCAACAGTCACTACTATTTCACTGCCAAATAGTAGCCCTCGATTACTCCTTGTACTGGACATACAGCTTCCGAGGCTTGCGCACCCACCACTTGTCAGCGATAGACTGCCACAACTTTAGTCTTCTTGTAATACACGCCCATCCTTCACACATAAACCGTATCGCAGTAGACACATTTCCACTCTCACACACTCATCCTTAAAATATTGTGTGTTCGAGATGGTGAAATAAGAGTGTCTCTAGAATTTACCCCAAAATTCTCGAGGCACTGCAAATTTTGACGAGGCTTGTGCATCTCAACTTACAAACTAAACTGCCAACTTTCCACCTGAAACAGCTGGTTATGTGGTTTGCTATTGCCAACTGCTTTCTCTACAGTAATGACATTTCTGATGACAGCTCTAAGTCTGTCATATTACTGAGCCATCTAGGTGAGTGAGCACGTTGAAATTACAATGAAGTTACAAATGTCGTAGGTAGTATCACTTACTTAAGGTATAAAAGGGGACTGCATTAGCAAAGCTGTCATTTGTTCTCAGGTGATTCATGAGGAAAGGATTCCAACATGATTGTGGCTGCATGATGGGAATAATAAACTTTGAACGCAGAATGGTAGTTGGAGCTAGATGCATGGGACATTCCATTTTTGAAATAGTTAGGTAATTTAATATTCTGAGATTCACAGTATCATGAGTATGTTGAAGATACCAATTTTCTGGTATTATCTCTCACCACGGACAACACAGTCACTGATGGCCTTCCCTTAAAGGCTGAGAGCAGTGGCATCTACGTACAGTTGTCAGTTCAAACACACAAGTAATACTGCATGAGATAACCACATAAATCAATGCGGAGCATACAAGAAATGTATTCATTAGGACAATATGGTGAAATTTGGCATTAATGGGCTATGGCAGCATAAAACCAATTCAAGTGCCTTTGCTAACAGCACAACATTGTCTGCAGCGCCTCTGCTAGGCTCATGACCATTGACTTAGAAGCTTCAATTTTTTGTACCATCAAGGGAGCTAGGACCTCAGTATGTGACACAAATTTCAACTTGATAGGTCTACTCATTCCTGAGAAAAAGGGAGTTTAACAATCAGACAGACACACAAACAACAAAGCAATCCTATAAGGTTTCCATATCTACCAGTTGAGGCATGGAACCCAAATTACGCAGAGTGTAATGAACATCTCCATACATAATCATCAAACCAGATAGCAACTGCTTACAACAGGATAGAAAATATAATGTTAAGTCTCAAACCAATATGTTTCATCAAGGAGTACTGGTATATAACAGACAGCTGAAAAGTGTGGTCTCAGCTCTCTGAGACTATAGATGTGTGTGCAAGTTGTGTTTATGTGAGAGTGTGTGTGTGTGTATGTATGTGTGTCTACTGCTGACAAAGGCCTTAATCGCTGAAAGATTTAATTGTGTGAATCTTTTTATTCTGCCTATCATGACTCAGCATCTCCGCTATATGGTGAGTAGCAACTTTCCTTCTCTGGTATTGAAACAGCTAAAAAGGTATCACTGATATATATGGACTATGCAAATAAAAAAAACTCTTAAAATATATTAAAGAAACAATAATTTTTACCCATGAAATATATTTACTCAGTGAAAGAGTAAATGTAATAAGACTTGTTAATATAATAATTCAGTATTCAGAGCTATAAATAACAAAGTAGTCATTCAGCTATATATAATTATGATCTCCACAAAAACAAAATTTTTCTACAGATGAATAAATGCATGAATCAATGAAATAATGAAAAGTGATAGCTTCAATAATTGTTGGTCAGCAATAAAGTTTCTTCACATCCTGCCCCTCCCATGTTTATCACAAACTTTTATATTTTTCAAAGTTTTGGAAATTATTTTTCCATAATAATGAAAGTCTGTAGCAGAATAATAAATGAAGACTGATTTATGAAAGCTCTTTCATGGTTTAACATGGACAAATAGCTGTCAAATAATATATATGACAGTATGACAGTGCACATTACAGTGTCGTTACTTTCTAAAGAGAAATAAAAATGTAATGCATAGTTTCAGTGTTAAAGAGTACAGTAATGTTTAGTCACATACCCATTGCTGGCACAATATGCCATTATTAAATATGATATTAGAAATACTGTTCCATCCCAGTACGCTGCTATGGAACCCCAAGGAGAAAATAAATATGGTTCTCCATATTTCAGATATACTGCCATGAATCCTGCAATAATCCCATCAGCCTCCAATGCAGCAAATATGTCGACAGCACTTGTAAATGCAAACAATCCAAACCCTATTGAGAGAAATACATATTACCATGATAGAGAATGTATTTAAGGCAAGTTGCCTAGATTTTGTAAACTATCTACAACATTTAACAATTACAATCCTCTTTAATCTTTTAACAATTCCTCTAGTTGAAACATCTAGTTGTAAAAGTAATATCATAAGTTCAGTTTATAAAGAAATATATGCAATGACCTTTATTTACCTCTAGGAGACACAGTATTCAATACAACCAACAGAACCACATAAAAATAGATTACAGTAGTCCTAGACTTTGGAGCTACTGACTTCTTTGTAAAGTACAGAATACTAAATAAAAATAACATTGAAAATATGATAAGGGAACTAAAATCAGTGGACTGGTCCTTTAAATTGAACTCTGAGAGAACTATTGATGAATGCACTATGCAGTTTTTAGACATTGTTCAAAGCATACTAAATAGCAACAAGAAAAGTATTAATGACACCAAATGCAAACCGAAACATACTAAAATATGGTATACTCCAAAACTGAATAAAATAAGATTACTACTTCTCAGAGCTAAAGATAGATCTATTAAAAGTTGTGAACTTAAAAAGATATACGCAAAACTCAAAAAAGTCTACAAAAATGAAATTAAAATAGCCAAGTGTAAAGTAAATGATAGCTAAATTTTGAAATCTAAAAATAGTTGTAAAGCAGCATGGAATGTCATTAAAAGTGAATAAATCAATGCAAAAAAGACTGTACCATTCTCATAAATTCCAATGAATTAAAGGAATACTTTGTAAGCTGTACAGGTGGTAATTATTTTAATTGCAACAATAACACAGTTGCTGAGACACTTTTACCCAAAGAAAAAATATAACTACCTTCCCAGGGTCTAAAATAATTTTCCACAATATTACCAAAGCAATTAACAAGCTTGGAAATTCTAAAATGGAGGACTATTATGGAATGAGTAATTTTGACATAAAGAGCATATCAAATGAAATTAAGATGCCATTACTTTACCAGGCCAACAGAATTGTGGCACGTAGCATTTTCCCTGGAGCTCTTAAAAGCACTGTTACCCTTCCATTGTTTAAGAAAGGAGAAAGACAACTCCCTAGTAATTATACAAGGTCTGTTCAAAAAATTCTGGAACATTTGTAATTTTGCACAAATTGTGTATTGTGCACTAAATGCGTCTGGCACCCCTACATATGCCTGTGTTTAATGTGTAATTGCCAGAAGTTTCATTGTTGTATGTGTGCTAGTTTTGGTCAGTGCTGTATTGACTAGAATGTTGTGTCGCACGATTTGTGAATTTCGAGATGGCAGAGTAAGAGCAGCAAGGTGTCTGCAATAAATTTTGCATGAAACTCAATAAAACTTTGCAGAGACAAATCAAATGATGCAGAAAGCCTATGGTGATGAGTACTTAAGCCGTACTTGGTGTTATGAATGGTTACACAGTTCGAAAACGATCAGACTGAAGTTAAAGATGACCCTCATTTAGGACACCTTTTGACATCTGCCGAAGGATTAGTTAACCATGAACTCATGCTCCAGGAACAAACTGTTAATCAATACTACTATCCGGACATGTTGTGACACCTGCAAGAAAATGTGAGAAAGAGATGGCCTGAAATGTGGTGAGGCAATTCATGGCTCTTGCATTACAATAATGCACCCAGACATTCATCCCTGTTGGTGTGTAGCCATTGCACAAAAAATGATCTCATTGTGCTGCCTCATCCTCTTTACTCTCCAGACATGACACATGAGGACTTTTTTAATTGTGAAGATTAGCAAAAATGGATGAGATAAAAGAAAATTTGCAGACAGCACTTTGCGCAATCCAGCAAGAGGCAAGACTGTTTCTGTAAGTGGAAATGCCATTGGGAGCAATGTATCAATTGTGGAGGAGAGTAAGTCAAAGGAGACCATGCACAATAAGTAAAAGATATGTGTAGAAAAACTTTGTGGAGGAAGTTCCGGAATTTTCTGAACAGACCCTGCACGCCTATCTTAGTTGTTCCAGTTGTATCAAAAGTAACAGAAAGCTGTATAAACAAACAAATATATGACTACTTTGAAAATGATTGATCACTGAATGTAAAGCAGTTTGGCTTTAGATCAAATCTCTCAGCAGTAAAAGTGGTAGGAAATCTTCTAGTGATTATATATGAGAGTGTTGAAAAGAGATGAGCTACACTTATAGACTTGAGCAAAGCCATCAAACTCAGTGTTATGAGTCCATATTAATAAAACTAGCTTACTATGGCATTAGAAATAAGTCACTAAATATATTTAGAACCTACCTAACTAACAGGCTACAGTTAGTATATGCAAATAATCAGGCTTAACAGTTGTTGAAAATAAAACATGGAATACCACAGTGATCAGTTCTTGGAGATTTTCTCTTCACTGCATATATAATTGGTTTTTCAAGTCACATACTACATGAGAATGTGCTGTATGCTGATGACATCATGCTGACAACTACAGATGAAAACTTGCAAAATGTTAAAAGTTACAACAGAGAAATTATTGAGATGACAAATCATTGGCATATAGCCAATCAGCTGTCCATTAATTCAAACAAAACCAGAAGAACTTTATTTCATTCTCAAAGAGCAATGAAGTCTGAGAATAAGAACATGAAAGTACTTGGCCTTGTGATTGATAAAAGGCTATCATGGGATGGACACATAAATTATTTAAGCAGCAAATTGGCAAGAGTCTTATTTTTCATACATAAATTAAGACAACATATCAGTAAGAAACTGCTACTTAACTCTTATTGTGGCTTCTTCCAATCACATCTGCAATCTAGAGTACTGTTTTGGGGGGATGCACCTGAGACAGCTTACATTTTTCAATGGCAGAAGAAAGCCATTAGATACATTCTGGGTCTGTCTCCCAAAGAAACTTTCCAAAGTCAGTTCAGAACACTTAACATAATGACAATCCCGAACCTTTACACCTACAGTTGTATAATTTATGCTAAACAAGCTTAGGCTAAGAAATAATGTTCATGTGCACAACATAAGAAATAGCCATTTGGCAGGTTTACCATACTCACGGCTTTCTCTCGCACACAATAGCCAAAAACAGGTGAGCCTTAAAGTCCTCAGCAAACTGCCAAAACAGCTTATTTGACTCCCTTACACAAGTACAAGAAAGTATTAGAAACTCCGCTAAAAGAACAAGAATTTTACACAGTTGATGAATTCATGGAGAGTGATTTCCAAGAAGTGTACTTTGGGTAACTGTGCCTATCAGTAAAATTGTGTGTAAGGGAACCAAAGATAAATAAAAGGTCATCAGAGAGTTGGAAGTCAATGAATGTGCATTAGTATGTAGCCTGAGTTAAAAGATGATACAAGGGAGAGAGAGAACGAGAAGTGAAAATGGGTGTGAAGAAGGAAAAAATGAAAAGTCTACACCAATATTTCACAATCACATGGACTCTGCTCCTGAACATTAACTGTCCACATCAAAATCTCCTAAAACCTCATTTAAACACTAGCCAAATTCATTCTTGTCTGTAACTTATTTATCTTTCTGGAGCACACCTCTAAACATGTGAGGACAATGGCTATGAGGACCAAGATGGCTCTATCCTATGTCAGTTGGTCATGGGCAGTATGGAGGTGGCATCCATCAATTGCCAAAAGCCGCACACCCTGGCTTGGTACATCTCTCTTGATGGTATATTGGCGTCTGTGCTCATTGTGAAAAATAATGCCTTCACTATCTTCAGCAGCTCAATTCCTTCTCCAAGTTGACATTCACCTAGTCCTTCTCCAAATCCCAACCCATAATCCTCTGTTTTGATCTCCATCTCACTGAAGCATGCTGCCAATTTTTGGCCCATATCAAATCAACCAACAGATATGAATATGTTCAGCTCCATGGCTTCCATACCTTCCATATCAAACACACTATTTCCTGTAACCAAAGTATTCATAGTAACACAGTTGCCCCAACATGAAATCCCTCAAAACCTATACCAATAATTTTTCTCAGTCTCTATTCTGCTGCAGCTACCCTACTGCTCTTGCTCATAAACAAATCTCCCAGCCAGAACACTCGTTCTTGCCCTCTTAAAACTGCACCTGTTACTTTTAAAACACACAGAAACACCCCTATCATAAATAAATTCCACCCAGACCTTGAATGTCTCGGTAAGTTAATGCTCCAGGACTATTACTTTCTCAATTAGAGTTATGAGCTAATCTCTCACTGATAGCCTTGCCACACTCTGACCCTTTAAAATTCCCAGACCACCATCCCAACACCAAGGTTCTCACTTTAGCAATTGTTCCTATTGTACAACCTGCACTATGCATCCACCCACTTCCAGTTAAGTCACTGCTATCTACCTTACACAGGGATAAATACTACCATACTGGTAGAATGCATGGGTAAATAAAGACAAACTGTCTGAGCCAGAATTCTTGCTATCCTTACTTCTTTAAATTTATTCTGGTTGTTACTGAAGTAATCATCATTTTCCTTGCATGTGCAAAAAATACAATTTCTTCAGTATTTACTAATTAATTTTATATATAGTTGGCTTTCTCATCCTTATAATTTTTTGATTCATCACAAGGAATATCACCAGAAATTTAAGCCTCATATGTTAGGTTTGAACATTTAATGCACAGATGTCAGATCATGTTTCATAGCAACTGATTTTTTTTAACTATCTTAGGGCAGGTTGAAACATATTTCTAACAGTGTTGACAAATAAGGAAATTCATCCTTAATATGTGAACTTTCAAGAATGACCTTCCATTTTGTCATCTTTAATGTATCCTATAATTATCATTATTCTCATCATTCAGAAGCCCAATAAAAATACGGTAATGGAAAGGATATTTGTTGGTGGAATATAAAAGGGCAAATCAGTACATATTTGCACTTTAATTCTAATGATTCATATGTTAACAATATGGCTTTGCACTCTCACTAGCTGCTAGATGGCACTGTTCTCTCCATTTGTGGCAAGTTACAGCTTTTTCACATTATAACAAAGCAAATGGATCCTTTCAGCTATTATGTCTTTCTTCCTCAAAAACTTTTTTTTTTCAAATTCTGTAATATTTTCACTACATTTATATAGCACATGCACCTTTCCTAAAAAAATATAATATTGACTGAGGGATTTATTATCTATTAGGTTGGTGCTTAAGTTCATAGTGTTTTTATTTTGCATGTTGGTATTCCCCTTGATATGCATTTATTTATTGACTGTCGTTTTTTATTTGTAATTCAGTGTTGCTATTTGAGTTTACATATTGTCATTTGGATATTATGAACACTAGAAAACGTGGTTCCAAGTGGAGAAATTAGAACATTTATGACATATTCTTCTGTTTGATTTCAGTAGAGGGGCAACAACAGTGGAGGCAGCCATGAATATTTGGGCCATGTATGGGGATAACACCATTGCACAGACCATGGTCAGAAAATGGTTTTCTCGTTTTAAAGAGAACTGTTTTGACATTAGTCACTCTCGACATTCAGGAAGACCTTTGGGGTTTGATGAAGATCATTTAAAAGCATTAATTCACAATGATCCACATCAGTGTTCTCAAGAACTGGCAAATGTGATGAACTATAATCATTTCATCGTTGTGAAATATTTTCATGCAACAGAGAAGGTTTAAAAATCAGATGTATGGGTACTGCATACTCTAAGCCAAAATCACAAAAAATTGCATGAGGACATATGTGTATCTCTGCTTGCTCTTCATCAACTGACTCGTGAACAATACCAACCATTCCTACCCTGTACCATTATTGGTGATGAGAAATGGTGTCTTTATGCTAACATATGGGGAAAAAAAGGAACAGTTGAGCCCAAACAAAGCAGCAATTCCCCATGTAAAGACCTGTGCACATCCACAAAAGATAACGCTATGCGTCTGGTGGAACAGTGACAGCGCTGGTGTATGACAAATTGCTTCCCAGTGATGTAATCATCACTGCTGACATTTACTGTCAACAACTGAGGTGTCTTGCAGACACTTCCCAAGAATAATGACTGTGAAGACTGTAAAGTGGTGCTACTCCAACATAATGCCCACCTGCATTCTGCTCGACTGACAAAAAAAGCTACACAGGAGTTGGGTTGGGAAGTCAATCCACATCCACCTTATTCACCTGATCTTCCACCCTCAGATTTCCAACTTTTCCGCTCTCTACTGAAAAACCTTCACAAAACTTCCTTTCTAGATAAAAATGCACTCTGAACATGGCTCAATGAGTTCTTCACTTCAAAACCATTTGATTTCTACTGTCACATAATCAAAAAGTTGCCCCAGTGATTGCAGACATAGTGAAGGGGGACTGATGATTAAAATCTCTGTTATGTGTATCTATTGTGTTAATTAAACTTACAGAAAAATGCTATGAACTTATACAGTAACATACTATTACATTAATTTGGTTATTGGGAGTTAATGAGTTAGCTAGTTTGCCTCAAAACTATGTCACTTACAAAATACCAGTAATTTCAGATTTCATTATCATTGTTCATACATAAAAACATACCTGATTACTGACTTCCTGATAAAGCAGTCGAAAAAGATGTAGAAATAAGTAAAGCATTCATACAACCAATGAAAAAATACATTAGCAACATTTCTAGTCATTTAATTCCAGAGTAATTAGCATCCTTAGTTAAAACATTGTTACTATATATATATATCTAAAAAGAAAGATGATGGGACTTACCAAACAAAAGCGCTGGCAGGTCGATAGACACACAAACAAACACAAACATACACACAAAATTCTAGCTTTCGCAACCAACGATTGCCTCGTCAGGAAAGAGGGAAGGAGTGGGAAAGACAAAAGGATTTGGGTTTTAAGGGAGAGGGTAAGGAGTCATTCCAATCCCGGGAGCGGAAAGACTTACCTTAGGGGGAAAAAAGGACAGGTATACACTCGCACACACACACATATCCATCCGCATATACACAGACACAAGCAGACATTTGTAAAGGCAAAGAGTTTGGGCAGAGATGTCAGTTGGGGCGGAAGTACAGAGGCAAAGATGATGTTGAAAGACAGGTGAGATATGAGCGGCGGCAAATTGAAATTAGAAATTAGCGGAGATTGAGGCCTGGCGGATAGCGAGAAGAGAGGATATGCTGAAGGGCAAGTTCCCATCTCCGGAGTTCTGACAGGTTGGTGTTAGTGCGAAGTATCCAGATAACCCGGATGGTGTAACACTGTGCCAAGATGTGCTGGCCGTGCACCAAGGCATGTTTAGCCACAGGGTGATCCTCATTACCAACAAACACTGTCTGCCTGTATCCATTCATGCGAATGGACAGTTTGTTGCTGGTCATTCCCACATAGAACGCTTCACAGTGTAGGCAGGTCAGTTGGTAAATCACGTGGGTGCTCTCACACGTGGCTCTGCCTTTGATTGTGTACAACTTCCGGGTTACAGGACTGGAATAGGTGGTGGTGGGAGGGTGCATGGGACAGGTTTTACGCTGGGGGCAGTTACAGGGGTAGGAGCCAGAGGGTAGGGAAGGTGGTTTGGGGATTTCATAGGGATAAACTAAGAGGTTATGAAGGTTAGGTGGACGGCGGAAAGACACTCTTGGTGGAGTGGGGAGGATTTCATGAAGGATGGATCTTATTTCAGGGCAGGATTTGAGGAAGTCATATCCCTGCTGGAGAGCCACATTCAGAATCTGATCCAATCCCGGAAAGTATCCTGTCACAAGTGGGGCACTTATGGGGTTCTTCTGTGGAAGGTTCCGGGTTTGAGGAGATGAGGAAGTGGCTCTGGTTATTTGCTTCTGTACCAGGTCGGGAGGGTAGTTGCGGGATGCGAAAGCTGTTTTCAGGTTGTTGGTGTAATGGTTCAAGGATTCTGTACTGGAGCAGATTCGTTTGCCACGAAGACCTAGGCTGTAGGGAAGGGACCGTTTGATGTGGAATGGGTGGCAGCTGTCATAATGGAGGTACTGTTGCTTGTTGGTGGGTTTGATGTGGACGGACGTGTGAAGCTGGCCATTGGACAGGTGGAGGTCAACGTCAAGGAAAGTGGCATGGGATTTAGAGTAGGACCAGGTGAATCTGATGGAACCAAAGGAGTTGAGGTCGGAGAGGAAATTCTGGAGTTCTTCTTTACTGTGAGTCCAGATCATGAAGACGTCATCAATAAATCTGTACCAAACTTTGGGTTGGCAGGCCTGGGTAACCAAGAAGGCTTCCTCTAAGCGACCCATGAATAGGTTGGCGTACGAGGGGGCCATCCTGGTAACCATGGCTGTTCCCCTTTGCCACAAAGAAAAATGATCCTAATCCTACTCCTAATGATCCAACTCCCCAAGACACTATCCAAATTGAACCATGCCTGGAACAGTTTCGTCCTCCGTCACAGCGGGACCCACCTCCCCTTCCTCAAAATCACCCTCTCCTAACCTTCCAGGAATTTCTGACTTCCAGCCTTGCCTCTCAATCCTTCTTAAAAAACCTTAATCCTACTCCCAACATCACCACTGCTGAAGCCCAGGCTATCCTTGATCTGAAGGCTGACCAATCCATCGTCATTCTTCCGGCAGACAAGGGTTCCACGACTGTGGTACTTGATCGTCGGGAGTATGTGGCTGAGGGACTGCGTCAGCTTTCAGACAACACTACTTACAAAGTTTGCCAAGGTAATCCCATTCTGATGTCCAGGCGGAGCTTCAAGGAATCCTCAGAACCTTAGGCCCCCTACAAAACCTTTCACCTGACTCCATCAACCTCCTGACCCCACCAACACCCCGCACCCCTACCTTCTACCTTCTTCCCAAAATTCACAAACCCAATCATCCCGGCCGTCCCATTGTAGCTGGTTACCAAGCCCCCACAGAACGCATCTCTGCCTACATAGATCAACACCTTCAACCCATTACATGCAGTCTCCCATCCTTCATCAAAGACACCAACCACTTTCTCAAACGCCTGGAATCCCTACCCAGTCTGTTACCTCCGGAAACCATCCTTGTAACCATTGATGCCACTTCCTTATACACAAATATTCCGCATGTCCAGGGCCTCGCTGCGTGTAGCACTTCCTTTCATGCCGATCACCTGCTGCCCTACCTAAAACCTCTTTCCTCATTACCTTAGCCAGCTTCATCCTGACCCACAACTTCTTCACTTTTGAAGGCCGGACATACCAACAAGTAAAGGGAACAGCCATGGGTACCAGGATGGCCCCCTCGTACGCCAACCTATTCATGGGTCGCTTAGAGGAAGCCTTCTTGGTTACCCAGGCCTGCCAACCCAAAGTTTGGTACAGATTTATTGATGACATTTTCATGATCTGGACTCACAGTGAAGAAGAACTCCAGAATTTCCTCTCCAACCCCAACTCCTTTGGTTCCATCAGATTCACCTGGTCCTACTCTAAATCCCATGCCACTTTCCTTGACATTGACCTCCACCTGTCCAATGGCCAGCTTCACACGTCCGTCCAAATCAAACCCACCAACAAGCAACAGTACCTCCATTATGACAGCTGCCACCCATTCCACATCAAACGGTCCCTTCCCTACAGCCTAGGTCTTCGTGGCAAACGAATCTGCTCCAGTCTGGAATCCTTGAACCATTACACCAACAACCTGAAAACAGCTTTTGCATCCCGCAACTACCCTCCCAACCTGGTACAGAAGCAAATAACCAGAGCCATTTCCTCATCTCCTCAAACCCGGAACCTTCCACAGAACCCCCCCAAAAGTGCCCCACTTGTGACAGGATACTTTCCGGGACTGGATCAGATTCTGAATGTGGCTCTCCAGCAGGGATACGACTTCCTCAAATCCTGCCCTGAAATAAGATCCATCCTTCATGAAATCCTCCCCACTCCACCAAGAGTGTCTTTCCGCCGTCCACCTAACCTTCATAACCTCTTAGTTCATCCCTATGAAATCCCCAAACCACCTACCCTACCCTCTGGCTCCTACCCCTGTAACCGCCCCCAGTGTAAAACCTGTCCCATGCACCCTCCCACCACCACCTATTCCAGTCCTGTAACCCGGAAGGTGTACACGATCAAAGGCAGAGCCACGTGTGAGAGCACCCACGTGATTTACCAACTGACCTGCCTACACTGTGAAGCGTTCTATGTGGGAATGACCAGCAACAAACTGTCCATTCGCATGAATGGACACAGGCAGACAGTGTTTGTTGGTAATGAGGATCACCCTGTGGCTAAACATGCCTTGGTGCATGGCCAGCACATCTTGGCACAGTGTTACATCGTCCGGGTTATCTGGATACTTCGCACTAACACCAACCTGTCAGAACTCTGGAGACAGGAACTTGCACTTCAGCATATCCTCTCTTCTCGCTATCCGCCAGGCCTCAATCTCCGCTAATTTCTAATTTCAATTTGCCGCCGCTCATACCTCACCTGTCTTTCAACATCATCTTTGCCTCTGTACTTCCGCCCCGACTGACATCTCTGCCCAAACTCTTTGCCTTTACAAATGTCTGCTTGTGTCTGTGTATATGCGGATGGATATGTGTGTGTGTGCGCGAGTGTATACCTGTCCTTTTTTCCCCCTAAGGTAAGTCTTTCCGCTCCCGGGATTGGAATGACTCCTTACCCTCTCCCTTAAAACCCAAATCCTTTTGTCTTTCCCATTGCTTCCCTCTTTCCTGACGAGGCAACCGTTGGTTGCGAAAGCTAGAATTTTGTGTGTCTATCGACCTGCCAGCGCTTTTGTTTGGTAAGTACCATCATCTTTCTTTTTAGATATATTTTTCCCATGTGGAATGTTTCCCTCTATTACATTACTATATATATATATATATATATATATATATATATATATATATATATATATATATATATATATATATATATATATATATATATAAAAACAAAGATGATGTGACTTACCAAATGAAAGTGCTGGCAGGTCGACAGACACACAAACGAACACAAACATACACACAAAATTCAAGCTTTCGCAACAAACTGTTGCCTCGTCAGGAAAGAGGGAAGGAGAGGGAAAGACGAAAGGATGTGGGTTTTAAGGGAGAGGGTAAGGAGTCATTCCAGTCCCGGGAGCGGAAAGACTTACCTTAGGGGGAAAAAAGGACGGGTATACACTCGCACACACACACATATGCATCCACACATATACAGACACAAGCAGACATATAGTTGCGAAAGCTTGAATTTTGTGTGTATGTTTGTGTTCGTTTGTGTGTCTGTCGACCTGCCAGCACTTTCATTTGGTAAGTCACATCATCTTTGTTTTTAGGTATATTTTTCCTTCGTGGAATGTTTCCTTCTATTATAACCATATATATATATATATATATATATATATATATACAACACCAACCTGTCAGAACTCCGGAGATGGGAACTTGCCCTTCAGCATATCCTCTCTTCTCGCTATCCGCCAGGCCTCAATCTCCGCTAATTTCTAATTTCAATTTGCCGCCGCTCGTACCTCACCTGTCTTTCAACATCATCTTTGCCTTTGTACATCCGCCCCGACTGACATCTCTGCCCAAACTCTTTGCCTTTACAAATGTCTGCTTGTGTCTGTGTATATGAGGATGGATATGTGTGTGTGTGCGAGTGTATACCTGTCCTTTTTTCCCCCTAAGGTAAGTCTTTCCGCTCCCGGGATTGGAATGACTCCTTACCCTCTCCCTTAAAACCCAAATCCTTTTGTCTTTCCCTCTCCTTCCCTCTTTCCTGACGAGGCAACCATTGGTTGCGAAAGCTAGATTTTGTGTGTATGTTTGTGTTTGTTTGTGTGTCTATCGACCTGCCAGCGCTTTTGTTTGGTAAGTCTCATCATCTTTCTTTTTAAATATATTTTTCCCACGTGGAATGTTTCCCTCTATTTTATATATATATATATATATATATATATATATATATATATATATATATATATATATATATATATATATATATATAAGCCAAACTAACCAGCATAGTTCTACAGAAATTATAGCAGCATCTGGAAATAAATCTTCCTCCACTAACCTGTTACTCAGAAATGTAGATCTTTAATTTCAAGTTACAAAAATCCAGAAACAACGATAGCTAATTTCAGTTTCTATTGTGCAAACTTATAAAAGAGACCTGTTGGAACCCATTTTAAGTCAGCCTGTGGAAAGTTATGAAATGTATGAGATCTGTGTCCACCAATACAGGGAAATATAGTACAGGCAACTTAGTACAAGTTTACAAGTTGAGACAACAACCAAGTTTTGTCCCAATTTCATGTCAAGAAGTTGGTCAAATGATTTATGGACTGTTTGAACGATTAATTGGACAGGGAATATGTAGTTATTTTAATCAACTGTGGCAAACTACAATAATGATCACCACCTACAGTGACAATAGAATCAGATTGTGAACTGTGTTATTTCCTAATGATAATTACTGAGCACACAGTGTTCATACTGATTTGAAAGCTTTATCTGAAAGACAGTGTTTTAAGAGTATAATTCGATGATACTTGAACTCTTGAATATTCACTTCAGTTCTAGGCTATGCACTTGAGCCATATTAAGGACATCAGTCAGGTGTAATGTGTGGCTATCATATATCTGTATTTTAATTAAAATAGCAGAGACTTTGTCTGGCCATAAACAGTTGTTCTTTCAAGATCTAAATGCAAGAAAAGTGTCTGAACTGCAAAATTCTGGTGTGGACTATGTTGTTAGTAGTATATCGTTCCCACCAGCAACATTTCAGCCACATCCTACAGAGGCACAACTATTGAGGACAAATTTGTACAGGTAAAATGGGTGGACTACAAAAGTTTGCTTTTCACTCTTATGAAATAAATATGGCTGTGGCACTCTCCATTTTCATGAATGAAGAATACATTCTATAATTCATTTTTGTGGTCAGAAGGTGGACCAAGAGCTTAAATTCATAGAAGAATCTATGTGGGAGCAATGTTTTACCAGGGAAAAGTGTTTACTACTGGATTGAAAATATGAAAGTGGGCCATGGAGTTTGAAAAATAAGGCAAGAGCAGGATATCAAGTCACACCCACTAGTACCCAATTTTAAATAACCGATGACTGACTGTGGACGAAGTGGCAAACCAAATGAACATTTGTCATGGGTCCATATATGACACCATCCCTAACAGGCTCAAATTCATAAACTCTGTGCAAATGAATCCCAAAGCAACTTAATGAAGAGCACAAGCACAATCATGTGAGAATCTTTCAACACCTACTGAACAATCATTTCAATGAAGGTGAAATATTTCTGAAATCAGTTGTCACTGAGGCAAAATATGGGCTTGTTATTTTGAACCATAAAGCAAATGCCAACACATGGGCTGAAAACACTTTAGATCCCCAGTGAAAAACAAATTCCAGACACAACCCTCTGTATTAAAAGTGTGGCTCACAGTTTCTAGGGACACAATCCTGTAATATTACTTGGAAAAGGGGTCAACAGTACGTAGTCGTCATTACAGTGGTATGCTTTGCATTCTGTTGAAGCCTGCAATTAAAACTGAACAATGACATCTAGTTTCAAATAACAGTATTGTTTCACATGACAATGTACATTCAAATACTACTGCCCACACCATTCAAATACTTCAGAATATGCATATGTAGGTGTTCAAGTATCCTGATTGTGTCCTGTTGCATTTACATTTGTCTGGTCCACACTGTGATATCACAGGCTATTGATACCATGTCATGCATTTAATGTCTAGAAATTGGCAGTAACCCATGTGATTGCCCTGCCAACCTGTGACCAGTTCTGTGACGCATCCTCCTCTGCTCACACGAGCAGCACCACCATGGAGCCAACTTAAAGGACACTGCACCACCTAAGCTAGCATCTGTCAGTTAGTTGAATTCTGCCCGTGTACTCAAAACATTATCAGTTAGCCCCTGTTGGTATTACGTATGATGAACCTGCCTATTTCAAGGACACGCAATGGATTGTATTCTGGACTTGCTGTTACTCAAGTTAAGTAAAATGACATTACTTAACAGCTTAATTCCTTAATAAATTTTTAGATGAAAGATAAAAATCAAAAACTATGGTGCTTTAGAGGTATCCAAAACACTCAATGCACCACTTGCCAGAAGCATTGGTAGCTTGATGAAGAATAGGCATCTAACGGCACTGGCATTCAGAAACAGTTAACCTTACAGTTATTAGCACAGCATTGGTACGGCACAAATTTGTGAGTCAGCATTAAGGGGTTAAACACTGTGCATGCATCTCATTATTTTTGTTGTCCTAGAACCCACCAACTCCTTGGCATCTACCACTGGTCTGACCAAACATCTGGCAACAAGGCTGGTCCCATGAGTGCACAACACAACTATGTCTTTTCATCTGCCATACAAACATCTGGTGGTGGCTTTAATTCTGTGTCTTTCTAGCAAAACTGTGATCCTTCACCATGCTCACCCTTTACTTTCCTTCTACATTCTTGTGTTTCGAAACATTGCATGGTAACTGACTGCCTGCTCCCCCCCCCCCCCCCTCCCCCCGCCCCCCATTCCCAGAGACTTTGACTCCAATTCATGCTTTCTTGCAGTTTACTGGTTTTTGTATGTAGGATCATGGCCAGTCTGCTGCAAGAACTGTCAGTAACTCAGACTGTTCAGTTTCAGGGGCAGCAGATGCAAGAGTTAATAGACATGATGACAAGTCTGCTCACTGTGCAAGCCAACATACTGGTGCCGCCATGTCATGTAGCAACTGTTTCCGTCGCACCATTGCATGCATCTGATTCTACACAAGAGGAATGGTTCAAGTTCTGTGCACAGCATGACACAAACTTCATGGTGCATCACATTAAAGGTAAGGAAAGGTAACCTTCTATTTTCCAACATTCGGTGTGTCAATTTATCGGTTGGTCTGCAAATTCTTTACAACTGACCACCTTGAAAGTGTTCCTCACCAAGACCTAATTCTAATTATGGCATTAGACAAATACTATGATGTAGCAGCTGCACATTACAAATTCTTTCATTTGGGTAGGCAACTTAATCAGAATAGTAAACACTGGGTAGCTTAATAACAAGGGCTTACACAGCATTGCAATTTCATATGTGAGTGTGAATGCTATTATAGTGGTGCCATGTTTAAGGAAGCCATTACTCAGAATGCATCAGATCCTCACATACATGTACAGATTTTTATATATCCTGACCCTAGCTTGCAACAGGTTTTGCAGGAATTAGCAGAACATCAGGATTCATATGATAGTGCATGAGTAGACTTTGATTCTGTTCCTATTTGTGCAATGCAGAGTAATGGTAAACAAGTTGTACTCATAGTTCATGTCCCATGGCATGCTAAGTGTCAGCCAGTGCAGTGAAGTAAACAGAAACAGTGTGATAGGCAGCAAGCTAATGGTGGTAAATCCTGCCCTTGGTGTTTCATGACCCACAAGCAGCAGGCATGCCCCTGTTGTGACACTAACTATTATCATTTTGGCAAACATGGTTGCATTCAGTCTGTCTGTTTGCAGAAAGACAAGTCCAACCAGCACTCAGCATGTTATCCTAGATCTCACTCAATAAACATTAATGCATTTTTCCCAAGCCCAGCAGCAATTCTAGTGTTACACAGCTCAAGTCAAGTGCAGCAGCAAAGAAATCACACACTTCTTCCATTCAGCATCAGACCAATAAATTGTTTGTGACTGCAGTTTGCCAACCACAAAATACACTTGCAATAGACACTAGTGCATCAGTGATTTTGTTGAACAAAAGCACATTTGAACTGTTAGGCAAGCCCAAGCTACATAAGTCACAGGCAACTCTTTCCCATAATAACAATTATGACATTCCTGTGCTAGGTATTTGCACCCTACTTACCAGTTTCTGTTCATGGTTCCCATGCAATCAACCACAACAGTTAGCACTGTGGAGACTGTGATAAAAATATTTCGTATCGAAGGTTTACCTGAAGTGCCTGTTTCAGACAGTGGCAAACAGTTCACATTGGCAGAATTTCAACAGTTTTGTGAGACCAACAGCATCAATATGTGATGACTGCACCATTCCATCCTCTGTCCAATGATGAAGCAGAATGCTTCATTAGAACTTTCAAGTTGTAGATAAACAAGTTACTTGCATATAATACACAGGAGCAAGCTTCAGTGCTCTTCCTCTCGTTCTACTGTTCCCAGCTATGCCACACAATAGCAAATCACCAGCAGAGCTTTTGTAAAGATGCCAACATAGGACACTGCCCCAGTTACAGTTGTTGGCCCGTCCTCTGCAGTGCTCTAAATTTGATGTGAATGATTTAGTCTCGTTCAACAGGAGCTGGGAATGGAACATTATCACCAAAGTCTTGGCCCGCTCTTTGTATGTTTTACAGGGTCCTATGAGGCCACAGAAGTGCCATCAGAGTCGTTATGTGAGCCTCCCATGGGTTTTTCATTTGGTGATTAGGAGGCCAGGAGGACCCAACAGACTCAGCTGCCTTCACCTTCTTAGGGTGCTGCCGTATGGGATCCTATGGGCATGGATGCAGCACCGTCACCTCCACCACAGCATCAGCTGCGAGAGGTGGGCCTTCCAGTGGGCTGCCAAGGAACCTCCAGTCACCATTGCAGCTCCACCAATAGATGAAGATATTCTGTTCCTGGGAATGAGTGCACACCCTATGGCATGTTTTTCAGCTGATGCTTCCATCTGTTCACAAGATGAATGGCAGGTTGTGGGAAGGAGTTTGTCATTGACTGAAGCTCTGGCTCATACCTCCTCAGTGGCATCTCCTCCTCAGTGGCATCTCCCCCCCCCCCCCCCCCCCCTTAGCCTCTTTCTTGCCATCATGTCTGGCAAAATCACTACATGACAACAGTGAGGAAGTGTTTTTAGGGGGAGGGGGAGGGAGGAATGTGGTATCATGTACTGTTGATAGCATGTCCAGGTTTAGAAGTTGACAGCAACTCATGTGACTGCACTACCAATCTGCAGCCAGATCCGCGACACATCTTCCTCTGCTCACACAATCAGTGCCACATGGGGCTGACTTAAACGAAGCTGCACTGCTCTAGGCTAGTTTCTGTCTGTTAGCTGAATTCTGCCTGTGTACTCAAAGTGTCACAGTAACCTCTGTTGTTATTGTTTATGACAAACCTACCTATCTCAAGGAAACGCAACAGACTGTATTTCAGACTTACTGTTACTCAAGTTAAGTAAAAGGATGTTACTTAAACAGAATGTATGCATCTTATTATTCTTGCTCTTTGTGTTAGAACCCACCATCTCCTAGGTATCTACCACTGGGCCAACCAAACACAAATAAAACTCACTCACTCACTCTCTCTCTCTCTCTCTCTCTCTCTCTCTCTCTCTCTCTCTCTCTCTCTCTCTCTTCACACAAAACACACACACACACACACACACACACACACACACACACACAACTTACACAGCTGCATTGTACCAACTGACTATATCGTGCCATCATGTCATTACTGCAGCTGAAATGGAGTGAGGGGTTGTATTGGGTGGAATGGGTGAGAGGAGGAAGGAAGCAGGAAACAGAAGGGCAAATTGGGAATGGGTGGCTAACAGATGGGAGGAGCAGACAGAAAAGGTATGACAAACATGACACTGGTTACATTATGACAGAAGACGGAGGGAGTTGTCTGCAGTACACAATGACATGGACAAGTGGATTGCGGGGGAGAGGTAGAACAGAGGAATAAAGAGCCTATAGAAAGGAGGATGGGAATGTATGATGAGTAAAGGTAGGATTATGGGGCTATGGAGGTGGGTGTAAGGCAGGGGCTAGCATACACTATAGCCAGAAGGATTACAGGATTGAAGTACAAGTTGCAAGAACAATTTACTTCTATATAATTCAGAAAAGCTGGTGTTGAGGAGAAGGCTTCAGATTAAACACATTGAGAAGCAGCCATTGAAATGAAGCATGTTGTGCTCAGCAGTGTGTTCTGCCACTGGGTGGTCAGCTCTACTCTTGGCCATTCATTTGGGAGGACAGCTAGTTTGTGCTCATGATCACATAAAGTTGCAGCAGAGTTGACATATGGTACAACTTGTTTCACAGGTGGCTCTGCCTCTGATAGGATAGGATATGCTTGTCACTGGACTGGGGTAAATGTGTTGGGCAGCTGCATCAGACAGCTAGGTGTAATGAAAGCCTTGATTACAGATATAGTTAAGTTGTTCTGGTCTAGTATAATATTAAGTGATGCTGCATCATGTGGTGGTCTTAGGATTGGGGGATATGTCACTCAAGATGGACATAAGTTTGCATAAAGCCATCAGAGAGGTGAAGATCAACATCTAGGGAAGTGGCATGTTGAACCAAGCAGGACCAGATGAGTTTTTAAACTGTGGAGAATGAAGACAGTCTGTCTTGGCCCTGGATGCGTATCATGAAGAAGCCACCAGAGATTCTGAAACACATGAGGGGTTTGGGATTTGGGTAATAAGGAAATTTTATTCTAGATGATCCATAAACAGTTGGTTAGGAGGGTACTATGTGAGTACTCACAGCCACAATGCAGATTTGTTTGTACATTTTACCCCTCAAAAGAGCAGTTATGCATAAGGATATAGTGTGTCAGATGTATAAGGAATGAGGTGGTGCACTTGGAGTCCGTATAACATTGGGAGAGTTATTGTTCATTAGCAGCAAGGCCAGGGGCATACTGAATGTTTGTGTATGTGTGGTGCCAACAGTGACAAGTGTAAAATATCATACACCTTCAGAATCTGTAGCAGGAATCATTTGATTATATTATCACCATTTAGTGGCATTGTAGTTACCACTGAGAGTTAGTCATCTATGTAATTTTTATCCAGAGAAGTTGTTGTCACTGGCTTTCTCTGACAAAAAAGGGCCATATGTAGGACTTCTTTCCCTGCTGTTGAGTGAAACAGACATATTCATAATTACAGAGCATTTGATACTAATGAAGCAAATAAAACTGGTGATCTCAAAAGGGACATTTTGTCTAAATTATTTATTATTAATTCATACCTTTTCATGTTTACAAGTGAGTGCCTCCACTCACCTAGTATCAATGAAATAACACATTTTTTGGTGCAAGTCATCTTTGAATAAAAATATGTTCAATTTGGTAATTGTGGCAGGACAGAAAGCTTTGGATGTAAAGTGTTTCATGAGTTAATTTATCCATAAATACAATACTTGCAATGGTATGTACTAGTTTCATATTTAACCACCACAAATGCATCTAATCCAATGAGGGTTTCTTCCTTCGTCATTGAGCAAAGCAGATATAATTGTAGTTACAGAATATATGATACTGATGAAATAAATAGTAGCTGGTTAATGAAACATGTTTACTGTTAACAGTCACAATTTATTTATTCCACTTCCATGGTGCATTTCCATGGTTTAAACACCTCAATGATTAGATGGATTTATGTGGACTGATACAACAGATCTATGTTGTGTCATCACTTTGGGGTACCCTGTAGCAATATCCAGTAGAAGCCACAAGTTACCCCAAAGCTATAACACAATACACACAGTCCACTGATCCAAATAAAACTACCAGATGATGGAGGTTTTAGCCACTGAAATAGATTGTGACTGGTAACAGTAAACTTGTTTCATTTGATATGAATAGCAGTCACATTAAAGTGTAAACAAAAATTTGATAAAAAAATTGCAAGTTCAACAAAAGCATTTTGCCTAAATTACTAACTATTAATCTCTAGTAGAAGTAGTAGTAGCTCTATTCATCTATTGATCTCTTTATCTCTTTTTACTAGGATATAGGACATGTCAAAGTATTTACAAATTTAGATCAATTTAAAATAAGCTAATTCATATACACACATATTTACAGACTTCTAGTTAGAGACAATCATTAGATTTACTACTGGTATACAACACTTTTTTTACAAATAACTTATTAAATAATGTAATGCCACACTGACACACACACACACACACACACACACACACACACACACACACACACACTCTCTCTCTCTCTCTCTTGTGACCTCTGGGCCATTTTCTGTACTGCAAATTCCCATGTGCTATCCTGAAAACTCAGTCAGCATCCCTCCATAATAATTGAGATGTAGAGCTCAGAAAGAGGTAGAGGTGTTAGTATTGCATTATGCATAGCTTGAGGGTAAGATTTCTAGAAAGGAAAACAGAAGGGAAAAAAGCATACAGTGAAGGTGTTATGTGGAATGTTGGATATTTTATAACCATTATTATTATTATTATTATTACTATTATTATTATTACTTATTTGTATAACATTTTTTGTCAAATCTCTACTCTGTTTTAGCTAAGCAATCCTTCGATGTATAAAATGTATTGCATAACAGGTACTTCTAGCTGCCTTTTTAAATAAGTGTATTTTTGCAATTTCTTTAATCTCTTTTGGTAATTTATTAAACAGTTTTATTCCTTTGTAGAAAATGCTGTTTTGAGTTTTATGGTTATTTTTTCTTGGTAAATGTAAGTTGAGTCTATCTCTTGTTGCATGGTCATGGACAGAGCCGTTCGTGCAGTAATTAGTAATGTTATTTTTTATGTGTACAACTGACTGGTAAATGAATTCACATGGAGCAGTTCAAATCCCCAGTGTTTGGAACAGATCTTTACAATGGGCTTGACTAGTATTTTTGGTTATTATTCTTATGGCTCTTTTCTGGAGTTTGAGAATTGTGTTCATATTTTGTGCATCTGTTCCCCGAAAAAAGAATGCCATAGCTAAGAATTGAGTGTACATATGGATAATATGTAACTAAAAGACACAGCATGTTACACACTGATGATAAGATTCTAAGGGCATAACATGCTGATGACATTCTGTTTGCAAGTACCTTTGTGTGTTCACACCAATTCAGCTGAGAATCAATATTCATTCCTAGAAATTTTGCATTTGTTACACAGTCTATAGAGGTGCCATCTTCATTTAATTTAACATTGTCATTTTTCCTCTTCAAACTGAAATTCATGGCATTAGTTTTCTTTATGTTCAATGTCACTTTATTGCTTATTGACCAGTCATAAACTTCCTTGAGAGCTTCATTTGCTTTCTTGGCAAGGAGTTCTCTTGTTTTCTCAGTGACTACAATATTGCTGTCATCAGCAAAGAAAAGTTTTTCACCATGAGTGACACTACTGGGAAAGTCATTGATGTGTATCAGGAACAGTATTGGTCCCAATATGCTACATTGCAGAACCCCTATATTAATGTATTTTGGTTCTGATAAGTGTTTTACTAAATGTTTAGCTCTATTTGAAGTATTTGTTATCTCTACTCTGTGTACCCTAACTGTTAGGTATGATCGAAACCAGTCATTAGCTCCCCCTCTTATTCCTAATGCTTATTTAATAGAATCTTGTGGTTGACTGTATCAAATGCCTTAAAAGATCCAAAAATATGCCTGTGTCACACCCATCTTTATCAAGAGCATCAAGTACAACTTTTGTGAATTCTACTATCACTGACTCCATATTTTTGCCACTTCGGAAGCCAAACTGTGATTTGCTCAAAAGATTGTATTTATTCAGGTAATTCATTAATCTGTCTTTCATAATTGCTTCTATTATTTTTGAGAACGGTGACAGCAGGGAAATGGGCTGGTAATTTTCTATGTCTTCTGCTTTATCTTTCTTAAGCAAAGGTAAAACTCTTGCTGTTTTAACTGCTCTGGAAATGTCCCTTATGTGAAGGATTCATTTATTATATTTGTTAAGGGGCCTTGTATAATCCCTATGCATTGTTTCAGTACACACACTGATACTTTATCTAAGCCTACTGACACTTTATTTTTTAGTTTTTGAACAGTTTTATTGACTTCATTCTCTGTGGTTGTATTTAGTGCAACATTATTTACAGGTGTTATATTTGTTTGGGGGAATTTTTTCTGTAACTTCTCTGCAATACTTGAAAAATGCTCATTTACCTAGTTTGCTAAGTGTTGTGGATCATTTATTACTTTATCCCCCTCCCTTAACAGTATGTTATTCTGCATTTGTTTGCCTCTCCTCGTTTTCTTTTTTATAACATCCCAGACTGCTTTGCTTTTATTCTCTGCATTATATGTTATTTTGTCATTAAATGACTTTTTTGCAGCAATCAGCACCTTCCGATAGATCTTTTTGTATCTATGATAGAAATTTAAGAATTCTGAATCATTGCGAATCTTTTTCATGGAACTGAGGTGTTTAAGTGTTTGGGAGGACTTCTTAATACCTGCTGTTAACCATCTGTTTTTGTGAGATGTTGATACAGACATGCATACTTTTGGAAATATCTTTTCAAAGTTCAATTTAAACAATGTGGATAATTTAGAGAATTTCATATTTACATTGGTTTCCTTATACACTTCATCCAAGCTTTGTTTTTCTAATCTTTTGAAAAATGTTTTATTTTGGTTTCTGACAGATGTTGTTTGTAGGCTTGTAGTTTAGGGAATGCTTCAATGCCTGGTTTTACTGTTGAAATTTGACAGAGATTGTCTGAGATCTTTTACAGCTACATCACATTTTTCCCTGTCCATATTTGTGGCCACATGATCAATTACTGATGAAGTTGTTGTAGTAACCCTTGTTGCATTATTGACCAATAGGGATATGCCAAAACTTTGAAGGATGTTTATGAAGGTGCTGCTGGATTCATTTATGATATTAGTGTTGTTGTTAATGTTCCCACACAGAATTATGTTGACCTTTGTACTTGAGACTTTATTTAGAACTTTTGTTAACTTATTGAAAAAAGTGTCCACACTACCACTGGGAGATCTATCCACACAAAAAATGATTAATTTCTTGGTGATATCAAGCCCTGTTAATTCAATAGCTGATATTTCAAAGTGTTTGTCTTCACTTACTGTACTGAGGTCATGTCTTGATTTGAAATGTGTTTCTTTTCTGATATAAATGCATGATCCTCCACCCCTTGAAGTAGTTCTGCAGTAAGAGTTTGCTTTTTCATACAATGATAATACTACATGTTGGATTTCTGTGTCTTACACCAGTGCTCAGTAATACAAACTACTGTGCAGTTGAAAGATCGGAGCTCAACTTCTAATATTTGTATTTTATTTTTTATTGATCGCATGTTTTGATGGAGGATTGTTAAGTCTGTGAAATGCCCCATGTTACTCTTTCCAATGGTTTGTTTTTCTTTGTGACATCTGGTATATGTTATATTTGAGGTGTTAAAATCTGTTTTGTGAGTGATTGTTTCAGTATTTTTTAAAGTGCTGGAGATGCTCTTTAGGCAGGGGAACCTGTTGTCTGGATTTATCCTAAAAAAGACCTACTTTTCCTACCTATGACAACAGGTATTTGACCATGTGTGGCCCAAGATCCACCCCCTACACTTTCATGAATCAGCTGTGCCAATCTTCCCCTCCCAGTACTGTTTAGGTGAAGGCCATGCCTAGTGAAACACTATCTGTTGACAGTCCCAATGGGCACCAGAGAAACATGAGCAAAGTTGGCTGTCCTCAGGGCCATCCTTAACCCCTGACTGATTCGCCTCACAGCTCCATCAAGGTATGGTCGATCATGATGCCGGAACAGCTCAACAATGTGTATGTTGGTGCCATGAGCCAGGGAAACTATCTTGTCCAAGTCACCACCTATGTCATATGCCCCATCCCTGTTCAAACTGTTTCCTGCCCCAACCACTATCACTACATGGTCCTCTTTTGTAAAGTCCTTACATAAAGACCCTAGGTCCTCTATTACATGACTTAGCCCTATATTTAGCTTGAAGATACTGGTGGCCTGGTGCGCTGCCTCTAAGCTTTCCTGTAACTGAGGGCCTACACCTCACCCATGGCTACTACCTAGCAGCAGCACTTTCTTCTTCCTAAGACTTTGTACATTCCTAGGCTTCTTGACCTCGGTTGAAGTGTGCTGCACATTTCCTGCTCCATTCTACCTGAGGCTCTCCTCCACTTAACTCTGGCAGTGGTAGATACCTGTTTTTGGTGTTGATGATAAAACTGTCAGATCGCTTTCTCTTTCTTCCTATCCTCCTACCAGCTGCCAGTTCCCAACTACCCTCCCCCCCCTATCTCCCTTGATCCTTATGAGTTCCTTCCTTGTTTCCTCCAACTGTGCCTGAAGGGCACAGATTTTCCTTTCCTGTTCCCCAATCAAAATATTCCTACTGCATACTCTGCAGTTCCAGGACAGAGCCTCTTTTGTTCTCCCAACATTCTCCCCACTGCATCCCTCCCAGTAAAAATATTTCCTACAAGATTAGCAACAAATCCCTCTACTCACTGCCCTATAACAGTTCCCACATTTCTCACTCATGGTCAATTTTGAAAGAATAATTAAGTTTAAAGAATGTTTTAAATTTGTCAAGGATGCGAGATCGGCTGTGTGTAAACAAAAAATGACACAAAGGTCTTATTTGAGGTGGTTGTTGTTTTTGTACTGATTTAGAGATACAATGACAGAAGAATGAATTTGTAATTAATTTGCTTTTAGCAAATTTACATTATCAGGTGTGTTTGGTCAGGTTTTTAAACGTTTATATCTTGGTAAATGTAGGCCTAGATCGCGTCTATCTAACTAGTAAACAATACGAAATGTGTTAGTTAAATACGATTTAGAAATGTTTAATTACACTTTTATTGTAACAATAAACACTAATGAAACTAGTAGCTGTCTTTTTAAACAAATTTTGTACTATCAAGAAAACTTGTATAGAATTTTTTGTGTTTATGTCACGGAAAATTTCAGGGTATGTCGCAATTATCAGGACTTCAGCTAAAGAACAAGTTTTTTCAAGAACAAGCACTGCTGGGGCGCTAATATTCAGTTGTGTGACAAGAACGGACACTACAGCAAGTATACCAAACAAAGAAAATTTAAATTCCACACTATTTCCTCTTAAGTAAGTTCTTTTAGCGTACGAAGAAAATACCTGTGATCTCACTCGGCGGCCATTTACAACTGAGTGGCTCCACCCACCTAGTATGAATAATACTTTCGATAGCTTCATGAGGAAGTAATGTTCTAATAAAAATCTAGGTGATAATACGGTATGATCATTGAGAGATGGTGAAGACAATGGGTTGGAGGTGTTTGTCTACATGAGCCCAGATTTTTTCCCAGAGAGCACAGCAACTAGCTACAATGGGATGTCCCGGTGTGTGTGTGTCGGGGGAGGGGGGGGGGGGACTTGAGGGGGAGATGATGGAATGGAGGGAAAGATCCTGCGATAAGCTTTAGGATTTGAGTAGGGACTGTAGAATGTGCTGGACTTCTGGCATGGGATCACTGCAGCGGAACTGACAGGTAGAAGAGTCAGACAGCTGGCAGATATCTTCTGTCAAGATAATCAGTTCTTCATCATACAGTAATGAAGCCTTTGTTTGCAGGCAGGATAATTAAATTGGTGTCTGTCTTAAGGGTGTGGATAGCTGTTCTTTTCTCCGTCAAGGGGGCTGTGCCAACATTATTTTTTATCTGGATCCACAGCATTGACAGCTTCTTATCTATCCATCATCATGTTGACATCCAGTCCCAAATCCACTCCTTGTCCTCCTCAACTCAAATAGTTACCTTTTTGGACGTATAAAATGAGTTTCTCCCTGCATAAAAGATGTTCACACAATTTAACAGAAGTGCAGCTCATTGATGTCTTTGACAACCATCAATATTACTGTAATTGTGCCTTGAAAATGTAGTGTGTTCACCTGTCAAAATATGTATCTGCAGTTCTCAATGACATCATCTGGCTACTATATTCTTGTAATTTTTTTGAAGTTTTTGGATGCTGATCTATATCTTTCAGACTTATCCATAGAATCATTTCTCCACAGTCATTGCATTATCCATGAAAAGTACTTCCATTTTAACAGTTGTCACCCATTCCACATCTACAACCTTGTCTGTTTGAGGCAAGCATAGATAACGAGAAGAATGACTTATTCCTATGTGTTGATAGTTGTGCCGGAGACTTCACAGATACCTGCCCAGAGATTTCCAATGTCATTTCTTCTGTGATATCAAGTAACCCTTCACCATTGGGTACCAGCCACTCAACAGCTCTCCACTTATCATGGTATCCACATCTATACACATATTCTGCAAGTCACCATATGGAGCTTGGTACCACTCGCAAATAGAGTGAGGGGAAAATGACTATCTATATGCCTCCACACGAGCCCTCATTTCTCTTGTCTTATATTCATGGCCATAATGCAAAATGTATATTGGTGGTGGTAAAATTGTTCTGCAGTCCTCTTGAAATGCTGGTTCTCTAAATTTTCTCAACAGTGTTCCTCAGAAATCTGCCTTCCCTCCAGGGATTACCATTTGAGTTCCTGAAGCATCTCTGCAATACTCATTTGTTGTTGGAACCTACCAGTAACTAATCTAGCAGCCCTCTTCTAAAATGCTTCAGTGTATTCCTTCAATCCAACCTGGTGGTGCTCACAAACACTAGAGCAGTACTCAAGAATGGGTGACACTAGTGTCCTGTTCACTCTCCTAAAATTCTCTCAAAAAACCAAAGTTGACCATTTTCTTTCCCTACTACAGACCTTACATGCTTGTTCCATTTCATATCACTTTGCAACATTATGTCCAAATATTCAATGGATATGAATGTGTAATGCTGTGTTCGAACATTATGGGATTGTTTTTCCTACTCATCTGCATTAACGCACATTTTTTTACGTTAGAGCTAGCTGCCACTCATCACACCACTAGAAATTTTGTGTAAGGCAGCTTGTATTCTCCTACAGTCACTTAATGACAATACCTTCCCAAACATCACAGAATCATCAGTAAACAGCTGCAGACTGTTGTGCAATTTGTCTGTCATATCATTTGTGTATAAAGAGAATAACAGCACACTTGTCACACAGTTCTGGGGCACTCCTGATGATACTCTTGTCTCTCATGAACACTTGCCATCAAAGACAACATAATGGGTTCTATTACTTAAGAAGTCTTTCAGCCACTCGCATACCTGGGAACCTGTTCCATATGCCTGCACCTTTGTTAACAGTCTGCATTAGGGCATTGTGTCAAACATTTTTTGGAACTCCAGGAATATGGAATCTGCTTGTTGCCAATCATCCATAATTTACATGATATCATATGAGAAAAGGACAAATTGAGTTTCACATGAGTGATGGTTTCTTAAACCATGCTAATTTGTGGACAGTATCAAAAGGTTGAAGGAAGTTTATTATCACCTATGTCTTGAAAAACTAAACACACTGTTCACTAGAACTTTGACTATCTCTCACTATCTCTTAAGATGACAGTTGCCTTACACATAATCCCACCATCAAAGTGAACTCCATTGCCCACCTAACATACACAACATCCATTCCTAGGAGAGGATTCTACTGTTACATAGAAGTCAGTGGTGTGGTGTAGGCCAACAGTTGCAGAAGAAATTAGGTGAGGTGTACCAAGTCACATGCATTTTTGGACCGTGTTCTGGGCTCATTATGGTGATGAAAGAATTAAGGAGCTTTGTGTAAAGATTTTATTGAAGAGCAGTAAGTAGTGATAGCAGGAAGGGCTGAGAATGGTTTTGGCAGCGATCGGGCTTATGGTATAGTCAGTGGCTTGGACATGATTGCTACTTAAGCTAGGACTACATGTTTGCTTTGTACACCTGACTCAGTGTTGCAATTAGCCCTGTTTCAACAGTGCTGTGAGGCAAGTTAATCTGAGATGTAAGAGGGTGCTGATGACTGCTGACAAGGCCTACATTTTGGTGGTGCCAGCTGAAAGTATCAGTACACCAGGACATACTAGTCATGACCTACAGCTAAATAAATCTGGAAAGGAATGGTTGGTAAAGCTTATAAGCGTCATTATAGTAGGCAAAATCATGCTAATTGTACGTTTCTACTTAATGGCTTACTGCTTATTTGTCAAATATGTGTATAGTATTGACACATGATGACATTACATTACAAACTCCCTCTCCTCTCCCCCTGTGTCCCCCCACATAATAACTACACCCCATTTTGATGTTAACATTAGTGCTATTACCAATTATGACACTGCTGGCACTGTGGCCTAGTTCACACCATATTATTAATTCTGTCCCACAATGCCTGTGATAATTTTGTTTTCTATCTCTTGATGATGCCACTCTGGCTTTATTATACTACAATACAATTTAGACAGGTATGTTTTATCACATTTTTAAGCATGTATTCTGTATGTAAGTAAATCAGTACCATTTCATTTTGTCATAATTTACTGTTTACAGGATGTAGATGGTCCATTAGTTGTATTGTTTTTCTGCAGATCTGAAGATGGTCACTACAGATCGAAATCAATAGCCTGAGAACAGTTTTTGTGATTGTAAAATGAAATTAAAGAAACAAATACTACACTTCCTAGCTCACTGGTTTTATTCAGGACTGTCACAGCTTGTGATACTCTGAATAAGCTAGATGCACATGGAATTTTTCCTGTTGTACACAAGGTGTTTCGGACATGATGGTCAATATTCAGGGATATGACAGGGATGATCATTCGAAACAAAAATGTCAAGTAACATGGGCTCTAAAACACATACCTACAGAGCTATGAACAATTCTTGATCTTTGATACTGTGAAACAAATCTCTTGTACTGAAAGCTTTCCTTTTTTTTGGGAAATGGTAGTACAGAACAAAACAAGAAAAAAAAAATGTGCGGTACACATGTGCTCTAAAATGCATACCTTAAAAGTTATGAGCACTTGTTCATTAGAAGAGTTGTGTTTCAAAGTAGTGAAGATGAACAAGTGCTCGTAGCTCTTAAGGTATGAATTTTAGAGCACATGTTTTCTTTCTTCTTCTTTCGTTTCACCCTCTTTGGGGTACACCGGATCAATCATTTCTTTGTGCATTGTTCTTCTCTTAGGGCCCAGTATTTCTTCATTCTTTCTGATCTTCTTCTCCTCTCTTCTTCCAAGATGAAGGATTTGGACTTTTGTGCTGATTTGTCTTGGAACCTTATGTTTTCATCTTTAGTAATTAATTTAGCAGTTCGATCAATAAGTGAATTTTCTGAAATATTTAATTCCACTAGGTCTTTCTCAGTTTCTTTAAACCAGTTGGGCTTCGTTTTTTGGTTACGGAAGAAGTCAAAGACTTGTTTAGTTAATCTGTTGGAATTCATTCTGAGAAGATGACCATAAAAATTTATTCTCCTTTTTCGCATAGAATCTGAAAGTTTTTCAATTTTCTTGTAGAGGGTTTCATTTTTGATGTATATAATCTTATTGTCTTGAAATTTTGGCCCAATGATTTTTCTTAAAATTTTTCTTTCCTTTACCTCAAGTTTCTCCATTTGGCCTTTGAAATTCATGTTAAGTGTTTCTGCTGCATACAGTGCTTCTGGCTTAATCACTGTCTTGTAATGTGTAATTTTGGACCCCCATGAAAGGGATTTTTTGTTGTATGTACTTTTTGTTAGTTGGAAGGCCAATTCAAGTTTATTTTTTCTGGATTCCATTGCTTTGCTTTCCCCAGCATTCCAACTAATCCATTCTCCGAGATATTTGAATTCTTTTACTATTTCAATCTTCTGTTCTTGAACTTTGAGGTATTTACATGAGTGCTTGATGTTTGTCAATATCTTAGTTTTTTCAGAGGAGATGTGAAGACCAATTTACTACAGGGCATTTTTTTTTTAGTCCATACTACCACTTCCCAAAATATGGAAAGCAAAGAGCTTGCAGTAGAAGAGATTTGTTTCACAGTTAGATCAAGAATTGCTCATAGCTCTTGAGGTATGCGTTTTAGAGTCCATGTTTACTTGACTTTTTTGTTTCGAATGATCATTCCTGTCATATCCCTAAATACTGACCATCACTTCTGAAACACCCTGTAAATAAAATATCACTGTTAAATATCATTATACAAAAGATGACAGCACAAATCTAAATAATTATCATTCAGTTTCCACAATAACACCTTCTTTCAGAACATTTGAGAAAATAATTAACTCAGGTGTAGAGCAGCACTTCAGGAGAACCAGTTTACTTAAAATGTCACCACTCAGGTACCAGGAGAGTTGATTGACTGATTACCATTTATACATTTACTCACCAAATATGATAAACCTTAGATAATAAAACATTAGTGTCTGGTATTTTTTCAGTTTGTTCAAGGCATTTGATTGTTTGGATTATGATACTCTCTTAGAAAACCTAAAAGTGTGTGGCACTGACTGTTTCACAAACAAATACCTACCAAAAAGAATGAAATAAAAATTGTGCTGGATTAATCAAACACTACTATAAAGAGAGAAAATTTTGGAGATTTGGGGAGAAACCCAAAGAAAGTCTCATGGGCTTTAATTTTAGATCTGCTCCTATTCCTTGTATTTGTGGTGACCTTCCACTTAATGTACACTAAGAAAATTTAGTATTTTCTGCATACAACAAATTAATTTTGTTAGAGAGAAAGAAATAGTAGAAATTCCAAGAATTATTAAGTTATTCTCTAAAAACTGACTCACACTTAGTTGTGAATAATAGAGCATATTCAGTACTGTACAACACACTCCATGACACCAACAATTAAAGTAACATGTGGAAAGTAGGCTTAAAAAGGGTACAACGTTCAATGTGTTTGGGATGTACATATTGATGAGTATTTGTAAGGGAATAAACATTACTAAGCAATTCAAACAGCTAAATTCAGTGAGTTTTGCTCTTTATATAATTGCTAGTTTTGGAATAAATTACTGAATGACAATTTGAAAAGAATAATGATGTCCACAGTTATAATACTAGCAGAAAAAATGACTAGTGAATTTGTCAGTGGCTAAGAAATACATTGATGGAAAAAATTGCAGTACCAAGATGGAGATGTTTAAGATAAATGAAAATTGGTAGGTGTGTTTGTACATCTGAAGGAAGATATCTATTCAGATTTCATGCCAGTCACATATGAGTGTCACTTGTATTGCCACTATTGAGGATGCACATCAGGTTTGTTTTAAATATGTGTTACAATGGTTCTGAGTATTAGTTACCTTTGAGATTGGACATAGTGAGGTGATGTTAGTCAAGAATCCCTTTAAGATGATGAAGATGCCATTATCAGAAGTCCATTGAATTTGAACGAGGTTGTGTAATGGGGCTATGAGAAGCTGGATTTTCTTAATGCAATATTGCAGAAAGACTTCGCAGGACTGTAGTCACTGTACGTGACTGCTGGCAGCGGTGGTCATGAAGAGCTACAGTCACAGGAAGACAGTCTCCAGATGACCACATATCACTACCAAGAGGGGAGATTGTCATGTTAATTGTATGGTTGTGGCACATTGTACTGCATCTGCAGCAGCAATTCAAGCAGCAGTTGGCACCACAGTGACACAACAAACTGTTATAAATTGGTTACTTCAAGGTTAGCTCCACGCCAAATGCCCTGTAGCATGCATTCCACTGATCTCAAGCCACCACTGTTTGCGACTTCAGTGGTGTCACTGGAGGGCAGAGTGGAGGTCTGTTGGGTTTTGTGATAAAAGCCAGTTCTGTCTTGGTTCCAGTGATGGCCATGTGTTGGTTAGGAGAAGGCCAGGTGAGTGCCTGCACCCAACCTGTCTACACAGCCTAGACATACTGGACCTACTTATGGAGTTATGGTCTTGGGAGCAATTTTGCATGAAAGCAAGAGCACCCTCGTGATTATACCACATGCCCTCATTGCAAATTTGTGCATCAGACTGGTGATTCAACCCATTGTGCTGCCATTCATGAACAGCCTTCCAGGGGGTGCTTCCCAAAAGGGTAACACATACCCAGACAACAGTATTGTAAGCCACCATGCTCTACAGAGTATCAATATGTTGCCTTGGCCTGCTCAATCACAAGATTTGTCCAGTTAAGCATGTATGGGACATCATCAGATGATAACCCCAGTGTCATCCACAACCAGCATTAACCATCCCTGTATTGACTAACCAAGTACAACAGGCATGGAACTCCATCCCACAAAATGACATCCGGCACCTGTGTGAAACAATGCATGCACATTTGCATGCAACCGTTAAACAGTCTGGGGGATACACCCATTATTAATGTATCAGCATTTCACATTTGCAATGGATTTTCTCACACTAACATTAACTGTATTCTTGCAATGTTAATCACATAAATATGTTACTTGGACAAATGTATTCCAATAATTTCATTACTCTTCATTCATTATTTATTTGTATTGGGATTTTTTTCTGTCACAGTATCTTCAAGCATTTTCCAAATAATATAAAATGTTGACAGGTAGCAACATAATTTTTATATCTAGCCTAAAATCATTACTTCTAAACAACTACTTCTATTCCATAAATGAACATTACTAAAATAAAAAACTAAATTTAAGTGAATTACAATTTATATGAGTATTGTTAAAGATTAATATTGTTCAATTATGTTTATCATGTGGATGTAGACTAAAACTTCCAGGCACATTTAAAACTGTGCCATACCGAGACTCAAACTCGGGACCTTTGCCTTTTGCGGGTAAGTGCTCTGCAAATATGAGCTACCCAAGCACAACTCATGACCCATCCTCACAGCTTCAAATCTGGCAGTAACTCATCTCCTACTTTCCAAACTTCACAGAAGCTCTTCTGCGAACCTCGAAGAACTAGCACTCCTGGAAGAAAGGATATTGCAGAGGCACGCTTAGCCACAGCCTGGGGGATGTTTCCAGAATGAGATTTTCACTCTGCAGTGGAGTGTGTGCTGTTATGAAACTTGCTGGCAGATTAAAACTGTGTGCTGACCGAGACTCGAACTTGGGACCTTTGTCTTTTGCAGGAAAGTGCACTACCATCTGAGCTACCTGAGCATGACTCACGACCTGTCCTCACAGCTTCAAATCTGCCAGTACCTCGTCTCCTATGGTCTGGCACATACTTTTAATTTGTGAGGAAGTTTCATATCAGTGCAAACTCCGCTGCAGAGTGAAAAATCTCATTCTGGATGTTGACGTTTCCAGTGTATGCTACTATTGAAAAACTCTTTGATTTTCAGCTAGATGGCAGTGTTATGGTGTCATGTCATTTCAATGAGTGTCATACTAATCATCTTCACCAGAGGATGATGAGTATGTGGCAGAACTGCCAGAAAATATTAATATCTTTGCTTTTTTGTACTTCATTTTACTTAATTTGGTTGTTGACTAGTTGGTGTGAGACATTCTTCATGACTGTTACCTTGATTGTCGAAAACTATTTCTTTGTGTTTTGATTTGTGCCAATAAAAATATTACGTAGTGAAAGTAAATGGTGTTTTCTGTGTTATACGTATAACACCTGCCATACTGGTGACCTCCGATGCGCAACATATGTCCGATTCGACAATGTGGCCGTTTACTTCGACATCTCCACATCGCTCACCTTCGACTCCTTTCGGACTACAACATGATACTAATGGTGCCTCTACACTGCCTTTCCACGGCTTCCTACACTCAACGCCACCAACAACTGGGATAAAATTGGAAGATTTGTACAACGGCGTGGAGTTTTCTCCGTCATCAACAATGCCGTTGTGGACTCTTTCAACATTGTCAGTGATGTCTCCTGCTATGAAATCTTTTTCTATGTTCATCTACAACAAACCAATCATGAGTGCTGTGCCTAAATTTGTGACTCACAGTGTGTCTTATGTACAACCTCCTGTGACATGTAGTGTGCAAGCGTGCCCCAACACTATGAACCTCACAGACTTTTCGAGCCCACAGATCACTTGGAGCTCCCCATATATTGCTGATAAATTGGTTTTGGACACATTCTCTCCCCACCCACTACAAGACTCACTACAAAAACAGATGGGTACAAGTTTCAGTGACAACAATTACTGGTTGGACAGTCGTTCCGCCCCGATTGTTTCCGCAGCCCCGGCTTAGCCTGCCACGCCAGCCGTGTTTAAACCAGCCGCCCCGAATGCCATGAGTGACAGCTTCATAAACACTCGGCCACTCCCGTCCACTGTGCTATCAAAGCTGTTACATCCACAACACAAGAGTGAGAAAATTCCTAAATTACCAAGGTTCACGATGGACAATCCACATACGTGGTTTATTTTGACAGAGACTATATTCACCGCCATAAACATTGATTATTGCGCTTATTAATGCCCTAGAGGACCACGCTGAGTGGGTACAGGACTTAGTGCTGTCGGCGGCCCCCGCAAATCGTTACACACTGGCAAAACAACAGATCTGCAAACGTCTAGCTAAGACTACGCAAGAGTCTGTTTTATACATACTGCAAGATGTACATCTCAAAGACTCGACTCCTTCACAACTGTGGCGATGTATCAGAGCAGTCTTCGATAGCAAAACGATGCCAGATGAAGCTTTACTTTCTTTCTGGGTTGCAAAGCTGCCGCAAGCTATCCAACTGCAGCTCCTATCACACAACCAGGAACCTCTAAAAGCAAAATTATTGCTGGCCGACGCTGCATATAAGATAATCAACAGAAGAAAGTTATCTACATGTGTCCCCCTCGATATTACGCCTCCCCCGCATGGCAGAGGCCGATCTTTCCAAAACAACAGACAGAGTACACTGGCTGAGCACCAAATTCCACACCGTCCTTCACCATCCCATACCACAGCTTCAAGTGACGTCCTTCACCCGGTAACAACACAGGATCAGCAAGTTTATCCTCTCTGCTGGTATCACTCTGTTTACAGTAATACAGCCAGGAATTGCCACTCACCCTGTGCAATGCGCCCAAACACGCACGGCAGGCCGCTATAGGCACACCGGTTGCACTGTGACATCAAGTCGCCTAACAGATCACAGACTAGTACTTCTGAATTATTCTCTCGGACGTTTGTATATCCAGGATATAGCTTCTCAGAAATGGTTTTTAGTGGACACTGGTGCCGATGTGAGCGTCATTCCACATTCAATGGTCACTTCTACAGTCAAGCATTCGCCTCACCAAATCAGAGCAGCCAAAAATTCCTCATTAAAGGTTTATGGTGTAACGCAACTTCACATTTAATTCGATGATACACATAATTATGAATGGGCATTTTCGGTAGTAGAAATCGACAAGCCAGTATTAGGATTGGACTTCTTAACTGCTCATAACTTTTCTTTGGACTTAATTACACCTGCCCTCTGCTCAGTGGATTTTAAACAAAAATTTTTGGCAAGATTTTCCCCATCCACACCAACAGAATGCAGCTCGAATACATCCTGTCAACAAGACAAAGAGACAGTTTCTATTCTGTCTGAGGAGGTCAAAGCTGCCGTAGTGAACTTAGTTATGCAATGCCTCTTGAAATCGACTAACTGTCCGAAGACAATGCAAGGCTACTTCAACGTTGTGATGCCCTGACTGATGAATTGCGCGGGTTTAGAGAGGAGATCAAGATTAAAAGTAATAACACACACGAAACTACAGGGGACCTGCATACCGCACCGCTGTTTATACGCAGCCACAGCAGCACCTGCCACCACCCGGACAGCGAAGACGGCAACCCGCCCAGCAACCCCCCACCCTGCGCTTCACCGTCCGCCTTTCATCAAAACACAGAGGCGACAGCTGTTACAGGCGATGCCGCGCATGCGCGCACAACGATTCCTTCATGCAGTAACACCACAGTAAATGGAACCCCGCCGGCTGTCGCACAGTGCAGCCCCGCGGACAACACTGCAGCTTTCACTGAACTACCGTTCAATGATAATGTGTTTCAGGTTAGTTCCCTTTCATACTTACCACGCACCGACGATAACTTCGCTCCTTCCTGTGTCCCTCCACGTATTTCGGCCACACCTATTCACAAAATCAAGGCCATTACTACGGGCGTCTGTCACAGGCTTAACACAACTAAGGGTTCGCCTGTCCATTCTCACCCCCGACGCCTCAATGCAAAAAAACTTGCCGCTGCCAAAGAATGTATTAATGAACTTTTACGCTTGGGTATAGTCCGCCCCTCGGACAGTGCGTGGTCTTCCCCAATACATGTCGTTCCCAAAAAGGACAATTCCTTTTGACTCTGTGGAGACTATAGGCGTTTGAACACCAGAACAATACTTGATAACTAACCTGTCCCACACCTCCACGATTTTTCACAATCCATATTCGGTGCTAATTTTTTCTCTGTGTTAGACTGCAAAAAGGCATACCATCAGATTCCGATGCACCCAGAAGATATCCCCAAAACCGCTATCACCACCCCATTTGGATTATATGAATATTTGTTCATGCCTTATGGATTGAAGAATGCCGCTCAGACCTGGCAAAGATTCATTGACACCATTCCACGTGGCCTTAATTTTTGCTATGCCTACCTAGATGACATTATTATTTTCTCCACAACTGCAGAGGAACACAAACAACACCTCCAACAGGTTTTTGATAGATTGGCACGACATGGAGTTGAGATTAATCATGACAAATCCCAACTGGAGAAGCCAGAGGTTATTTTCCTGGGACATTTGGTCAATAATGGGGGCATTCGTCCCACCTCAGATAGAGTACAACAAATACTTGACCTTCCTCTCCCTCAAACCTATAAAGAGTTACGTAGATACCTCGGAATGGTAAATTTTTTTAGACTCCACATTCCACATGCGGCATCTATTCAAGCCCCTCTCACTGAGGCCTTAAAGGGAAAGAATACCACAGGTGACAGACACATAGAATGGGATCAGACCATGCAGCGAGCCTTCGACTCGCTTAAGTACGCCTTGGTGAACGCTATTACCCTGTCTCACCCTCACCCTGATGCCTTCCTGACAATAACCACAAATGCTAGCGATAATGCCATTGGCGCAGTTTTGAAACAGACCCTACCAACAGGTACTACACCCCTGCGTTTCTTTTCAAAAAAGCTCACCGAAACGCAGAGAAAGTGGTCCGCATTTAATCGTGAACTTTACGCCATTTATGAGGCCGTAAAGTACTTTCGTACAGATATTGAAGCCCGACTTGTGACAGTTTACACAGATCACAAGCCCCTGTTCGAGGCTCTCCGCAAACCAGCATTAGATGTACTACCCAGAAGGTTCCGCCATATGGATTTGGTATTACAATATGTTTCAGACTTTCAATATATCAGGGGTAATGACAATGTTGCAGCAGACTACCTGTCATGCCTGTCCTCCCTGAAGACAGCTATTGATCCTCACTGCTTACACGAGCTCCAGCTATCCGACCCAGAGATACAGCACCTTCTCTCTGACTCTGATACTTCCTTACAAATTGCTCTACTTCCCTTCCCTAATGATGATGGCTCTTTGTATTGTGACATTAAAACAGGCCATCCTCGTCCTATAGTCCCTAAAGCTCTGAGGAAAGACGTTTTCGACACAATCCACAATCTCGCTCACCCGAGCATTCACACGACTACGTGCCTCATTACAGAGAGATACGTTTGGCCTAATGTAGAACTGCCAGAAAATATTAATATCTTTGCTTTTTTGTACTTTGTTTTACTTACTTTGGTTGTTGACTAGTTGGTGTGAGACATTCGTCATGACTGTTACCGTGATTGTCGAAAACTATTTCTTTGTGTTTTGATTTATCTTGTGCCAATAAAAATATTACATAGTGAAAGTAAATGGTGTTTTCTGTGTTATAAGTATAACACACGCCATAAATATGACAATGTTGATATGTCACAGTATCTTAATGCTGGCACCTGCTGGAAACCTGGGAGCTTTTGCAACTGAATGCTTCATTTGTTTCTAACCAAGCAAGTTGTCTACATGATAAACATAAATGAAGAAGCAACTGAAAAAGAAATGCTCCAAATATTAACAATATTAATACATTCATTCATATTCAATGGACACCATAGTGATATTTAATAATGTGTAATTATCTGTCATGTAGCCATATTTACAAAAATTTCACATGTACGTATCCTGTAAACTGAGTCATTCCCAATCATTTGATAAAAATCTTGAAAATGATGCACAGAACACGTGCCAGTTACTGCAGAAAACATTGAATTTGGTGATGCCATAGAGATTCTAACAACCCCAGGTGCTTACTATAACTTAAAACATTACCTGCTGGTTGCCTGTATCTTGCCTTGCTTTGCTAATCAACTATGACTGACCAGAATGTAAAAATCTGGCTTTTAGGATTCACAATTTTTATATGTGACACTAAATTTTGTGCACTTAATAACTTGTCCAGAACAAATCTTTCACTCTGCAAATTAGTGTATGTTGTGATGAAACTACTTGACATACAAAAATCATCTCTATGAACTTACTTTAATCTGATTCAAACAGTTTTGAGAAACATGGTGGCTTTTTGAATCTGCTATAAGGGCAGGTGCAATTATCCAATCATTTTCTGTCATATTTACTTTGGAGTTCATACCCCACCCCCTCATCTCCAGCACTCTCTTCCAGATACATGTAACACTAAGTCTGTCTCACTCTCCAATTAAAAAAGCATGTATTTACACTGGATAGTATTGAAATAGTTCTTCAAAAATAACAAACAAAAAAACAGTTAATTATAAACTTACAATAGTACATTTTATTCTTGATCTTACTCCTGGTGATGAGGTACATTACAATCACAATGGAACACATTATGACAGCTGCTACAACCAACATTACTGCAGACTCAGATGACTGTAATATATTGTTGAAAGCATATGTTATTGGTCCAGCCAAAAGGCACAATCCTGCAACTGTTACAGTGGGACTCCATACTGTATGTACCTGCAAGATAATTGGTTATAACTACAGAGAATAAAACAACTCAAAAAATGCTTTCTAAGAACCATATTAGATATTGAGAATTAAGGATTTTACTTGTGAGATGTGTATAGTATATTTCTCAGGAATCTCAAAAAGATATGAGGCTTTGAATTCCCAAACTGAACATTCTTTGTTACTATAAAGATGGGTAATGAAAGAATTATGCACTAACAGAAGAAGACATCATCTGCTTCAGCCTAAGGAATCATCTATATGAAAGCTTTACATTTAAGGGTTCCAATGTCCACCTTCTCTTGTTTTTAGATTAAATCAGATACACTTTTTGTTCCATAGATCCACTGTGAGGAGATCATCCAGGATGTAGAACACATCATACAAAAACAATAAATAATATATATTTACAAAACATATAGGTGTGCTAATGTCTCTTCCATAGATCTTAATTAAAATGGTCCTTATGCATGTGAAATAAGTCAAATAATATTAAATATATTTTCCCCATTGGGTGCCTCCCCCAAGTGGCAGATAGTGGAAAGCCTACCAGACGTGGTTGCTAACGGGGAAATGAAATACCCAGGGTGGTCTAAATACCAACTAAGGCCATTAGTGTCTGTTTTGGCATCCAGCAGCTAGTGGTCAGCATCTGGTCACCAAGGTGGTGCAGCTGCTACAAATGTGTCTTGATCTCAGCAAACAAGTCTTTAACATTTGTCATCTCCAAAAGAGATCACCACAATGTCCACCCCTGGTAGCTGAGTGGTCAGCATAACAGAATGTCATACCTAAGGACCTGGGTTCGATTCCTGGCTGGATTGGAGATTTTCTCCACTCAGGGACTGGTGTTGTGTTGTCCTTATCGTCATCATTTTACCCCCATCGACATGCAAGTTGCCGAAGTGGCATCAACTCGAAAGACTTGCACCAGGCAAACAGTCTACCCAATGGGAGGCCCTAGCCACGTGGCATTTACATTTTATTTATAACCACAATCACCTTCAACTTGAAAATATCATGATGAAACAACTGGAAGGATATCCACAACCCAGACACCAGTATATATGCCGGACTTTCCTGGTCATCGGATTCTGGGTGACCAGGATCATCATCAGAAGGAGAAGAATCAGAGCTTCTTGAAACCTATTCACAAACACTATATTGGCACATACAACACAAGTGCACCACTCAAGATAGGCAAACTCAAACAGCTTACACCTGTTCTGGAAAAATTTTGCATCAGAATCCTCATATTACAAGAGACGTGTTTCACAGATGAAAACCACTTCAACACAGAAAACTAGAGGACATACAAAGGAAAACCTGCTGTCAGAAGAGGAACACTGAAAACGTTTGGCACAGGATTTGCGATTCACAAATCAGTCATAGACAACATCCTACATTTCACTTCAGTACCAGAAAGAGTCTCTACAATAACCTTCAAATCAAGAAACAAAAGATACACAATCATCAATGCACATGCACTGACAAACGATCACAATGGAGAGAAACCACAAGAAGTCAAAGACTTTTGGGAGGACATGGAAGAAATAGCACATAAAATACGACAAAGACATCTTAAAATTGTATTAGGAGACTTCAATTCATAACTAGGAAAGAAGAAGAAGTACAAGCAAATCACACGTCCATACACAGCACACAAATGCACAAACAAGAATGGGAACATTTCATACTTTACAGTCAAAGTTTTAGTTTAAAAATTATGTCAATGCAATTTCAAAAGCCAAAACAAAAACTCACAGCATGGAAAATGCCCAAAAATGTATGGGGAGAATTTCAAATAGATCACACATCCATCACAAGCAAAAATAAAAGTCTGACCATTACTTGCTACAAGTAAAAATTTGGCCAATCCCAATAAACAGAAAGACAACACAGAAAAAAAATTATAAGACCCCCACCAGAATACTTAAAGATAAACAAATACAAGATTATTGAAGAAATTAATCAAAGTTCGACAGAAAATTGGACAGGCCTCTCTAAGACAATTCAGAATGAAATGCATTGGGGTCAGTCTCTTAGGAAACAAAAACATAGATGGTGGAACACAACTTTTGATCAGGCCCGCTGAACATAGAATCCAGGACTGGAAGAAGTTTAGTTGCAACAGAACAAAAGAGACATGGCAAGATTTCTACAAAGTCCAGAAAAGTTGTTAATAATCTGTATAATTCTTTGTCCCAAAAAGTATGTGTTATGTCCTTGATGCTAGAGTGACTTCTCCAGCAATTTTAGTATTGTACAGCTGCTCACCCGTGAGCACCATATGTCAGCATCGTCACTTGAAATTATGACTGCTGAACTTTTTCTTCCCATTATTTTTGTATTTTATGCTGTCACATATGTTGTTTCTTGTTAATAATGGTCAGTTAATGTCACAATCTTGAAGTACACTTCTTTGTATATCTTTAAATTTGTCATGAATAATTTTTGGAATTCTAATGCTGCTTATTAATCCTTGGCTCAGACTTCTTTTCCTGATGCAGAATTCTTTTTATAAGATGGCTGCCATGTGCGAGGGTTTCACAGAATGTTATTAGATGTCTTCTGGATCTGCAGAACTCTCATCCTCCTTATTCCTCAGAATGTAAAGGTACCTACATTACCCAAGCCTACTTCAATGAGTAGTCATACACTTGAGTGCGACAAACAGTTTTATTGCTGTATTTAAATACAATGGACTTTTCAAATGTAAAGGACCTCAAATCACAATCTATCTTCTATCCAACTGACATTCTCTTTTTATACAACAATGTTAACATTTTTCCAAGAAAGACCTCTACTTGATGTATTCCGTGGAGAAACATATGGCCTGGGTCTCTCTGATACCAGGTGTAGAAGTATGAAACCAGAATTTCCCTACAGATGGTGCTAGCTGTCAGTGTAGGGTCCACCAGACTGCATCTTCAGTGCCATCTGCTTCCTGTAATGGCTGATGATGAATGCTGACACACAGTAATACAAGTTCCGTACATCGGTATCTATTTCAAACCTGTAAACATGTCGAATTTTGTGCTTATGAACTACAATTTGCAGACAGCATTGGTTTTCTATTATCATTTGAAGAAAACTGCTGCAGAATCACACTGAATACTTATCAAAGCTTTTGGTAAACATTCTCTTGAGAAAACACAGTGTTCCAAGTGGTTCAAAAAATTCAAAAGTGGCGATTTTTACGTGAGAAACAATGATCATGGGAAACCACTGAAAAAGTTTGATGACAATGAATTGCAGGCCTTACTGGATGAAGATGATACTCAACAGGAACTCACAGAACAACTGAATGTGACTCAGAAAGCCATTTCTCTTTGGTTGAAAGCTATGGGAAAGGCGCAGAAACTAGGAAAATGGGTTCCACTTGAACTAAATAAAAGACAGGAGCAAATTGAAAGACCAATTGTGAAATGCTGCTCGCCAGATACAATAGAGAGATGCTTCTCCATCGAATAGTGACAGGTGATGAAAAACGGATATATTTTGAGAATCCTACGCGTTGCAAATCGTGGGTGAATCCAGGCAAACCATCAATATCCAATGCAAGACCAAATCACTTTGGAAAGAAGACAGTGCTCTGTGTTTGGTGGGATTAGAAGGGTGTGATCTATTATGAGGCATTAAAACCTGGTGAAACCATTAACAATGATCGCTACCATCAGAAAATGGTCGATTTAAATCGAGCATTGTGTGAAAAATGAGTGGAATGTGGAAAAGACAACACAAAGTCATATTTCTCCATGATAAGGCCCTATCACTAACAGAAAAATGGATCGAGGCATTCAGTTGGGAAATATTAGGGCTTGTAGCTTATTCTCCAGACTTGGCTACATCTCAGTGCCATCTATTTCCTGACTGGTTCGCTTAAAAAAAAGAACTATTTCCTCCTCCTCCCCCCCTTTCCTGCCCATGGCATTCATAGCCTGTCAGATTGGTGGCAGAATGTATAAATAGCAATGAAGATTATTTTGAATAAAATATTGTTTATCAGTTTCAAACAACAGGCATGTAATTATTGCAACCAATTCCAGCTTCATACTTCTACATCTGGTACATTTGTGATGCAGTCAGAGAGTCTGTCACTGCAGGCACAAAATCACATAAAGCCCAACAAATACTTCAAACAGAAATTACAAAATACATGCAGAAACTTAATCTAGTACCTGTTAAATAAACAGATAATTGATTTACAAAATCAAAACCTTATTTAATGGTATCTCATACTAAATCCATCCAATTATATAGTACTTTTGCTCATTCATAATCAATGCTGAGAATACAGAAATTTTAAATCAAGCATGATATTCATGAGGAGCTCCCAAACTAAAACTTCAAACTTTTTCTACCCTCTCAACACTCACCAGTCAACATTAACGTAACACTGTGCTACTCCATGTGCATCTTTTCAGGAGGGCATTTGGTCCTGACTTCATTTTTACGGATGACAATGTATGACCATATTGAACAGCACAGGTGGAGGAGCTCTTGGAATAAGAGGATATTTGGCAAATGGACTGGCCTGCCTCTTCCCCTGACTTGAATACCATTGATGTGAGATGCATTGGGGAGATATATTGTATCACATCTACAAGTGTCAATAGCCATCCAGCAGTTGTCAACCATGCTGGCGGAGGAATGGAATGCTCTACCACCAGAACTCTTTACCAACCTTGTGACCATGATGGAAGCACAACGCAGAGCATGCAATGCCACCAATGGTGATCACACACCCTATTAAGAACCACATCCCACCATCTGTAATTTCTAGGGGACTGTCATGATCCTTTCAATAAAAATGTCATTTCTATTTGTCTCATCATGTATTTCTTTCAGTTACCTTCTGTATTATACTCTAGCAGTTCTTTCAATGTGTGGTACATGTTTCATTGAGGTAAGTTACTTGGAAGTGACACACTACGTGAAAGTTATTCTTCCTTGAATTTTGCACACCAGTGTAGGTTTTTGTAGCAAAGAATTGAGGAAGAATATGGTGTATTTAAATCATAAATAAAACCATCCTGCTTTGAGAAAAATAGTGTGTTGCATATCTTGTTGAACAACTCTTACAAAATTACTCTATGCTCTGCCAAAGAGTTTAAGAGTATAGTTAACTCCCTCAAAATCAAAAACTCTTGTGTAATTGATAACACTGCAACTAAAGCAGTAAAATTTTATTTTTCTCATATACACAATGTACTCAGTCACACATGCAGTACTGTAGTGTTTCGAGAATTTCTGCATAATTCTAGAACCACTCAGCCTTCTACCATCTTGAACATATGATATTTTAGATGTGATTGTGGGATCATAGAATCCTACCTACTGCACATCGCATGTTTGTGTGTGCAGATTTGAAATTCAGTTGCGAGAAGAATGTAGACGTGGTGGTCGAACGGCAACAACAAGTACTTGTCGGGCGATCCATTGAAGTTTTAGTGAAAGTGTATGGAAGAACCATGGAACTTCTATGTTATTCTGTGCTAATTGTGTCAGTGACAATTGTTACAATAACGAGAACAGTTGAGAAAGTACTCTTCAGAAAAACTCTTGTCTTAGCCTTGTTGAAGGGAAGACTTGTATTGAGATTCATGTTGAGAATGGACATGGTGTTAAGCCAACTTTCTCTTACATGTAAATTAGTTTGTTTCTGACGTTTGGAGACATGAGAGACTTATGAAACAGTATATGTTTATGTGAAGAGTGAAATTTGTAATAAGTCTGAAGTTTAATATATGTCATTAATTTAAGGAAATGAAAAACTGTATGTCTACTTATTTTTATAAGTTGAACGGGTCTTAAGAGATTCCTGTACCTAGCAGCATACTTCGGAGAAGAAGCGAAAGAGAGTTTGCAGCAGCAGGCTAGCCAGCAAGGAAGATCGGCTGACCATCTCAAGTAAGTCATCTCGTAAAAGAAGTGGAAGCTTGGGTAGCTATTTGCACTTAAATTGTCCTCCAAAGCCATTAGAACATGGCAACCAGTGAAAAAGGACTGAAAAAAAACAGCAATTCCAAGACCAAAAAACGAGGAAAGAAACTTTTGTATGTTGCCATAGCAACTAAACCAAATACAACAAAGAATTTACTCCAAAACAACAGAACATGCTCAAGTATTTAAAGGAGCAAAATTTTGGACTGAGAAACAGAGAAGAAGATTCCAGTGTGTTTCTCTAAGAAGAAATATGCCTAGAACACTTCGATTAAGAAGATCCGGTGCGGGGAGTGTAGAGCTCTCACACACACATCGCAGGGACTCAGATGTGGAAACCAACATCCGAAACCTCCTGCACCAGCTGCTATTCACTGGTGCTGACCTGCCTCCACATCCACTCACTGACACAGCGCAGATTCTCCGCCGGATGAGCGTAAAACAGAACTTTATTGTTTTAGTACAAAGTGGTACAAACTGTTCAGTGAACTTTATTAGAGTAATTACCATACTTAAAGTTAGTTAGATGCTTACTAGATCAAAAGCTTACAAGAATATCGATAACATACGGCAAATCGAAGAAACTCAAGAACCAGCTGTGGCTATGAAAGTTAGTAAGGAAGTGCCTGACTGATCTGAGTTAGTAAATTTAATCAAAACTCAAAATGCGACTCTAAGTGAAAAACTAGAATCAGTAAATTCTCAATTAAATGCCCAAACAACAAATTTAGGATGGTTAAATGCCAAAGTCAACTCACATAGCAAAGAATTTAGTAATCTATGGGGAGGCATGGATGCTTTAAAGACTGAATTTGATGCCTTAAATAGTAAAGTAGAAGATCTGAAATTAGATTTAAACAATGAATTGACTAGTTCCTTGACTATTAATGTATCAAATGTTTACTGACTTCAGCCAGAAACAGAATATAATTTTCAGAATTTGACAAAAAGGTTAGAATTGAATACTGAAGACAAATGTAATAGTGTAGAATCAGAACTTAATGAAAAGTTAGGATCCTTTGAAAATGTGTGCAATGTTAAATTTAATGCTGTAAAGCAAGGGTTGAGTACTTTGAAAGAGAGTGTCGACAAGCAGGATAATATAATGGCAATAATTCAATTGCAAATTACAGGTGTTAATACACAAGTAGATAATGTGGAAAGGAACTTCAAAGAGAAATTAGTGAACTCTGATATCATAAATATAAGGAGTTTGGAGGTACAGGTTGAAGAAATTATAGATCAAAAAGTTACCGAGAGAGTGATATCCGGAAACGTATCTCCTATTCTATCTTCTGAACTTGATGATACCAAGAAAGGTATATATGACCTGTGGAAAGAATTCAAACTTATTCAAGACAAAGTAGAAAAAAAGAGTATCTTCACCTAATGTTGTGTTAACTAGTGAAATCGTGACCGATTTGCAGTGGGGAGACTTTCAAAAGAAATTTAAAGAGAAATACTGGTCTGCCAGTGCACAAGAAAAGTTAATATCAGATCTGTGGGATCCGGGCAGAGTCATATATCCCCCAGGGATGTTAACATTCTGAGTTAACAGGTGGAGTGACCACCGTCAGATCCCAGGTTGTTTCCAGTGTTTCTTCCAAAATAGTTTTTCTGCTCTAGACTCCTTTAAAATCTTAAACTATTCTGTCATCTATTCATAACATCTTAAACTATCCTATAATCACAGTGCTTAGAAAACTGGATACGACTACAAGATAAAGAAAACTTAGGAGAATCACAGAATAAGAAAGAAAGTGATATTGACATAAAATAAAATGTATAGAGTATTATATTCATGGATAATATAATATGAGGTGAATAATTAAACAACTAAGATACCATAGTGTATAAATTCTCTATTTTGTATAGAGTATTTTATACCTTTTATGAGATGTGATGTAAATGGGAGGGGTTGTATAGGTTTTGAAAGGGGTGGGTACTGTAAATAAAAGCATGGTTTACAAGGGCAAATAAATCATGGCTAACACAAAACACATATCACATCTTTCAGACAACCCTCGCAAACAAGTGTGCCTGATTCTTCACCATTTGCCATTTCCATATGGTTGCTAAGATTTCCTTCAGAGACTTCAAGGGTAAAGGTGAGAATGTCCGTTCTGTAGGAGACAATTTAACACCAAACCTCCTCAGGCGTCTCACTCAAGTACCTGAGGGGTAGGGACCCTGGGGAAGGGGGAGTGGGGGAGGTGGGTAGGGGGGTGGAAAGGGTTTCCTGTCTTTGGGGCTATCTTCTTAGACCTTAGCAACCATATCTATTTTTTTTTTCCTTTCTTACTTCTCATTTGAGGACCTATCTATTTTTCCCTCTTTCCATATTCGTGAACTTCTATCGCTGAAGTCCTAACTTGTTTCTGTGGTTTCTAATAAGCTACATCTTATCTTTAAATAAGAAGGCCAAAGAATCAGACTAGCATACACACAAAAATACATTTAGACACAAACATTGAAATTACAGACTAAAAAGCCTGTCACGATGTGATAGGGCAAGTGTACCTAAATGAAGATAGGATGACCTGTGGCCTAAAAAATACGAATGTTTTATAAAGGGGCATACCTACCAGAATGAAAAGAGGAAGTGCTCTCAAAAGGTCAACACACAAGCAAGGTATAGGTACTGATCCTAGGAGAAGGGGACAGTATCACAAATTTTATAGGGATTATTCTGGAAAGTTTGAATTCTATGCACAACTAGCATTGTTACATTTCATGTAAGTTTATGAGTGTCAAAAAGACCACTTTCATTTTGCCCAGAGTACCTTGTAATGGTACTTGAATTACGTAACCATTACGGCACCTCACCTCAACCTCTCGATACTAACAATATTCTACTGTGTTTCTGTAAAGTAGTTAACATATTTATGTGACAACATTCACATTTGATTTCATTAATGTAGAGGTACTTTGATACATTGATATGTTTATGTTGCAATGTGTATTCTTTCTTTTGTCACTATGATCTTTGTCGTACTTGTAACTCTGATTTTTGGGCACATAAGCGGTTATTAGAAAGTCAAGTCTTGGACGTCATGTTGAAAAGATGCAAATTGTAGTCAGTTTATAAAATGTGAACTTTAACAGTGAGGAAGACATTTTCAAGTATTTTTATATTGTGAAGTGATGTTTTGTGTGTTAAGTGATACTGCAACAAAAGTAATAAAAAAGAAGTGTAACTTAATTCGGAGTGCTGATTACTTTTTTACATCACCAATGTGCTAACTTTCAAAGGTTCAGTCTTCAAGAATGGTTTATGAAACACATCTATAAAACTTTTGAATATCACAGAATAACACCTAGACCTCTTTGCATCCAAGCTTGGAATCATCACTACCAAAATTTTTGACGATTGAGCCATGACTGAACCACAAATAAATGGTCATGTCTGGATATCAAAGTAAAGTAAGAACAGAATAAAGAAATGCTCAGCTAAAGATTGTTATAGAGAAAAAAAAAGATTGTTGTTCAAGTGAAAGATGTATGTATAAACATGTACAAGAAAAGTATATTGTTATGATATGAAATGTTGTTATGAGTGATATTATTTACATAATGACTGTGTATAAAATATTGCATGTCCGATCTGGAGGGGGGGGGGGAGGGGGGCATATGTAGTGTTTCAAGAATTCCTGCATAAATTCTAGAACCACTCAGCCTTCTACCATCTTGAACACATGATATTTTAGATGTGATTGTGGGATCATAGAATCCTACCTACTGCACATCGCATGTTTGTGTGTGCAGATTTGAAATTCAGTTGTGAGAAGAATGTAGATGTGGCGGTCGAACGGCAATGACAAGTACTTGTCCGGTGATCCATGGAAGTTTTAGTGAAAGTGTATGGAAGAACCATGGAGCTTCTATGTTATTCTGTGCTAATTGTGTCAGTGACCATTGTTACAATAACAAGAACAGTTGAGAAGGTACTCTTGAGAAAAACTCTTGTCTTAGCCTTGTTGAAGGGAAGACTTGTATTGAGATTCATGTTGAGAATGGACATGGTGTTAAGCCAACTTTCTCTTATATGTATATTAGTTTGTTTCTGACATTTGGAGACATGAAAGACTTATGTTTATGTGGAGAGTGAGATTTGTAATATGTCTGAAGTTTAATATATGTCATTAATTGAAGGAAATGAAAATTTGTATGTCTACTTATTTTTATGAGTAGAAAGAGTCTTATGAGATTCCTGTACCTTCAGAATTGGCAAGAATTGCTACAGGTGTAGGTCTACCACAGAGATCAATATTGGGTCTGCTCTAGTTTCCGTTATACGAGGGTAATCACAAAAGTAAGATCTCCTATTTTTTTTATAAGTACATAGACCTGTTTATTTCTTCAATAGTTTACAGCTTGAACATTTAGCTATTTTTCAACATAATCACCATTTCTGTCGATGCATTTTTGTAGATTCTGTGGCAGTTTTTGTATGCCCATGTCATACCAGCTCGCCGCCAGCTCTGCGGCTTTGGCAAAGAAGGATGCCGCCACTGGCATGATTGTTGCTTAGTCTCAGGTGTAAAGTGGTAAGCCCAGGTGTCATCATCCATGACAATTGAGTCCAGAAAGTTGTCCTGTTCGGCCGCATGTGGTCCTCAGTCAGCATGTGTGGCACCCATCTTGCGCACACCTTCCAGTAGTTCAATCTTTATGTTAAAATTCTGTGAGTGGTGCTTTGGGAAACCTCAGGAACCAACGTACAGAGATCATCCACTGATCTTCAAGCATGCTTTGCTCAACCTTCAACATTGTCTCCTCAGAAATTGATGGACTCCCATTCCTTTTTTCATTGTGAAATTCAGTCCAATCAGCTGCAAACTCTCTACACCACTTACAGACATTTTTGACATCCATGTACGACTCATCATACATTTCCGTCAATTGGTGATGGATTTCAATCGACACAGTGCCCTTTACGTTCAAAAACTGAATACCTGCGCACAATTCACACTTGGCGGTAACATCCAACTGGAGATCCATTCTCAATGGCTGCCAAGCCAAGACTGAGCACCTCAGTGTGGCGTGCACATGTTTACCCACAGCGCATGAAGCACTCTTCATAACAGTGTGACCAACAGAGTTCTGTACTTACAAAAAAATAGGAGACCTTACTTTTGGGGGTTACCCTCATATATAAAATGTCTTCCATCATGTATCCAAAAAACAGAAATAATTCTCTTTGATGACAATACATTATAATCCCACATAATAAGGTAACTTCAACAACTGAAAATGCAAATAAAATTTTCCTGAAAATTAATAACTGTTTCTCTGCAAATGATTGTCACTGAATTTAGGTAAAACACAATGCACGCAACTAAGAACTGTATGAGGCCTGGCCACATGACTGGACATAATACATGAGGAGAAATCAACAAATGGAACAGAATATTTTCAATTCTTTGGTGTTTATACTGTTACATTACAGATTACAACACTTATTAAATGTCTAAGCTCTGAACTTTTGCATTGCATGTAATATCAGATTCTGGCAATAAAAGCGCCAAAAATTAATTTATTTTTCCACTTTTTATTCAGTAGTGCCTCGTGGTATCACATTCTGGAGTTACTTGTCACTGAGGAAAAAAGTGTTTGTTGCACACAAATGTGAAATAAGGACAATGAATGGTGTCCACCTTAAAATATCCTGTACACAGTTGCTTAAACAGTTGGACAACTGACAAAACCCTCATATTACTTATTAAGTTCACCATCAACAATCTACATCTACATCTTTGTTTCCATACATACTCTGAAAACCACTATGAAGTGCATGCAGGAGGATACTCCCACTATATAAGTTATTATGACTTTTTCCCATTACATCTATGCATGTTGTGAGGGAAGAATGATTGCTTAAACTTGCTGTGCATGCTGTAATTAGTCTACTCTTGTCTTCACAATTCTTTCAGGAAAGATACGTAGGGGTTATAATATATTACTAGATTCGGCACTTAAAGTTGTCTCTTAATGATTAAAAAGTAGGCTTTCAAAGGATGTCTTCAACTGTTTTCAGTTCAGTTCTTTCATGGTCTCTGTGACACTCTCCCATTGGTGAAACAAACATGTGGTCAATCATGCTTTCCTTCTTTGTATACTGTGATGGATGTCAAGATGGCTTGGCGTGGGTGGGTGATTCCTTACCAGAGATGGATGTAGCAGAAAGATGTGACTCATTACAAGAACTCCTTTATATTTTACTAATTGCATTCAGTATGTCTTCAGCACTACCATCAAAGATCCCTAGCAAGTGCAGCAGAGAAGCTGGTGTGCTGTCTCCCAACTTATTGACTGCCCTGTGCTGGCCTGGTCAGCAGTAGTGCAGACCATATTCTTCCACTACTGCTGTATCAGGAGAATCTCAAGTAACCAGCCATCAACCATGTGCCAGTTGACTATGGCGTCCACAGTTCCTATGAACAAGACAGCAGTGCAGGCTGTATCATGCTCCAGTGCAGAGGGGGTGGGGGGAGGGAGGTCTCAATGTAAGCCCCAGTAGATGCGCAGGCAGCTGATTCCCATTGATACAGACTCACAATTATGGTAGAGTTGTTGGTTTTCAGGCAGAAAGAGATTCAAGGCCCTGTGAAAGTGGTGATGGCTGTGTCATGGGTATGATGTTGCCTTCAGAGCAGTGACTGGTACAGACTGAGGATCATAGCATAGCCCAGCCATCCAGATTATGACTGGCTGGCACTGGGGAGTGCAAATATACCGTCTGGGATTGAGCAGGTGGATGTAGTATCACTGCTGCATACCTCTGTGTTGTCAAAGTTTCTTGCTAGCAAGGAAGCTTCTTGAAAGACGGTCAGTTTCCTGAGTTTTGGTCACTGACTTGTAGTAGTAGGTTGGTGTGGGAGCAGCTGCTTGATGAAGGGTGCTTCTGTCAGCAATAGGCCATTGACTTGCGATAGGCCAAGAATTTCATGCTCTGGCTATCAGCACTGCTTGTTTCATGTCAGTTCATTACAATTCATTATCCCCTGGTAGTCCTATTTCATACAGGGCCCTTTTTTCTTTTCTTTTTTTTGTGGTTTTCATTTCAAAGACTGGTTTTATTCAGCTCTCTACCCTACTTTACCCTAGACTCTTTATTCCCAAATAACTAAGAGCAACTCTTGGTCTCCCTATAGGATTTTATCCCCCACACTTCCCTCCAATACTAGATTGGTGATCCCTTCTTGTCTCAGAATGTGTCCTATCAATTGATCCCCTCTCTTAATCAAGTTGAGTCACAAATTTCTTGTCTCCCCAATTCACTTCTGTACCTTCTCTTTAGTTACATAATCTAACCATCTAATTTTCAGCACTCTTCTGAGCACCTCATTTCAAATGCCTCTATTCTCTTCTTGTCTAGACAGTTTATCATCCATGTTTCTCTTTCATGCATGGCTACACTCCAGACAAATCATACACTTGAGCAGTAGTCTTAAGATGTGTCATACAAGTGGTCTGAAGCAAGCTGCTTTGAGGACTGATTACATTTCCCTACTATTCTGCCAATGAACCACAACCTGCCAATTGATTTACCTACAGTTGAGCCTACATGATCATTCCATTTTATGTCACTACAAGGTGTAGCTGGTCTTTTAACAGTCATGTCAGCATAGCACAAAAACTCCACACACACACACACATACACTATTCCATCATGTTATACCATCACATAGAACCACCGAAGATGCTTCAATAAATTATGGTGAATTGGATCTGAAGAAGTATAAACTGCATTTACGCAGTTGTATAAAAAACACATAATGTAAAAAAATCATTAGTCTAAGAGGCAGTGGTTTTAACTGCAACGGCTAACACCTCTTCCATCACCAGCAAGCAATTAAAACTGAGTGTTTCACTCTTACAGAGGGGTACACGAAAGAAGCCTCCTCGAAGATCATGACAGCGAGCGGGCAAACCCTGGGTGACATTAGATTTTTGACTAACGGCCAATCCTTTCGACACCAAGACAACAACAAATGGCTTTAATAAAAGCCAGCTTTGATAATAATGTCCATAAACATTGAAGGATTCTCACATGAGAAAGAGGTATTACTCACTGAAGCATGTAAAAGACACAACTGTGATCTCCTACTAATTCAAGAGACCCACAGTGTCCACAACAATAGAAGACCAAAGATCCACAGAATGAAACTAGTAATCAAAAGACCACATGGGCAATACAACAGTGCAGTCTTCACCAAAACTAGCTCAGACATCATATCTGCAGAGCTGACATCTCAAGAAGACATCAAAATCTTGAGTGTAGAGATATAATCCTGTACAGTGACATCTATCTATAAGCCACCAAACAGCAAGTTCAGATTCAGCGAAGCATCCAACTTCGGGTTACAATCAATGAAACTAGTACTGGGCAATTTCAACTGCCATAGCTCAGCCTTGGTGTACAGGCACACATATAAAAGCAGAGAGGACCTCGAAACCTGGGCAGACTCAACTGGACTGAAATTAATACATTATTCCAAGCTTCCATTCTCCTTTAACATCAGCAGATGGAACCATGTATACAATCCTGATAACATCTTCATCAGCAAACATATTGCGCATCAAACCAGAAAGGATGTGGGAGAACCCGTCCCACATACACAATATGATGCCATAATATGTCTGATAGAAGCAGTTGTTAATCCAGTAACCACTCAATTCAAAAGATGTTTTAATTTTAAACATGCCCAGTGGGATAAATTCATGGAAGAACTTGACAAAGAGGTGCAGAACCTAGACGCGAGCCCCAAAAAATATGACACATTTATTGATTAATGGAAAATCTCATATAAAGATGTGAAACAAATACTAACAAAGAGATAGAGGGGCTGGCCAGTACTTACCTCAGCTCAGTACAGCCGATAGATACACAAAACAGACAAGAAAATTTATGTATCCTAGCTTTTGGAACTTTGTTCCTTCATCAGGAAGGAGAGAGGGGAAAAAAGGGGAAGAAAGGAAAGTGGATTCAGTTACTCACAACCCAGGTTATGAAGCAACAGGGGAAAGGTAAACAGGGAGGGTAGCAAAGATGTAAACATGGATGTCAGAGGGAAGCCAAAGATATTCTACTGTAAGTACTGTGCCAGCTTCAAACCAAAGAGGATGCATACAGAAGTAAAGAGGTGTATAGTATAAAGATAAACACAACTATGTAGGATGAAAAGATGTGTGAATGGCTAAAGAGAAAAGGGAAAGAGGAGAAGACTGAAGAGTAAATGGGAGTGAGGTTGGTTAACGTAGGTTCAGTCCAGGGGGATGGTGGGATGAAAGGATGTGTTGGAGTGCAAGTTCCCATCTCCGCAGTTCCAAGGGACTGGTGTTGGGTGGGAGAAGCCAAATGGCATGTACAGTGTAACAGGTTCCTAGGTCCTTAGAATTATGCTGGAAGGCATACTCCACTACTGGTATTGGACATCTCCTAGGTGGACAGTTCATCTGTGCCCATTCATGCGCTCAGCCAGTTTAGTTGTCATCATACCAAGCTGTGCAGTGGAGGCATGTCAGCTGATAAATGACATGTGTTGTTTCACATGTGGCCCTGACTTGAATTGTGTATGTTTTACCAGTAGCGGGGCTGGAGTAGGTGGTTGTGGGGGGGATGCATGGGGCAGGTTTTTCAGCGGGGTCGGTTACAGGGGTAGGAACCGCTGGGTAGAGAAGGTGGTCTGGGAATATTGTAGGGTTTGACAAGGATGTTACGGAGTTTAGGGGGGTGACGAAAGGCAACTCTGGGTGGTGTGGGGAGAATATTGTCAAGGAATGATCTCATTTCAGGGTTTGACTTGAGAAAGTCATATCCCTGGCGGAGTAATTTGTTGATGTATTCAAGGCCAGGATAATAATGGGTGACAAGGGGGATGCTTCTGTGTCGTCTGGGGGTAGGAACATTGTTGTTGGACAGGGAGGAATGTATTGCTCGGGAGATCTGTTTGTGGACAAGTTCTGCAGGATAGTTGTGGGAGAGGAAAGCACTGGTCAGGTTATTGGTGTAATTGTTGAGGGATTCGTCACAGGAACAGATATGTTTGCCACGAATACCTAGGCTGTAGGGAAGGGAGCGTTTGATGTGGAATGGATGGCAGCTATCAAAGTGAAGGTACTGTTGTTTGTTTGTGGGTTTGAGGTGGACAGAGGTGTGGATGTGAGCTTCAACAAGATGAAGGTCAACATCCACAAAGGTGGCTTGGGTTTTGGAGAAGGACCAGGTGAAATTCAGATTCGAAAAGGAGATGAGGTTATGGAGGAAATTAAGGAGTGTTTCTTCACCATGAGTCCAGACCACAAAGATGTCATCTATAAACCTATACCAGGCCAGGGGAAGCGGCTGTTGGGTCTTCAGGAAAGCCTCTTCCATGCGGCCCATGAAGAGGTTGGCATAGGACGGAGCCATCCTGATTCCTATGGCCGTTCCCCTGATTTGTTTGTAGGTCTGGCCTTCAAAAGTGAAGTAATTATGGGTGAGGATGAAGTTGGTAAGTGTGATAAGGAACGAGGTTTTTGGAATATCTTTGGGTGGGTGTTGGGAGAGGTAGTGTTCAAGGGCAGAGAGACCATGGGTATGTGGGATGTTTGTGTAAATGGATGTAGCATCTATGGTGACAAGAAAGGTTTCAGGTGGGAGGGGAGTGGGAATGGATTTGAGGCATTCTAGGAAGTGGTTTGTGTCTTTGATGTAGGATGGGAGTCTGCGGGTGATAGGTTGGAGGTGTTGGTCTACCAGAGCTGAGATACGTTCTGTTGGGGCTGTGAAGCCTGCCACAATGGGATGGCCAGGATGGTTCTCTTTGTGGATTTTGGGTAATAGGTAGAAGGTAGGGGTACGTGGCTCAGGTGGAGTGAGTAGGTCTATGGAAGCCATTGTGAGGCCTTGTGAGGGATCTTGGATTTTTAGGATTTTCTGCAGCTCAGTCTGTATGGAGGGAATGGGATCCTGGGTAACAGCTTTGTAGGTTGAGGTGTCGGAGAGTTGATGCAGTCCTTCTGCCACATACTCCACACGGTCAAGTACCACAGTTGTGGAGACTTTATCCGCCAGGAGGATGACAATAGAGTGGTCTGTTTTCAGCTCCTTAATGCCACGGGATTCAGCTGGGGTGATGTTGGGGGTTGTCGTGATGTTCTTCAAGAAGGACTGGGAGGCAACACTGGATGTGAGGAATTCCTGAAATGTCTGCAAGGGATGGTTTTGGGGGAGGGGAGGAGGATCCCTTTGAGAAGGCGGTCGGAACTGTTGTAGACAACACTGGGTCTAGTATTTGGGGGCTGTGTCTGGGTGGCAAAGTGATATTTCCAGTTGAGGTTCCGGGTGAATGAGAGAAGATCTTTAACCAGGGCAGTGTGGTTGAATTTAGGCATGGGGCTTAAGGTTAAGCCTTTTGGTAGAACAGATGTCTCTGGAGGAGAGAGGGATCTGGATGAGAGGTTTAGAACTGAAATGGGACTGGTGACAAGTGGCATTTGACTGTGGTTATAGTTGAGATTTGGTCTGTGTGGGGTATGTGCTGGGACTGGGCGATTGAGTAGGGTGGCTAGACTATGTTTGTTGGCTATGAGGGGGGTTTGTTGAAGGTTCTGTTGTGGTTGGTGTTTGTGAGGGATAGGGAGAGGGACTCCACTTCTTAGGTGTTGCACTAGCACTGTGGATAGTTTTTTCAGGTGGTGTGTGACAGGGAACTCAAGTTTACAGCTGACTTCTAGGGTGATGTTCCTGAGTGTGTTCTCCAAGCAGGGGTTTGAGAGGTGGAGGACTTTGAAGAGAGATAGGAGCTGTTGGGAGTGGTGGTTACACGAAGTAGTGTAGAGATTCAGGACAAGTTGGGTAAGGGCTAAAGATTGAAGGTTCTGGAAGTCCAGGACAGACTGGTGGAAGGAGGGATTGCACCCAGAGATGGGAACTTTTAAGGTAAGTCCTTTAGGAGTAATTCCAAAGGTTAAGCAGGACCGGAGGAAAGTATGTGGGGCTGCAGTTTGGCTACGGTGAATGCATGTTTCCGGAATGAATGTAAATAATGTGGTATAGAATTAGGGTACATAGTGGATAACTGGTGGGTAGGGAAATTAAATAAATAAAGTTAAAATAGTAATAATAGGAAGGAATAAAACAAGGAAGGAAGGACGAGAAAGAAAATGTGTTGGTAATGTTCAATACCAAAGGAAGACCACTAAATAATAAAAACACTATAAAAAAGGGAAAAGAACAGATAAAGGTTGACCAGACCAAGCAAGTATGTCCAGATCAGGGGAAACGAACACACGTTGCTCAAAAAAAGATCGCGGGTGGCGAAAAAAAAGATCGCGGGTGGCGAAAAAAAGATCGCGGGTGGCGCAAAAATGTCCCAAAACAATTTGCCGGTGGCAGAGAAAGATGGCCAATGAGATCGCCAGCAACACGAAATCGACGGAAATGGATGATATTGGTAGGTGTTGAAATTTGTTAGACAAAGATTGTTGGCAGTGATTGTTGGCTGGAAAACAGCGAATAACGAATGTTAGACTATGGGATGTTAAATAAATAAATCAATACATAAATAAAGAGAAGTGGACTATAATTGGAAGAAGATAATTGGAGGGAGGGAAATGAAACTAGCACAGTTGGTGACGAAAATATATATAACACTGAAGAAGAGAAAGTGTTTAGATGACAGATGTAAGTGATAGCTAACAAAAGGGACAAAACTATGTAGAACTATGTACATACCTGGCCTCGACGGAAACTCAAAGATTCTCCTGGAACATTACTAACAGCTCCTTGAGGAAAACCTGTTTTCAGAATTAACAAGTGTGGTGGGAGAAGAACTCCTCCAGGCCATATCAGACTCAAGAAGAGTGAAATGGTGTAACTTAATCGCAAGTCTAGACATGAAGCAGGACAGCTGAAAGGCCTTGAAATTTCTTAAGAACATCAATAATAGACCCCCCTCCCCCCCAACTAACAATCAAAATTCATATATTAATTTATTTATTTATTGTTCTGTGGGACCAAATTAAGGAGAAGTCTCCATGGTCATGGAACGAGTCAATACATGAAATTATAACACGATAGTAGAAACAGATAAAATGAAATATAAAAAACATATTTAGGCGACAAGTCGTAAGTTTAAATAAAGAAAATCAACAATGTAACACTGGAATTTGCTTAATTTTTCAGCTCTTCCAGGAGCTCCTCGACAGAACAGAAGGAGTGAGCCATGAGGAAACTCTTCAGTTTAGACTTAAAAGAGTTTGGGCTACTGCTAAGATTTTTGAGTTCTTGTGGTAGCTTATTGAAAATGGATGCAGCAGAATACTGCACTCCTTTGTGCACAAGAGTCAAGGAAGTGCATTCCACATGCAGATTTGATTTCTGCCTAGTATTAACTGAGTGAACGCTGCTAACTCTTGGGAATAGGCTAATATTGCTAACAACAAACGACATTAAAGAAAATATATACTGTGAGGGCAATGTCAAAATTCCCAGACTATTGAATAGGGGTCGACGAGAGGTTCTTGAACTTACACCACATATAGCTCGAACAGCCCGTTTTTGAGCCAAAAATACCCTTTTTGAATCAGAAGAATTACCCCAAAAAATAATATCACACAACATAAGCGAATGAAAATATGCTAAGTAGACTACTTTTCGTGTTGAACTGTCACTTATTTCAGATACTGTTCTAATGGTAAATGAAGCAGCATTTAGTTTCTGAACAAGATTCTGGACATGGGCTTTCCACAACAGCTTACTATCTATGTGAACGCCTAGGAACTTGAACTGTTCCGTCTCGCTTATAATATGCCCATTCTGTCTGATCAAAATATCAGTTCTTGTTGAATTGTGAGTTAGAAACTGTAAAAACTGAGTCTTACTGTGATTCAGGATCAAATTATTTTCCACAAGCCACGAACCTATTTCATGAACTACATTATTTGATACTGTTTCAATATTACACACAAGATCCTTCACTACCAAGCTGGTGTCATCAGCAAACAGAAATATTTTTGAATCACCTGTAATACTAGAAGGCATATCATTTATATAAATAAGAAACAGCAGTGGCCCCAGCACCGATCCTTGGGGAATGCCCCACTTAACAGTGCCCCATTGGGACTGAGCATCACTACCACTCTCAATATTGCGGAGAATTACCTTCTGCTTTCTGTTCTTAAAGTAAGAGGCGAACCAATTGTAAGCTACTCCCCTTACTCCATGATGGTCCAACTTCTGCAGTAATATTTTGTGGTCAACACAGTCAAAAGCCTTCAAAGAAAACACCTAGCGTTCGTAACCTTTTATTTAATCCGTCCAAAACCTCACAGAGAAAAGAGAATATAGCATTTTCAGTTGTTAAACCATTTCTAAAACCAAACTGTACATTTGACAGCAAATTATGTGAATTTAAATGCTCCAGTAACCTTGTATATACAACCTTCTCGATAACTTTAGCAAACACCGATGGCATAGAAATAGGTCTAAAATTGTCATCATTATCCCTGTCTCCCTTTTTATAAAGGGGCTTCACTACCGAGTACTTTAATTGGTCAGGAAACCGACCACTCCTAAAGGAAAAGTTACAGATATGGCTAAGTACTGGGCTAACATACATAGAACAATACTTCAGTATTCTGCTAGATACCCTGTCATATCCATGAGAGTTCTTGGTCTTTAGTGATTTGATTATTAACTCAAACTCCCTCTTGTCAGTATCATGGAGGAGCATTTCAGGTAACAGTCTCGGAACACTTTTTTCTAAGAGTGCTATATGATTCCCTGTTGGGAGTAGGTTTCTATTTAGTTCACCTGCTATATTCAGAAAGTGATTACTAAATACTGTACATATATGCGACTTATCAGTAACATGGACATTCCCACTATGCACTGATTCTACATCTTCGACCTGTCTCTGCAGACCAGCCACTTCCTTTACGACTGACCATATGGTTTTAATTTTATCCTGAGACTTAGCTATTATATCTGCATACCACATACTTTTTGCCTTCCTAATAATATTTTTCAGCACCTTACAATACTGTTTGTAATGGGCTGCTGCATTTAGATTTTGCCTGTTTGTAACGTTTTGATATAATTGCCACTTTGTTCTACAAGATATTCTTATTCCTCTAGTCAGCCACCCGGGCTGCCTGTTTGTGCTAGTACCCTGTTTTGAACGTTCTAATGGAAAGCAACTTTCAAAGAGCACGAGAAAAGTCTTGAGAAAAGCCACACCAAATCAAATAGCACATCAGCTCCTACTCAATGGCAAAACCAACAACAAATGTGAAAGAAAGAAGCTTCAGAGATTCACTCAAGAAGAAGACCATCTAGGCACTCACATTACCCTGGGAGAATTAGAAGACGCCATTTCTATAATTAAGAATGAAGATCCATGCTGGACTAGATGATCTATGCCCAAGGCAAATAAAAATGTTCAAACCTGATACAAGGTGATGGTTATTAGCTGTGATGAACAAATGCACCCTTGAAATGAAGATTGCCAAGATTGGCAGAAGGCAAATATAGTAGCCATACCAATACCTGGTAAGAGCCCCACAGATTCCAAACATTTTTGGCCTATCGCCCTCTTCTGCCACCTGTGTAAAGTCCTAGAAAGAATGATTTTCAACCGCATCTCCGCACATGTAGACCAGAATATTATTAAAGAGTAAGCAGGATTCTGCCCTGGAAGATCATGCTTTGGACAAATTTTGAACATCACACAGCACATAGAAGGTGGCTAAGAATGGAAACAAATCACAGGTGCAGCTTTTATCAACCTTATAGCCGCATATGACACCATTAACTGTAATAAATTAATATCAAAAATATATAACACCACGAGGGATTACTGACTGTTACAATTCATCCAGTGCTTGCTGTAGAACAGACACTATTTTGTTACGCTGCAGACAAAGAGGAGCCGATGGCAGACCCAGAAAAATGGACTACCCAAAGATAGCATCCTTGCCCCACTGATGTACAACATCTACACCAATAACCAGTTGATTAGTACAGAGGCTCGCTCCTTCATCTACGCAGATGATACAGTCATTGCTGCTCAGGGCAAAACATTTGAGGAGGTGGGAAGAAAACAAACAACATTGCTTGAGAATCTAGCTGACTACTCTGACAATAACCACCTCAAGCCAAACCCAGCAAAAACCCAGGTCTGCACTTCTCACCTGTGCAGTAGAGAGGCCAGGAGAAAACTCAACTTAAACTGGAGGGTACAGCACCTCTCTCATTGTGACACACCAAAATATCTTGGAGTCAAACTCAACCATGCTCTCACCTTCAAGGATCACTGTTCAGACAGAAAGATGAAAGTGAGTGCCAGGAACAACATCATCCACAAGCTTACAAATAGTAGATGGGGAGCACAACCCAGAGTTCTCCGTATGTCAGCTCTAGTGTTATGTTGTTCCTCTTCAGAGTACTTGGCACCTATATTACAAAAATCCAACCATGCAAAACATGTAATTATAGTTCCGAATGAAACAGGATGCGTCATAACAGGTTGCCTCTGACCACCTCCCACAAACCATCTGTAACAACTTATGGGCATAGCCCCTCCAGACATCATAAGGAGAACAGCTGCAGAAATCGAGAAACGAAAACAAGAAACTGATCCCAGGCATCCAATGTTGGACACTACCCCAACCTAAAAGACTTAAATCAAGGAAGAGTTTTCTACAAACAACTAATCCAACACTTTACCGCCTAAAGCACGACAAGAAGAACTGTGGCAAAACTCAGAAGCAGGAAGACTAGGGAATAGCTTCAGGGAAGAACTTACAGCTGGCTTCAAACTACCATGCACAATCTGGAAATCCTTGAATAGGCTAAGAACGGGTGTAGCATGATGCAAAGTAACCCTGAAGAAATGGGGCTACATCAGTACTGATGAGCCCTGCGAATGTGGAGAGGTGCAAGACTCACAATACATACTAGTCTGCAGGAAATTGGATGAACCTTGCATGATACAGGACCTTCTAACAGCAAATGGCAAGGCTGTACAAACTGCAATGTACTGGGCTTGGTACGGGGTATAGAGATTGGAATCCCAGACAAAATCATACCAGCTCTTTTAAATGAATATCTTTTCTGTGTTTTTGTATTTAACTTTATTTAATCTTCACTTCTCTCACTACCATATACAGTACTGCATTATGTTTTATGTTTTCTCTTTGTTGTTATCTTAAAGATATTGTAAAAGTGATGTCTTGGATACGATAAATAAATAACTACTCTTACAGCACTCTTTCTATACCTGTCTGCTGCTCTACTCAATATTTTTGTTTCATATAGTTTCATTTCTTGCTCCATTTAGCTCTTGATAATAATAATGTCGTGTGACTAGGGCCTCCCGTCGGGTAGACTGTTTGCCGGGTGCAAGTCTTTTGATTTGACGCCACTTCAGCGACTTGCGTGTCAATGGAGATGAAATGATGATGATTAGGACAACACAACACCCACTCCCTGAGTGGAGAAAATCTCCAACCCAGCCGGGAATCGAACTCGGGCCCTTAGGATTGACATTCTGTCTCGCTGTCCACTCAGCTACCGGGGGCGGACTTAACTCTTGATAATCCCAGCATTGTTATGCCTTTCTCTGTCTTTACTTCCATTTGAAAATTGTGATTTATTTTGACTTTACTACCAAGCAAGAGACACACAGGTTAGCATACTGGACTTGCATTTGGGAGTACAATAGTTCAAACTCCTGTCCGGCTATCCACATTAAGGTTCCCGTGATTTCCCTAAATTGCTTCAAATGCTTGCCATAATGGTCCCTTGAAAATGGTGCAGCCATTCTTTTACAATCCAATGTTGTGGTCTGTCTATAATGACCACACTATTGATGCGACATTACACTCTAATTTTGCTTCCTTCCTTTGTTATGGTCTGTCCCTAATGACTGCACTATCAATCCAATCCATTGTTGTGGTCTGTCTATAATGACCACACTATTGATGCGACATTACACTCTAATTTTGCTTCCTTCCTTTGTTGTGGTCTGTCCCTAATGACTGCACTATCAATGGAATATTAAACTCTAATTTTACTTCCTTCATTTTTTTAAATTTATTCTGCCCTACTAATTACCAATGCATTACTAGTAGTTCATGGGAAAATTTTTGATTTCCCTCCATTTCCATCCATATTTCAGTTGTGATGGACCTCTCCCACCATGAACCTAGAAAATTATGTGGTGAGCATGGATGTTAACAGGTGTCACAGTTACATGGCTGTCAAGGGACACTGCATATGTCCACTTAGCATGTGAAGAATCTTGCTTTGGACTCTTAAAATTTACAAAAGGCGTCCAAGAGTATGAAGATGATCAGGATAACATAGGCGTAAAGAACAGAGCTTTCCTCTCTTTGAAAAGTAGTAGGAAGAAGGAAACACCTTAATATTGACAAGTAAACCAAAGAAATTTGCAGTGGAGTTCTCCCTCTAGTACCTGTGGAAAAAACTTTACATGTCATTGATGGTGGATGTACAAAAAGCATTAAAACAGAGTGTCTAAAAGTCAATTTGGGTGAAGTCATAAGAAAAAAAAAATTGATGTATGATGCACCTGTCAAAAAGAGATCCATGACGTGGTGTTGGAGTTACTTAGATGGCTGTGGCATCTAGGGAGAAAAGTGTAATAGTGGTGTATAAGTCAGGTGTCTGATACAATTAGAAACAGAGAAAGGCCATGAGAGAATGAGTGGCATGTAGTGACTTTACCCCTTATTATAGTCATTAGGGTTTCAGCAGAGCGATTATAACAAACAAATTATTAAGGAAAAGCAACTTTATTTTCTCGACCACTACTTTCTTTTCTTGTATGCTTGCTTTAAACATTCTAGCAGATAATTGTAATCCTTGAATATGACAACCAAGACAGAGAGCAACAAGGTCAAAAACTTTCATCCTATATTGTGTACTCACTTGCAAAGGGCCAAAGAGATTATTACTACCCATATTAGGAGGTTATTATGATGATTGTTTGCATTTAAAAGTATTCTTCAGGAGCAAAATAATAGGAGAATACCAACTCCTATCAAAGCTAAGATTCTGGGTCATGACAGGTTTCTACCCTGGCTTGCTCGAACAGCTACAAACAATAATTTTTTTTCCTAATGACAGGACTTTAAAAAATTCCAGAGGTAGATTGTGTTTTTAATTTGTGCATCAGTCAACCCTATTTCAGTTGTTCTGATTTCACAGGCAGGTGCACAGACAATTCCTCTTATGTATCAAGTATTATTAATATGTATGGTTTTCACATTAATTACATTACATATAACTAAAGATGGGAGTAGATTACAGACAATCCCCAGGAACTAGAAAATTTTGTAAATGTCTATATCTCAGTATTGTAGAGAAGTGCAACAAAATTTCTTTGAAACTGGTGTAGCACCCACAATGAAATGTGTAGCGCAATGATATATAAAAATAATCTTTGTAGCTTTGAGACACTACAAATACAAGCTGTTATTACTAATTAGTAGTAAAATATATTCCACTAAGAGAGGTAAATATAAAGTTATTGAGGTGGTAGTATACCTACACTAATGAAATGAGTAAGGAATTTATATTTTATGATATAATTATCCCCAATGGCCAATAGGCCAATTTTTCAGCTGAGCAATTCAAACTTTGCTGGCAGGTAATTATTTTTTTTATTTATTTCATATTTTGCTAGACAACTATATCTTTCTCTTTTACTTCAATATCTATATAAATGGTCTGCAACACATTGTACAGATTGTCATGCCAGTAATATCAATTTTCTTTCCTTTCAATTTGAACATTGAGTGAGGGAAAAATGAATGTCTAAATTTCTCTGTATGCACCCTAATCTCTATCATCTTTTTCTCATGATACTTGCACTAAGTATAGTTTTGTGGCAGCATAATGGAGGCACAGCAGAATACAGATCCCCTAAATTATCACAACATGTTTCTGCAGGAACTATGTCAGCTTTCTTCCAAGGATTACCATTTAAGTCTCCAAGCATTCCTGTCACACCTTTGTATGAGCAATTCCAACCTGTTATAATCCTAATGGCACATCTCTGGATCTATTCAATGTTTGTTGTCATGTATATGTACATCTTCATACCTACACTGGAAGCCACCATATAGTGTGTGGCGGAGGGTACCCTATACCACCACTACTCATTTCCTTTCCTGTTCCAGTTGCAGATAGGGTGAGAGAACATCAACAGTCTATATTCCTCCATAAGAGGCCTAATTTTTTGTATCTTATCTTCATGATCCTTATGCACAATGTATGCTGGGGGCAACAGAATTGTTCTGCAGTCAGCTTCAAATGCTGGTTCTCTAAATTTTATTAATAGTGTTCCTTAAAAAGAACATCACCCTGCCTCCAGGGGTTCCCTGTTCCTGAAGCATCTCTGTAACACTTGCATGTTGTTCAAACGTACCAATAACACATCTAGCAGCCCGCCTCTGAATTGCTTTGATGTACTCCTCTAATCCAACCTGGTGTGGATCCCAAACATGAGCAGTACTCAAAAATAGTTCACACTAGTGTCCTGTATGCAGTCTCCTTTACAGATGAACCACACTTTCCTAAAATTCTCCCAATACACCAAAGTCAAACATGTGCCTTCGCTACCACAATCTTCAAATGCTCATTCCAGTTCATATCATTTTGCAATGGTATGTCCTGATATTATAACAACATCACTGTGTCAAGGATGGTGCTACTAGTGCTGTATCTGAATATTACAGGTTTCTTTTTCCTATCCATCTGCATTAACTTACATTTCTTTACATTTAGAGACAGCTGCCATTCATCACAGCAATTAGAAATTGTGTGTAACTCATCTAGTAACATCCTATAGCCACTCATCTTCAACACCTTCCAGTACACCACAGCATCATCAGCAAACAATCATAGATTGCTGCCCACCCTGTTTGCCAGATGATTTACATATATGGAAAGTTATAGCGGACCTATCACACTTCACTGGGGCACTACTGATGATTCCTTTGTCTCTGATGAACATTCACCATTGATGATGACATACTGGATTCTGTTAAAAGTCTTTGAGTTAAACACATATCTGGGAACCAATTCTGTATGCTCACACCTTCATTAATAGTCTGCAGTGTGATGCCAGTCAAATGCTTTTTGGAAGTCTACAAGTATGGAACTGCCCATTGCCTTTCATCCATATTTTTCAGTACGAGGTGCATTCAAGTTCTAAGGCGTCAATTTTTTTTCTCCGGACTGGAAACAGATAGAAACATGCGCATTGTTTTAAAATGAGGCCGCGTTCATTGTCAATACGTCCCAGAGATGGCAGCACCATACGGCAGATGGAATCTTACCGCCAGTGGCGAGAATGAGAACTGTTTTAAATACTTAAAATGGCGAAGTTTTCTTTACTTGAACAGCGTGCAATCATTCGTTTTCTGAATTTGCGTGGTGTGAAACCAATTGAAATTCATCGACAGTTGAAGGAGACATGTGGTGATGGAGTTATGGATGTGTTGAAAGTGCGTTCGTGGGTGTGACAGTTTAATGAAGGCAGACATCGTGTGACAACAAACCGAAACAACCTCGGGCTCGCACAAGTCGGTCTGACGACATGATCGAGAAAGTGGAGATAATTGTTTTGGGGGATCGCCGAATGATTGTTGAACAGATCGCCTCCAGAGTTGGCATTTCTGTGGGTTCTGTGCACACAATCCTGCATGACGACCTGAAAATGCGAAAAGTGTCATCCAGGTGGGTGCCACGAATGCTGACGGACGACCACATGGCTGCCCGTGTGGCATGTTGCCAAGCAATATTGATGCGCAACGACAGCATGAATGGGATTTTCTTTTCGTCGGTTGTGACAATGGATGAGACGTGGATGCCATTTTTCAATCCAGAAACAAAGTGCCAGTCAGCTCAATGGAAGCACACAGATTCACCGCCACCAAAAAAATTTCAGGTAACCGCCATTGCTGAAAAAATGATGGTGTCCATGTTCTGGGACAGCGAGGGCGTAATCCTTACCCATTGCGTTCCAAAGGGCACTACGGTAACAGGTACATCCTACGAAAATGTTTTGAAGATCAAATTCCTTCCTGCACTGCAACAAAAACGTCCGGGAAGGGCTGCACGTGTGCTGTTTCACCAAGACAACGCACCCGCACATCGAGCTAACGTTACGCAACAGTTTCTTCGTGATAATAACTTTGAAGTGATTCCTCATGCTCCCTACTCACCTGACCTGGCTCCTAGTGACTTTTGGCTTTTTCCAACAATGAAAGACACTCTCCGTGGCCGCACATTCACCAGCCGTGCTGCTATTGCCTCAGCGATTTTCCAGTGGTCAAAACAGACTCCTAAAGAAGCCTTCGCCGCTGCCATGGAATCATGGCGTCAGCGTTGTGAAAAATGTGTACGTCTGCAGAGTGATTACGTCGAGAAGTAACACCAGTTTCATCGATTTCGGGTGAGTAGTTAATTAGAAAAAAAATCAGAGGCCTTAGAACTTGAATGCACCTCATATATCATATGAGAAAAGGGCAAGCTGAGTTTCAGATGAGTGATGCTTTCTAAAGCTTTGCTGATTTGTGGACATAAGCTTTTCAGTTTCTAGGAAATTTATTATATTCAAACTCAAACCATGTTCTGGAATTCTGCAGAAAACCATTGTTAAGGATATTCGTCTGTAATTTTCTGGGTCAATTCTTTTATCCTTCTTATACACTATGTGATCAAAACTATCCGAACACCTGGCTGAAAATGACTTACAAGTTTGTGGCACCCTGCAACGGTAATGCTGGAATTCAGTACGGTTTTGGTCTACCCTTAGCCTTGATGACAGCTTCCACTCTGGGAGTCATACATTCAATCAGGTGTTGGAAGGTTTCTTGGGGAATGGCAGTCCATTCTTCAGGGAATGCTGCACTGAGGAGACATATTGATGTCAGTCGGTGAGGCCTGGCAGGGAGTCAGTGTTCCACACATCCTGAAGGTGTTCTATAGGAGTCAGGTCAGGACTCTTTGCAGGCCAGTCCATTAGAGGAATGTAATTGTCGTGTAACCACTTCACCACAGGCATTGCATTATGACAGGTGCTCAATTGCGTTGAAAGATGCAATCGCCATCCCTGAATTGCTCTTCAACAGTTGGAAGCAGGAAGGTGCTTAAAACATCAATGTAGGCATGTGCTGTGATAGTGCTATGCAAAACAACAAGGGGTGCATGCCCCCTCCATGAAAAACATGACCACATCATAACACCACCACCTCCGAATTTTACTGTTGGCACTACACACGCTGGCAGATGACATTCACCGGGCATTAGTCATACCCACACCCTGCAATTGGATTGCCACAATGTGTACTGTGATTTGTCACTCAACACAATGTTTTTCCACTGTTCAGTCAACCAATGTTTATGATCCTTATACCACACAAGGTGTCGTTTGGCATTTACCGGCGTGATGTGTGGCTTATGAGCAGCTGCTTGAACATGAAATCCAAGTTTTCTCACCTCCCGCCTAACTGTCATAGTACTTGCAGTGGATCCTGATGCAGTTTGGAATTCCAGTGTGATGGTCTGGATAGATGTCTACCTGTTACACATTATGACCCTCTTCAACTGTCGGCAGTCTCTGTCAGCCAACAGGTGAGGTCGGCCTGTATGCTTTTGTGCTGTACGTGTCCCTTCCATTTCCACTTCACTGTCACATCGGAAACAGTGGACCTAGGGATGTTTAGGAGTGTGGAAATCTCACGCACAGACATGACACAAGTGCCCCATTCTGCTCTCATGATGTCTAATGACTACTGAGGTCACTGATATGGAGTACTTGGCAGTAGGTGGCAGCACAATGCACCTAATATGAAAAACATTTTTGTTTTGGGGGGGGGGGGGGGGTGTCCAGATACTTTTGATCACATAGTGTATACAGGAGTCATCTGCATTTTTTTCCAGTCACTTGGGACTTCATGCTGGATGAGCAATTCATGATAAATGCAAGCTAAGTAAGGAGCCAGTGCCATACAGCACCCTTTGGAAAAACCATATTGGTAGTTCATCCAGATCTGGTGACTCTTTCAGTTGTTTCTCTATGCCATGAATGCTTATTGCTTTGTTGTCCATATGGGACTCTGTGTGATGGTCTAACAACAGTTTGTTTGTAAGATTCTCCTGCATAAACATTTTCTTAAACACAGTATTTAAAACTTTGGCTTACATTTTGCTGTGTTCAACTGCCGCACCAGACTGGTCAATGAGTGATTGGGCAGAAGCCTTAGGTCACTTAGCGATTTTACATAAGACCAGAATTTTCTTTTGCTTGGTTACGATGGTGGTAGTTGTTGTGTGCTTCATGTATAGATCTTTTTACAGACATACAAATCTCTACTAACTTTTGCCTGAGCCATTAGCACATTCTCTTTTGAACCAAGAGTACAACTTTCTGAATTTCATTGCTAAACCATGCTGGGTCTTTTCCATCCTTAATCCACTTAATAGGCACATACTTGTCCAGAGCACAATTTACAGTCCTTTTAAACCTTGCTCCTAATTCCTCTATGTCCCTCAAACTGAAATTAAATAACAGCAATTCATTGTCTTAATGAGATGCCGACAGCTTCTTACCATCTTTTATGGACTATGAGATGCTACAGACTATAAGACAGGCCTTAATTTTTACACAGTTTTTTTTAAATAACATTTTTAGCCTTTTTATATTTAAATTGGAAAGCCAGACTAAAAAATCTTAAGTTTATAAAACTGACCTACCCTTAAAAGCCCTGAAAATTTGTCATCTGAACTTTCTTCTTCTTGTTCTTCCTCCTCCTCTTCATCGTCATTGTTGCCTTCTTCATATACAGGATGGTCTCCACTGCCATCAAGAGCGTTACTTATGTCACACTTCTTGAAAGATTTAACAATAATGTGTTCTCTTACTCTAGACCACGACTGTTTTATCAACTGACATATTTGTTTGATTGTAGGTCATTTTAAATCCTTGTTGGATTTCATCCATCATCCATTTGCTCCATTACTCTCTCATATACACTTTAAATGTTTATTTATCGAGACACAAAGATGGTGTAATTGTGAAGTAAGTCCTCCCAGAATAACAGCAATGTCTGTATTTTCCTGTCTGAATTCCTGTTTCACAGAATTTTTCAAATGACTACTGAACTGATCTAGCACTAGAAGAGAACTCTTCTTCAATAAAGCACCTTTCCTTCTCTCCCACACTCTGTTAATACAGGCCTGTAGTTTCATACCAGCCTCATCCATCCAACACTTGTTGTGTATGTGAACACCACCACCTGATAGTATTTCACGATTTGGCATTGTTTTGCACTTGAAAATGATCATTAGATTAAGTTTAGTACCATCAGCACAACATGAAAGGATAACAGTGTAGTGCATTTTATCAAAAGTTACAGTTTTAGCACCTCTCATGGAAACACTTCTGTTACTCATCATGTCAAATGTCAGATGATTTTCATCCATATTCACTATTTGGCTTAGTTCCACACCCATTTTCTTTAAATGCTGAATAATAAATTGATAGAAAGATCATATTTTTTATTCATACCCTTGTGGCTTTTTCTGAGATATTTTGATTTTGGTTCACATGCTAAGTCCATAACACTACATAAGCCTGTAGCACCAACCAACTCCACCCTGAAACTCTGTTAAGTTCCACTGTTGTCAATCATTTTTGTATTAATTCCAGTGCAATTTTTACTGTGTCCTTGAATCCATTTCAATACGTCATCTTCTAGTTTTGGCCATTCCGAATTCAGTCCTCTATTTATACATTTAGTCTTCCTTATTTTCTTCAGTTTTTCTTTACTAGCACGCAGATTGTGAATATTTTTTTTCTGCTGGTGGAGAGCCAAAATGCCACACAGCTGCTCTGTTTTCATGTTGTTCTACATGTGCTATTACTTTCAATTTATAGCTTGCATCAAATGAATACCTTTTTATCCATTATAAAACTAGCTACTAACAAATCACTTTCAATTCAAGTTCACTGGCACTGTAGACTGGAATGATACATCATAGCCTAGACAGTGTAAGCAAGCTTGTGAATCCCCACAACTCATGTTTGTTGCATTAGTGTACTGTTGCTGCCAGTTGAATCCAGTGTTGCCAGATAGGGATAGATTTCATTCAGCATTGAATATATGACAATTTTTAAGAGTTGTTGAGATTTTAAATCAAACACTGGACAAATGGTTCAAATGGCTCTGAGCACTATGGGACTTAACATCTATAGTCATCAGTCCCCTAGAACTTAGAACTACTTAAACCTAAGGACATCACACAACACCCAGTCATCATGAGGCAGAGAAAATTCCCGACCCCGCCGGGAATCGAACCCGGGAACCCGGGCGTGGGAAGCGACAACGCTACCGCACGACCATGAGCTGCGGACAAAACACTGGACATTTTTATACTAATTTCAAGTATAAGATGCACCTGAATTTTGGTGGCAATTTTTCAAAGAAAAAAGTCCATCTTATAGCGAGTAAAATATGGTATCTGCTATTTCTAGCAGAAACAATCTCCTAGCCTTCTTGACTGATTTATTAATGTTCATAAACATAGTCGCTGTGATGACATCATGATCACTGATCACCGTCTCTATACTGAAGCTATCGATAAGGTCTGGTCTGTTTGTGGCTACAAGGTTTAAAAGATTTCCATTGCGTGTGGGCTGCTGAATTAGCTGCTGAAGATAGTTTTCAGAAAATGCGTACGAAAGTACTTCACAAAACTGTCTGTCTGTACCCCCAGCAACAAGTCCATAGAAGTCCCATTCTACAAGCAGTATGTTTAAGGCACCTCCAACTAGCAGTATTGCATGATCTGGGTATCTATGTACTACTGACTGTAGACTTCCTTTGAATGACTCTAGAACCTCTTAAAGACTCTTAACACTGCTGAAATATTTTACAGTTGGTTGCACTATAGTCTTATATGTGATTTCCTTTACAGATCTTCTCCATTTTTCCAGAACCTTTCAAATGAATCTTCCATTCACCTTCGGCCTTGTACCAGCAGCAGTTGATACATTGCTATTTGGCTGGTCTGGGATGGGGATGCATTCTCCTTCTGCTTCGGTGGCTTTCCTGTCATTGCATGAGGCCTAAGAGTTGGCAGATTACATGTAATTCTGCAAATCTCCCATTCCAGCTTCAAGCTGAGTAACAGTTTGTTGTTATTATTTTGGTATCATGCCACGATGGGGGGTGTCGCTGGATTAGGAAGTAATTGATACAGCAATTCTGTTATTGTAAGGCCCTTATGGGCATGTGATGAAAGTTCTTGGGAAAACTGGGCACTGAGTTCTTGATTCCTTAAAAAATTAAGGGTTAAATTGTCATTATCATTTTAATTGTGTTTTAGGAGCATGGTAGTTTATTTAAGTACTGAAAGTGATTTATGTAGAACAGGCTTGTGTCAAGTCAGTGAAATACTACTGTTTTATTTTGTTTTTGGATGCAAAAGCAACTAGGGTCATACGCACTCATGTCAAAATCATGGAACATGGAAACAAAAAAAAGGAATCAAAAATGACTACACGTTAAGCCCAATTGACAGGGAAAAGACTGCTAGAAATGGAGACTTGGAGAAAGGGCCATAAAGTATGCCATAGAGAAACGGAGGTCCTGAACTAAAGATTAAATGTCCTTTGCCATATTGCTACAAGGGATAAAAATTAAGACGCAGTCAACAGCCTGTGTGTTGTTCACTGAAATGGCTGATCAGTCAGATGGTAAACATAAATGAGAACATAAGTGGTTAAAAAAAGGGCATTCTGTCAAGAAATGGTGAACTGTCAAAGGTCGAGGGCAATGAGCACAAAGTGGTGGGTGATCACCACTTAACAAAAGGCGGTGGCTAAAAAGACAGTGCCCAATACGCAACCTAGCTAAAATGATCTCCTCGTGGCAAGAGGGCGAAGAGGAAGTTGTCCAAGCCGCTGGGAGAGGCTTAATTCCCTGGAAGTCATTCCCATGAAAGGAGGACCAGCAGTGATGCCAGAGTAACACGACCTACTGACAGACAGCAACACAGAGATTATCGAAGGGAAAGGAAGTGCTAGTGGGCCAAGGTACGAGGACTGTAGCCTTGGCAGCAGCAGCAGCAGTGGCCTCATTTTCCTCAGACTGATGTGACCAGGAACCCACATAAACATTACAGTGGCTCCATCAAGAGTGAGCAAATGACAGCTTTTCTGGACCCATTGCACCAAGGGATGGATGGTGTACAGCACACAAAGTCTCTGAAGGGCACCGAGAAAGTCGGAACAGATGATGCAATTGAAAAGCCTGTGTTGGCACATGTACAATGTGACCTGATACAGAGCGAAGAGCTCTGCTGTAAATACTGAGCAGTATGCTGAAAAACGTCAGTGCCAATGATGAAGGCACACCCGACACCGAGGTCAGTCCGAGAGCCATCAGTGTACACGAAGGTACTATCATGAAGTTCCACACAAAGGTTGTGAAACTCTCAGCAATAAAGCAAGGCTGGAGTAGTATCCTTAAGAAGCAAATGAAGGTAAGGTGAACACAGGCTGCAGCACGAAGACAAAGTGGTAAAGGGTTCACACCCATCAGGAAAGTGGCAGGTACAGTGAAGTTAAGCTGCTGGAGTAAGAGCCGAAAGCGAACTCCAGGAGGTAACAGAGAAGATGGATGCACCCCATATTGGCATTCAAAAGAGTCATTGAAAGAAGGCATAGGATGGGTGGCCATGCATTGCAGACAAATCTGCTGAGCAGAAAGTCATGACAGTTTGACAGCAGTAGTTTGGTAGCTTCTGCATACAGACTCTCAATAGGCTTCGTGTAAATGGCGCTAGTGGCCAAACATATGCCATGGTGGTGGACAGTATTGAGACAGAATAAGAGGGACGGATGTGCAGATGCATAAATGAAACACCCACAGTCTAGTTTCAAATGGACAAGGGACCGGTACAAATGGAAGAGAGCGGTCCGATCTGCTCCACAAGAAGTTTCACTGAAGACACTTAGGACATTGCTTGACAATGTACAGCAGGCGCCCAGGTAAGACATGTGGGAGGACCAAGAAAGTTTACTATCAAGCACTGAGCCCCAGGAATTTCCAAGTGCTACTCTTGCTTCAGTTTTACACGTGGGTAGCCTTTGGGCAGCTTGGTCATATCTCGTTTATATGAGACCAGAATAACCACTGGTGATACATGTTAATGTTTTTTGTTTAATGTTTGTTGAACTCATATTCAAGTCCTGTTGTGGGATTAGCCCACAGTTGTGATGTAGTTGCGGGGACAGAGTGCCATCGGAGGTTTATTTAATTAATTAACTGTTTGTAGTTGGGCCACCATATTGTTGCATAGTTGACATTTTTGAGTACTGTTTGTAATTTTATTTATAATACAAATGTCATTATACTTTGTGAATTTAATTTAAAAGGCTTAACTATTTGTAGGTATTTCAAAGAAGTTTGGTAACTGTCAGTTGACTCATGAATGAATTGTTATTAAATAAAAATATTTGTTTGGGTATGATGCATCAAGTTGGGGCAACCTTCCATGCATTTTTCTTACATTAATCCCAATCCTTGTTCTTGGTCTCAATTGGTAGCTACAGAGTGTGGTTACATTATATTTGGCAGAGGGGTTTAGAGCTGTCTACCCTTTGGTGTCATTTGTCGTCCCTTTGAGTTATTGTGCTAATACATTTGTCACTACCTGAGTTATTATATTAATACTTTTTGTTGTTTATGAGGTGGTCACTGCCTACCAGGAACTCCGGCAGGTGCCCTGGAATTTCGCATCTTAAGAGGGAGCACTTGCAGTATGAATTAAAGGTTCATGGCCTGCCTATAGAAGGTAGTGTCCCAGAACTGGCAACCAGTTTGTGTGCGGTGGTGGATGGTCCGCTTTTTCCTTTCTTTGGACCCATTGTGATGGTAGATGCCTCTCTTCCTATTACTTCAGCCACATTAGATGATGTGCAACACAATGTGACTTTCCTAGAGGGCAGCCAAACCACCTATAAGCAGTCTTGTAGGATCCAGGCACACCTAGCACATTGGGGAAATCACTTAACAGATTTCAGTCATATTGAAATTAAGGATTCCGAGAAGCAAGGAGTTAAACAGTTACTTAACTGGGTAAGGGACTTGCAGGTTAGGATGGCATCCCTGAGTTTAGAGAGTGAGGATGCAGGGTCAGAGCAGGAAGTTTTAAGTCGTAATCAGCTCCTTGATGACAAGCAGTCCAGTGCACAGGTTTTGGTAGTTTGTCCTCTGATCACTTCCTCAAATTGACCAACCCTATTATGTGGCTCCTTACTGATATATCTGAGTTGTCTATTGATGATATGCATCAAGTACAACTGCTGTGGCTGCTTGTCTGGTTTGAGTCCCAAGCTGATGCCCTGTGCGTACCACACCACATGATTCTTTCATTGCTTTATCCATTAACTCGACCTTTGAAACCTTGAGATATCAGGACACCGTAGGACACTTCAGGGTTCGAATTATAGAAAGAAATCTGTTGGCGTGTATGTGCAATGAGCTTGAGCAGAGGTGTTATTGGCAGATGCAGGCAGCTTCTGAGACACTGAGCCAATATGTTGAATGTGTGGTATGGCTGTGTCAGCACTCAATATGGAGGTTACCGAATCTGACAGTATCTCCAATATTTTAGAAAGCATGCACCCAGAGGATCAGTATTGTTTGGTTTTTGTGCACTGCCTGACTGATTTTGATGAATTTCAGGAACTGCTAGAGTCAACTGAGACACTGACCTTTTCTGACGAGCAGCATTGGTCAGATGGAAGTCTACCATTGGCTCCTTTTATTCTGCAGGGTAACAAACCACGATCCGTATTTGATTGGTCTAGTCACAAGCGATGTTTCCATTGCAGTGCAAGTGACCACAATGCTCATGAGTGCTCTGTTGTGAGAAGCCCCAGGCCTAACAGCTGATGTGATGAGTGGGGGGGAGGACAAACATGTCAGAGGAGGTTACTGTTTTGTCGTACATGTATTTGTGCTATGGAAAGATCTTCCCTTCCTTATGTTTGTTGTGCCCGTGTCAGAAAGTGACCAGTTCACATGTTATTGAATTCTGGCAGTTTGGTCTCCTTACCAGATTACAAATGGTCCCTTAAGTTTCGCCACTTGTGTCAATTTCTCCCATGCATGCACTTGTCTTCCCAGAGATGTTGCATGGCCAATGGCCAAGAGTTGCATCTGGTTGGTGAGTTACGTGATAGTTTATAGTTTATCCGTTTGTAATGTCTCAAGGCCAGTCAAACTTCTCTTAGTTAAGGACTTCGTGGTCACCTTATTGCTCAGCTACAACTTTATTTGGTGGACCGGGCTGGTCCTTGACTTTGTGAGTGGTACCTTGTTCTTTAAATTATCTCCAGTTAAGAAAATAGTCCTCCACTCTTGGTGTAGTGTAAGCCTCATTGGGGACAGGACTATACGCCTGTAGTTGATTACAGGGACCTAAACAAAAGGTCATTTTGGAATCAGTCCCTTGCCTAATTTTCACAACTGTTTTATATGGTTTTCTGGGGCTTGCTGCTTCACTGTACTCGACTTGAATCCCTTGACTGAAGAATGTAAGCATGTCATTGCCTTTTGCATGATCTGGAATCTGTACGAGTTTAATAGATTGCCATTCAGGTTGGCCACTGGAGCCACTGTTCTTTCTCATTTATGGGGTCATGTCTGGGGGATTTGCCCATAGCTGTTCATTTGAGGAACACCTTTCTCACCTTGGTCAGATCTTGGTCAGACTCTTGTTCTGCTGGGTTAACATTGAAGCTGTCCAAGATCACCCTTGCCAAGTGACAGATCTCATTTTTGGGTCACCTCATTTTGGGTGATGGAATTAGGATCGACCAGGAAAGAGCAATGGACCTGAAGAAATTTCCTCCATCTAGGAGTAAAAAGAAAATGGCCAGGTTTATAGGAATAGCTAATTATTTTTGTAAATTCCTTCCTAGTTTCACCCAACTTCTTACTCCCCATAATAATAAGTACAGTAAAGGAGAGAGCTTTGCATGGGGAGAAAGTCAGCAGTGTGCTTTAGAGGCCAATAAGATTGCCATCACTAATCCTCCAGTGTGGGCTGTGCCTGATATCAACAAGAGATTTACTGTTCAGACATGCTTTGAATGCTCGTGTCACCACAGTTCTTCTCCAGGAGGATCTGGGTGAAAGACATCCTTTAACTTTGGCCCAAGGAGACTGACGGGTCTGGAACTGAGGTATTTGGTGTACGAGTATGAGACTTCAGCCATTCTATTTGCCTTTGAAAAGTTCAAATTTTATCTCGAACACAGAGAAGTTGATTGAGAAACTGACAATCAGGCACTGAGTTGGTTTCTGGCTAGCCCACGAAAACTGGTAGGATTGTGAGATGGGCTGTCTGTGTATCAGTCTGCTGCTTTAAAGTATGACATATTAAAGGTTCTGGACAACCAGGTAGCAGAGGTGCTTAGTCACATGTTTGAACAGGAGGATCCGGGACCCGAAGGTGAGGCTGGGGAGCCTCATGATATTGTGTGCAGTGTGTTAGCCAAAGTACCACAATTGTTTGGTAACCTTAAAGCTAAGCAGGATCGGTATCCATTGTGGTGACCTCTCAGGAGGCAATTTTTGTCCGGAGGTTGTGTCCCGAAGTGTGTGTTAAAGGATGGGATTTTGTGTAAATAAGTATATGGGTTTAGCGTTGTAGGGTTGCCGAATCCAATGATGCACGCTACACCACATGTAATAAACACTATTTTTATTTTTCGTAAGCACACATATACAGTTGTTTACATTCTGAATTCTCGGTACACGTCCGTACACTTTCACGCGCGACCACAGACTGCCGCAAAGAGCTTGCCAAAAACAAAGATATTACACGCGACTTGGTCGATAGTCGCCACATTAGCCCCCCCCTAGAGTGTGGAGCACAAACATAAATATTGGGGCATACATGTAAAGGGAACACCCAGGGGGGAGGGAGAGGGTGTTTAATCAGAAACCATACCTTACATTACATTAGTAATTGAAGTCTTCGAGCCAGCGAGGGGGGCGGATGGTCCTGCCTGACTGGGTGAATCCTCATACAGCAGTTGAGGGATCTGGGGAGGGGATGGTGGGTTGTGAGGGGCCAGGATAGTGGATCTGAATGCCTGTGGCAGTACGTAGGACTTTGACTGTTGATGGGTCAGTACCAACAGGCAAGGGGACAGACTGGAGGAGATGAATGTGAGTTAAGTTGTCACTGGGGAAGCTGGCTTGTTCGTAGAAGATGTACACATTACCCGGCTGCATAACAAAAAACACATTAGAGCTGCAAATAAGATCTGTGTTGACATTCACTACCACTTCCTTATACCGGTTGACAGAATCTCCACACGAGTCGTCATCGGTGACATCACACGCTCTGAGGCTGGTCCCTGATACATCACTGAATCCTAACAGGGGAGAGGCGAGGGGCTGCCTGTAGGAGGGTAAGTCATCACACGCATCACTCTGCATAGGAATGTCACACGCACCTGTAGCACTGTCACACGACTGGGAGTGGGGAACGTCACACGTGTGGGAATGGGCATCGCTCACCCATGGACTGTCGGTAGATGCCTCATGCGAGGTGGGTGCAGCAGGGGATGGGGTCTGACTGGGTGGGGTATCGGGCAGTTCTCCCAGAGTCCATGCAGGTTTGAGGCGGCAGACGGATACCGTTTGAGGCGTGCTGTTAATGAGCACTTCGAACGTGTTGGTACGCCGTGATATGACTCTGTGCGGGCCCGTATATGGAGGTCTGAGTGCCGGTTGGATGGTGTCATCACGCACCATGACATGAGTGCACGACGCCAAGTCCTTATGCAGAAATACGGGAGGGGGCGTGTGTGGTCGAGGAGGCGGCACGCGGATGTTAGCAATTAGCTCCTTGACCTGCCCGACGAATGTCGAGTCGCAGATTTGATCTGGAGGAAGTGAAGGCTCGACTAACTCTGCTGGGAGTGTGAGGGGTTCTCCATACAGTACCTCTGCCAGGGATGCGCCAAGGTCCTCTTTGTACGCGGCCCGAACGCCTAACATTACCCATGGTAAGGCATCGGCCCACTCACCTCCGTGGCACATCAGGGAAGCTTTAAGCGTTCGGTGCCAGCGTTCCACAAGCCCATTGCTCTGGGGGTGGTATGCTGTAGTCCTAAATCGTTTCACCCCACACAGTTCACAAAGCTGTCGGAAGAGGGCAGACTCGAACTGGCGGCCCTGGTCGGTGGTGACAGAGACTGGGCAGCCGAAGCGCGAGATCCACATTAACAGCAGGGCTCGGGCCACTGCATCGGCTGTGATAGTAGTGAGAGGAATTACCTCTACCCAGCGGGTAAACCTGTCAATTGCGGACAGTATGTAACGGAAGGGGCCTGAGGGGGGTAAGGGCCCGACGATATCGATGTGTATGTGCTGGAATCTTCTTTTTGCCACATCGAACGTACCCATGGGGGGCTGTGCATGACGTCCTACTTTTGCGCGCTGACAAGCCACACATGCTCGTGCCCAACTGCGACACTGTTTTATCACCCCGGGCCAAACAAAACGTTCAGATACCAGACGTGCGGAGGCGCGAATGCCAGGGTGTGCCAAGCCGTGGATACTATTAAATATGTCCCGGCGGAGAGGTGCAGGAATCTCCGGGCGTATGCGTCCTGTTGAAATGTCGCACCAGATGGGTGATGAAAACCCAGGAAGTGTCCGTAACTCTAGTTTGAGTCCTGTTTTGATATCGGAACGCAATGCTGCGAGTTCAGTATCCTCTGTCTGCAATTTAGGGAGCTCACTGAGGTCCAGTTGTGAAGATAAAACCGACACCCGAGACAGAAAATCAGCGACGACATTGTCTGCGCCTCTGACGTAACGTATGTCATTCATAAACTGACATATAAGGTCCATATGCCTAAAACGTCTCGGGGATGAGTCCTTACCTGGGTTACGGAAAGCGTAAACCAATGGCTCGTGGTCGGTAAATACCACGAGATGGCGACCTTCAATATCGTCTTGGAAATATTTGATAGCAGCGTAAATAGCAAACAGTTCCCGGTCGAAGGTCGACCATTTACGTTGGGAAGCGGTCAGTTTGTGGGAGAAAAATCTGAGCGGCTGTACAACAGAACCCACGGATTGCTGAAGTACTGCCCCCACTGCTGTATCACTTGCGTCTGTAGTAAGCGAGATGGGAGCATCAGGAATGGGGTGAGCAAGCGTAACAGCTGTCTGTAAGGCTGACTTTAGATTATCAAATGCGCGACGCATATCTGGAGTCCACGTGACCGCCCGAGACCCTGATGTGTTTTTTCCTGCGAGGGCATCCGTCAGTGGGGCTTGTATGTCGGCGGCGCGGGGAATATGTTTACGGTAGTAATTTACCGTTCCAAGGAAGCGGCGGAGGCCCTGAAAATCTTTGGGCAAAGGCACCGTACTAATGGCCTCCACCTGTTCAGTTAGGGGGCGGATGCCGTCGCCATAAACTCTGTGGCCCAGAAAAGTGACACTGGTGCGGCGGAGTTGTGACTTAGTATTGTTCACTGCGATACCGTTTGCTTTTAATAGTTGGAACACTGTATTTAAATGTTGTTCATGTTCCTCGAGGGAGGAAGAAAAAATTAACAAGTCGTCCAGGTACGCATATGCAAAGTCCAGTTTTCCAACCAGCGAGTCGATGAACCGTTGCCACGTCTGTGCAGCATTTTTAAGGCCAAATGGCATAAACAAATACTCGAACAACCCGAACGGGGTGATGATAGCGGTCATTTCAACGTCCTCAGGTGCCATTGGCAGTTGGTGGTACGCCTTATGACAATCGACTACACTGAAAATTTGTGCCCCATGCAGCTGGGAAGCAAAGTCTTGAATATTTGGGACGGGATAATTATCTAAAATTGTTCTGGCGTTAAGCGCCCGATAGTCACCGCAGAGGCGGAAAGTGTCATCTTTCTTGGGGACCAAATGAATGGGTGACGACCAACAACTAGAAGAAGGGCGGATAGTCTTATTATCTAAAAGTTCCTGAACAATAGCTTTAGCGTGTTTAAGTTTTTCCGGATTTAAACGCCTAGCCTTTGCACGTACCGGTGGGCCTTCTGTGGTATTTATTCTGTGGACAGTACCGTTATTGATCGCGAACACCGATGGGGATGCTGGACCAGCACCCGTTGCACTGTGACTAACCTGTAATGCACACGTGTGTGTGTCCAAGGCCGGCAGTTCAGCAGCAGTGGCGGTGATCCACTGGTAGTCCTTGTCGAAGAGCTCGGTGGGGTACCTGGTAGCGTCGCGGGTACAGCTTCCGTCCGGCAGTAGAAATGTCACGCGGCGTCGGCTGCAGGTGCGAGGAAGTGGTGCGGGGGTTGGGGGCTTGGCCGTGTGCAACAGCTGGGCGGCCTGCTTACGCGCGTCCGTGAGCTTGGCTTGCACGGCGGCGATGCGTAAGCGGAGGGCCCCATTGCTGTCCCGAAGTTCGTCATTGTGTGATCTAAGAGAAAGCACTGCAACAGCAGTTTCCGCTAGCTCACACAGCAGAATGGCGCTTTCGGATGAGAGGGGTAAGATATCTGAACCGGTGGTACGGTCTCCCGAGTTAAAGGTTAGTGTACCTCATTGTAGGTTGGGTGACAGTGCGTGGGCTAAGAGAAAATCTACCCCAAGCACGGGTTCATCCACATCCGCGATAACGAAAGTCCACTGTAAGGGCGTATTAATGTCCTGCAGTTTAAGGCTTAAATTCGTTATTCCATGAGAGCGGATCAGGGAATTATTGGCGGCTCGAAGCGGGGGGCAAGGCTGAAGCTCGAATTTAATACCTGCGGACAAAAGTATCACACTAACCTCGGCCCCCGTGTCGACTAGAAATGAAAGGCAAGACACTGCATCTTTCACGTACAAGCGTCCTGGCGCGTGAGGAGAAGAAGTATTTAGTGATAGGCGTCTGTGCGGTGCAACGCGGCCCGTAGCGCCTGAATTGGGTCGCGTTACTAGTTTGGGAACGCGCATGGAGAACGACATTTCTTAGCCGCGTCGCCAAAGCGGGAGTGGAAATAACACCAAGCGGGGAGGCGCGTGGCGTCGCCCGTCGCGCTGGTTGAGGTCGAAGCGGCAGTGGAGGGGGACTTGTTTGTAGTTCCCTCCGATGGCGACGCTGCAGTAGTGCTGGTAGGAGAGGAGTTACTGCGGCGGTTGCCAGGCGGCGTTGGCTCCGCGCGCATGCGTGGAGCGAGTCGTGCGCACTCTGTACTGCAGGATGGGAACTGCCGCGCAGGTGTGCCAACCCCTGAGGCCTGAGGACACCCTGAGGGGGTATGCGGGGGGGGCAGAATGTTGTAAACCTGGTCTGCGATCTTCAGTTTGGCATCTAGTGGGGCCGAAGTTACATGTAGAAGGTGAAGTTGAACTTGCGGGGGAAGTTTCAGCAACCAGATGGTCCAAAGTGTAATGTCCGGCATGTGATGCGTGTCAATCATAGCGCGGAGATGACGCCAGAGTTGCGACGGGGACCTGGATCCCAGCGATTCCTGACTGATGAGGCGGATAGCTTCCTCTGTCGATGTGGATAGTCGCTCGAGGATGGTGCATCGGGCGAACGCATTTTTGTCCGTAGCGGGGGGCGAAGCCACAATGTCGCAGATCAGATCCAGTTCGTCATGGAGGTGACACAGTAAGCATAGGAACTTCGAATTGTCGTCGGCGACGCCGTGTAGCTGCAGGACATGGTCGACCAAGGCAAACCATGTGCGTGGGTGATCCTTGCGAAGGGGTGGTAGCTTCGGCCAACGGGTGGGAAAGTCTTGACATAAATGTTTATCAGAAACTGTCTCTCCCTGTCCATAGTTCTGCAACGTAATTGTCTCGGGTGCAGTAGCGGTGCACCAGCTTCCGCCACTGTCAGTGGCACGCGGCACGGTAGGCGCGGCTGGCTCGACCTTGGTCGAGAAATCAACGAATCGAGCGGTCGACGGAGTAACGCCGACGGGCGTAGAATGGACCGGCGCGCCGGAAAGACTCGTAAAGCGGACGCTGGTGGTGTAGGGGGGGTTGGTGCAAAATCCGGAGTTCCGGCAGAAATATGAACTCTCCTGTCTTGAGCGTCCGGCTCGATTTGTACAGTCACTGATTCGGGTGGAAAATTCACACTTGCACTTGGGAAACCTGTAAACATAGTCACTGGGGTTTCAGCACATTGTGTCGGCTGTTGAGCACTCGGAACACGTGGAAAGTTCGTATTGGACGAAATACGTTCATATTCAAAGTTTTGTTCGCGGAAAACGTTCTGATGGTACGGAACACTGTCACACGACGGCTGACTCATGTACGGTAACGGAAAGTTATTGTTCGTACCTGATGCCGGCACACGTGGCTGTGGAATTGTATAAACACTGTCCTGTTGAGTACAGCTAGTCGATGTGTTCGGAAACTGCGTAGAACTATTGCGGACGCCCGGTGGATAATTGTAAAACCATGCCGAAGCGTCCGTTGGAACACTTAGTTGGCACGTGTTCGGTGTAGCAGGCGGCAAGCGATCCATTGTGTACTGCTCGACGGTATAAGATTTCGTTGTAGCACTCGCGAACAAAATTCGGGGTCACCAGTATGGGTTTAGCGTTGTAGGGTTGCCGAATCCAATGATGCACGCTACACCACATGTAATAAACACTATTTTTATTTTTCGTAAGCACACATATACAGTTGTTTACATTCTGAATTCTCGGTACACGTCCGTACACTTTCACGCGCGACCACAGACTGCCGCAAAGAGCTTGCCAAAAACAAAGATATTACACGCGACTTGGTCGATAGTCGCCACAAGTAATTGAATTCGGTAGCCAAGGATTTGTCTGCAGGTTGAGTTAGTTCCCTCCATCTTTCATTATTTCCATAATTCCATGGTGGGTGGTCATCTGGACCTTTACAAAACCTTGGCAAAGGTACATGCTCACCTCATAAGGCCTTCCTTGTACAGTGATATTCACCGTTTGCTTATTGAGTGCCAGTCTTGTAAGAGGGGTAAACTGAACACTAACTTGCCCATGGGGTTACTGCATTCTGAGCACAAGCAACATTCATTGATTTCACAGGATGCCTTCCCCATACAAAGAGGGGCAACCGTTAAATATTGGTTATTGTCGACACCTTCTCTCACTTTGTTTGGCTGCTCCCTAGCTGGGCAGTTACGACTGCTATTACCATTCATCACCTAACCAACGTATTTTCATGGTTTGGCCCTCACAAGGCCCTTGTGAGTGAAATGCTCCAGCCTTTGTCTCCAGGTACTTTTGACAACTCTGTTTCCACAATGCCATTAGGAATATTACCACCACGCCATATTATCCTCGTATGTCCTTTGCAGAAAGGGTCAATCGTAATCTTAATGTGGTCTTAATCATATACCACAATGAGTCTCCAAACACATGGGATGGCACCCTCCCCTGGCTCAACTTGCATTCAATTTCGCTCCACATCCAAGGCTGTTCCTGATGCTCTTACGTTAGTGTATCACCTTAATTTTTCCACTCTGAAACTTGTGGAGCATTAATGATCTTTTACCCACTTAATCACTCTTGGCCTCATCAAGGAGAATTGGCATTGGGCTAGGCAGAATATTGAATTGCCTCACCACTGTCCAGCAAGGAGCTACAACTATGGCAGACAATCCTATTGGGGTAAGAGCAGATATACGATTTTTGTTAGAAACTTGATGGGGTGAGCATAGAATGATGCTGGTGTTGGCAAGTTGTCCCCCCACTCCGTGGCCCCATATCTGACATCAAGATTTTGGGGCTGATTAATTTGCTGGTCAAAGAGTTAGCCACTGGGAAGACCTGAGTGCCTATTAGTCAGATGAAGCTCGTTAATTAATGTACCTTCTCTTCTTGTTGGGGAATCTTTTGATTCGAACAGGCAAGGTTGAGCCATGGCGGCTTGTGTGAGGGCATGCGCATGATCCTACTGGTGCCACTTGTGCACGCGTTTCATCGACTCGGCCCTTGTTGTATCATCTTTGCTGGGTCACGTTCCTATGGGGCTGTGTGTTGGCAAGTTGTTGGGTGTACACAGAGCTGGACAGGGTGTGCCTGAGTCCTCGGCATCCTTGTGTTTGCGGCAAGTCAACACTGTTGACAGTTGGGCTATGGGGGCCTATGTTTTCCTGCAGTGTTGACCATTGCTACTGGTGAGTTTAGTGGGGAAGGAGCAGATCTCATCATGTGCAACATGGTTACGATGTGCATGTCAGTTGTGGTGTGGTAAATAAGCTGAGCTGTATTGAACAACTTGTTACCAGCCCTGACCAGCAGGGCAGTATTATCCCGTGCCTACCTTGTGTCCTGAAGCTGCTGGCCTCCTTGACATCTGTCTGAAATTATCTATGAAGGCTGTTTAGTAAGTACTGCACTTAAAGGTTGTTAATTCTGCCTAGTGCGAGCTGGCCAGGAATCCAGTTTCTTTATGCTTTTCGGTGATCCCTTTGAGGCTGTGTCTCTCAGTCTGGAGGTTTCTGTATGTACCATGCTGGCATTTTGCAATGTTAATCTTGTACTTGAAATTGCAGTTTGTTATTATTAATTATTTGATACTACTGCTTAAACACTGGAAAGTCCAGGATGGAATGTAACAATATCATGAAAAGGATAGTGGCTACAACAGAGATGCTGAGTCGCAGAAAGGCACAAAAAAAGACTGTCAGAAAGTTAGCTTCAGTGAACAAGGCCTTTGTCAAAAATAGACAACACACACACCTTGTACACACATGACCACAGTCTCTGGCAGCTGCAGCCAGACTCAGACTGAGTCAGCTCCAGCTGCCAAGACTGTGGTCATATGTGTGTGTGTTGTGTTGTGTTTGCGTGCATCATGAGTGAGAGAAAGAGAAAGAGAAAGAGAAAGAGAGAGAGAGAGAGAGAGGGAATCTCTGTGTGTGTGTGTGGGGGGGGGGGGGGGGGGGGGCGTGCATGCGTGCGCGCGCGCTTACGTATGTTGTCTATTTTCGATAAAGGCATTGTTGGCCAAAAGCTAAGTTTCCAACAGTCCTTTTTTTTTTTTTTTTTTTTTTTTTTTTTTTTTTTTTTTTTTTTTTTTTTTTTTTTTTTGCCCCTTTCTGCAACTCAGCATCTCCATTATAGGGTGAACAGCAACTATCCTTTTCATAATATTGAAATATTGATATTGATACTACTGACTAATTTCTGTTTGTTGTAGGCCTCATGGCCTTTCCTGGGGCGAGTTATTGGATTTGGCCTGTAACTAAAGTTGTGTGTGCTCAGCCTAAAGATACGCGTGTGTGTGTGAGGGGGTGGGGGGGGCACACACAGTTGTATTAGCACACTCTTTTACTCCGTGTTGAGGAGACCTTCGTGTTACAGGTGTACTGTTTAACTGGCCATCTGCCATTTGGTACATATCACAATTACACTGTCTGTTATCCCCTAAGAGGCACAATAAAGGTATAACTTGGCTTTTTAAAATCTTGTTTGAATTATTATGTAATTATTTTTTAAATGATCTTGTACAATGCTTTCTGTTATTGCTGGAAAGGTTAACTTGCAATGTTATGAGTGGGCCGCTCCCATACTGTAGCTGAGTTTTCAATTGCTCGTTTGGGTGTTACTGTGTGTGTTAATTTTTAACAAAACTTGTTTTGCTGTTTTTTCTTTGGTGTTTGTTGACAGCTTTGTATCAGCAGTGGTTGATGCATTGCTGTGCGCCTGGCCCATGGCAGGGATGCATTTTCCTTCTGCTTCGGCAGCTTTTCCATCATTGCATGAGGCCTAAGTGTTTGCAGGGCATATGCGAGTCTGCATATCTCCTGTTCCAGTCAAAGTTGAGGAGTAGTTTGTTGTTATTCTTTTGGTATCATGCCATGCCAGGGTTGTTGTTGGATTAGGAAGTAATTAACACAGTAATTCTGTTACTGAAAGGCCCTTGTGGATATGTGATGAGAGTCATTGGACAAACTGAGCACCGAGTTCTGGATTTCTTAAAAAATTATGGGTTTAATTGTCATTATCATTTTAATTGTGTTTGAGGGGCATGGCAGTTTATTTAAGTACTTAAAGTAAGTTATATGGAACATGCTTGTTGCCAATCACTGAAGTACTACTGTTGCTTCGGTTTTACATGTGGGTACCCTTTGGGCAGCTTGGCTGTATCTCGTCTATGTGAGACTAGAATAACCAGTGGTGATGTATGCATTTTAATGATTTTATTTAATGTTTGTTGAACTCGTATTCAAGTCCTGTTGTGGGATTAGCCAACAGTTGTGATCTAGTTGTGGGAGCAGAGTGCCATCGGAGGTTCATTTAATTAACTGTTTGTAGCTGCGCCACCGTTGTGTCACACAATCGACATTTTTTAGTGCTATTTATAATTTTAAGTATAATGCAAATGTCCTTATACAGTGTGAATTTGATATAAAAATCTTAACTATTTGCACATATTTCGCAAGAAGTTTGGTAGCTCTCAGTTGACTCATGATTGATTTGTTATTAAATAAAAATATTTATTTAGAAGTGATAAATGACACATCAAGTTGGGCCACCCTTCCACTATCCTTGTTCTTAGGTCTCAAATATCCTAGTCGCCTCAACATTCTGCATGGCAGTGAATTTTCTCTCACTCCACTGACAAGGATTGCTCCCAGATTTCGCATCTCCGGTTGCACACATGAATGTGATCTTTTTACTGACTTCGATTCTGATGTGTGTTCTGTGATGCCTCCAACCCCCCCGCCCCCCACTTACAATGAACCATTATCCAGCAGACATCAACTCTGACATTTACTCGCTACTGCATGATGGCTCATTAACAGAGGATGAACCTACAGCATTGCAACTGCGAGAGATGCCAGCTCATTGATCACAGTTTATGGATCCATGACACTGACTCTGCAAATGTCACCATCTCACATGGACATTCTCTCATAAGGATATAATCAAGTCAGACCTAGGGATGGACCTTTTCTGCCAACTCCACCTCTACCTGTTGATACATCACACCACACTCCTCTTCTTCAACATGGACCATTGCATCCTAGGACCTTTTGCCCTGGCACCCCTACCCTTACCTAGAACATTGACTTCAATATAAACAGCAGGAAGACAATCACACATCCGTTAACACATACATGCAGTGTGCCTCCTTGGCTGATGAGTTCTTGGTCATTTATCAGCATTACACTGACTGCCTTGGAATGACGGACGCAGTCCGTATGGAGGAGGACGTCATTAGCGTTTAACGTCCCTTCGAAAATGGGGTCATTAGAGACAGAGCACCAGCTCAGATTAGCGAAGGATGGGGAAGGAAATCAGCTGTGCCCTTTCAAAGGAACCATCCCGGCATTTTCCTGAAGCGATTTAGGGAAATAATGGAAAACCTAAATCTGGATAGCCGGACGCAGGTTTGAACCGTCATTCTTCCAAATGCGAGTCTCGTGTGCTAACCACTGCACCACCTCAGTCAGCCTGTATGGATATTGCATTGCTTTCACCATGTAATAACAGCACGTCAGCTGCCCTCACCGAGGTTTGTGAGCAGCTCATGGTTTCGACACACAACCATAATGATGACGAGTGGGCAGTGCCAGCGTGAACCTGGTCCTGCTGACAGGTAACGCCCATCCAACATATGGCCACACCCATTCCCCACTCCGCCCAATAGCTACACTATCCTTGATCCCAGACATGCAACAAAATACACACGACAGTACACCGTGTTTCTCCTCACCATCTGGCTCGTCCACCACTGGCATCTTCAGGCATGCCCTTAAGGCTGGACAGCACGTTGCCACTGTGTGTCTTTCACACAACTCACCGGAATGCAGCTCAATCACTGTCCACTGCCAATCTTCACACATCACCAACTCCATTGACTACATTCACCTGGTTCCACATTTGATTACACCACACCCACCACAGGGTGACGATGCAGTACAAAACCACATTTGGGACACATTGTTGGAATCAAACACAACACAACATGGGTGCGACCAATGTCAGTTGCACTATTCACCTCCATCTGTCACCAACAACTTCAGCACCTCTTCCCAACACAGATTTCACACAACACCAGGTTCTATGACTGCATCTCTGCCTATACCAACTTCAACGATGACCCAAAATGGATTGCTACCCAGCATTTCTGCCTCTCTCCACCTCCAGCCCATCACAGTCAGTCACCAAACAGGCTACACCCAACAAACTTCTCACTGGCTAAGAAGTTAGTTACTCATTTCAGTCGCACCATCCTCTCAACAGATGCCATCATTTTCCTCACCACTACTGACACTCCCCCCCCCCCCTCCCTCTTCAGTCACACCACAGGTGTCCCATGTGGAAACATCCGATGTTTCCCATGTCAGCCACTGATATACTGCCTGTTATAATTTGTATGACTCCCACTGTGATTTCAAAAAACAGGTCATTCATGTCTCATGAAAATGCCATTCACAGTATGACTGGTCAAGCACGTCTGTGTCTCATTGCCTACAATTCACGTCTGCAAGAAGTAGTCCAGCCCCCCCCCCCCCCCCCCCCTCCCTTCACCCGCTTTCTGGACTAGCCACAATACCACAATGCAGTTGGCAGGCAAACTTGTCTACATGTGGCACCTGATGCCAGTCAACCACCACATCTCGGCACCACTCCTCCTTTTCCTCCCGTTCTCCGCACTGCTAGGGCGGTTGTGGTGGTGGTGGTGGTGGTGGGGGGGGGATGGGGGAGGGGTTGTGTGACTGCTATTGATCACAACAACATCACTGATCAACAAGAGTGACTTTGTCAGCTCTGTTTTGTACAAAAATAAGTCATGTCAGTTTAACCCTCGAGCATGTGCACCTATGTATATAGTGTGAACCACAAATAACATTGTCTTGTACTGTTCTGTTTTTGTTTTATAATTGTGAGCTCATGTCTATTCCTTCATTATTGCTTCAGCTAACACAGTATAAGTTGTGTTGTCATACACCCAAGTGAGCAGCAACAACATACAATAAACAGCAGGTTAGGTGGGAAAAAACTTACAATCCATGAAAGAAAATGCCCCAGAATTCTGAGCTAGCAGCACAATTCCACAATAAGGCACTTGTCAATGAAATAATTAGTAATTGAATAAGTGTTCGGCTGGGATCTGATACAAACGTACTGTTTAATGCTCTAAGTGGACCATTACTCTAGGTTATCACTTGTACACACCAAGAGAGTGTTGGTGTGTCCAAGTGTTACCTAGAGTAACAGTTGCATGTTCGAAAACTGTGGTTACACAGTATGTTGTGATACACTCTATTTACTAAAATATACATAAATAACAAACACATGCTTATAAAAGAACACGATAGAGGAACAAAAACACAATTTCTCGAATGAAGGTATGAATTGTTTATTAATTTAGATTCTCTTTGGAATAGTTATCAGATTTTTCGGATGTGTGGAAAGTATTTTATTTCAGCCCTTTTCGTTTTATTTTTAAAGACATTTATTTAGGTGGGTATGATGCGCCTGTGAATGTAAAGCTTTATACCTAGATATGCATAACTACTCCGCATTTCTAGTTCTACGAATATCTCTCTTTGATGTTCAATGACTATTGTGTTGATGTACAGACTACCTTAAGCTTTACCTGTTATAAATTTATTTTGTATGCAAAATGAAACTGTATGTGAACAGAGATGGGGCTGTTAATATATTTAACTCTTTAAAATAAGACACACAATATATTTTATTTTTCGAAATTCCCAAATTCCCGATTTGCACCTGATTACTTTCTTCTGCCTGATAAAAGTTTTTTTTTGATCACTTCAAAAAAGAATACCTATTTAGATTGCAGAAAAAAAAGGAACAAAGCAACAGTTCTACAGATCATGTGTGTAACTTACACAACAGATAACTAACTTGTGCCAACTTTTTACATATATACACTGTATGTTTGTTTCAAGTTAATTTTGAATCAAGACCTATACCAAGCAGTTTAACAGATGTGCACTCAATGCCAACACTGTATAAACTGAAAATAATGTTCAATCTCTTCAACAATTAGACACTGGTGTCCAAAATTAAAGCAACAAACAGAAATTTTGCAAAGCTGCATTTATTTTGCCACAAAACAGCATAAACATGTGACAGTAAAGTAAAAATCATGTAAAGAACACAGAATGTAAACAACTGCAACATGCATAACCGCAGACAAAGATGTTCTTCATTTTTTCCAACTTAACAGATTTAGACACTCATTCCAACAACTTGTTAATGTGCTCAATATGGGGCATGACCACCTCAGATAGCAGTATAGTCCTGACAACGATGGGGCATGCTGCAAATGATGTCACCAATCTCATGTTGAGGCTATAACACTGCTTGTAAGTCTTGGAGAGTGGTTCGTGGATGGTGACAGGATGCAACCCATGTCCTTAGTGCATCCCAGACTTGCTTATGGGATTCAAACTGAGAGAGCAAGCAGACCACACCATGCTTGCAAATTCTTCAGTTTCCAAGAAAATATCAACCATCCGCACTCTATGAGGTCACACATTATCTTTCATCAATACGAAGTCTGGGCCACAGTACCTTGCAACGACCACACGTGAGGTCCCAAGATCTTGTCACTATACCTGACTGCAGTTAAACCTTGCCGATTCAACCATACAAGTTCATGAAGAGGTGTTTTAGTGGTCAGTACAATCCCTGCACACACCATTATGTATTCTCCTTGATATCTGTCTCTTTTCAGATTTTTAGGTCCTGAAATGGTGTTCCATGATCTCTACAGATGAGAATCCATCGAGAATGACTCCCCAGATAACATCTGTGAAAAGAAGATTGGCCCACTGTTTGACTGTTCTGGTGGCGTGTTGATGGTTCCACTGTAGATGTTCCCTTCTGTGAAGACATGTCAGATGTACACATACAGCAGGTCTCCGGCATTAAAGGCCAGTCTGCAGAAGCCTTCTGTACACCGTCTGCCTCTATACAATATGTCCTGTGAATGCTGTGTCAGATGCCAGTTGCTTTGCAGTACTAAGACAGTACCATTGTCCCCTTACAGCCAAATAACAGTCCTCTCTTTCTAATGTCAGATGTGGTCAGCCCTGCTCTGGCCTTCAAGATACATTTCCAGTTTCAATTAACTGTTGCCACATCCGAAAAACAACAGAACAATTCAAGTTAAGTCATCGTGCCATATCAGTTTGCAACTGTCCTGCTTCCATTCTTCCTATGTCCCTCCACCGCAGAGAGTCTCGTATGCATCTTCACTGTGCCATACAGCACCACCTATGACTGTGTGTTCAGCGATTGTGGATTTGGACTAGCTGGGAAACAGTACCCCATTTGACAGATGCCCTGATGTCATGCGCTGGTGTGGTTGTTCATTGACCAGATAGCTATCTTCCATGCAGAACACGGTCATACGGACATCTGTTGCTACTTGTATGATTATACTGTGAATTAGACACATGATGGAGAAATAGTGGTTTGTTGCTTTGATTTTTGACACCAGTGTAGACACTTGATCCATTCTGCACCAGGTATCTGATAACTTAAGGTATTCTTCATTGGGTGGTTTCAGTATGTACATATCTTTCACAGATGATGTTGTTGTTGTTGTGGTGGTGTCATCTACACAAAATTCAAATATTTAGATGGCAACTCCTTTACAAATACCATAAATAGTATTGGTTCCAGCTTTCATCCATAGTGAACTCCTTCAGTAACATTCAGAAATTGCAACTTTCACTGTTGTGGTTTATGATTTATTTTCTGTTATTAAGAAAGGATTCAATCAAGGATAGAGTCAATCCCTGAATGCACTCTCTAGTGCTTCAACTACTATTTTAATTACCTTTAGTATCAACACAAAATGAGTGACAAGGCTCATTTAGTAGCAGGTTCAACATACGTGCATGTGTTTCACTTTGTTGGCAACAATCTATAAGGGAATCTCCATCCATGAAAATTCTGGAACAGCAGTGGCAACTGCTGCAATTGATGCAGTGTAGCAGGTAGAACAAGAGTAGCAAAACAAAAATCTGTTCCAAGCCCATATAGAGCAACTCAACAACAGTGCCAAATATTAAGCCAGATCTTGCAGCAACAAGTGCATCCATTGAACAAATCCCCTTTGTCGCTGCAATCTCAAGTATTTAATAATGAAAGTAAGGATTGGGACTCTTATCAGCATAGACTGGATGCTCATATTCAGGCAAGTAACATACCTGATGTCAATTTGCAATGTGTCTATTTGGTGTCTTCTATTTCACAATTTTATGAGAAGAAGGAAAAAGACCTTCATTACTCCACATTAAGGTTGCCTTTAGCGCAAAAAGGGGTACACACTATTGCAACAAAAATTTATGATCTCTTACCCAGTGATATAAAATGTCTGACACATAGCAAAGTAAAACTTGGAAAAAAAGAAAAAAAAAGAAAGAAAAAATTTCTCCTTGATAACTCTTTCTGTTCCCTGGACATATTTCTATAATTATAAAGTGTACAAGGTGGTGGGTATATCCTCCAATCATGTACTCTATGCGATTTCTGTTACCGACTATCATAGCCACAGTTATTCCACCTGTGATGCTCGACTGTGTTCCACTACCTTCCACGTCACAATATACCACTCCCCACAGGGGCCTTGGGTGACGCTTCATATAGTGTGCTCACTCGGCTCATATATACATCACGGCCACATCAGGTGACATCAGACGTCCGTGCTTCGCCATGTTACCATGTGTACTACATTCTTTTGTGTGTGTGGTCACCACCTCAAGCCTCCCCCTCCCCCACCCCCCCCTCCTCCCCAACGACCTCAGATGACGACACCAAGGAACAATTTTGTGTGTTCAATCAAAATTTCAACACTCATCAAAGAAGCATCCTCCAGGCCTTCTGATTCGACTTTCTCTGACGCAACAGGTACTGACAGGCAGGTTTCCTAAATAACTGCTCTCCCCCCCCCCCCCCACACCCCCCAGTCAAAAGAAAACCCTCGAACCTGGTTCGTCCTGGCTGACAACCTCTTCAACCTTCACAGTATTACAAAAAATGACTCACGCTCCATCTGCCTCATCGGCCATCTTCACAAACACTTGGACTTGATCAGTGATTTAGTTCTGTGCCGGCCCATTCACCACAAGTATACTACTGCAAAAGCCACTATCATCAAGTGTTTATAATGCCCTCCATAAAAGTGTTACAGCACATAATATATGAAGAGACTTGGGGATCACAGACCCCACCCCAGCTCTAGCAATGCCTATGTGCACTGGTTGATGTAAAATTCACAGCAGACATTGCGCTGTGGACCGTATGTCTCGGCAAACTTCCATACGAATTACAACTACAATTAGTGCCTCCTGCCTCGGATACTTTGGAGATTAACCTGTGCGCTGCTGACCAAGCTTACAGCATTCTTTGGCACCAGCATCTACTTACCAACACGGGAGTCATCAAGGAGGATAGGATTGGTACCAGTGACTACACCCCCCTGCTCCTCTCACTTTGGCTGGTCAGCAGAGCTCGTGCATGCTCAACTTCAAGATGACATGCAACCCCCTGGTGGCAGCCTCCATGAACAACCTGCACCACGCATCTGATCTCCGCCAATTTGGCAGGAGTTTCTTCTGACCACATGGTAGACTACACTCAGACTCCAACGATGGCACGCAAGCAGCATGGAATACACCTCACCCTGTGAATCTACTGGGCTGATTTCACACTATATTTGGTGACGCAGCATGAAACTGTCAACCACCCTGTGGGTTCCCAAACTCTTCCTGCAGACCAGTTTAGGTGCACTGGCCCACATTACCTCCTCATCACATCTCACCAAGCAACAGTCAGTGTATGCAACATCTGTGCAAAGTGGCCATCTATATGTAGTGGACTGCACCTCTGCCCTTAAACATGTTATTGATACTGGTGTGGAGGTCAGTGTCATTCCTACCGCACTGCTCCCTCCACACCCATCCCCGCCCAAACTGATTTAATGTGCTGCAACCAACTCCAGCATCAACATTCTGGGCACCACAGACATTCAAATGCATCTCACACATGGCCTCAGTTTTACATATACCTTCCACATGGCACATGTCATTGAAACTGAGTTAAGTATGATTTCCTTAAAAATTTGGGATTTTCCCCTAACATCCAGGATGCAGCATTACTACACAATGTTTACAGTTTCCTGATCCCAGCCTCATTTGGCTCTTCTGCCCCCTCTCCTCCCTTAAAGGAATCCCTCCTCAACTTTCTTACCAAGAGCTCCTCTCTAATGAGTAAACTCACAATTGAATTGTTTGAGCTTACACTCGAGCACTCTGCTTCTCATACTCTATGAACCCTCAATGACTCTCTTAGCCAATGGATTGAGGCAGCGTCCATGCAACTGGCACGGGCTCATCTGACAGTACATATGCTATCTGATGTGGATACTGCAGGCCCAGATAACGCTTTGACAGACACCCCGCCCCCACCCCCGGGGTGTAGCCTCCTGCACAAATGTCTCAGGTCAGAGACATTGGACCTCTTGGTGTTTCTGTACAGTACAACCCCCCTTTGCGAACAGTGTCGTTCCTCTCATGAACTCAAATGATCATCTAAGGTTATCATCAGCGAGCTGTTAAGTGCAGGCATCGTTCACCAATCAGATAGTAATTGGTCTTCCCTTCCACCTTGTTCAAAAGAAAGAGGGGTCATTTCACTTCTGTGCGGATTACAGAGACCTCAGTGCCCACACTATCAACAGTTATCCAGTCCCTCACATTCAGGACTTCGTTCAAACGCTCAATACTGCACAAGTGTTCAGTGAACCTGACTGCCACATTGCCTGTCATCAAATACCTACGTTCAAAGATTTCGCATACTGCTCTTATCACTCCTTGAATGCTGTTTCATGCCATACAGCCTCAAAAATGAGGCTCAGACGTGGCAGTAACGTGAACAACACCTGGCTCAAGCCATAAGACACACTTTGTAACAATGGCATCAAAATCAGTCACAATAGGTCCCAGGTATGCAGTACCAGTGTAACTTCCCTTGATTACACCATACCAGCCAAAGCTATTTGACCAACATTCAACTGCGTCAAATTTATTTGTATCCTCCCTCCGCCCACATATTACCATAAGTTGTGCAGATTCCTCAGTATTATTAACATCTACCACTGACATCTCCCCATGCTGGCTCCATGCAAGTTCCCCTCACCGACACTCTGACTGGAAAAAACACCTCCAGTGCTAGTAAAGTGTGATTGACAGATGAGATGCTTCAAGACTTCAGGAATTTTAAGTCTGCCCTTGCTCGTGCTGTCACACTGGTTCGCTTAATACCCGATGCCTGCATCTCAATCACCGCCAATGCAAGTGATACATCCATTGGCATGGTACTGCAATAGCATGTCAGCGACAAAACTGAAACTTCCACATTCTTTTCCAAAACACACTGACCCATCAGTGTAAACAGCCAACGATCAACTGTGGATTCTTCGCAGACTACAAGGCAGTCAAACACTTCCATGAGGAAGGCAGTCAAATACCACCATGAGGATATCGGGGGGTGGGGGGACATGAGTTCATCATCCACTATTGGGAATGACACCTAAATGGGTACCCTTCACCTGGTAGCAACACCACCTCTTCGACGGGCAGTGTTTGTAGTAATACACAATCTAGTCCAACCTGGCATCAAAACTGCTACCAAACTTCCAAACTTGTCACTAAGTGGTTCATCTGGCCAAGTGTCAAGAGTGACTGCTGCGAATGGATGCATATTTGCATCCCTTGCTATTGGAGTAAAGTCAGTAGATATGCACAGTTCCCCCCTTGGGACATTTGACAACCTAGAAGCATGACTGCACCACATACACATCAACATCATCGGCCTGGTTGGTCGGTCGGTTGGTTTAAAAGGAGGGGGGGGGGGGGGGGGGGAGACGTATATCATCGGTCCCTTGTTCCCAGTAGAACAATTAGCCAAGGGAAAGAAGAAAATAAAAGAAGACGTATGGCACAATAACAGGAGAAAGGAAGAACCAGAAGAACGACAGGAGGACAAAAAACACTACAATGGACAAAACAGGACAAGAAAATCACAGAGAGATGCAAGAAACAGGGAGAAGAAACTAAAAACAAGAAAGCAGATTACCACGGCTGACTGACCATAAGAATAAAAAAGGAGAAGCCAGCCACTCTGCAACACATTAAAACCTCTACCCTAAAAGGCCTAGGGTGAACAACACACAGGGACATGCACTAAAACTCAGATCAAATGATAAAACACACCCTCACGAATAAAACGTAAAACTAAAGCTGCTGTTGAGGCATTGTCACCCAACAGCAAAGGTAGGGTGCTGGGAAAGTCAAAAGTACACCGCAGAGTGGCTTAAAGTGGGCAGTCCAGCAAGAGGTGGACGACTGTCATTTGGGAGCCACAGCGACACTGAGATGGGTCATCACGACGGAGGAGGTAACCATGTGTGAGCCACATACGGCCAATGCTGAGCTGACAAAGGACAACTGATTCCCTGTGAGAAGCCTGCAGGGAAGACTTCCACATATTCGCAATCTCCTTAATGACACACAGTTTGTTGTGCACACTGTTATGCCACTCCGTCTCCCAAAGCCGAGAAACCCTGCGCCGTAAGACAGGATGCACGTCCATTTCAGAGATGCCCATCTCCAGGAGTGGTTTCCACGCAGCCTGTTTGGCCAGCCTGTCAGCAAGTTCATTGCCTGGGATTCCAACGTGTCCTGGAGACAACACGAACACCACTGAATGACTGGCCATTCCAGGGCAGAGATGGACTCCTGGATGTTCGCTACCAAAGGATGGCGAGGGTAAAACTGGTCAATAGCTTGTAAGCTGCTCATGGAGTCAGAACAGAGAAGAAACGACTCACCAGAACAGGAAGGGACGTACTGAAGTGCATGAGATATGGCCACAAGCTATGCAGCCAGAGGGCAAGGAATCTGTTCAGTATAGCCTATGTGGACTTAGGCGAAGCCAATATTACCATCAGCTATCGAGCCGTCAGTGTAAACAACTTCAGAGCTCCGGAACACATCAAGAATCGAGAGGAAGTGACAACAGAGAGCGGCGGGGTTAACGGAGTTCTTAGGGCCATGCACAAGGTCCAGATGAAGCTTTGGCTGAGGGGTACACCATGGAGGTGTACGTGAATGGACCTCAATTAGAGGTGGTAAAGGGAAGTACTCCAGTTCTGAGAGAAGGGATCACACGCGAACCACAATCGTGAGCCCTGACCAGGCAACGATGAGGGAGATGAACTGCTGCATCATTACTGGTGAGCAGTTGAGCACATCGGATCCGCAATGGGGGGACTCCTGCCTCCACCAGAACACTGGTCACCAGACTCGTTCTAAAATCTCCTGTCACTAGGTGAACACCACAGTGGTGCAGTGGGTCGAGTAAACGCAACGCAGAGGGCGCCGCCGAACCATAAACCAGACTCCCATAGGATACCAAAATTTTAAGACAACCTCCGAACCCTCCATCTGTGAAGTGCTTTCTGTAATACAGTTTTTTTAACGCATAGAATGTTGAGACAGCTGAAATTCATCATCAACTTGTAGAGATTTATGGGGAAAATTAGTGACTGATGGAATGGTGAGAAAGTAGGTGAGACAATTCAATGATGGAGAAATCAATCTTCATGATGAAGCATGGACTGGGTGGCCTTCTGTTATCAGTGATGGTTTGGTTGAGAAAGAGAATAAGAAAACTCATTAAACCACACGGTTCAAAATAACAATTTTCTGTGATGAGTTTTCACAAATTCCAAAACACTGGTGCATGACATTGTCACAAACTGCTTAAATTTACGAAAATTGTGTTCCAATTGAGTTCTGAAAATGCTTAGGGATGTGCATAAAATGAAGCAACTTGGCAGGGCTTAGGCATTTCTTACCTGATATAGTGATAAGGGAGATGAGTTCTTAAATATAACTGTGACTGGTGATGAAACGGGTTTGTCATATCACTCCAGAATGAAAACAACATTCAATGAGTGGAGGCATTCATGATCCCTCCCCCCCCCCCCCCCCCAAAAAAAAATCAAAACAATGTTGTCAGCACAAAAAATCATGTGCACTGTGTTCTTGGAAAGACAGGGATTCTGCTTGACGAGTTCCTTCCCAGAGGTGACGCTGTCAATCTAGTAAAATACTGTGAATCACTGAGAAAACTTTGGCACACAATTCAAACAAAAGACGTGGAATGCTCAGTTAAGGGATTGTGTTGCTTCATGACAACGCATGTTGTGTCACTCAAAATCCTATTCAACGATATATTTGGATGGGAGCAGTTTTCTCATCCACCTCACAGCCCGGATCTCGCACCTTCTGACTACCATGTTTTCTTGAACCTGAAGCACGATGTTGGAGGAAGGTGGTTTGACAACAATGATGATGCAAAAAACAGTGTTTAGCAGTGACTGTCTTCACTGACAGCATCTTTCTATGACGGGCATAGGAAAGTTATTTCCCACTATGACAACAAATGTTTGAACAATGGTGGCAGCTGTGTAGAAGAATAGTTTAAGAAGTGCTGCTTCTCATAAAAATAAATTCTGGTTCGGGGAAAAAAAATAATAATAATAAATAAATAAATAAATTTATGAGGTTTCTTTCCAAAACAAGACACCCTTTCGAGACATGCCTCGTAAATCATTCCAGAACTATCCACAACACAACTATTGACTCAGTAACACAGTTTGTGTTTACTGTTGTAAACTCACTCATGTTAAGCTTGGTGGCTCAGTGGATAGGGTCAGACTAGAAATCAACAGGTCCATGATTCATGATTCAACCCTGTCAGCCCCCAATTTTTTCTCTCACTTATTGTTTCTATCAACTCTGGCAGTAAGTAGCATTTATAAAAAACCTTGCATTGTGCACCATTGTTTGGTATCCATGTTAGACTGAACTCCCCTCTAACTGGCTGGTTAAGTCAGTTCAAAGGTCAGAGGGGGATAACAGATCAGTCCACAGAAAAGCACTATGGTGTTCAAAGCAAACTTCAGGTTATAACACTTGTGACAACACTCACCTGCTTTGTTTCTTCATTGATTGTCCGTTTGTTTACGTACTGGCTGAAAAAATAGGGGGTGGAAGTGCATCTACTGTCTACTGTAAAAGATGTAGCCGACAGATACAGTGGCGTTTCAAAGTCTTTTACTTTCACTGTTCACAACCCCCCAATACTGCACAGTTATATGGCCAGTGCACTATTGTTTAACTTTCAATAAGCCTCATTAATAGGTTGCAGGCAAATATCCACATACCGCTACAATAGTTTCCTACTGAACATCTTCGAGCAGTAAAAACCTAACTACACAGTTCTTGAAGAGTAGAAAGGTATGTATGGAGCAGACACTATCATTGTTTTAACACAGGGCCTAATTGTGTAACACTTCTTTCACAGTTAAGTTGAAGCACTGTTGTTGTTCTAACCAACACAGGTTTCTCATCTGAAACTCGGCCATGGACTGACTGTCTCAGGAATAAGAATCAGGTCCTTATATATATACTCACAATAATAGGTGCTGAAACTACACATTGTTTGAAGTTTACTTTACAGAAATTACAATTAAAACTTAACTCATTAACATTGAAAAATTGGTTGTTTTTAACAGTTTCTTCTACCACAAGGATTCAGCCAAATTATTTGTTTATATGATGAAATTAACACACACTATGTGACCAAAAGCATCCATACACGTGGTTCAAAATGACTTCAAAGTTTGTGGTGCCCTCCATCGGTAATGCTGGAATTCAGGATGGTGTTGGCCCACCCGTAGCTTTGACGACAGCTTCCACTCTCGCAACATATGTTCATCAGGTGCTGGAAGGTTCCTTGGGGAATGGCAGCCCATTCTTCATGGAGTGCTGCACAGAGGAGAGGTATTGATGTCTGTCTGTGAGGCCTGGCATGAAGTCGGTGTTCCGAGACATCTCAAAAGCGTTCCATAGGATTCGGATCAGGACTCTCTGCAAGCCAGTCCATTACAGGGTTGTTATTGTCTTGTAACCACTCCGCCACAGGCCATACATTATGAACAGATGGTCGATCATGTTGAAAGATGAAATCACCATCCCTGAGTTGCTCTTCAACAGTGGGAAGCAAGAAGGTGCTTAAAATATCAATGTAGGCCTGTGCTGTAATAGTGCCACACAAACAAACAAGGGGTGCAAGCCCCCTCCATGAAAAACATTACCACACTATAACACCACCGCCTCCAAATTTTACTGTTGGCACTACACACGCTGGCAGATGATGTTCACCGGGCATTCGCTACACCCACACTCTGCCACATTGTGCACCGTGATTCGTCACTCCACACAACGTTTTACCACTGTTGAATTGTCCAATGTTTACACTCCTTACACAAAGTGAGGTGTTGTTTGGCATTTACTGGCGTGATGTGTGGCTTATGAGCAGCCACTCGACCATGAAATCCAAGTTTTCTCACCTCCCGCCTAACTGCCATAGTACTTGCAGTGGAGGCTGATGCAGTCTGGAATTCGTGTGTGATGGTCTGGATAAATGTCTGCCTATTGCACATCATGACCCTCTTCAACTGTTGGTGGTCTCTGTCAGTCAATAGAATAGGTCGGCCTGTACGCTTTTGTGCTGTATGTGTCCCTTCATGTTTCCACTTCACTATCACATCGGAAACAGTGGACCTAGGAATGTTTAGGAGTGTGGAAATCTCGCACACAGACATATGACACACGTGACACCCAGTCATTTGACCATGTTAAAATTCCGTGAGTTCCACGGAGTGCCCCATTCTACTCTTTCACGATGTCTTATGACAACTGAGGTCGCTGGTATGAAGTACCTGGCAGTAGGTGGCAGCACAATGCACCTAATATGAAAAACGTAGGGGTGTCCGGATACTTTTGATCACACAGTGTATATAATCACGCAAACAATACTTTTGACAAAACCGTTAATTACTTTGGAATTAATGAAGGGCTGGGTTTGCTAACGTGTTTTTGAACAGAGCCAAATAAATACTTGAAAAATGCTAGTGTTTTGTCTTCCAAACATTTATAATTATAAGAGAATTTATGTTTGTTTCTAAGTCACCAATAGAATTTAAGTTACGAAACAGTGACCGATTTCACCCTATAATGAAAGACACTAACTGTGAATAGTCAAAATAAATTAGAAAACTGACTACATACATAAAACTAAGCATCAAATTATATCTGGTGTTATAGTCTTTAAACCTGAGGGCCAACCTTTCCTTTTATGGAAATGCAGATTACATTCACATACGTTAATGGTTAGTAGTTAAAACTGAAAAAATGAATTTAAGTAAGCAGATGGCAAAATAAGAGGGGAAGTAAAAATATCCCAGCTTGCTTCGTCACACACCTTTACTTATTTAAAATGCAATCAGACAACACTAATGTGCTGACGCCAGCCCTGAAGGACAGGTGTGGCTTCAATAAGCCAGCAACTTAAAGTAAACGCTACAGTTCCTGTTTATAACAAGGAAGCAGAGCCCCTATCAAACTACAGTTGATATTAACAGTACAGGCCACATAGGTGCTGTGACTTCTGAAATTTTCCCGGCGTATTTCTTCTTCTAATAATTTCCGGGTATGCAGCCGGATCCCGTCGACATTCTGCCACGATATTTCGGCCCAGAGACGTCCAGCCATCATCAGGTGAGTACACAACTACTGAAGAGCCCAGGTGCAGTCGCGGTATTTATGCCGAATCTCGCGCAGAATGTCGACGGGATCCGGCTGCATACCCGGAAATTATTAGAAGAAAAAACACATAGGTGCTGTTTAGCTAGATGATGGTATCTATGTCACTATTATACACAAAGACCTATTAGTTACTGGGTCACCAACATTGTTATTGACAAAGCTTAGGCTTACTACATAAAGTGGGCAAACTACTCCCCTAAAACCATAAACTTCCGTCTCAGTTGCCTTCAAGATTGCAAAGTTGATATTACTTGTCATACTTAATCCTTTATGTTTGGCAAAGACTCTGAAGGAAGAAAGATTGGACTTAACATCCCGCTGACATGAAGATAATTAAAGATGGAGCACAAGTTCAGATTGCGTTTATGATGGGAAAGGAAATTGGCTGTGCCCTTTCAAGGGCAACATCCCGGCATTTGGCTGGAGCAATTTAGGGAAACAAGGAAACCTAAATCTGGATGGCCGAACATGGATTTGAACCATTATCCTCCAGAATGTGAGTCCAGTGTGCTAACCACCGCGCCATCTTGCTCGGTGCAAAGACCTGGTAATGGCAACATCAACATACATAGATAACAAGGAGCCATCAAAAGAGTTAGCACAATGGCTGCCAGGAGCACAGTGATTACATTTCTGTTTGCTGCATGTGACACTGTATGACTGTTTTGTTCTGACAAAACTTCACCTAATGACTGATCAAGTTTGTGAGATAGGCCTACCTCTGCAACAACTGTACTTATTTCATTATATGTTTGGACTGTCCTGCATGTGCAGTGGTGACCTGGTTTATTCTTAATAAAATGTTGTTCACAATACACCAGAATTAACATTTCGTATCTGTAACTGTATGAGTCACGTGCACTTCACATTTAGTTTGGAAGGTTATCAACTCTCATGACAACTTTCTGTTTTGATTCAAAATTCATGACATAGTTTACCTGGTCTCACAAATCATTCCATTCACAGATCTGGCCCTTCTTTGACAGACTTAGTATGCCATCTTCAGCTGCTCATGTTGTGCTCACATCTCAATTAAATCTTCTGGATTACTGCTTTTAAGTACACCAAGATCAGTCCCGTTTGCTTTGTGGTATGACCAAATAAGCTAGACTAACTGCAAGAACAAGTCATCACTCCCATCTCATTCACCCATTGTCATAATAAGCAAGCTCAATGGACTATATTAAGAGCCTGCAGTGATTTCAGTTCCCCATAAAATGCTGCTCAGTCTGAAGGAGATACTTCTCCAATTTTTCACTCAAATGGACTAATCGCCAAACTACCTGAAGACAAGTAATTCTCAAAAATGAAGAACTAATGGCCAAACTACCTGAAGACAAATAATTCTCAAAAATAGATTCAATAGCAATTAACAACATTCCCTATGGTGACATTGTTATAAGAGGTCCATGCCAAGGCAATCATCTGAAAATCTGCAAATTTTATTCCACATACCACAAAACAGTGGTCGCAAGTGCAACCTGTGTTAAGTGTTCATTATTTCCAGTTGCAGCAGGATATTACACAAGGAGATGTTGAGATCAACACAATATCATGTCAAGACAATTGAAAAACTATCCACACCTAAAAATGTTAAAGAGTTACAATAATTTTAGGCGTGATCAGTTTCGTGACAGATCTTCTAGCCATTCCAAAACAAGATCTTTGTAGGAGTTTCATTGTCTGCGTCTGGAAGGACAGGAGAGGCAGTGGCACACAACATTTACAACTGAATCACATATTCTGGCAGAGCTTTGACTACCTCATGTTGTACCCTGAAGGGAGTTGACATCTTTATATTTTGCAACTTGATATTCTGCTGCACTATCAACCAGTGTAATAATATTGTTTGTTCATATGCCCCTCCCGCTCCCAACCCATTGGCTAGTAGGTCATATTCCTGTGGAATATCCAAGTGCAAGACCTGTCCCATAAATCCACTCATCTCCCATTTTGACCCTGCCTCTGGCATTTCCTATCCCATCAGATGCAGGGCCATCCGTGAAAGAAACTACCTAAATAACATCATCAGAGAACAGAATGCTATTTGTATATGACTATGGACAGCCTAGCTATCCAAATGAAGAGTCATGATGAAATTGTAGCTGTGGGTCACATAGGCCACCTACTAGTAGAGTATACAGCACAAAATAATGTAGTTGACTTCGGTAGCTGTTTCAAGACCCATGTCATCTGGATTCCCTCTCTCTCACTAAACCAGCTTTTCAAAATTGTGCAGCTGGAAACTTTCTCTGCAAAGTATATTTCAGTCCTGTATTCCCTGGTCTTGAAGTCAATTGCATGGCTCCAAAGCCCTTCCTGTTCCCACCCTCCTACACCAGTCACACACTGCTCCTGAAACTTTACACTTCAGTAGTAGCTTGACATGGTAACCACTCTCTGTCTCCTACTCTACAACACCCACACTTTACTACCAGCCACAACGTGCAGATGCCTGTCACCTTCAATTAATGCATTACATGTTCCAGACTGGCATGTCACTGCCCAGAATGATGTCAAATTTGAACTGGATATATCAAAGAAGCAGGAAATGTTATGTCAAAAAAAACATTAGACTGTGCTGTTAGTGTAAATAGGCTCTGATGCAAATGAAAGATGAATTGCAACTGATTAATACTGCGCAAGTTGCACATAACTGTATCATGTAATGCACATAACTGTAGAATTGTGGCACTCGACAGTTGCAGCACTGGTACCATCCACCACACTGAATGTGGGAAAAAAACAGTTTTTAACTGTTCTGAGGCCGAAAACTACATTTTAAAGCAACACTGAAATTGGTTTTTAACTGTCCTGAGGCCAAAAAGTGCATAAAAAACTACAATGAAATCAGTTTTTCATTGTTGTGAGATTGGCAGAAGACATGTTCCATATGCTCTCCACCATTTTCCACTCAAAGTTGAAATCAAGAAACAGCATGAACCACAACAGATTGCAGTGTCTCAAGAGTCACATTCAGAATATGTTGCACAATGCATGCATTCAACACAGCTACATTTGTAATTGAAGTAGTGGAAACAGAATCTTCCAGATAACCTTGCAGCAAGAAGTCACAAAGATTACGATCAGTTGATCTGGACCAGCAGGCTGTACGCAAATGATGGCTGAGAATTCTAGTATTTCCAAAATGCCTCTGCAACAGAAGTTTCACTGGCTGTACAATGAGCAGAAAAATGCCATCTTGCATAAAATCGATCCTACCCATATACCCATGATGCTGAAGGGTTGGACTGACGATGGTGCGCAGAAGACTCTCACAGTGTTTATGATGATGGTGCATGTAACAGAACCTATAGGACACATTTCTTTGAAAAGATATGGCCCTGCAATAAAAAATACTAGCCTGCACCACGCAGTTACCTTTGCAGGATCAAATAGTGCTGTTAGGTGAGTGAGCGGATTTTCCGGTGCCCTTACTCTGCAATTCTGTGTATTGACATGTCCCTCGAGATGGGCTTTGTCTGTCCACAGAATGTTTCATGGCTACTCATTGTACACTCCAATGCGAACAAGGAATTCTAGAGCAAACATTTGTTTTACTGGCAGGCCAGCATGAGGGTAACTTCTGACTATGGGTAATTATGTATGGACAGAAATACAGGATGTTTTGTAGAATTTTATGCACCATGCTCACAAGAATGTCCAAAGTTCGAGCAAGTCCCCATGCACTACATGTCTGCACGCCACCAGTCAACCCCCCTCCCCATCATCTACTGAAACCTAATCAACTATCTTCCTCCCCTCCTGCAGCCACACTATACTTCGAAAGACACTCTTTCTGAATTTCTTAATCATTTTCTCCAGATCATTCACAGACATTGGACCAATGTCATTTTTCACATCCTAAAGTATCCAGAACTTCTGAAAAGCTACTAGCACACAGTCATCGTTCCTGTAAGAAAGCTTCACCAGCAATGGATGGTCCTCCATTGCAACAGTAATTCTTAGCATCTCAGACGCAAAATGAGAAACAGCCATGTATCCCATGTCTTATTTTACATATTCTGCCACTTGCAGCACCAGATCATGGCAAAATTTTCGTTTCCCTATCATTTTCTCCTCCTTCAATAATGTTCCGTTCAAATTTCACATCATTCTGAGCTATGGTCCTTTTTGAAATTTTTAATTAAATCACAACTGGCTTAGCTGTCAGTGTGATGGAACAGCCTACAGAATGCTCGGTCCAGTTGATGAGATCAAAACAAATAAAAAAAATCAAAAAAAAAATCTATAGTTTTTATTCCTTACTGCAGAATAGGAAGAAAAATAGTAGGGTCTTGAGAAGTGTAAATCATTTCTTCCTGACACTGTAACAAATGTTCTCCATGACTTTGCTTAGTGAGACTCTGAAATCCTGAATGATTCAAGCATTTTGCCAAGGAATATAAATGAGGAATAAATTTCTTTCTAATGTTATGATCACAGGATTCATTTAAAATCAACAGTGTGAACAATACAAAAAGAAAGTAATGCAGTAATATTTACTATTTCTCAATGAAAAACTCACACTATCAATTTTCCACACAATTAGTTTATTTTCGTGAACCACTTTCTGGCTTATAAACTATCTTCAGACAACTAACTGATAAACAATTTTGAATGTAACTATGTGTAATACATTCTTCACAATTCATCACTCATTGACTACAACTGTCAGTTGTTCCTTTAAAATTACTGTTGAAGCCTAAGACCAGTCACAAAATAAATACTACGTAATACTCACAGTCTGAAATTTATATTGACAAGTGTAAAATTGTTTTATCAGGCAGCAATGAAGGAAATAATCTAGTATTATAACAAGATTTTAATTTATTTAGGGCTTCAGAGGTACCTACAACTAACATGCATGCTCTTTTCATAGCAAAACTCTACAACATAATCAAAATATGAGGGAACTGTCAGCATAAATTAAAAAGTTATAAATTTTGTGAAAGGTGGTACCACATGGACAATGCAATGGTTAAGACTACTGACCATAAGACCAAACAATTACTACTGCAGTTCTTCTGATACATAGACCACATTTCTAACACATGCAGGCCCTAGTTAAGCAATTACTTTTCCCACCAAGAAAGTGTACAGACTAGAATGCTTAAACTACCTTTCTGAAACTTATTTTAATGCCTGGTAAGACTAATACGCATATGAATGACCAAAAAATGTAAAATGGCCACTATCGAATGACGAGAGAAGAAAGTCAGCTCGTATATACACAGAATCCTTTGCAAACAGATCTTAATCTATGGCTGACTAAAAGAAAGCAAACTGTTTGTAAATCAAATTGTTACTGTACTATTTTCATTGATATTTATCTTGCCACTGATGGCATAAACTTAAAACTTTGGACTTTCTGAAAAGGACCATTTCAAGTAGGAACAATGTAGGCTATGTTGAAATAATCAACTTTGTTGGAACCCAAAACAAGAATTCTGAACAGCACACTGGACCGAATTTAGGAAATTCAGCTATCTTGGGTTACTGATACTGTGAGGTCGTACATAAAATAAGAAAATTTTCGGGGGCAGATCAGATACGCCTTTTGGACCCTGCAATTCATAAGTAAAAAGTTATTTACTATTGTGCAGAACTACTTAATTCACAAGCTAAAGCACACAGGTCACAATACCACAAACACTTATTTAGTTATGTTTTTATTACAAGCCTAGGCAGGCATTTTTCTATCTTTACTCAGTTCTGAAAGAGAAGAAATGTTATTTGCTTCTTTAAACTTTCTGGGGATATCCCTTCAATTGCATTGCTGAATACGTCCACACTTTTAAGTCCTGCTGATTCTCATGGAAAACTGCAATCAGTGCAATGGCTGAATATATAAGGGAATACTCTGATTTACCACGGAGCCCCAAAACACTTATGAAATATACAACTCGGAAAAACACGAAAGAATAACTGCATGATATGCGTGGACAGCTTTACTAAGAAACTAAAAAGTCGGTAAGAACTTGGATTCCGCAAGCGAAACATCTGTCGTGAAATCTGGGCCGTAGGCTATTAATGCTTGGACTGATAAATGGATGTAGAAAATGCTACGGCGTTTTAATCTTCGTTAGCTTTTCTAGTAAACACGTTACAAGATATTGTTCCAGCAGAATAAAAACAGACCATTTGTCGTGTTGTATACGTCGTAATGAAAGTTATGTAAAATATGTAGGGCAAATACTACTAACTCAAACAGACAATGTATTGTGTTTCTTTCGAAACATAATGTAACAATCTAATACAATGTAAGCAACTTGATGGCTGCTATTAAAAAAAAAAAAAAATTTTTCAGCGTACCGGTACCATCATTCCTGTGTTCAGACGGAACAAGTCACTTCTGAGCTACTGAGATAAAATCACTGCCTGGCGTTATCACGGCTAAATGAGTATTTAGTGATAAATAACTGGTCTAAACTATTCCCAGCACGATTCACTGTGACCTGCGATATCTCCAGGGTGGTAATGGTATTATACAATAGCAACAAATTTGGTACTCAAACTGAATTTCTTTCGCGCAGAATATTGACATTGCAAGTATTGGGTACTGACACAATACCACATTGACACGCAATAAATGATTTCATGAATCACATCTGAACCCATTTCATGCGACAGGGTAAACACCACCTCCAGTCAATTTACATTTTGTATTTCGTATGGCAAGTTTCTTCGACGTCAGAATTACAGATGCAGATCGTACCACACATGCAATACAATAAATGCATTAGGTTAGTGTTCAATTTCAGGCATGTGCTTCTTGCAATAGCTCAGCGACGCACGCGCATTTCTGCAAAAGTGCAAAGTCCTTTCCCGGAAATTGCACCTCTTCCCGCCTACGGTAGGAATCTTTGCGCGTCTCAGTAGACGACAAGCAGCTCGCGCATATGTGCGTTTGATTTGATTGAAGTTACGCTGTAAATCGATTTATGTGCAATAATGTCTGTTGACACACTTAAATTTGTATGTGATTACATACAAAGAAAAGTCGTATGGACTACCGCTTAGAGATTAGTTGAATAAAACTTTGAGCTCTGAGCGCCAAGTATTAGATGAAAAGCTCACGATCATATTACTCTATAAACTCTAAAGATTAGATACCACAAGCTTCGTAGCAGGAAAACACACGAGAATAAGTCAGAAATTTATGGAAAGTGTATATGAAAACGGTGGACCAATATTCATGCCATGGCGACTTAATGGAACAACAACTGGAAGTCGGACATCTGACCAAAGAAACAATGGACACGTGTAGCTTCTCAACAAACTACTGGAAATAGGAAGGAAGGACATTGATGACGAAAAAATACAAAATTAAAAACGCAGCCTCCATTCTACTGGATTCTGACACCTATAAAACTCCTAAATTTGTCAACTCCAAGGATGTTAGTCTACATGTCACCTTTCCTGACAATGGCATAAACTTTGTTGATTGAAACTGCGTACAAATTGTTTTATAAAATAAAATACAAATGACTCATTGAAAGTTGACTAACCTTTACTTAATGAGTAAGAACATCTCTTAAGTGTTCCTGTATTTCAGAAATAATCACTGAACTGCTTTGTTTTGAAATGCGAAATAAATTGTTCGAACTGGTTGAAATGTTCCTTTTCTAAATAGTTAATAAAATATGCCCAAACGGTTAATTACTGCTAAAAGACTTTCACAATAAATTTTCTCTATGTAAACAAATCTGTAACTTAAGGACAAAAGTTCAACAAATCAATGTTCCTCTACCCAACAAATGTACAAGCACAGGTTACAATAAAAAGTCGCAAAATGAAACACTCTGCAGAGGTAGGTGATGTACCTGATTTTTATTAATTTATTTGTCCATATAAATCTTTTTTTCATTATATCTATCGTATACAGGATATTGGACAGAAAATCTTTTACCTATTGGTTTTTCAAACATCAAACATACATTATTTAAATTTTTATAACAAATTGTCTCTGTACAGTTAAAAATTACAGTTTTTAAAATACTGTATATTTTTAACTTATTTCTACAATTAAAAATACAAATTACATTTTTTCTTGCATGATATACTGTGAGATTGAATAGTAGCAGTTTTTCAGAAGGTAGGCTGTCGAAGACTTTTTAAAGCTCTGTAGTTCAGCATGAGATTTTATATGTCTTGGTATTCTGTCGTATAATTTTGTTCCTATAAAGAAACGTTGGGACTGGATTACTGAGCCCTTAACTAACCTATTCTGGCGGTTTCCGGCGACTAGAGGAAGCAGTGTGGTACTGGGGTGCAAGACTCACACGTCTCCCTCATCACTGGACTTACTTGGAGGTGCTTTACCGATCTTTTTTTCAGGGTAGTCGGCTGCGACGATCTGCCCAACTTTTTCTCCGAAGATATGATACGGTTTGGAGGAATTTTCTCTACTTTTAAAATGACTGTGTACACTCAGGATACTTTTAAATCAGCCTACTATATTTCACTTACACAAAAAGAACATCACATAACAGTTTTCACATACATGAATCATATTTCGTAAGCCCAATAACTCGCAGTCCGTCAGAAATTATTACATACTTCTATAATAAATACAGTTCCAAAAATAATCTCTAAGTGTTCTCGCAAGTCTACCATCCGCAACTCTAGAGAGTCAGTAAGTTAGTAAGTCAAAAGTAAGTGTCTTTTATTTTTCACAATTCGACTGTTCACAATAATGACTGATGTAGCACCATCACGGAGTAAGTCGTGCTTGCACCTTGTGCTGGGCTTGTAGCTTCTGTGACTCCCCTTGCCCGTGTCGATCAACCGCCGACATTGCAGCATTCTCTTGACACACGTCCACCCTGTGCACACGGAAAACCGGCGCGAGATAGACACTCTCCCGTCTCTCACGCTCTTACGTAAAATATCGGGTGTTGGAGACGGTGGAAAGCCAAAGGTCTCTAGAATTTGGGTAGAAATTCTCGAGGCACTACATGTTCCTCCCCTTAGCTCGAACATTCGATATTTGATACATATTCAATATGTACATTGACATCATACTTAATGGCAATCCACCTCTCTAAGATATTCATTTACTCCATAATTATATATATATATATATATATATATATATATATATATATATATATATGTGTGTGTGTGTGTGTGTGTGTGTGTGTGTGTGTGTGTGTGTTTTTCATAAGTTCTTGAACTTCACAGGGTAAACTCTCTATATTTGCTTTTTCACTGAATCTTTACACTATTTTGACATCTTTGAAGAATATAAACCTTTATTTTCTACTTCAATCCATATTACTCTTACTTCTGTATTGTGCTCCTTTCAACTCCACTCGTGAATTCCAGGTGACATGGATCCTTAAAAATTTTAGCCTTTACCCTTAATCCTTTATGCTAGTCCTTTCTTTGTTCATATCGACTAGTACCATCCTATACAGCTTTCTGTAGTCTGGAGGAACTCTAGAGAAAATTTATGAGCCTGTTATTTCCAACACCCACAAATCTTAATACAGCTAGAGGTATTAAGAATTCAAACTTACCAGATTAATTCCTACCAAATATGTGATTTCTATCACTATACTGCCCTTTTCCTCTTAGGAGCAGTACTTATCCCTTACATATGGGTTGATCCTATGGGTAACCTTTCTCCTGCCTTCTGGTAGGTACGCCCCCGTCTTCTTCCTATATTCTATGGTACAGGTCAATCCCCTTCTTTGTGTCCCTGCCTGCACATTATAGGTAGAATCTCTTTGGTCTCCCTGTCTGTCCTTCATTCATTCGCTAAAAGCTGGGCACATCCCCCTTTGTCCTTTATGAGTAGGCCCCATGGTTCATTGCCCTATTATACTCTTCATGTAAACTATCACTAAATATTATCTGGTAAAATTAAAAATCTACTTCCGTCTTCAATAATGCTCATTAATAATACATTTCGTATCCTAGAATTCTCCTTTATTTTCAACCTCTCTGCCATACCTCTATATACGAGCCGTTTTTTTAAAGTAAGTGTCGTTTTGAAATTTGAAAAAGATGTGCTAAGATATCTCAATAATTTTATTTTTACATGAAAGCCTGTACCTTAATCTACGCACTGACGCCATTACAGTCTGATTCATCCTTGTTTACGTTGTTTACTGAGCGTTTAAGTTTCCTCCGATAACTGTGAGTCTCGCCGACTGTGAAGTACGGACTGTTACAAGTTTTCTTAGTGCTAAAGGCCCAAAAGCGATCGATATTCATCGTGAGATCAGTGCAGTTTATGGAGAAAACATTATGAGTGATGGAATGGTAAGAAAGTGGGTGAGAGCATTTAAAGATGGCCGCAGGAAGTGTACAATAAGGTGAGAGAAAACAGATACTTTACGATTTCCTCCTTGCAGGATGACTTTCCTAATGTTTCTCGTAGTGTTTTGTATGGCACTGTGACCGAGCGCTTGAATTACCGATAATTGTGTGCAAGTTGGGTACCAAAAATGTTGACGGATGTGCACAAAATCAAACGTTTAGACAGTGCAATGACTTTCCTTCCAAACTGTTACGGGCGATGAAACGTGGGTGGTCTACATCACACCAGAATCAAAGCAACAGTCCATGGAAGTTGAGCAAGGGCATCGTTTTGCTGCAAGACAATGCCTGTGGCGAATCAGACCAAAGATCTCATCACATCTTTTTGATGGGAAACTCTAGATCATTCTCCTTACAGCCCCGATCTTGTGCCCAGTGACTACCATCTGTTCCTGCACTTGAGGAAACACCTGGCGGTCAGCAACTTCAACACGATGGCGAAGTCAAAACAGTGGTGATGCAGTGGTTAACAAGTTAGGCGGCAGACTTCTATGAGAAGGTACAGCGTTATGTAAAGTGCCTCAATATTGACGGAAATTATGTAGAACAGTAGATTAAGGTACAGGCTTTCATGTAAAAATAAAGTTATTGAGATATCTTAGCATGTCTTTTTTCAATTTCGAAACGGTACTTACTTAAAAAACACGCCTTGTACCATTTGTTACTTACCATATATACTTAGGTTATCAAAGGTATTTCATTTTTACTTGGGGTATCCGAGAGTCCCACTATACAACAAGTTGTCAAGTAATCCTTTTTTATATACATATATATTTTTAGGTGTGGTATGTGTGTAGTGTTAAGTCATGTTCGTTCCTACACTACCAACCCCTTTCAAACTCGATAGAAACCCTCCCCGCTGCTTTACATCCTACAAATGGTATAAAATATTCTGTATTATGTATAAAACTATGTATCATATTGTCACAAATATATAATTATTCATACTATTTCGTATCTTCCATCATCATAAACGAACTGGAGAAGGGATTAGTCTCCAAGAATAGTTTAGGCCAGAATAAGGCCTGACTATACACTGGTTGGCTAACCAAAAATATCAGCTAAATATATGTGGATGGCGTTTATATTATATTATGTGTTATGTTATGTTTCCCCTAAATCTTTATCTCTTGTCAAACTAATATTTCTTAGTGACACCTACAGACAAAATTAAAACCTTATTACTATCGGATTCGACATCCATGATGACTAGAGCTGAGCATGCTGTCAACTCACATTTACATTGGGACTAGACCGGAATGTGCTGTCGGCTTAGATATTATGAGACATTACCATATGCTTCATCCCAGATTCACTGTAATAATTAGGAGTCACAGCGCCCGTAAAACAAGTAAAACCTCATGTAATGACAGGATCACTGATTTGCTGCAAATCTTGCTTGTCTGCCACATCAAGATGAGTATGCCACAGTAACTAAACCAAATGACAGTAATAGAATACAGGGTAATATAGGATTTGAAGAGAATTTGGTGTAGGAAACGAATATGGAAGTAACACCGAACACAATTTGGGATCCAGTGTTCGTCACTCCACCAGTTAACACAGAACGTTAACATCCCTAGGTTACAGATGTGACTCCGTCTGGATCCCATGGATCTGACATTAACTTCACTTGAGCAAGTGCACACCAGAACTCCTTGTTAAATTTTGGGTGAAAGTTTCCCCACGACAAAACATTAACCACTTTACTAGGAAACACAACATTAAGTAAAATTATGCTATGTTCTATTCTGTCCTGGACAAGTTTGAATTCTTTGCATGAGTCGGCTATAGCCTTGTTAGTATCATTAGATGTGGAAAAAGCAACAGTCGCAATGTTTCCACTTCCAGATATTATACTCTCAGTAACTTCTCGATCTATAATTAGCTCAAAAGGTTCCGCCAGACTACTTACATTTATAATGTCAAAGTTGACTATTTTTTCCTGACATTCCGCCCTTCTTTAATTACACACGGACTGACAATGCATGTGCTAACAACTCGTGATTAACCTCTGGCATTTGCGATTGAATAATCGAATGTGTACTATCAACTGGAATTTTCGATTGAATAATCGACATTACTTCCTTAGTTCGATCTGTGCTCTCTTTCAAGATATTCATTTCCTGTCTTCCGGAATTAAATTTAACATTACGTACATTTTCACAAGATTATTCTAATTTTTCATTAAGCTCGGGTTCTTTATTATTACTTTTGACATCAAATTCCAGTTTCTTTGTAAAATTCTGAAATCGCTCATTCTGTCTATGGTTAAATTCAGTAAATAGTTGATTAATGTGAATATTTAAAGAACTGGTTAGTTCACTCTCTAAATTTAACTTAAGATTTTCGGCTCTATTATTCAGAGTGTCAAATTCAGTCTTTAGCATACTTATATTTGTTGCTTGACTGTTCAAGGTTTCATTCTGAGCACTTTAACCAGAATGTACTAAACCTATTTCTCTCTTTAGAGGTTCATTCTGCGCATTTAATTTTTCACGTAGAGTGGCTGTATCAGCCTTCTGGTCATCCAAATTAGCGCTTTGGTCATCTAATCTAGCATTTAGTTCTTGTCTCTGGTTATCTAATTTAAGGCTTAGTGCTTTAATTAAATTTTCTACCTCAGTCCAATCTGCCATTTCCTTTCTTACAGTCATTGCCATGGCTGGCTCTGAAGTTTGTTGCTCTTCTTGACCCATAATTTTATGGAACTTGGACTTAGCGATCATCTAAAGAAAATTCACCACTGTATACAATAACTATAATAACAGTTTATCATGCAATCATCCCCTCAACTTCACCAAAAAATTACTGTTTTTCGCTCACCCGGCGTAAAGTTATAGGTTGTGTTGGTGAGCAGATGTAGAATTGGCACCAGTAACTAGCACAGGGGCCGGCACCATCGAACGTTGGTTACGGCGTCGCCCAGCGGACGCGGAGTCAGCAATGGTGAACGGCAGCCATTGCAGTCAGCAACGGTGGCGGGTCACTGTGTCGGCGGCTGGTTACTGCGTCGGCTTCGTTGGTTGGTTATGGTGTTGACATCGGTGGGTGGTTACTGCGTGTGTCAGAATTGCTTTCTCCCCACACCCAAATCTTCTTAATCGAAAAGTTGAGATCTTCCATCTGTTCTTTTGATGTTATTACTTCCTCCCGTCTTAAGTTGTGTTGCATTCGCACCTTTCTTCCTTTGGTTCAGTAGACACAACGCGATTCCTCAGAACAGTTTGTAAGTCTTGTTATGCCTGGTTCCTATGGCAACTCTCAATATCTTCTTGTCTCAATTTACGTAACAAAAATTCCTCCTTTTCGAGTCCTAATCACGTCAATCGCTACGTTCTGGCGGTTTCCGGCGACTTGAGGAAGCAGTGTGGTACTGGTGTGCAAGACTCACATGTCCCCTTCATCATTGGACTTAATTGGAGGTGCTTTTCCGATCTTCTTTTCAGGATAGTCGGCTGCGACGATCTGCCCAACATTTTCTCAGAAGATATGATACTGTTTGGAGTAATTTTCTCTACTCTTAAAATGATTGCGTACACTCAGGATACTTTTAAATCAGCCTACTATATTTCACTTACACAAAAAGAACATCACATAACAGTTTTCACATACATGAATCATATTTCGTAAGCCCAATTACTCGTGGTCCGTCAGAAACTATTACATATTCTTACAATAAATACAGTTCCAAAAAAAACCTCTAAGGGTTCCAACATCCTCAACTCTAGAGAGTCAGTAAGTTAGTAAGTCAAAAGTAAGTGTCTTTTATTTTTCACAATTCAACTGTTCACTATAATGACTGATGTAGCACCGTCATGGAGTAAGGCGCGCTTGCTTCTTGCGCTGGGCATGTAGTTTCTGTGACTAGCGCTGCAACCACTTGCCCAAGTCGATCAACCGCCCACATTGCAGCATTCTCTTGATACACGTCCACCCTGCACACACGGAAAACCGGCGCGAGGTAGACACCCTCCTGTCTCTCATGCTCGTACGTAAATTTCGGGTGTTTGGGACAGGGGAAAGCCGAAGGTCTCTAGAATTTGCTTCGAAATTCTCGAGGCACTCCACTATGTAACGTATCTTTCGCTACAGGAACTTTTCCTTCATGTTTGAAAATAGCAAAAGTAAAGCCACTGTACAAGAAAGGAAACAAACAATTTCCAACTACAGACCATTGGCACTTCTGTCTGTTTTCTTAAAAATATTAGAAAGACTCTTCAATAAGAGACTAACAGACTTCTTAGAGGATAATAGCATACTGTCAGAAACTCAACATTGATTTTGAGCAAACCGCTCAACCGAATCAACAGTTCACTCCTTTCTATTTGAGGTACTGTTAGCATTAGACAACAAAAAACTTACCATGGGCATATTTGACAAAGGCATCTGACACCATAAATCATGACAAATTGCTACACAAGCTAGAAAATCTTGGCATCAGAGGACCAGTTAACAACTGGCTCAGCTCTTACCTTAAGAACTAAGAACATGAAACAATATGTGGAAATAGCTCAGGAAAGGAATAATGTCATTAGGAAATATAATTCGAATCTATTGACTGTTAAATATGGTGTGCCACAAGGATAAGTAATGTGTCCTGTAATATTCTTGCTCTATGTAAATGACCTAAACATAAACAATGACAGCAGTAAAGTATTTCAGTTTGCTGACATACATGCGTTCTAATTACAGGAAACTCAGAAGAAACCCTTGTAAAAAAAGAGAAGCCACTGACAAGCTATCATGTTACTTTGATAACATTGACTTAATAATACTAACTGGAAAACTGTAACATTGGATATACATACAGCACAAACATAAAATCTGATTTAACATAATCTAGAGCTATATGGACAGGCAATTATCAAAACAGCTTGTACCAAATTTCTTGGACTTCATCTACAAGACAATTTGAAATGGAAAACGCATATTGAACAAATGAACAAAAAATCAAGTACTTTTTTCTGTTGCATACATTAATAAATTGTACCAGGTACAACAGTCTTCAGTTTTTGTTTTATGCAGTCGTACAATCTCACCTCCAATATGGGATTACATTCTGGGGAAATTATGGAGATGCCATCAAAACATTCAAAAATTAAAATATATATATATATAAAAGGAAGAGGCAGGATCATTCTTTTTTGAAAAAAGTGTTCTACATGATTTGCGATTATCTACTCCTTCCAATAATCTTATAATTTTTTTTAATTTTTGAATGTTTTGATGGCATCTCCATAATTTCCCCAGAATGTAATCCCATATTGGAGGTGAGATTGTACGACTGCATAAAACAAAAACTGAAGACTGTTGTACCTGGTACAATTTATTAATGTATGCAACAGAAAAAAGTACTTGATTTTTTGTTCATTTGTTCAATATGCGTTTTCCATTTCAAATTGTCTTGTAGATGAAGTCCAAAAAATTTGGTACAAGCTGTTTTGATAAAATATATATATATATATATATATATATATATATATATATATATATATATATATATATATATATATATATAAATCAAAACACACACACAAAAAGACCAATCATCACTCAAAATCACACAATACAAAAATTGGATGTACATGTTCAAGGTGCCAAAACAAAGCAATTTCAAAAGAGTCTCATCCATCCTAATATCAAATTATAAAATGCCTTACCAGATACTATTAAACACATACATAACATTGATTGCTTCAAATCCAAATTGAAGTCGTATTTGGTTGACCGCTGCTTTTGCACAATAAATGAATAACTACAAAAATAAATTTCTCTATGCTAACCCAATGTAGTCTGATGTAGAAAACATTTGTATATTATCTCTGTGTACATAGTGTACAAAATTTATTTTAATACTCACCATTAATTGATATATTAATGTGTTATTATGTACAAAGGTATAATTACATATGAAATTATTAATATTAACAAAAATCCGAATATCTCTTGCAGAGTGTGCAGCTGTTGATGAAAATGGACCAATAAATCGCATTTATAAAAAAAATGTAATTTTTACTCTTCATATAAAGTATGTCCCAGAGAAATTTTTATATACCTAAACTTTAAAAAGACGCTTTGTAAAGCAAGTTGAAGGCAGTCACTGTAATTTGTTTTGCTGTATAAAAGAAGGAGCTACACTCCTGTTTCTTGTTGATTGCTGTCTCATAAAATGTAAGTGTTGCTCTTGCATCTGTAACTTTTGGTTAAATAATTACATTCAATTAATGGCAAGAGCCGTGTTTGAAAAGAAATCTACTTTCCTCTTCCATTAATGCCACATCTCAATTTATTAAGCTGCGTTTTAGAACTTTTTCAGGCTGCAGCGAAGGACAGTTGCCAACGAATTGTTTGGTGGCAAGGCCGAACGCTACTATTAGTCAATCGGCATTTACTTTATCGAACTTTTATTTCAGCGTCCCTGAGATCAGTTTTACAGATCTTTTCTATCAGTATCCGGGGTACGTAATTACGCAAACTGCATAATTCTGGGATTGGTCAGTGGCATCTAACAATGCCGTTGCTCAACATTCTCTTGCGTTCTTGGAACGCAATAAACAACAAAATACAATAGTTTGAAATGTTACCACACAGATATGATCTAATGTATCACTCGTGTGTCAACAAATAAATACGAAAAACTAACATTAAAATAAAACAAATGTGTTCTTTGTTTGGAAAATGTAGCGTCCTCTATATAGGCAAACTGGACAGATGTCAGCATACAAAACACAGAATGCATCTAAATTATAAAGGAAAAAACTTTGTATGTAAAATGATAAATGAAATCATTGCGAACAGGAAAAGAGCGAACAGCAAAATTCCATGTACTGGTATGTGACCAGTCTCATCAGCAGGGCAGGAGAAGCAGCATCATCAAAAGCAGAAGAATCATCAGTGGCAGGACCAACAGAGAAACATCAACACAGGCAACAGAAACTGTTGTCCACCCTACATGCAACAGAAAGCAACTGTAACGTTTTTTATGTTCAGCCATTCATCCCCTTAACAAGACAAGAACTTCATCACCATGCCATCTGAAGGAGTAGTCAACATGGGAAAACCCATCAAATGATCGTATACTGAGGAAGAGGAAATCAGCAATTCCATCCCATCTCAATGATTTGATGCTGCAGGGCTGAAGTTAAACCACAGTAAGATAAGTACAAGTGTAATGTTCTTACATATTAATGTGCAGTCTCTTAAGAAAAACCTTAATGAACTTCAGTACTGGCTGGAAAACTTAAACTGTACTGTTATTTCGATATATGAAGACTGGCTTAGCAGTGAGGAACTAAAATTAAGAGGATATGAATTGGCAAGCAGCTACTGTTGAACAAGTATTAAAGATGGTGGTGTATCTGTGTGTGTTATAAATAGTGTCAACCTAGTCTATGAAGTTATAGATGTAAGTGGACTGTGCATAAAAGCAAAATTTGGAGCTGCAGCTATGATATTGCCAAACCAGGAAATTATAATATCTTCAGTATACCACTCCCCAAAACACAATGAAGACCCGTTTGTGGAGCTTCTGGAGAAACTGATACTCTTGCTACGCAAATACAAAAACTACAGAGTACTAATATTTGGTGATATCAATATAGACATTAGGATTAAGAACAGAAAGGCTGATCACTTGCTAAATACATTAAGATCCCTTAACTTCAGTTGCGTAAATGACAAGCCCACAAGACAGGAAACATATCTAGATAACATAATCTGTAATTTTCATATAAACAAAACAGAAATCAACACAGTCAAGCTAGGCATTTCAGATCATGAGGAACTATGGCTCAGACAAAGTCTTAACAGTAGAGCAACTGAAACTTCCACAGATTGTAGAAAAATTATAAGACCAATTAACGAATCAAAGCTAAACAAGTTGATAAGTAAATTGAATTTAATAAAATTGGATAAAATAGTAACTACTGCAGTTGCAAATGAATCTACCAACTAATTTCTAGAACTGTTAACTGAACATTTTGAAGCATGTTGTCCTAAACGCTGCAAGAAAATATCGAAGCAAGATCGTTACACCAAACCACAAAATCTAAAAAGCTGGCACAACCCACATCTAAGTAGAATAAGAATCATAATGCTACTCTATCAGATAGGTCCAAGCACAATAATGCTGACAAGGAAAGTTACATGAAAGTGAAATCAAGACAGCTAAGTGCAAAGCAAATGACACTTATATACTGAACTCAGTAAATAAATCCAAAGCAGCATGAGAAATTATTAAAACAGAAACTAACTGTGATGATAAGGAATACTAGACACCAGTTCCACCTAATATTTTAAATGCACGTTTTGTCAGTCCTCAATCAGATAACAGCATAATGGAGAATGTTAGTAAGGCAGAGGTAGTGCTGCCAGAAAAGAACAGTAAGCAGACAGTTTTCACTGGACTTGTGTAACTGAGAAGATGGTCAATGAATCAATAGCTAAACTCAGTAATTCTAGAGCAGGGATTACTATGGTCTCTCAAATTATGTTATAAATACATCAGAAATCAAATTGTAATGCCACTGACTAAAATAATCAACCAAATTTTAAATGAAGGTAATTATCCACAATGTTTAAAAATATCAGTAGTTAAACCATTACATAAGAAAGGAGATATAGCATCACCCGTTCACTATCAACGAATATCACTTATACCCATAATACCAAAAATAATAGAATACTGCATGCATGAACAGATGAGTCAATATTTTGAACATAATGATATACTCACTTCCTCACAGTATGGTTTCAGATCTAGCCTTTCTATAGTCAAAACATTTGAAAGTATGGTAGCAAAAGTATACAGTTGTTTTGAAAATAAAGGTCTTATCTGTGTAATACTGTTGGACCTCAGGAAAGCTTTTGATATGATCTCCCACAATATTCTCATAAAAACAACTCTACCACTATGGATTGAAAGACAATGCTCTATGCCTAATGCAGTCATACTTGGACAATAGAAAACAGTTATTTAAGGTAAATAATCAAATGTAAGAATGTCTCCCAGTTTAAATGGTGACCTTTCATTATTGATATAAATGATTTACCTGCAATTGCATCATTTCATGCCGTGCTATATGCTGATGACACAACACTCATCACATGTGATACCAATCTTGAAAATGAGCAACACAGCATGCCAGTGGCAATGGAGAGGTGCACTACTTGGTAGGAAGCAAATGTACTGCAGAAGAATGATAGTAAAATAGAAGCTATTGTATTCAATCTGAATGTTCCCAGTCATGATAACAAAACAGTGAAATTATTAGGATTTCATATACCAGGTGCACCGGCATGAAATGAGCGTTGAGATACAAATATGTCGATAGGGAACATGCTAAATGTTGCACAACATACCATTTCTGACCGTTTGAAAGCTATGGGGTGGAAAATGGGTGCCACATGAATTGAATGAAAGACAGAAGGAAAACCGAAGAAACCATTTGTCAAATTTCGCTTCAAAGATATGCAAGAAAATCAACTTTGCATCGAATTGTTACTGGCGATGAAAAATGGATTCATTTTAAGAATCCTGAACGGAAAAAATCATAGGTTAATCACAGGCTAACATAACAGTCGCGACACTCACTGCTGTAAAAGTTGTTGCCGTTTGACAGATGGAGCGACACTACCGCTCCAAGCGGCAGGTAAGGTGAACGTCAGACGCGTTGTAAGCATAATGTTTGTTTACATCCATTTCCTACGTAATTTCCGAATTATTCGAGTTATTTTCTTGCCTCCAAGAGTTTGTTTAGTATCGGAAGACATATATGTTTCTATTAATAATTCTAAAATAAGCGCAAGTATGGACAAAACCATGAATAGAGTGGCAAGCTACAACACATTCGTGAAGAAACACTTGTGACATTGGACAGAATTGCAGCTTACCACGTTGATATTAAAAGAATATAAACACACAGATTCACATGTAAGAAGCACAGACATGTACCTCTACATGCAAAAGCGATCGACAGCTCGTTTATCGTTCTGTAGGCCTACTGTGTGTGTCATTGTTGCCTGTTGCACAAGTACGACCTTAATCTTTATATTATTCAAAGTGGGTAAAGCAACTGCCAAATAATGGCAGAAATGTGCTGAAAACATTATAATGAGCTGATTACATGACATTTCACGAAAAACCAAATATTTGAATAATTTTCAAACAATCTGTCTGTAGGCACTTTCCTTGTCCCATAATAGTTTCGCTCGATCTGCACATTCTGACACTTCACACGCTTTTGTAAGACATCAACAGCTGCACTTAAACTAACCACTTTATCGTCAAAGCACGTCTGTGGTTACGATTCGCACGAATCTGGCACTGATACATGGAGAGCTGAACTGGCTGCTTCTGTGTCATACGACTTTAGATTGATTGTCGAATCTTTGTGGCAGTTTCCTCTTCATCGTCAGTTGAGGTGGCTTATTTAGGATGTCAAACAGTGTGGGTACTGCATTCCACACGCGTTTGTTATTGTCTACGTTCATGAACTGGTTTTCTTCGAAATGTAGTGGACAAAACCTAATATTATTATACAGGTAAACTGGGTCTTTCTTCATAAGGTCTTCTCGTCTGCTATTAACAAGCCATTTTCTGCTCCTAAAACGATACATTCATCATTTATACACATATAGTTTGCAAGTGAATCCTGACGATACAGTTTAGTAACATGATGGTATATACCTCTCAGGATCCTTAGGAAACCTAAAAAGAGACAGCTGTGGTGTCTTCTTCCTGTTGTTGCTGCAATTTATTGCGCTACAAACGCTCCCGATGGTATAAACCATTGTATAAATCAAAATAATCAATTACTATTCGCTTTCACGATCGTGCCGAACTCACAGTTCAACCTACCAGCCGCTTCGGGCGCTGCTGGCGCTGTAGGCAACAAAATCGAGGTGAAGTGTCGCGACTGTTACGTTAGACCACAGTCTAACATAGACCGTGGTTAGACTGTGGGTTAATCCGGGACAACCATCAACATCGACTGCAAAACCAAATCGATTCGGCAAGAACACAATGCTCTGTGTTTGGTGGGATCAGAAAGGTGTGGAGTATCATGAGATACGAAAACCTGGTGAAACTGTGTATACTGATCGCTACAGACAACAAATGATCAATTTGAACTACGCATTGATCGAAAAAAGACGAGAATGGGCCAGAAGACCTGGCAAAGTAATTTTTTTACACGACAATGCACCTACACACAGAGCAAAACTGGTTCAGGATACAATCAAAACACTTGGCTGGGAGCTTCTACCCCACCTGCCGTATTCACCAGACTTGGCCCCTTCTGACTACCATTTGTTGTCCCTGCGGAGGTTCAAGTCCTCCCTCAGGCATGGGTGTGTATGTTTGTCCTTAGGATAATTTAGGGGCAGTAGTGTGTTAGCTAGGTACTGATGACCTTAGCCGTTAAGTCCCATAAGATTTCACACACATTTTTGAACTACCGTTTGTTTTCTTCAATGGGACGTGCATTGTCTGAGGAACACTTCGATTCCTATGAAGAAGTCGAAAATTGGGTGTCTGATTGGTTTGCTTTAAAAGACGAACATTTCTATTGGCGTTTTGTCCACAAATTGCCAGAAAGGTGGTCAAAATGTATAGAAAGCAATGGTCAGTACTTTGAATAAAATGTTTTTACTTTTCATTTCAAAATTAGTGTTTCATTTTCACAAAAAACGCTCATTTCATACCGGTACACCTGGTAGATGAAAAGCTCAGCTGGGATACCCATACAGGGAAGATATGTGGCAAATTGGCATGTGCCGTATATCTGCTGTAGAAGCTGAGGAACAGTGTCAGTAAAGGACTTCTGTTGCATGCATATTTTGCGTTCTTCCATTCACATCTGAGTTATGGAATACTATTATGGGGCAATTCCGTATGCTCAATGTTAGTGTTTAAATGGCAAAGAAAGCCATAAAGTGAATAGCAGAACTTAGCCCGTATGAATCATGTCCAGATTATTTTAAGAAACTAAATATAATGACAGTGCCTAGCCTGTATATTTACAACTGGCTTGGCTTTGTTTAAGAGAATCTGAGTAAATTTGACTTGAGGAGAACAGTTCATGACCATAACATAAGAAGTGGACATACAATTAATATGCCAAGCTTGCAAAGACACATAACAGCTACAAATATCTTGGTCCTGTCTACTTTACAAATTACCTCAAAATGCCTACACAGTGCCAGTAAATAATTTTAGAACTAGTCTTTCGAGGTGGATCAAAAGTAAAGTAATTTTTTTCTGCTCAAGAGTTCCTTGAGTATGTGGCAAATGACCCACTTTCCTTATGAGAATGAACTATAAATTAACTGTAAACTATACGTACGGAATGCCGCACTGTGCAACTATTTTATTACTGTTTCATGTACTTATTGTTAATTATCTCTTTGATTATTTATTTGTCATTCTCTAAACTATGTAGTTCATTTATCTTACAATTGATCTATTAGGAAACTTCTTGTTGTTATTTACATTTGCATAAATATGTATTGCATCCATTCTGGATCATTATATTGTAGTTAATAACATTAGTCATGTCAAAGTTTATATTATTATATTGTTATTAATAGTATGTAAACACTGACGACACCAGTAGCATGTAAATATGCTCATTGGTGGAATAAAAGATTTGTATTAGTAAAAATAAAACCAGGATTATTTTTCTTCTGTCTGATGGAAATCTGATGCTACATGATGGAATGTAAATCAATTACTAAGCAAGTAAAAATTTTCTATGCACCATTTTACCATTTCAGAAGCTCTGCCACAATCACGTTATTAAAAGTTTTATAGTATTATTTAGTAACTGTTTAACAAACTGTAAATGTCTTTTGGGGATTTAAATTAATTTCAGTCAGTAATATTTAAAGCAAATATTTCAAATTAACGTCTCCATCTTCAAAAAATCCTAATGTAATATTTTAGTATTAGTAATATTGTATGGTATATAAGTCGCCATTTACTAGCTAACAAAATATTATTTTAAAGACTTATCGCTACAGTTTCTGAGCCAGACAATCTCGCTGCCAAGCTTCTTCTGAAATTTTCAAAGCGTTGTCAGTTTAATTTTTTATGCTTCTATTATTTAGGTATTGCTTTATCTACAGCTGCTTTTCCGTTTTCATTTCCTGTCGCCCTTTAATGTCAATACGCAGCACAGGCTCCCAAGTAAAGAAGGTGTTCCGAAGGTGTTCCATAGCAGACTCCTTGTGGAATAAGGCACTCGTAAACACGAGACATGAGAATGTCCCTGCGTAGATATGTTCTCTCCACAAATTTTTGAGTGATGTCTTATAAAAAGGGTGGCATATATTTTTTTAGGGAAGTAGACTGTATCACAAAAAAATGTGATGCAGAAATAAATTGCAAATATAGACTGAAGATTGTACACCAGAATGTACAGTCATTAACAAACAAAGTTGATGAAATAAATATACTCCTCAATAGTGAATGGAAAGATGTTTCAGTGTCATGTTTTTGTTAGCATTGGTTACAAAATGAGTATTTTCAGTACTTAAAAATATTACATTTTAACCTTGAAAACTGCTTTTGTAGAATGGAATCAAAACATGGGGGAACTTGTATATATGTAAAAGAAAATGTAGATTATAAGGGTATAGCATCGGTTTGCAAACTTGGTTGTGAAAGAGACTTTGAAATCTCAGCTGTTGAGTTAATGTCTGAAAACACTATTATTTTATGTGACCTTGCTTTAGGCAAACTTAAGACAACTGGGAAAACAGCGGTATTATGTGGTGATTTTAATATTGACTTTCTGAGCCATAACCCTCACAAGGAAACGTTTTTAAATATGATAAAAGCCTACAATCTTTGTCTTACTGTTAGCTCTCCAACACATGTAACTAAAACTAGTATCACTCTCCTTGATCAGGTATGTGTAAACATGGACAAGTGTACATCAGAAAACTTTGATACTGGCTATAGTGACCACCTTTCGCAATTACTGACCACACCTGTAATTGACATTTCGACCAGTATAGAAAATGTTATGCATAAAAGGATTTATAGTGGGAAAAATATTGAATACTTCCAGTACCTAAGCAGCGAACAATCTTGGAGAGAAGTATATGATACCTCTAATACTAACGATAAGATGGAACATTTTTTGAACATTTTCAACCATAATTTTGGCATAGCTTTTCCACAAAGGAAAGTTATTTCCAAAAGCACAGATAGATTCAAGCTCCTAAATACCATTAATTCACTGAAGAGTAAGTATTCAACTGGTATTGATGATATTCCATATTATATTATAAAAATAACAGCAAGACAAATACTTTCACCTTTATTGGACATATGCAACTCATCCTTATCATGTGGTGTCTTCCCTCAGCAACTGAAAATGGCAAAAGTAATACCCCTATATAAAAAAGGTGATCATCAATGTATGGGTAACTATAGGCCTGTGTCTCTATTGTCAGGGTTTTCGAAAATTATTGAAAAAGTGTTCCTTTCAAAACTAATTAGATTCTTTGACAAGACTAATATTATTTCTGGATGTTCCGGATGGCTTCAGACCAAAGAGATCAATTGAAATTGCCACTTTCAATCTGATAAACCATGTCTTAAATGCAGTGGATAACCACAGAAATATCTCAGGTTTATTCTTGGACCCAACAAAAGCTTTTGATGTGATTGATCATTCTATACTCCTGAGGAAGCTCGAATGGTATGGTGTAAGAGGTGTGCCAAATCAGTGGATTAAATCATATTTGGAATATCGCTCTCAGGTAACTGAAATTAAGTACATGGAAGGAAATGAACTCCTGGTACACCTTTCAGAACCATGTGGACTACGTCATGATGTTCCACAGGTCTCCCTTTTAGGTCCCTTTCTTTTCTTGGTCTACATTAATGATTTCCCATCACATGTTAGGGATTCTGAACCAATACTGTTTGCAGATGACACCAGTCTATTGATTGAAGGGAATAGTGAAGAAAATCTTAATGCATCTGCAAAAGATATTTCAAAAAGAGTATCTGAATGATCTACCAGAAACAGGCTAATAGCTAATTCCCAAAAAACTGTACTCATGAATTTCCACACTGATCAAAATAAAAATCCGGCACAACCTGTAATATGTATAAATAACCAAAAAATTAGTGCTGTCAATGAAACTAAATTTCTTGAGATTTATTGGAATTTGCGCAGCTGAATAAGTATTAAGGAGAAAAAGGGACATCTTACTAATAACTATATTTGCACATTCAAGAACAAAACAAGATTCCAGCGAACACAACACAATAATCAGCGCACAAAAAGAGTGTTAGGCAATGCCAAAGAGGTCTATTTTACACAATGCACTTTGCTCCGTCGCACACGAAATGTATTGTTCACACAATTCCAACACCCCTTCTTGAACTTATATTTTGTGTGTTGCTTCCACAAGATAAACCAAATAGTCCCACAATCTTCTCAAACTTCTCCCTTTCCAGGGGTTTGGTCAGAAGGTCAGCTAACATGTCTTCTGTACGCAGATAGTCCATGGCAATGTTCTGTCGTTCTACGTGGTCCCGAATGAAATGGTGCCGTATATCAATATGCTTTGTCCTAGCACTAGTAACATTATTTTTAGCTAGGTTTATGGCTCCTTTATTGTCACAGAAGATGGTTGTAGGTTCCTCAAATAAATTGGGTTCTATTTCACTTATTAATGTTCGTAGCCATAATGCTTCCTGTGTGGTGTAGGATAGTGCCATATACTCGGCCTCTATGGTGCTCAATGCAACAGTTTTTTGCTTTTGACAGGACCATGATGTGAGGCCCCCCATTAATTTAAAACAGCAGCCAGTGGTGGAGTATCTGTCTCCCAATTCACTCCCCCAGTCCGCATCGCTATATCCCTCTAGTTTTGCGTTACCATCTCTATGGTATTTTAGCTCATAGTTTGAGGTTCCTCTTAGGTATCGGAATATCCTCTTTACAGCTTTCCAGTGCTTTTCCTTTGGGTCTCTGCAATATCTGCTCACTGCATTGGTGGCAAAAGCAATGTCGAGTCGTGATGTTTGAGACAAATATAACAGACTCCCTACTGCTTCTAAATAAGGAACATTCTTGTCACATTTCACATCAGTCTCATTTACACTTAACTTCACTCCTACTTCCATTGGAGTACTTACGGGTTTGCAATCACTCAGGCCAAATTTCTTTAATATTTTTTCCGTGTATGATGATTGACTTATGCTCAATTCTTGTCTTTCTTCATCCTTAGTAATTTGCATACCTAAATAACGTTTAACTTCTCCAAAATCATGCACCTTAAACTTGGTTTGCAGCTGTTTTTTGAAAATTCTCATTTGGCCATCACTTTCAGTCAGGATAAAGAAATCGTCCACCCATATCGCCATTATTATTATTTCTTCTTTTCTCCCTTCACTCCCTTTATAGTAAATGATGGGATCTGCCTTGGATTGCTTCATATTCATATTTATTAGAGTTTCATGTAGACATCGATTCCAGCAACGTCCACTTTGTTTAAGTCCATAAATACTTTTTCTCAAACGCCAAATCTTTTTACTTTCTGGCCTGGTTTTTATGGCTTCCCTTAGTGGAATAACATATATCTCCTCCTCCAATTTCCCATTTAAATATGCCGTTTTAACATCCATATGATGAATTATTAAATTTCGTTTTACTGCCAAGGCTAAAAGATATCTCAATGATGCATACTTGACTACAGGTGAAAAAGTTTCTTCGTAATCTACTCCTTGTTTTTGTGAATATCCTTTTACCACAAGTCTTGCTTTGTATTTTGGTGATGAGCTTTCAGGGTTCTTCAAATTGAATACCCATCTTGCCTGCAGTGGTTTCTTATCTCCTGGCATATCTACCCATTCAAAGGTTTCGTTTTGGTATAAAGATTCTAATTCTCTCTTCATCGCTTCTTTCCATTCTTGAGAGTTTGGGCCACTCATTGCTTCTTCTGCTGTTCTTGGCTCATCATTAAAGGACTGTGCTGTATACATCTCAAAATCCGGATATTCCTTCGGTTTTGGTACATGAGAAGAACGCCTTACATTGGTTTCTTCATGTTTTTCATCCTCTAACTCATTGTCATCATAAATTGCTTCCATTTGTCCTTGGCTGTCGTCTTCCTCTTCTTCACTTCCTATTTCCTCACACAAGGTTTCACCTTCTGAACTAGGTGCAGTTGACTTAGTGGTTTTGCTCTCTTCTGAGTCCTTTCTATTTTCAAAGAATATTACATCTCTACTTGTGACAATCTTTTTAGTCAATGGATCCATTAATCGGTGGCCCTTTGAATTTTCACAATAGCCTACAAAAATATACTTTTTAGCTTTTGGATCCCACTTTCCTCTTAGCTGTTTTGGAATATATGTCATTGCATCACACCCAAAAACCCTTATATTGCTTAGATCAGGTTTCTTTCCTACCCATATTTCATAAGGGGTTCTACTCTTTAATGCTTTTTTAGGTGATCTGTTGTTCAAACATACAGCTGTTGACACTGCCTCTGCCCAAAAATCTTTGGATAATTCAGCGTCAGTCATCATGCTCCTTGCTTTCTCAACAATGGTCCTATTAGCCCTCTCAGCAACCCCATTTTGAGATGGGCTGTACCTTATGGTAGTTTGATGCCTGATTCCCTTTTCTGCCAGAAGTTTCTTCAATTTCTGGTTAATATATTCTCTCCCATTATCAGACCTGATGATCTTGATCTTCTTTCCTGTCCATCTTTCAACCATATTGCAATATTCCTCAAAGATATCACTCACTTGGTCTTTAGAACTAAGAAAATAAACATGAGTATATCGTGAGTAATCATCAATAAACGTAAGAAAATAATTACTCCCACCTATGGATTCACACTCCATCGGACCACATACATCTGTGTGGATTAACTGTAAGACTTCTATGGATTTACTCTTACTAGTCTTGAAGGGTAACCTTGCTTGTTTTCCCTTTATACATGTCTCACAAGGATCCTTGGACACACTGAAATTCTGTATTCCCTTTACCATATCCTTTATTATAGACATACTCTTTCTATTTAGATGTCCAAGCCTCCGGTGCCATAAAAAACCTTCTGCTGAATATACTGAATCACTAACATTTTTATGTTTACTGTCAATGATATCCAACTTAAAAATACCCCTTTCGTTACTTGCTGTAGCTATAACTTCACCACTTTCACTGATTACTCTTGCACCCTGCATGTCAAAGGTGACTGTATTTCCTTTCTTGACAATTTCCCCTACAGACAGCAGGTTAGTTGCCACATTTTTCACATAATGAACATTGTGTGCTGTAACCATATCTGATTCACCATTTACACTTACATGTAGATCTAGTTTCCCAGCCAGGTGACACTGGAGTTTGTTGCCATCAACAGTAGATATCCCCATATGAGTCTTATCTTTGATGTCATAAAGAAGTGATTTATCTTTAACAATATGCACAGATGCACCTGAGTCTAAAATCCATTCCATATCACGGTTGCTCATACCACCAAAAGAATAAAAACATGAGAGTGCTTTACCTTTGTTATTGGTCCTTCTCTCTGGGCTATCAGTAACATACTTCCTTCGCTGAGTGTCTGATCCTGGGCTTACTTTTTCTTTGCACTGAGACGCAATATGTCCCATCTTCTGACATTTATAGCACCTCACCGGTTTCTTCTTTTTGTTTTTTGAGTAGAGAGCAGACGCACCTTCCTTCTCCAGTGTACAACAGCTTGGAGCACGCTTTACGTCCTGCAGGATTTTCACCTTAACACTGTCGCCTGTGATTGGTATACCCGAGCTTTCAAGTCCCATAATCATAGGTGCATACCTTTCGGGCAGTCCTGCCAAAAGCAATGTTCCTATCCATTCTTCGGCGATCTCGAATCCGTTCTCAGTCGGTTCGACGTGGTTAATATTTTGTTAACGTATTCGTCTACACTCTTACATTTGTCCAGACGAGTGGTAATTAACTCGCGTAATAATCCTACTTTTCTCGTAAGACCACCATCCTCGAATGCACTTCGTAAATTGTCGCAGACTTCTTTCGCTGTAGCAGCTTTTTCAACGTGAACATAATTCACCGAATCAATCAGTAATATCAATTTTGATTTTGCTTTCCTATCCTTACTTGAATAATTCTGATCTGTGGATTTCATTGTCCCATCTATCACGTCCCATAGGTCGTCTAAACGTAAATACGCTTCTACTGCGAACTTCCAGGTTGCATAGTTTTCGCGACCTATAAGTCTTTCAATCTGTGGAATTTGTGCCGCACTCATTCTTAACGGTAACTTGCTTTTTATTGCCGTAAAGAACACCGAAAAATAATGCGGAGAAAAATTGCGATCGTCTTGTAAGGATCACTCGCACTTCACGTAAATTGGAACTTTTCCAATACTTTCTCCTTACTGTTTTGTTGATATGCTTATTCCAAATGCACGCTGGGCCCATAACCTATTGGAATTTGCGCAGCTGAATAAGTATTAAGGAGAAAAAGGGACATCTTACTAATAACTATATTTGCACTTCAAGAACAAAACAAGATTCCAGCGAACACAACACAATAATCAGCGCACACAAAGAGTGTTAGGCAATGCCAAAGAGGTCTATTTTACACAGTGCACTTTGCTCCGTCGCACGCGAAATATATTTTGTTCACACAATTACAAGATTCATATCCAGGAAAATCTTAAATGGAACACTCATATCACAGCCCTTAATTCAAAACTAGCAAAAATGAGCTCTGTGGTAAGAATTCTCTGCAACACTACTAGTGCAGAAACAGTTAGGGCTGTATACTTTGCTCGTGTACATTCAATACTGAAGTATGGTATCATTTTCTGGGGAAATGTACATCAGGCCATAACAGTTTTCAGGAAACAAAAGGCAATTATAAGAATAATGAAACAAGTGAGCAGCAGAAAATCATGCAAACCTTTCTTTAAAGATCTAAAGATATCCTACCCTTTCCCTGCATTTATATACTGAAAGTAGACACACATGTCAAAAAAAGTATACTGAGAAAAGAAAACCTTTTTCCTCAAAACAAAAGTGTCCATGATTACAGTACCAGTGACATACATGTTAGTCATTGTAACACCACATTATGCCAAAAAGGTGTATATCATGCAGAAAAAAAACTTTACAACAGATTACCAAGACGTATAAAATCTCTTACTGAACTACAAAGCTTTATAAAGTCTGTGACATCCTACCTTCTGAAAAACTGCTACTATTCAATTTCACAGTATCTTAAGCAAGAAAAATGTAATTTGTATCTTTAATCGTAGAAATAAGTTATAAATATACAGTATTTCAAAAATTTGTCATTATTAACTGTATAGATCCAATTTGTCATAAAAATTTGTAATATGTATGTTTGACATTTGAAAATCCAATACCTAAAAAGGTTTTCTGTCCAATATCCTGTGTACAATATATGTACCTAAAAAGTCTGCTTGCGTCTGTGTATGTGTGGATGGATATGTGTGTGTGTGTGCAAGTGTATACCTGTCCTTTTTTCCCCCTAAGGTAAGTCTTTCCGCTCCCGGGATTGGAATGACTCCTTACCCTCTCCCTTAAAACCCATATCCTTTTGTCTTTCCTTCTCCTTCCCTCTTTCCTGACGAGGCAACCATTGGTTGCGAAAGCTAGAATTTTGTGTGTATGTTTGTGTTTGTTTGTGTGTCTATCGACCTGCCAGCGCTTTTGTTTGGTAAGTCTCATCATCTTTCTTTTTAAATATATAAAAAGAGATTTATACGGACAAATAAATAAATAAATAAATATTCCCATGCGTCTGCATACCTTAAGGTATGTACACATGATACATCTTCCCTTTTGTCATTTATTTGTTTCAAAGTGAGAACCTGCCTACTTTGCACTCGTTTTTTGCGTAATGGTAAGTATTACCAAAAGGAGGTCTTCCAATGCTAAGTAGAGGTGCTGGTTGTGTGAAGTACCGCTATGTTATAATTTGTGCGAAAAATTACAAATCACTGCCAGAAAAGTAAACATCTTCTTTTACACTTAAAAGAAACTGACACTACGAGGAGAAAAACACCACCAGGAACATCCCTATACATGTACCAGAATATATTTCATCGGCATATACGCTTTACAAGAAGCAGAAGAATCTGGCATGATGTGCCCATTGTTTAACAGCCAACCTAGGCCTGACCCATGCAATAATAAGAAAGTGTGTGTATGTATATATGCAGACAGCCATGGAAGAAATATTGCTCGAGTGATGAGAGAAAAGTATCTACAAGACATCACTAGTATAAATAAGCTAAATGCTTGTTTCCAGGATGTGGCAGCAAGAAACGCTGAAATGGATGATTCTGAATGTGTTGCAGTGTTCCTGGCTGGCACAAACGATGTGGCTAGGAATGAAACAAGAAGACTTCAACTTTCACTTAACGAAACATTACATTGTTTAAGAAACACTAATGTCCTAGTTTTCTCAGTGTCTCACCGCCATGATCCACCCATGTGGTCCTGCGTCAATTTAGAAATAAGAAAAGCAAATGAAATTATGTTTAATATTTGTAAGAAATATACAAATGTTTTATTTGTGGACATTAGTAGATTAGGAAGTAAATTTCATACATTACATGGACTTCACCTGAATAGTCATGGTAAAAAATATGTAAGTGAAAGAATTCTCGAATTTTCCAAAAAAGTAGGGTTAGACTTTGGCACTAAATTAAGTGAGAGTAGTTCTACATCAATCCAATATAGTAAAATGAAAGCAGGTTTGAAGATCCAGGGAAATGTGAGTCACTGACCAAGCCTAGTCCAGACCAGGCTTGGTCACTTCCTGTTAACTAGGGCCTAACCCATACTAAAAAACAGCAAATAAATAGTTCAGCAGGCAGTATATCCAAATCTAATAACATTATACCTAACTATACTGCTAAGATTATGTTTCTTAACAAACAGGGCTTATTAGATAAAACAGATGCATTGCATGTTCTGATTGAGTTAAAGCAAATAGAAGTCCTTGGTATAGTTGAACATTGGATGAACCCTGATGGCATTAACTTGACAGGCATTCCAGATTTTAAAGTAGCCTCTTACTTTTGCCATAAAGATAAGAAACGAGGTGGATCTGCCATTTTAATTAAGAATCACCTTGTTTTTGAGCCACTAGCTAGTGTAACAAATTTATCTGTGGAGGAAACTTTTGAAATATCTGCCTGTTACATTGTACTTATGGAACAGCCTTTATCTGTATTTACAGAAACCCAGTATTGGAAAATAAGAGAGAATTTTTTTGAATGGTTGGACATCTTATTAAACATGTTGTAATGTAATTCTAATGGCTTATTTTAATATTAATTTCAACTCCAGTACTTGTGACAACTTGGAAATAAATAGCTTAGTTAAAAGCTATGGGATGAATATCATGCTAAAGAATGTTATCACCAGACCTGGTAGTGTAAACATGGGCACTTGTATAGACAATATTGTTACAACTTTTCATTCTTCAAACTACGATACAAGTGTGATTGACACTCTTCTTTCTGATCATCATGGAATTATTATTCATGTAAACATGGATGCAATGATTCGTAATGTCACCAAGCCTTCTGTGATTTATAAGGCACAACATACAATTAGTGACTGTAATATATCTGTTTTTATAAAATGTCTCAGAGAAATTAACTGGTTGTGTGTGTATGGTAACACTGGGGCAGAAAATCAGTTTAACTACCTTCTTGAATTATTCATGTGGGCAGTTAACATAGGCCTGCCACTAAAGAATAAATTTGTTAAAATGAGCAGGGTATCGACTATCAATAAAAATAAGTGATACACACAGGAACTATGAAAACTTAAAGATCAATGCAACAATTTGTACAACCTAGCGAAGAATTCATCTTGTTTGAATGCCAAAGTAAGATATAAGGAATGCAAATATCAGTACAGAATGGGTATTAAGAAAGCTAAATTAGAATATAATTGCAAATTGGTTGCACAAGCTATTAATAAACCAAAAGAAATGTGGAAAATCATTAATGAGAATCTAGCATCGGGTAGCAAAGAATTTGTATCTAGATCCAAAATTAGTGCTGATAGTTTTAATAATTATTTTGTAAACAGTGTAGATAGTGTAGGTACTAAGATACCTGATAGTAAACATAAACCGAGCTACTATTTGGATGTTGCCTATAAAAACCAAAATGCTATGGGAAATGTGTTTTATTTTGAACACATTTGTGTAGAAGGTGTACACTCTGTCATTCTTTGTCTTAGCAAAATCGATTCACTGGATTTTTACAATATCAGCTCGAAAAAAAATTGAAACTTAGTAGTCATAATGTAGCAGAGGTTCTCTGTCACATCATAAACTACTGCTTTGATGAAAGTTGTTTCCCTGAAAAATTAAAAGTAGCTTAAGTAATCCCAGTCCACAAAAAAGGTGACAATAATTTGCCTAACAATTATAGGCCAGTTTCTCTTGTACCACTTTTATCCAAGGTCATTGAGAAACTAATGAGTATTCAAATAATCAATTTTCTAGATTCTCATCAATTACTTTCAAATAGCCAGTTTGGGTTTAGGATAGATTATTTACAATACAGTATATTATATTTAAGCCGTTTACAGTCTTAAATGAAAATATGATCTTACATCAGTATATGTAATTTATCATATTCATATATTCCTTAATGTTAAGAAAGCTATACATTATTAAAAATTGCTATAGGTTTACTTTGAATTTATGAAAATTTTTCATATTCATATATTCTTCAATGTTATGAAAGCTATTCATTATTAAAAATAGTTGTAGGTTTAATGATTATAAAGATTCCACCTTGATTGCAAATTGAAACCAGTTTCAATTTGCAATTGAGGCAGAATCTTTATAATCGTCATCTTTATAATCATCTTTATAATCATTAAATTATTCAAAATTGCTGATGTGCTGCAATGTTAAAATTTCTCAAATTGTAGGTTTACTATGAATTTATAAAATTCTTTAGGCCTAATTATCTTCAGTGTCAGACATCACATTCATATCATAATGCCCCAGCTGAGGATAAAACAGATGAGGAAAAGCAAGAGTTACATGACCAATTAGAGCAAACAATTGAGAGCACACCAAGTAGAAATATCAGGATAGTGCTGGGAGATTTTAATGGAAAAGCAGGAAAAGAAGAATTCTACATGTCAACTATAGGACGGCACAGTTTGCATGATGAGACCAGTGAGAATGGTCAGAGGATGATCAACTTAGCTATCTCAAAGAACCTGAGGGTAAGTTCGACTTACTTTGAACACGAGAGAATATATAAGGGAACATAGTCCTCACCAGATGGAAGAACCACCAACCAGATAGATCACATCTTGGTGGACTAGCGCTGCAGCCATAGAGTCATGGACATCTGGTCGTATAGAGGAGCCAACTGTGTGTCAGAACACTTCCTCGTTGTATGCAGGCTTATAAACTCATGTTCACCTACATGCATAAGAAGAAGGGGACACTACAATCTGCTTTGAATGTTGAGAAACTACGAGAAAGTGCCATTAAAGAACGATATGCTATAGAAATGAAAAACCATTTTCAGGTCCTAGAGACCCTGGAAGCAAGAGACAATGTGGAGGAAAAGTGGAAAGAAATGAAGTCCATGGTACTAGTGTAGTGGAGGAAACCAACTGTTGCAAAAAAAGTAGAAAGTAGGAGGAAAGTTCTTTTGTTATGTAGTAGCCATGGAAGAGGTGTGGCCTAGACTTTGGAGGAAAAATTAGCTGACAGGTACCAGGTCACAAGTATTTTCAAGCCCAGTGCATGTCTTAGCCAAGTGATAGAGGATGTAGGATCATTGTGCAAAGGTTTTACAAAGCAGGATCATGTTTTGGTAGTGGGTGGAGCAGGAAACAGTATTGATAGGGATCAGGGCTACAATATTGAGTGTGACCTATTAGAAATAGCACTGCAACGAACCATACAAATGTTAGCTTGGTCCCTGCTTTAATGTGGTATGACCAGCCCCAATTGAACAGCTCTGTCAGGAGGGTCAATGTGGAACTAGATCAGCTGCTTTGGGTGGCTACTTTGTCAAGGATAGGTTTGGTTCCTGTTGATTGTATTGGTAGGTGAGACTTCACGAGACATGGCCTGCATCTCAGTAGGAAAGGAAAGGCTATACTGGCTGGGATGACAGCAAAATCTTTAAGGGGGGTGGGGGGTGGGACACTGAAACTCATGGGAGTACTTTTTTAGGCTAAGATCAGTATCTAGTCATCCTGCATTGATTGAAATTAAGCTTAATGAAAAGTTCAGACAGGCAGGTACTAGTGGTGTGAAAATATCACAAGATTCTCATAACAATAAAGTGAAAAATAATGTTAGTTTATGACAAGATTCACATAAAAGCACAGTAAAAAATAATGTTAATATATTGCATCAGAATACCAGGGGATTAAAAAACAAAGTAGATGAGCTTCTTGTTTGTATAGAAGATTTAGAAACTGAGGGTGGAACAGATGTGCTATGCCTGTCTGAACATCATATAGTCACAGGTATGGAAATGGTAAATGTAGATGGATATAAGCTTTCAACACATGTAAGTAGAAACACTATAGAGAGAGGAGGAGTGCCATATATGTGTAAATCAGTCATAGTGTGAAAAACTTGGAAACTAAAAATTTTTGCATAGAGCAACACATAGAAGCATGTGCATGTGAGCTTAAACTAAATAAAGGCACTTTTATAATTGTAGCCATGTATAGAGAAATTTTCAATTTTTTTTCGAAAAACTTGGATTCTTTGCTGTGCTACCTGTCAGACAAAGGTAAGCAAATTATTGTTTGTGGGGATTTCAACATAGATTTTCTGAAAGAGTCAGATAAAAAGCTTGATATTGAAATATTACTTGGTTCAACTATACTAGATGGTGTATCCCAGCTAAAACTGCCATATGATCGTTTCATTTCATGACACGTTGCAAAGCGATATGAAATTAAATAAACACATTAGAACTGTAGTAAGGAAGGCAAATGGTCAACTTCAGTTTATTGGGAGAATTTTAGGAAAATGTGGCTCATCTGTAAAAGAAACAGTATAAGACACTAGTGTGACACATTTTTGAGTTCTGTTTGAGTGTTGCCTCGTCAGGAAAGAGGGAAGGAGAGGGAAAGACGAAAGGATTTGGGTTTTAAGGGAGAGGGTAAGGGGTCATTCCAATCCCGGGAGCGGAAAGACTTACCTTAGGGGGAAAAAAGGACAGGTATACACTCGCACACACACACACATATCCATCCACACATATACAGGCACAAGCAGACAATTGTAAAGGCAAAGAGTTTGGGCAGGGATGTCAGTCGAGGCGGAAGTACAGAGGCAAAGATGTTGTTGAAAGACAGGTGCGGTATGAGCGGCGGCAAATTGAAATTAGAAATTAGAAATTAGCGGAGATTGAGGCCTGGCGGATAGCGAGAAGAGAGGATATGCTGAAGGGCAAGTTCCCATCTCCGGAGTTCTGCCTTCTCCTTTTTACCATAATCCACTATACAATTTTATCCCGCCGATATCCACCGTTTCTAATTCACAAACAGTTCCTTTCAGCTATTAAACAACCTTTTCGGCTAGTTTTAATAACTTTTGCTTTATTTCCATTTCCGTTTTTCTCACATCACCGATCATTTTTAGCCGCTTCCCACAGGTTTCAAAGTCATTATTTCTTCATCAGACAATTGTTAGCCTCATTTCCATAATCTGCCACCACCAAACCACTCCTTTTAATACATCCTCACGTAGTTTTTTCGAAATTTTCCCGAATTTCTCCACCCTTTAACGTGTTTTGGCGGCAACACAACCACCTAACCTTTATGCACATCGTTATCTACCTACACAAGTTCACCACAGGATCAACATAGCCCAGCTCTAACCAACACTTTTTCGCCTTTTTTCACACCAGATCTCCATTTGCTTTCTAGTTCACCTTTATCTCTCCCCATATATTTTTATATTTATTTTCATTTTCATTTCAGCCTCATGTTACACTTTCCACCTTCTAGTACCATGTCACCCTCACAACACCTCCACAACGACCACATTAAGTTTTATTTACATTCCCTCCGCAAACATGCCTTCGCCCTAGCCAGATTACACTCCCATATTTTATTTTCTCAGGCTTGTCTGACATTTGGCATCACCCCCAAAGGCATCACATTTAAAGTTCCCATCTCTGGCTGCAACCCTTCTTTCCATCAGTCCCTATACCAGTTCCAAACTGAACAATCCATTGCCCTCACCCACCTAATCCTTCACCTACACATCCACTCAGCCAATCAACACACCTGTCAACTCCTATCCTTAATAAAAGTCCTCAATCTTTCCTCTCCCCACATCCACACCGGCTGTTCAGAGCATCCTCCTAGAGGCCAACCGCAAATTAGAACAGCATGCCACCCTCCACCTTAAAAAACTATCCAATCTCCTGGTTTCCCACCTCCGGAAAGGCAACTCACTCACCCTTCACAACCTTTCCAGCAAACCTCAACCTCCTCTCATTGCACACAAACCCAATCTCTCCCATCTACTCAATCTCCCACTTTCAGCTCCACTCCCTCCAAAACCTCAAAATTCCAATCAACACAATCTGGAACCACAACACCCCAATTCAGTAGTTAACCTTTCCTCCAAACCTCTCTCCCAATCCGAAACCTCTGTCCTATCCAAAGGCCTCACCTTCAGCCCCACTCGCAGATCTAACCAAACAGCCCTCGACAAAGATTTACTGTCCTAAACCCGTACTCTCTGCTGGAAATATCACTTTGCCACGAAGAAAAATGATCCTAATCCTACTCCTAATGATCCAACTCCCCAAGACACTATCCAAATTGAACCCTGCCTGGAACAGTTCCGTCCTCCGTCACAGCGGGACCCACCTCCTCTTCCTCAAAATCACCCTCTCCTAACCTTCCAGGAATTTCTAACTTCCAGCCTTGCCTCTCAATCCTTCTTAAAAAAACGTTAATCCTACTCCCAACATCACCACTGCTGAAGCCCAGGGTATCCGTGATCTGAAGGCTGACCGATCCATCGTCATTCTTCCGGCGGACAAGGGTTCCACGACTGTGGTACTTGATCGTCAGGAGTATGTGGCTGAGGGACTGCGTCAGCTTTCAGACAATACTACTTACAAAGTTTGCCAAGGTAATCCCATTCCTGATGTCCAGGTGGAGCTTCAAGGAATCCTCAGAACCTTAGGCCCCCTACAAAACCTTTCACCTGACTCCATCAACCTCCTGACCCCACCAACACCCCACACCCCTACCTTCTACCTTCCTCCTAAAATTCACAAACCCAATCATCCCGGCCGTCCCATTGTAGCTGGTTACCAAGCCCCCACAGAACGCATCTCTGCCTACATAGATCAACACCTTCAACCCATTACATGCAGTCTCCTATCCTTCATCAAAGACACCAACCACTTTCTCGAACGCCTGGAATCCCTACCCAGTCTGTTACCCCCGGAAACCATCCTTGTAACCATTGATGCCACTTCCTTATACACAAATATTCTGCATGTCCAGGGCCTCACTGCGATGGAGCACTTCGTTTCACGCCGATCACCTGCCACCCTACCGAAAACCTCTTTCCTCATTACCTTAGCCAGCTTCATCCTGACCCACAACTTCACTTTCGAAGGCCAGACATACCAACAATTAAAGGGAACAGCCATGGGTACCAGGATGGCCCCCTCATACGCCAACCTATTCATGGGTCGCTTAGAGGAAGCCTTCTTGGTTACCCAGGCCTGCCAACCCAAAGTTTGGTATAGATTTATTGATGACATTTTCATGATCGGGACTCACAGTGAAGAACTCCAGAATTTCCTCTCCAACCTCAACTCCTTTGGTTCCATCAGATTCACCTGGTCCTACTCTAAATCCCATGCCACTTTCCTTGACGTTGACCTCCACCTGTCCAATGGCCAGCTTCACACGTCCGTCCACATCAAACCCACCAACAAGCAACAGTACCTCCACTACGACAGCTGCCACCCATTCCACATCAAACGGTCCCTTCCCTACAGCCTAGGTCTTCATGGCAAACAAATCTGCTCCAGTACGGAATCCTTGTAACATTACACCAACAACCTGAAAACAGCTTTCGCATCCCGTAACTACCCTCCCGACCTGGTACAGAAGCAAATAACCAGAGCCACTTCCTCATCTCCTCAAACCCGGAACCTCCCACAGAAGAACCCCAAAAGTGCCCCACTTGTGACAGGATACTTTCCGGGACTGGATCAGATTCTGAATGTGGCTCTCCAGCAGGGATACGACTTCCTCAAATCCTGCCCTGAAATGAGATCCATCCTTCATGAAATCCTCCCCACTCCACCTAGAGTGTCTTTCCGCCGTCCACCTAACCTTCGTAACCTCTTAGTTCATCCCTATGAAATCCCCAAACCACCTTCCCTACCCTCTGGCTCCTACCCTTGTAACCGCCCCCGGTGTAAAACCTGTCCCATGCACCCTCCCACCACCACTTACTCCAGTCCTGTAACCCGGAAGGTGTACACGATCAAAGGCAGAGCCACGTGTGAAAGCACCCACGTGATTTACCAACTGACCTGCCTACACTGTGAAGCCTTCTATGTGGGAATGACCAGCAACAAACTGTCCATTCGCATGAATGGACACAGGCAGACAGTGTTTGTTGGTAATGAGGATCACCCTGTGGCTAAACATGCCTTGGTGCACGGCCAGCACATCTTGGCACAGTGTTACACCGTCCGGGTTATCTGGATACTTCCCACTAACACCAACCTGTCAGACCTCCAGAGATGGGAACTTGCCCTTCAGCATATCCTCTCTTCTCGCTATCCGCCAGGCCTCAAAATCCGCTAATTTCTAATTTCTTTCCCTCTCCTTCCCTTTTCCCGATGAAGCAACGATTGGTTGCGAAAGCTTGAATTTTGTGTATATGTTTGTGTTTGTTTGTGTGTCTATCAACCTGCCAGTGTTTTTGTTTGGTAAGTCACATCATCTTTGTTTTTATATATATATATATATATATATATATAATAGAAGGAAACATTCCACGAAGGAAAAATATACCTAAAAACAAAGATGATGTGACTTACCAAATGAAAGTGCTGGCAGGTCGACAGACACACAAACGAACACAAACATACACACAAAATTCAAGCTTTCGCAACAAACTGTTGCCTCATCAGGAAAGAGGGAAGGAGAGGGAAAGACGAAAGGATGTGGGTTTTAAGGGAGAGCGTAAGGAGTCATTCCAGTCCCGGGAGCGGAAAGACTTACCTTAGGGGGAAAAAAGGACGGGTATACACTCGCACACACACACACATCCAATATATTAGATTTACAAAAGGCAAATATTGAACTTAAAGATGTCAAAGATAGAAAAACTTTTAGAAATAAGGTAGAAAAGTGGATTGTATTGTCGGAGAAGGAAGCACTAAAGAGACCAGGAACAAAATGGACAGAAGAAAGAAAAAGAAAACATGGAGAACGAATGAAAGAAGTATGGAAGAAACGACGTCAGAAAGCTTTGCGTGATCCTTCTGGGTCCATTCGCGATAAGTAAGTAAGTGTATATATATATATATATATATATATATATATATATATATATATATATATATATATATATATATATGACTTCTCTTTGAATTACTTTTAATGGGAATCTCATATCATAGCAGTATTTATAATCAGTGAATTGTTTCATACTTCTTGACAACATCATCAGTTTGTTCTCTGTCCCAATGTACCTTTTGAAGCTTACTATTAAAAACCCTTATGTTTACTTCAATATTATAGTCACAGTTTTTTTGTTGATAAATGTCTGGTCAAGTGTTGTTTGGGACCCATCCCCATATCTGGTAATTTACTGTACAGTTGACTGCCTGTTTTATGAGCTAAACAGATTTAATAATTGCACCTTTTTCCCATTAACTGTTTTAAAATTAATGTTGAAGTCATCAAGTACTATTACACATTTTGTTCTACTTTTCAATTCATTCAAAAGATCACCTCCACATTTATAACTTTCCCTGCAAAAGCCACTTATCAGGTCAAAGTCTGGTGTTTTTGCAGCACAAATCTGTGCGTCATGTAGCCAGTGCTCATTAGTACACCTCACACAAACGTCCTTAAGATAAAAATTTAAAATGACTTCCAGCTCACAAAGATTGTTGCATAATCCTTGCTCTTCTGATACAGAAAAATTAAGGGACATCTAGATTTGATGAGTTGCTCACTTTGGTGTCCTCTTCAAGCTACTGTGCAGAGAAGAATTCTTCAAGTGTGATGTTTGTATGGCTCTTCTTCTGATTGGCACTTAACTAATTGCTACTGATGGACTGGATGCTGTTGCTACTGCTGATGACAGATCTGCTGCTGGTGGTGAGAGTGCAGCTGGTTGTTCTGCTACTGGTGCTGATGCTGACAGAGCCTTTCTTGCTAATGTGTGTTTTTGTTGATCCGCTGCTGCCAGTGTGGTTCCTCTGCTGATGGTGGTTGTTATTGTTGTTCTGCTGCTGTTACCAATAATGATGGTGACTTCACAACTGTCACTTATAATAGTGGTTCTACTGCTGCAGATGACTCTTGTTTTGGGCGGAATTGGGAATGGAGACCCTTGCTCTACAGATAACTTATTCTACATCTACATCTACATTTATACTCCGCAAGCCACCCAACGGTGTGTGGCGGAGGGCACGTTACGTGCCACTGTCATTACCTCCCTTTTCTGTTCCAGTCGCGTACGGTTCGCAGGAAGAACGACTGTTGGAAAGCCTCCATGCGCGCTCTAATCTCTCTAATTTTACATTAGTGATCTCCTCAGAAGGTATAAGTAGGGGGAAGCAATATATTCGTTACCTCATCCAGAAACGCACCCTCTCGAAGCCTGGCGGGCAAGCTACACCACGATGCAGAGCGCCTCTCTTGCAGAGTCTGCCACTTGAGTTTGCTAAACATCTCCGTAACGCTATCACGGTTACCAAATAACCCTGTGACAAAATGCGCTGCTCTTCTTTGCATCTTCTCTGTCTCCTACGTCAACCCGATCTGGTATGGATCCCACACTGATGAGCAATACTCAAGTATAGGTCGAACGAGTGTTTTGTAAGCCACCTCCTTTGTTGATGGACTACATTTTTTAAGGACTCTCCCAGTGAATCTCAACCTGGTACCCACCTTACCAACAATTAATTTTATATGATCATTCCACTTCAAATCGTTCCGTACGCATACTCCCAGATATTTTACAGAAGTAACTGCTACCAGTGTTTGTTCCGCTATCATATAATCATACAATAAAGGATCCTTCTTTCTATGTATTCGCAATACAGTACATTTGTCTATGTTAAGGGTCAGTTGCCACTCCCTGCACCAAGTGCCTATCTGCTGCAGATCTTCCTGCATTTCGCTACAATTTTCTAATGCTGCAACTTCTCTGTATACTACAGCATCATCCGCGAAAAGCCGCATGGAACTTCCGACACTGTCTACTAGGTCAATGAGTTTAAGTATTTCTGCACTCTTTTTTCCCCTCTTGCTTTCACGTGGAGACTGTATATTGTAAAGAGTTCCTTGTTCCCACTGTTTATCTGTATAAACATTGCATTCAGGCAACATCTACAGATTTTCTCGAATATCCTATTTGCTGTAAAAATGTCAAAGTTTACGCATGAGTTTTCTGTCAAATCGTGCCTCTGTGGAATAATGACAATCTAGAAAAGAGCCTGATGACATTCTTTTGATTGTTTCCTTCAAGATTCTCATTGCACATAAAGTTTTGTTGTGATAAATATCGTCTGCACCTCCGATTATGATGCAACTGTTACCAGTCATCAGTAAAGCCGCTTTCATAAACACAACAAAAGTGTTGCCACAGCTAGTGATGTATTGCAGTTGCAATGCATTTGCATATGTGAACTCCCTGTTTTTAGTGGCACAACTTAAGAGATGCAACTATTATCATGCCACAAAAAGTTCAACTTGGTTTTACTTTGTTGTGCCACTTTTTTCCATCACTGTTCCCTGGTGGTAGTATTTCGAAACAGGAGCATGCTGTTACATTTATCGTGGAGTAATTGCTGCTGTAATCCATTCAATTACAGTGTGTTTTCATGATATTACTGAAAAAGTGAAAACAGTGGTCGGCAGGTATGTTTTTGCAGCTTCTGGAACTACAAGAACAGAAACTTATATTTGACTTTCTGCAGCTGTGTGTGTGTGTGTGTGTGTGTGTGTGTGTGTGTGTATGGGGGGGGGGGGGGAGGAAGAGGAGGCAATATCTACAAACCAATATTGTATCCTTCTGTCTTAAGACTTTTTTGGATGAATAAATAAGCAAAAAAGTGAGTCATATAAACTTCGCAGTTTGTGAGTCCAAGCATTGCATAAATTTTGTATTAAATGATGGAAATAGCTCCCGAATGTGATGTGGGAGCTGTTAAAGTTAGTTACCTGAAATGGCTACATCAACAAATACAACAATATTCTAAAATCTTGGGAGATTGCTGTGTCTTCAGATGATATATGTATGATAGCCATTCGTTAGTTTGCCATTTCATACAACATTTTCATCTTCTGAGTGTTATTTCTTTTATAAATTTGTTTGTGACCCCTGATTTATTTTTGTGCAAAATCTATTTTCAGATCCAAGATTTGGGTTTCATCTTTCTTGTATTTAACTGTTGTCACAGAAGCAGTGCCATAACCTGCAGTATAACACTGATACTCGTCCATATGATTTCAATTGATGCCATATTGAAAGCTGTGCAGCTACGTAGAATTTGTGGCATCCATCGTGAACGGTAGCTCATGATGCCAGTATAGTAAGCCACAAGCTGTGATGCCACGTTAGTTGCATTTGAGAAACCGACTTAAGTTGTCACAGCTTTCCAAAACATGGCGTAGTGGCGAACATGGCTTGATAATCAGGTCACCAATTTTTTAAAACCTAGTATTGGTATGGAGCAGGTGACAGAGGATTTAGGGTCACTTTGCAAAGATTTCACTAAGGAAGACACCATGGTTATAGTGGGTGGGCCAGGTAATAGTACTGACAGAGATCCTGGGTACAGTATAGATTCTGAACTGGCAAAGATTGCATCAGCATCAAAGCATACTAGTTTTGAGTTTGTATCTGTTCCATGACTGACCTCATTTGAACTCTTTTGTCAGGAGAATTAATTTTGAGTTGAAATGGCTGCTTATGTCGGGTGCAGGATCACATATTGGTGTGGTTCCTGTTGATTCTCCCAGTAGGTGGGATTATACTAGGCATGGCCTTCACCTCAACAGGAAAGGGAAGGGTAAACTGGCTGGGAAAATCGCAGGAAAGTTCAAGGGGGGAGGCACAGTCATGAGTGATAAAATACCAGTGGTCATAGGGTCCAGAAAAGAACCTTTTTTGTGTTAGGGAGGACAGAAAGTTTTAAGAGGGGTTAGGATTGAGACAAACGTTCAGTTTGAGAAAGAAACCAAAAAAACATAATTCTAGCTTATTACATCAGCATAAACAGCTTTTGGTTGAGAATTTTCAACAATCAGCAGAAATTTCAACTTTACCCAATTTTAACTCAGTCAGCGTGAAATGTCAGCTATTTTTATCGCATCAAAATGTTTGAGGACTGAGAAATAAAATTAATGAATTAATTATATGCATAAATGAATTAGAGTCCTCAAACCCAGCTGACATAATCTGCCTCTCTGAACTTCATGTGACCACTGGTATAGAATTTTTAAGTGTTACAGGATTTAGGTTAGCATCTCACTTTTGTAGAGCAGAAATGGAGAAAGGATGAGTTACCACATTCATCAGGAACTGTCATAAATTAAGTAACATAGACATTCATAAATTGCCTAGAACAGCATATGGAAGCATGTGCAACAGGAGTAGAATCTAATAAAAAATCCTTCATAATATTAAGTGTATATCGAGCATCTGCAGGTAACTTTAATCTGTTCATAAACCACCTTGAAACAGTACTGGCCAATTTAACAACCAAAAACAAAGAAATAGTGGGTGCTGATGACTCCCACGTAGATTTCCTTAAAGACTCTCCCAGTGAGAACTTATTTGAGTTAGTAGCACTATCATTCAACTTAATTCCTACAGTAAAGTTCCCAACCAGGGTAGCCAATTGCTCACAAACAGCCATTGATAATATCTTTATAGAAAAGTCCAATGAACAAAATCCTAGTACAAAACCAATAGTCAATGGCCTCTCAGACCATGACATGCAGTTCCTTCTGTTAAATGTTAATACTGAACAGGATATAAAATCTGTTAAATCTGAACTCAAGAGGGTACTCAATACACAAAAAATTGATTATTTTAGGACACTCCTCAGAGACATTCACTGGAGTGATGTTTACAGTGCTCATGGCATGAATGAAAAATATAACACTTTTGCTAATCAAGTGCTTACCTTAGTTGAACACTGTTTTCCCCCAACACTAACCAAGGTTAGAGCAAAGTCTACAAAGAAGCCATGGATTACTCAAGGTATAGAGGTATCTTTTAAAACAAAAAGAAAACTGTATCTGTCTATCCGAAACAGTTCTGATGTTGATGCTATAGCACATTACAAGAAATACAGCAAAATATTAAAGACTGTAATATGGACATCAAAACAAATATATTACAAGGAAAAGATGAGATAACAAAATGAAGACAATATGGGATATAGTGAAGGGGGAGGCCGGTAGAACCAGACATGAAGGGGGGGCAAATAGCATTAAGAGTAAATGATACATTGGTGACAGATGTGTATAGTATTGCAGAACTTTTTAACAAACACTTTATAACTGTTACTGAAAAGATGGGGTTGTCAGGTTCTGTAGATGCTGCCATGAGATACCTCAGCCCAGACATTTCAAGTAACTTCCATAAAAGTTCCACTATCTCAGCAGTGGAGCTGCTTTTAAAAAACATATGGGGAATCATCGATAAGAAGCAAAATATTATGCTGCATTCATAGACTCACAAAGGCCTTCGACCTCCTCAATCGATCATTAGTAAAAAGGATGCTCGACGAAACCCTGGGAAGAGACAGCATCTGGATGAGGATCATAAACTCCATAAATGAATGGAACAAGATAAGGATCTCAGACAACCTCGACCTGTCTGAACCAATAAGGCAAACAAATGGAGTACTCCCAGGAGACCTACTAAGCCCGCTCCTGTTCATTCTGGCAGCAAAGGACATTATGGAAATCGCTCAAGATGAAGATGTTGAAGCATATGCCTATGCCGACAACATTGTGATAGCCTCAAAAAACTTAAAGAAACTACAGGAGACTATAGAAGACGTGGAAAAATGGTGCACAAAACACAAGTTCATAATCAACACCGACAAGACAGAAATGATGGTATTCAGACCAGGTGGGCAAAACCCAAAAACAACAAGAATTGCACTACAAGGAAAGCAAATATCTATCACAAAAGATTACAAATATCTAGGGATAACACTCCAACTGTCCACAAAGTGCTTCACTAAACACACAACAGAGAATTCAACACAAGCCATCAGAGCGATAAACAAAATAAGTTCCATCAGAACACTAAATCTAGACACAGCTATGGCACTCTTCAAAATCAAAAATAATACTGATACTGGCTTATGGGATATCAATCATATGGATACACCTAAATGAAAAGAACTTAGAAACATTGGAAAGAGTAAAAGTAACCTATATCAAAATAGCATCAGGGGTAGCAAAAACCACGAGATCAAGATTAGTCTACCTTCTTGCCCGAGAATCTTTGCTCATAGAGGATCTAAGGACAAGGTTCTTACTTCCCAACACATCAGCATCAGAGAACCTACTAAGATCACTACTCAAGAAAAGAGATGAAGTACCAACGGAATTCTATGGATCCGGGGCCATGATCATCTGCACTTGGACAGCAGCAAATTTTGAGATGAGACACGTATTTACAAGACTCGCAGTACCCGGATTCCACCATGAAATTTGTGCAAATACAACATACCATGAACCGTCAAACCTTGTGAGAGATACCATATAGAAATATGCAACAAGAGGACCAGATCAATTAGAGACTGTGCAATATATGGTTCAAATGATAATCTGTTACAATACATGCACTGAATGTAATCTACTACTAAGAATTATGCAGACACTCAATAAATCCTTGTAATTCACTCCCAAATGATTGTATTCTAATGTATAACTATAATGGCTATTTTGCTGCAATAAATCGTTTATATAATATGAATTTGATCCTCACTACCCTAGCAGAAGTAATGTCCATCATAAAATCTTTAAAATCAAAAACATCTAGTGGGTATGATGAAATATCAACAAAGTTAATTAAAGAATGTGATTCTGAGTTAAGTAACATATTAAGCTATCTGTGTAACCAGTCATTTATCAGTGGGCTATTTCCTGAATGGTTGAAATATGTTGAAGTTTAGCCACTGTTTAAGAAGGGAGATAAAGAAACAGCATCGAATTTCTGTCCAATTTCACTTTTGTCAGCATTCTCAAAAATTTTAAAAAAGGTAATGTACAATTGGCTTAATAACCATCTTATCACAAATAACATACTGCCGAAGTCGCAGTTCAGATTTCTAAAGGGTTCTGATATTGAGAGGGCTATCTACACTTACAGTGAAAATATACTTAATTCATTACACAAAAAAGTGCAGGCAGCTGGTCTATTTTGTGATCTGTCAAAAGCATTTGACTGTGTAAATCGCAATATCCTTTTCAGTAAATTAGAATATTATGGTGTAACAGGAAATGCTGCAAAATGCTTCAAATCTTATACCTCTGGCAGGAAACAAAGGGTGTTATTAGGAAAGAGACATGTATTGAGCTATCAGGCATCATCCAAATGGTAATTAATTACATGTGGGTTCCCACAAAGTTCCATCTTAGGGCCCTTACTTTTTCTTGTGTATATCAATGACCTTTCATCAGTTACATTACCAGAGGCCAAGTTTTTTGCTTGCTGATGATACAAACATTGCAATAAATAGCAAATCAAGTGTAGTTTTAGAAAGATCAGTTAATAAAATATTTGTGAACATTAATCACTGGTTCCTAACCAATTCTTTATCACTAAACTTTGAAAAAACACACTACATGCAATCAAGTCTAGTTTTAGAAAGATCAGTTAATAAAATATTTGTGGACATTAATCACTGGTTCCTAACCAATTCTTTGTCACTAAACTTTGAAAAAGCACACTACATGCAGTTCAGAACTTGTAAGGGGTGTCCCATGAGTGTATGCCTAACATATGATGACACGCAGATAGAAGAAGTGAAGAGTGTTACATTCTTGGGATTACAGCTTGATAATAAATTCACCTGGGAGGAGCACACCACAGAACTGCTGAAGCATCTAATCAAATCTATCTGTGCAATGCAAATTCTGTCAGACATAGGGGATATAAAAATGAAAAAGCTGGCATACTATGCTTAGTTTCACTCCATAATGTCATATGTGTCAGGAACACACATTTTCAATAACTTCCCAGCAACCATAAAAAGCTTAAAAACCAATGAAATTCAGTTTAAGAGAAGCCTAAAGGATTTTCACCGTAAATAAGTACTGTAGTAGTTCTATTATTTGTTTATTACCTTATAAATAAAAAAAACACTTTTTTCAAATTTTAAATTCAGTGCATTAAGGTGATCTTAGTAAATGAGTGTTCATTAAAGAAGAGAGAGAGAGACAGAGAGATGATCATTCCACTTGGGACCTGTGGAAGGCACATTAGCGTATTTGTTTTAGTTGTAAATATTTGTCATGTACTATTGTTACACACACATACTACTATAAATAATTATAAGAGTGAAAATGGACAGGAGTACTTTGTTTGGCTAAATATTTTTTTTTTTTTTTTTGTCTCACTGCCCTAAAAATTTTAAAATACTGTGTAATGGAACTAATTAATCACATATCAGGAGGTGGCAATTTAAGCTCATTTCTTCTCTTATATACTTACCATTAGGATACAAAATATGTAATATTGATGATAGACATATAAAAGTAAAAGGGACGCACTACCTAGCTTTCAGAAATAAGAGTTCTTTCATCGGGGAGGAGAAAGGGGTAGATTAATGAAGTTAAAAAGGAATGACTAGTCACTCAGACCCCAGGATGAGTGGGACCTAACTGTAGAGATAATGGGTATGAAGGGGGAGGTATGAAACTGTTTTCCAATATAGACGTCAATGACACTCCTGCATGTTTGCTAATGTCAACAATCCATCTGCCATTAAGTTAATAACTTAGTCTTTTCATTATCTGTAATCCAGTAAAGAACTTCCTTGATCCATCTGGGATTTGTTTGATTATGTGTCCCACCCATTTACATTTCATTCTCATTGGAATAATTGTAATTATGTCTTCCAGTCATTTCCTAATCCTTTTGTTTACTTTCTTGAGTGTCATAAATCCGATACTTCGTAATTTGCTGAGCAACCCTCAGTTTCTGAATAGTTTTTACATTTTATATCTTGTCTCACTGCCCTAAAAATTTGAAAGTACTGTGTAATGGAACTAATGAATCACGTACCAGCAGGCGGCAATTTAAGCTCATTTCTTCTCTAATGTGGTTTTGCATTTGTTCCTTTATTCTCTTTTGAGTTGAAACAGAAGGCTTTCTGTCTAATATTTTGTATCACCTCTTTCGGTGTCTTAGTATATTTTTAATTTTTTCTTTCTTTTTGTGTTAAATATTATACCTGAACTTTGGTGAAATGTTCATCACTTTAAGTGTTTCTTTAAGAAATTGATAGTAAGTTATCTTCTACCACATTGTCATAACTATTAATACATCTGACATCCTGTTATGAGGAGAGTAAAAGATATGGACCAAAAATGCTTTAATGGTCTCTGATACTAATAATAAAATCCAGCTTTAGTTGAATTGTAATTTATGCAACTACAAGGAAACAGGAAAATATTCACCATCTAGAATTTGCATCATGCTGCAGGACTCAAAGTGACTGCAAGGGTCTTCAGAAGTCTCCCATCATATATGAAGTAACACATTTAGAATTCCTACAGATTCAAAAGAAAATTAACTATATAACTTGCTAGCCACTCCTTCTAAATCGCCTGATCATGTAGATTGAAAAATGTAATATTTCTATTTGCTGCATGAAAAGTAGCGATGCAGGGCTCAAATTTTGTGGTGCATAGACTGTTCTATGATAAACCTTGATGCAGTCATGCAGGTAGTAAGTTTGCAATAGGAGATACACAGCACTGATTTAATGTCAGCTTTGCTGCTAATTTTTGTATGTTCAGTTTGTGCTGGCTCAACATAAATACTTTTGTAGCAGTATTGTGATGATTAATTGTTAATACCATACCATCGGCTGCTTGAAATCTGTTATTGTACACTTTGACTATTTTCACATACTTAAAGGTTATACTTGTTTGCAGGATATGTGTAACATGATGAATGAAGGAATGAAACTTCAAAAAAATCTAGGGGTCATGTTTTGATATTGAATGTACGTTGGAAATACAACATCAATTACTGCACAATTGCTGATAGTTGTAATGGATGTATAAATAATTCTATAAATGATATATGAAAGTTTTTCAGGCCAATCCATTGAGTAACTGTTGTTAATACAAATACTAGATGCATACTGTCTTCCTTTTATTTTTTGAACTGATATTTTAAAGAGTTATATTCTTGTACATTTTGTACAAAATCTTGATTTACATACTGCGTAGTTGCAATCATTGTGATAACATTTATCACCTTAAGACTAGGTGAAATCACAGACATGTAGGGAAGTCCACCACTAATGTGCGTGACTCATGAAATCTTCAGGTCCAGGTGTTTTGGTCTTTTTGCGTAATCCACTTAATGTATTACAGAATTTAATGTAGTCTATCATTGCAACTCCTTTCCTCATGCAAACTGGAGCATCATCAAGAGCCAGATCAGCCTGTGAAAAAATTGACATGCTGTTAGCTATTATCTCCACTGTATCACCAAGTAAGCATTTTTAAATTTGTTGAACTTATAACACTGCATTATCGAAAAATGAATATGAATTACAGTAAACTGAAGTTGAATACTAGGGTGTTGAACAACATAAAATATTTATATTATTGAGGGGAAATGGTGAACAGCAATAAAAAGGAAGCATATGTATAGCTTTAAATAGAGTGTTGACACCTGTGATAGATGATGGACAAAGATCAATAAGCAATAAAGCTGTGACAATTTAGGTGTGTGAAGATGGCTGACTCAGTCAAATTCAGTAACAGCTATATGTAAGCAATTTCCTATTGTGTTTTTAATGAAAGTGATTTTAAGAGTCCTCCAGCTCTGTCTGCACTTCGTCTTGTGATTTCTGCAGATTTACTGCTATACACAAGTCACTAGATGGAGTGTTTATATTATGACCAACAAAAAATTACCTTCTCATTTCAAATTTATTTTCTGTTCATAGCATGTAATTTCACATGCAAGGGCAGTATCAACAAAGCATAAATTATAGCATTATTTTTTACAATAAGCTACAATAAAATAATTTGAACAGTAGGACACTAATAAACCCATAGCACATTGTTGGTTTGTTATGAAATTTATCCTATACTTGTTTCTTGGGAGGATTCTTACTTAATTATTATTTATTTTATATCTAAGTTATATGGTCATTTGTGGATAAGCTGCTGCTTGAATTATTTTTTACAAGTGTCTCATGTCTCATCTTAAAACATTTGGTAGAAAATTATAAAAAACAGGCCCTTGGACGTATGAGCTTTTTGGTCATAATGTTAACCTTCAATCAGCCATATATATGGAAGTCTGTTTCATGCTTTGTATCATGACTGTGAATTTGCATGTTCCAATTTGTGATCTTAGTGTCTTCTTTCACTAGCATAATGGTTCTAGCATGCACATAGCCTAACTGGCAGAATACAGAAACTGTTAAACAGGCTTTTACAAGCTGTTCCTTGTTTCACTTACAGTGTGATTTTCAAGGCTCTCATCTGCATAATGCAAAACCTTTTCATATTAGTATGGCAAGTCATTTTACTTAGGTCTGGCAAATGTACACAGTTAAACTTATTACACAATTTTTAGCTCAGAATTGTAGAACTGTACTACTTTATTAACTCAAAACCAATAACCAGTGTGGCAGACCGTGCTGTGCGGCATATCTATGCTAATGACATTCGTAATAATTAGTTTTGGGAAAAAGTTTCAAAAATATCAAGGGCTCTCTTGCTTTCATTTTTATTTACATTGTTGCCACCACCTATAATCACCAAATGATAATCTTTTTTGTTGACTTGTCCATTAAAACATTCTGCACTAATGCATTTAATGTGGCAACCAGGCTTAGCCTTAATAAAAATGGAATGTTTTAAATGTATATTTTTACAAATGCATGTATAGAGGTCTTCTCCATGGCAGTCAGCACATAGTAGGAGCCCTTTGGTGCATCTTTGCATTAGAAATTCAATTTTAGAATTTTTTGTAGATTTTGCCATTGCTTTTCGGTTTACCTATATTGGTTGTATTACCACATCCAGCTTGTAGTGCCAAAATTTTGACAAAAATGTCACTGGAGGTGTACTTACATATTGAGCTTGCTGCATGTTTTGTTCAGCACTCACCACATTTTCTACATGGAATGATCCTTAGTAATGCCTTCAGTTTGGGCTGTGTGATGTTTCCAGCTGAGTGCTTTATATTTCATTTCCAGCTCATGATATTACCCCCAAAAAATTGTACAATTCACCTCTCTCTTATCCCTTCTTCTGTTTCTTGTGGTAATTCTCATAATGCACTTCTCCATTGCTTCCTGAGTAAGTCTCTGTTTTTTAATGATTTTCATATTAAAAATCCATATCTGCTCCCATAAATCAAAACTAGTAATGCACACTGATTATAAATTGTCTGTTTTAGATACATCAGAGGTCTTGTTTTTTAATGGTTTTCACATTAAAAGCTTATATCTCACTCCCACAAAGCAGAACTGGTAATACACACTGATTGTAAATTTTATGTTTTAGGTATATCAGAAAATGAAAATAGTTGTTTAGTTGACTATAAAAACCCCAGTCCATTTTTACTCTTTTGTTCATTTACTTTTGCAGAAATTTAATATTTGTCATCAACTGTTTGACATACAAAGACCCATCAACTAGTCCTCTGACTTAAATGTTACTTTATTTTCTATCTCATCATTATCATCACCACCACCATTTCCCAGCTCCAGTTTCCCTGGTGTGATGTACAAGCCCTCACTATCTCCTCCTGCCTTCATAGATCTACTGTTGCTGTTCATTTATCCCAAAATATCATCTGGCTGTTATTTTTTTTCCAATCTCATAAAATGCCCATCCCACTGCAGTCTGTGTTTCTTTATTGCACTAGTATCAGGGATTTCAATGCCAATTACATTCCTGTTCAGATTATTTTTTATCTTGTCCTTTCTAGTAGTTTGCTTCATAGGTCTTATGAATCTCATTCCCCCCCCCCCCCCCCCCCCCCCCCCTTAATTCTGCCATTATCTTATATCAGTAGGGTTCATTGCTCTAAACCACAAGTGAGAATTGGCACAAATTATGTGCTGTATAGGGTTGTTTTTCCTTTTTTGTGGTGTTTTGCAGTCCAATGAATGTTTTCGGACTTAATTACAATAATTGAATGCTTTCTGTGTCCCTCAAGTGTTTCCTGGTTAATAGCATTGTCTTTGGAAATTGGTCCCTGTTGATGGTCATTTTAAAAGTCTTTGTGTTGCTCATCTTCAGCCCAAAATTTTTAAACATACTGTTCATTCTATCAGCTTTTTCTTACATTTTATATGTTGATTCCTTATACTCGGTATGTTGATTATAAATAATTTTGGTCTAATTCTACTGCTTTCTAGTAATACTCTCAAATTTTTTATTACAATCTTCCATTTGTTTCTGCAGTCAACAAAAACAAGAAATACACTGTACATTCAGAAAGTGTTTTACGTACTGGGCATCTACAGCTGTTCATTTTGAAGTGGAACCAGGAAAGGTGGTAAAATAGTGGTACTAGAAATATGCTCTACCTCACACTGTGAGATGGTTTGTGGAGTATAGATGTAGATGTAGATGCAGAATCAGTTATGAAAGACAGATTAATGAGTTACATGAATAAATACAATCTTCTTATCAGATTACAGTTTGGCTTCCAAGGTGGCAGAAGAACAGTATCAGACATAAATGTGCTTGCAAAAGTGTTACCTCAAGCTGTTGACAGTGATGACTGTGTTATAGTCTTATTTCCAGACCTGTCTGTGCTTTTGAAATGTTAGCCACAAAATATTACTAAATATACTAGAAGCACTATATATAAAAGGAATAGCTAATGGGTGGCTCCAGTCATACCTGGAAAATAGACTACAAAAAGTAGAAATAGCCTACACATCAGATGACGCTAAATTTTTAGTGGAACAACTATCAGATGCAAAACATATTAACATAGATGTTCCTTTGGGTAGTGTATTAGGGCCAATTCTGCTCTTAAATCATAAATGACTTAACAGACAGTATTAGGTATGGATAAAGAATTGTCTTTGCTGATAACGGCAACATTATAGTCACTCACGAAACAACAGAACTCCTAGTTGAGAAGGCAAATGAAACTGTAAAGGATGTTTACAATTGGGCAGCATGTAATAAATTAACACTGAACATAAAGAAAACAAACAGCTGTAAAATTCACTTAAAGAAGGAAAACAATTCTGCCACTCTAAATATAAATGATGAATCTATAGACTGTAGCAGAAACCAAGTTTTTAGGAATGAAAATTGATTTTCAGATGACATCAAATGAACATGTCAAGATACCAGCAAAGAGAATGCCATCAACATGTTATACCAGTAGGATTCTATCATTAGTATATAACAGCCAGTACCTTGGGTGATGTATTATTCACATGTACACTCATTCATAATTATTAGCTATTGTATTCTTTTCTGGGAATTAAATGCACAAAACATGGACACAATTTACAAACTGCAGAAAATGGCCATAAGAATAATAAATAACTAAAAGTAGTAGCTGGGCTCACTGTAAGGAAATATTTAAAAGAATTAGGTGTCCTCAGTGTGCCAAGTAGGTTTACCTATGTGTCTGTTGTGCACATTACGAAAAACATTAATAATTATATCAGCAATAATTATGCATAATCACGGAAAAAGTAGTATTTTGAATTTGCAGTTAGCATAGGGAAAAAAAAATTAAAGTCTCTGAACAGTGTTTTCTCATATGAGTTAAAATTGTGTAATAATTTATCCAAGGAGATGGAAAAGATAGCTAAAGTACATTTATTTGAAATGCACTCAAAGCAGACCTCTTAAATACAAGGTCTGTTCAAATATTCTGGAGCTTTGTCCACAAAATTTTACTGAAGTTAACTTTTACTTAGTGTGCATGGTCTCCTTTGAAGTACTCTTCTCCCAATTGATACACTGCTCCCAACACCATTTCCCCTTCCAGAAGCAGTCTCAGCATGCCTCCCCCTCAATCGCGCGAAGCACCATTGTGAATTTTCTTTTATCTCATCTATTGTTGCAAATCTTTGTCCTTTCAACAGGACCTTCAATTTTGGAAATCAAAAGAATTCCATAGGACCAGGTCTGGAGAGTATGGAGGATGAGACAGCACAGTGATTTCATTTTTTGTGCAGTAGTCACACATCAACAGAGATAAATATGCAGGTGTGTTATTGTGATGCAAGAGCCATGAATTTTCTCACTACATTTCAGGCCGTTTTCTTCACACATTTTCTCACAGGCATCACAAAACATTCCAATAGTACAGTCAATTAACAGTTTATCCCTGTAGCAAGAATCCATGATGAAATAATCCTTCAAAGGCAAAAAAACTAACAGCATGCCTTTGATGAGCTTTTTCTTGTCTTGGAGAACTGTTCCTGCCCCCCTGTGAAGATTGAACCTTGGTCTCAACATCATAACCATAGATCCACAACTCATCACCAGTTATGATTATATTCTCATTTGCACAATCCAAAAGCTCTTCGTAGATTGCAAGGTGAAGGTCTTTCTGGTATTGACTCATGAGCCGTGGGGCTTCGTGGCAACAAGATGCATTTCAAGATGCTGTGTCAGGATTCCCTGACATGATCCAACTGAAATGTTACACTCTTCTACAATCTCTTGGACAGTCAGTCTTAAATTGGCATGCACAATTTTGTTGACCTTCCTGACATGAGCGTCGTTGGTAGACGTCAACGGGCGCTCTGAGTGAGGGTCATCTTTAACTTCCGCCTGACTACTTTTAAACCATGTGAACCATTCATAACACCAAGTGTGGCTTAATCACTCATCACTGTAGGCTTCCTATATCATTTGGTGTGTCTCTGTAAAGGTTTTCTGGAGTTTCACATAAAATTTAATGCAGACTCACTCCTGTAACTCTGCCATTTGCAAACTGTGCAACACAATGTTGTACTCAATACAGCTCTGAATAATAACTAACAGACATACAACAATGAAACTTCTGGCAGTTACACACTAAATACAGGCATGTGCAAGGATTCTGATCACATTTTGTTCCAACACACCACTGGCGCAAAATTGCAAATGTTCCAGAACTTTTTGATCAGACCTCGTAATGCATGCTACACAATTAAAAGTTACTCAAAGAACTTAAAGTAGGGTTTAATAAAAAAAATTGACAACAACTAAACCACCTCTGTCAAATTATATGTTCACAATATAATGTTTTCAAATGGAAAATCTTACAAGTAAGATTAATACATTATAATATTAAAGCTTCACCTTTTTCTAATCTCAACATCGTACTCATCATAATGAGATGCTACTAAGTTTTTCAGACAGGCAAAAGGAAAGTGATGGAGATGTAACAGAGGTATTGCAATAGGGTCACAGTACTAAGTCATCTAGAAGGATATGTGGTGTGTGCCATGACAAGTGTTGAGAGACTAAATGAGCTGTATTTAATTATCGTCTCACATTGTCAAGCTAACTTGCTTTCAGTATGTGTATACAAAAGAGCATTATATGCTAGATATAACTGTGTGAGTAGGTGCATCCTGGGTTTTCTGTAGTTAGACTACTACCTAAAAATCAAGACAGTTGCTACAGGGTCAGTGTTTTTGTATTCAGGATGTAGTGCTTAGTAATCCCATAATATAACTCTTCAAAATACTGCCTTCATTTATTTATTTATTTTATTCATCATCCAAAAGATCTCACATATGATTCATCATTAGAATGTTTACATGTAACACATGACAACAATGCATAACATAATAACCAAACAAAGCAAATTATATACCCATAGTATATAAATAGAGAACAAACACTTAGTGCACAGACAAAACACATACTCATGCGGAACATGTATAGGGCATTAACTGTGCCTTATACACAAAATGTTCTGAGAGCATGTAACAGAATTTCTATAAGTATTTCATAATTTGAAAATAAATTTAAATTCATTTAAATTATTGAAAGCATGTAAAGGCTTCAATTTATTATCTGATACAGATATTCATTGACACCGTAGAAGCATTTATCCATCAGGTATTTTTTTAGACTGATATTTTCACTCTGCAGTGGAGTGTGCGCTGATATGAAACTTCCTAGCAGATTAAAACTGCGTGGCGGACTGAGATCAAACTCGGGACCTTTGCCTTTCATGGCAAGTGCTCTACCATCTGAGCTACCCAACACAACTCACATCCCATCCTCACAGCTTCAATTCTGTCAGTACTTCATCTTCACAAAAGTTCTTCTGCGAACCTTGCAGAACTAGCACTCCTGGAAGAAAGGATATTGTGGAGATGTGGCTTAGCCACAGCCTGGGGGATGTTGCCAGGATGATATTTTCACTCTCGGTGGAGTGTGCACTGATATGAAACTTCCTGGCAGATTAAAACTGCGTGGCTGAGACTCGAGATCTTTGTCTTTTTTGCCATACACTTTTAATCTGCCAGGAAGTTTCATATCAGTGCACACTCCACTGCAGAGTGAAAATATCATTCTGGAAACATCCCCCAGGCTGTGGCTAAGCCATGTCTCTGCAATTTCCTTTCTTCCAGGAGTGCTAGTTCTGCAAGGTACGCAGAAGAGCTTCTGTGAAGTTTAGGAGGTAGAAGACAAGGTACTGGCAGAATTGAAGCTGTGAGGGCGGGTCGTGAGCTGTGCCTGGATAGCTCGGATGATAGAGCACTTGCCTCTGAAAGGCAAAGGTCCCGAGTTCGAGTCTCAGTCCACCACACAGTTTTAATCTGCCAGGACATGCCAGGTATTTTTTTACTTCATGCTTGAATTTACTTTTGCCTTTCAGCTCTTTAATTTAGTATGGAAGCACAGTTAAAAGCTTTATTCCTAAGTGCTCACATGGTTCTAACTTCTGGATTTTGCTACATAGCTAATGTGGAAGTCTTTACCATGCCTTGTATTGTGATTATGGTAGCTATAGTTGATTTGAAGATTACAGTGATTTTTGTGATCATTTCCAGGAATTTTAAAATATATGTAGATGGTAATGTTAGCATTTTTAGCTGTTTAAATAAGGGTCTACAGTGTGTTTGTGGTGTGCATGAGTCATTATATGGATAGCTCTTTGCATAATAAAAATTTCTTTTGATCTTGACTTGGTTTTGTCCCAAAAACTTATGCCATAGTTTGCAACTGACTGGAAATAACCAAATTACATAGCTCTAGTGCATTCTGGGATACGTACCTTGGATATTATTCTCAAAGCAAAACATGCTGAACTGAATTTCTGAGTAACATGCACATGTTCGTTCCAGTTAAAATGTTGATCAATCTACATTCCCAGAAACTTTTTAGTACACATCTTTTCTATTTGTTTGTTTTCTGGCATTATGCACATATTATCCTGTTGATACTTACTTCTGTACTGTATAAAGTTAGGTGCTTTTGTGTTTAAAGTCAGCTGATTTGAATAAAACCATGACAGTAATCATGAGAGCACTTTCTCTGCTGTAGTACACAATGATTCTTGCCCTTTGTCAGTGCAAAAATTATACAATAACTGGTTTAGAACTAAACTTAAGTATACAGGTTTGTCATAAAATATACTTTCCATGCCTAATCATAGCTGAACTCACAAAACTGTTTTTCTTTGTATAAATAGTTCCTTTGCTCGAGGGAAATGAGGACTTCATATAAAGGAAACACAATAAATTCCACATAATTAATCTTTTATGTTCTGAAGCATAATTCATCAAAAAATATTTGCCAAAATTAAGAGTAAAAAATTAGCAAGACAAATTTGTAACTAAACTCATGGGTATAAAACTTATAACATAATTATACCAAAGAAGAATTAAGCTTAAATAAATAGATGAAAAATAAAGTGAGAAAAGCTCACCTCTTCAGGAGTAAATCTGTCACCCCATGTGACTAGATCATGTTTTATCCTATAAGAAAAGATGAAACTGGTCATATGTGATGCCCAACATACATAATCACACAATTTTTTTGTCTTGTGTACATAGGACAGTTCTTTATTTCAAATGTGACAACAAATACACTCCTGGAAATTGAAATAAGAACACCGTGAATTCATTGTCCCAGGAAGGGGAAACTTTATTGACACATTCCTGGGGTCAGATACATCACATGATCACACTCACAGAACCACAGGCACATAGACACAGGCAACAGAGCATGCACAATGTCGGCACTAGTACAGTGTATATCCACCTTTCGCAGCAATGCAGGCTGCTATTCTCCCATGGAGACGATCGTAGAGATGCTGGATGTAGTCCTGTGGAACGGCTTGCCATGCCATTTCTACCTGGCGCCTCAGTTGGACCAGCGTTCGTGCTGGACGTGCAGACCACGTGAGACGACGCTTCATCCAGTCCCAAACATGCTCAATGGAGGACAGATCCGGAGATCTTGCTGGCCAGGGTAGTTGACTTACACCTTCTAGAGCACGTTGGGTGGCACGGGATACATGCGGACGTGCATTTTCCTGTTGGAACAGCAAGTTCCCTTGCCAGTCTAGGAATGGTAGAATGATGGGTTCGATGACGGTTTGGATGTACCGTGCACTATTCAGTGTCCCCTCGACGATCACCAGTGGTGTACGGCCAGTGTAGGAGATCGCTCCCCACACCATGATGCCGGGTGTTGGCCCTGTGTGCCTTGGTCGTATGCAGTCCTGATTGTGGCGCTCACCTACACGGCGCCAAACACGCATACGACCATCATTGGCACCAAGGTAGAAGCGACTCTCATCGCTGAAGACGACACGTCTCCATTCGTCCCTCCATTCACGCCTGTCGCGACACCACTGGAGGCGGGCTGCACGATGTTGGGGCGTGAGCAGAAGACGGCCTAACGGTGTGCGGGACCGTAGCCCAGCTTCATGGAGACGGTTGCGAATGGTCCTCGCCGATACCCCAGGAGCAACAGTGTCCCTAATTTGCTGGGAAGTGGCGGTGCGGTCCCCTACGGCACTGCGTAGGATCCTACGGTCTTGGCGTGCATCCGTGCGTCGCTGCAGTCCGGTCCCAGGTCGACGGGCACGTGCACCTTCCGCCGACCACTGGCGACAACATCGATGTACTGTGGAGACCTCACGCCCCACGTGTTGAGCAATTCGGCGGTACGTCCACCCGGCCTCCCGCATGCCCACTATACGCCCTTGCTCAAAGTCCGTCAACTGCACATACGGTTCACGTCCACACTGTCGCGGCATGCTACCAGTGTTAAAGACTGCGATGGAGTTCCGTATGCCACGGCAAACTGGCTGACACTGACGGCGGCGGTGCACAAATGCTGCGCAGCTAGCACCATTCGATGGCCAACACCGCGGTTCCTGGTGTGTCCGCTGTGCCGTGCGTGTGATCATTGCTTGTACAGCCCTCTCGCAGTGTCCGGAGCAAGTATGGTGGGTCTGACACACTGGTGTCAATGTGTTCTTTTTTCCGTTTCCAGGAGTGTAGTACTAATGCTAATGCAAGCTCATACCTAAATATTATTCTGAAAGTTGTTGTTATTTTTACTGTTACTGTACCTTTCTTCAGAAATCAAGCCAGAATTGTCATAGTCCCATCTTGAGAGAGCATCAATTAGTACAGTTTCTGGATCCATCTCTACCGTTTTATACCCCAATAGGATAACAAATGATTCAAAATCAAGTGGACCAATTGTCTGAAATGTTAAACACCTTAGATAAATTCTTTGTACTACAATAATCAATTTTGGGTTTCATTTGATGATTTTATTCAGTGCATTTGCCACTCAATGTAGCTTTTATTTTTCACCACTCATGTTTGGAAGAAAAAGAAAAGACAAATGCTACAATAAATTTACTTTTTGTATAGCTACTGCAGTCACCTGAGAATGCATCAGGACATCGACAAATAATATTTTCACTGATTATTTTGGATTTACGTATCATTCTTGGTAGAGGGATGTGTAACACTGTGTCTGCTTGGCTATAAAAGTGGTCACAATCTTAAAACTACATAATGATTTAGTAATTAAGAATATGAAACTGTTTGAAGTCTTGCTATCTGTTTATGCATGTAACAAATGTATGGAAGGCCACCACATGTCTTCAAGGTGGAGCAGCAATCACAGTGTCATCAAGAAATGAGGTACCTGTCCGGCTTTTGTGTGTGTTCATTGCATCACTGTCCCAGGCTGCAGTAAAGTGGCGTGTCACTGAATAACAGTATGCAGTGTTAACAATGTGGTATGGCATCAGTGCAGAACAGGAGAAGAATATTGAAATTGCTTGGAGAGAGGAAAAAGTTATGATGATTAAATGATATTAAGATACAAATGAAATAGAAGAAATGGTAAGCTTTAATTTTTTATGTAACTTATGTCAGAAAAATGTATGTAGAAGCACTGTAAGCACTGACTGTTGTATTTTGTATTAAAAAAATCTAGATAACTGATGATTCAAAACAAGAATCAAAATACTACATTCTGTTAATGAAAATATTATTTTATAAGGCAGAAGTGATGGAGATTTAAAATAAGGTATGAACTGCACTTGTGAAGGTAATTAATTATGTACAGGAATTGATATATAAGCAAAGTATAATAAATGAACTTCTTATAGGTATGTACTTGTGAAAGCAATTAATTGTATGCAGGACTTAATATGTAATTAAAGTATGATAAATGAATTTGTCACAACGACTTTGCCTGAGTCGTAGAATACATGATTTACACATCATTCTGGTAGAGTGATCTGTAACCCTATGTCTGCCAGCTGGAGTGGCCGAGCGGTTCTAGGGGCATCAGTCTGGAATCGCGCGACCGCTACGGTCGCAGGTTCGAATCCTGCCTCGGGCATGGATGTGTGTGATGTCCTTAGGTTAGTTAGGTTTAAGTAGTTCTAAGTTCTAGGGGCTGATGACCTCAGCTGTTAAGTCCCATAGTGCTCAGAGCTATTTGAACCATTTTTTTGTAACCCTATGTCTACCTAGCGGATGAATGATGGTGATGAATTTAAACTATATAGTGATTTAGAATATGAAACTATTTGGATGTTTTGTTACCTATATCACTATATAGTTACCTATATCACTATATAGTGATTTAGAATATGAACTATTTGGATGTTTTGTTACCTGTTTTTGCGTGTAATGTTTGTACAGAGGGCCACTGCATGTCATCAAGGTGATCACACTATCACCAGGAGATGATGTACCCTCGAGGGCTTTGTGTATTTTCCTTGCACTGTTGTCCCAGTTTTGAGTAACACTGGCTGCCATTGAATTAATGTACACAGTGTAACAGTATGGCATGATGTCATTGCAAAACAGAAGAAGAATATTGAATGTTAATTAATGTAGGTTTTATGTCAGAACTTGAGATGTATTGTCATGTGATGTACTCTAACTTGTGAATAATGAATGTGAGAAGTTGCATCTTACTGGACAATATGCAAAAATTATTGCAGAAGAAACTCTTTGCATTTATTTGAGAAAGTTGAACATGTGTTGAAGTATTTTGATTCCAGCATATTTAAGACTGCAATGGTAAAGAAGTCCAATTGATTTGCATCAGCAAGGTCAGAAGATAGTTTTATGTCAGGTACAGTTGTCCAGAACTGTGAGATGTCAACAAACTCTAATCGGAAACTCTCATCTGATATCTGATATGTGTAGTATCTGACAAGGGGCCAAGTGAATGCACCTAGTGCAACTGGTGGAAGGCAGGAAAGAAGTAGCATAGCGGCAGACCTTAGATTGCACCCAGCAGCTTCTTGTATTAGTGTTACATTACTTGCAGTACATACAAAAAACTGACATCAGATGGATAGAGACGGCCCCTGATGTACATGGGTACTGGGGGAACTGTTCACTGTCTGTAAACAGCTGAAAGATGTTTTGGCCACAATAGACAGGTGTCAAGCAGCTACCCTGGGCTGTGGTGGCATTGGGCACCTGATATGAAGACTTTGTCCAGCTGGAGCCTATAATGATACCTGGAGTCCCTGATGCCACTGCACCCTCTGATTTGCACTTCCTGGCTGGACAACACTTACCTGACCCTGATTGGTGAACAGTGGTGAGATCATGTATCTTGGGGTGGAAAGCAAGCATGGGTACCAGCTGCACAGTAGCCCCCCCCCCCCCCCCACATGTCTTAAAAATATGCCTACTGCTGGAAGTACATCTGAACAGCATGGGATGCTTTGCACATTGGGACTGTAGCTGATCTTCCTGAGAGGTCCAGATAAGTGCAGAGGGTGGGACTGCATGTCATTAGGAGCTACAATGTTAGGAAGCTCTCAAGGGAAACAGCAGGCTGGTCAGTAAAGAAGGCCAGTGTCTACTCTGTTTCCTACTGGGGAGTCTAATCTGAAATGTGGAAGAGACTCTGTCAGCAGTGATTTAGCACAGTGGGTGCACATAACTGCAAACTGTGCCTCATGTAGGCATGAGTGATGCTTGCAACTTTGTTTCAAAGGCCATTCTCAGGTCCTGCAGGTGTCTGGGTGCTTTAGTGAAGACAGCTAGGCTTACCTGTGGAATGGAACCAGAACTATCATTTTGAGCTGAGTGGAAGGCTTAAAACAGTGTCTCAGATGATTATATGATTATGTTGAATGCAGGTCTTGTGGCCTCCTCTATTAAGGGGGAGAATAGATCAGATGTGCACTATGCGTGGGAAGTGGCTAGTAGGGTAGTGGAGTAAGTGTGGCATGCACATGTGGATGTTTAGGATAGAGAAGTCCCCCCCCCCCCCCCCCCCCCCCCCCCCACAGATCCAATAAAATGCATCCTGCTTCCAGGTAGCGTTGAACTCATTATAAGAATTCCAAACTGCAATTGGTATGTATATCACTAAGATAATTTTAATGTTTATGATATAGATGTGTTTATAGCCATTAAAATATGATAATTTCTTGTGAGATTAGTACAGATTACAAATGCAAAATAATTTGGATGAAGACAAATGTTAAAGTTGGGTCAAATGTTCTCATTAGATACTTTTATAGATTCCTCCAACCCCCATCTCAGGAACATTAGTGGTGTAACATTTGAGGGGAAACTTGGAGAATATTTTGCATAAATTTTCTGGTCATTTTGTGGTATTAGGTGGTGATTAGGGTAGGTAGTAGGGACAGGGAATCATGTGAAATTTTTCTAATGCCTTATCAAAGAATTTTGTTGTGCAATTCATCAGAGAACCAACTTCTGCAGGTAATATTGTAGAGCTGCTGGTGGCAAACAGACCTTAAGTTTTCAACTCAGTTAGTGTAAAAGAGTGGAAGCTGTTACAGCATCATTGAAAATGGCTGTAAACAGGAACAAAGAAATGTAGGAAGATTTTTCTGCTGAGCAAGATTGACAAGAAACATATTTCAGATTACTTGAGTTGTCAGTTTGAAAATTTTATATCCAGCACTAACAACATTGAGTATTGATGGACAAAGTTTAATAGCATTATATAACATGCTTTAGTGTGCTGAGCAAAGTTGTGAGGGATGGAAAAGGCAAACTGTGGTTTGACAGCTGTTTTATGAATCTGCTCCCTAAGCAGAAAGAGCATCACTGCAAATTTAAATACAGCCAAAGCCTCACAGACAAACAAAAACCAAGAAAGGCAAAAGTTTAAATACAGCCAAAGCCTCACAGACAAACAAAAACCAAAGAAAGCCAAAATTAGTGTTAGGAGAATCAACATGCAGCTTTCAGTGGATTTGAAAGTAAAATTCTGCATACTGACTTGTGGAAGCACACAGATCATGCAATATTAGTTGGAGATGGCTTTAAGCTACCAACTACAGATTGGGATCTCTATGAATTCAATGCAGGGGGTATGGACAGACAATACTATTGAACATGTGTTTTTGAATATATTTTCCAAAACTTATCTTGAGCAGATAGTTCAACAGCCCATACACAATGGAAATATTTTAAACCTAGTAGCTGTAAACAGATCTGACCTTATTGATGGTTTCAGCAGAGAAACAGGGTTAGCAGACATGATGTTGTCATAGTCATGATGGTTACGGAAGTTAATAAACAAATAAAGAAAGATGGTAGAGTATTTTGGGGGAATGGGCAGATAGGCAGTTGTTAACATCCCACTTAGACAATGAATAGACATCATTTAGTTCCAGTGTGATGGGAATGATTATAAGCAAAGTTTAAATGGATTGTAAATTGTGCTCTAGAGAAGTATGCGCTGAATAAGTTGATTAAGGACAGAAAAGACCCATCATGGGTGAATGGCAAAATTCTGAAAATGATGGGGAAGCAAAGGCTGTTGCACTCCTGATTCAAAAGAGAATACACAAACGATGACAGGAAAAAGTTTGTAGATATTTGTGCATCTATAATAAGATTGGTGTGCAACTACCACCTTAGCGAAAGATCTTGCTGAGAGCCTGAGAAAATTCTGGTCCTACGTAAAGTTGCTAATTGGGTCAAATGCTTCTGCCCACTTCTTGTTGACCAGTCTGGTGCGGTAGAAGAAGGTAGCAAAAGGAAATCTGAAGTTTCAAACTTCACATTTAAGAAATTGTTCATACATGAAAATAGAAAGCATACCATTGTTTGTCTAGCATCCAGATTCCTGCATGGAGGACATAATAACAGGCATCCCTGGCATAGAGAAACAACTGAAAGAGTTTAAAACAAATAAGTCACCAAGTCAAGATGAAATTATGATTGGGTTAAAGAGTACTCAATGGCACTGCCCCCTTTTTAGCTTGCATTTGTCGCAAATCTCTTGGCCAGTACAATGTCCCAAGCAACTGGAAAGAAGTGCAGGTCACTGCTGCATAAAGGGCAAAAGAATGAACCTGCGTAATTACAGACCAATATTCTTAACATCAGTTTGCTGCAGAATTCTTGAATGTACTCTCAGTTTGAATATAATAAATTTCCTTGAGACAGATAAGTTCTGTCCACAAATCAGCATGGTTTTAGAAAGCATCACTCATACAAAAGTCAACTTGTCCTTTTCTCACATGATAACCTGCAAACTATAGATGAAGGGAAACAGGCAGGTACAATATTCCTAGATTTCCAAAAAGTGTTTGACATGGGGCTCCACTGCAGATTGTTAATGAAGGTACGAGCATACATAATTAGTTCCCAGGTATGTGAGTGCTTCAAGGACCTCTCACATAATAGAAACCCAGTAAGTTGTCTTCGACAATGACTGTTCATTAGAGAGAATACACGATGACTTAGACAAAATTTCTAGTTGGTGTGATGAATCGCAGCTAGCTCTAAATGTAGAAAATTGTAAGTTACTGCAGATGAGTAGGGAAAACAATCCCATAATGTTTGAGTACAGCATTAGTGATGTGCTCTTGACACAGCCACGCCAATTAAATAACTAGGCATAATGTTGCAAAGCATCCACATCTGTAGCTGAGTGGTAAAGGCAACTGACTGCTATGCAGGAGGCCCAGGTTCAATTCCTGGTTGGGTTGGAGATTTAATCCACCTGAGGGCTGCATGTCACGTTGTCCTCATAACCATTTCATCATCATTGATGTGCAAGTTGCTGAAGCGGTGTCAAATAAAAAGACCTGCACCAGATGGCCAACTATACTAGATGGTGTATCCCAGCTAAAAATGCCATATGATCATTTCATTTCATGACACGTTGCAAAGCGATATGAAATTAAATAAACACATTAGAACTGTAGTAAGGAAGGCAAATGGTCAACTTCAGTTTATTGGGAGAATTTTAGGAAAATGTGGCTCATCTGTAAAAGAAACAGTATAAGACACTAGTGTGACACATTTTTAAGTTCTGTTTGAGTGTTTGGCATCCCCAACAAGGTAGATTTAAGGAATATATCCAAGCAATTCAGAGAAAAGCTGCTAGATTTGTTACAACATGCATGAATTTCAGAGGTGCTTCAGGAACTCAAATGGAGATCCTTGGAGTGAAGGCAACATTCTTTTCAACATACACTATTGAGAAAATTTAGAGAAACTGACGTTTGAAAGTGGCAGGAGGCCTGGGATCGATTGATGTTAACATAGCTCTGTCAAAGTTTGGCAATGTTCATGTACCCTGTCAAACTCATTGGATACTGGCTGGCTACTGTACTGCAGGTAGGGTTGTTGCTGGTCATGTGTGTGAGTTCTTTGGACACTGATCTTTTGGTATTCGAGCCCATTTGAAAAAATATTGGGAGTAGTGGTATGAGGGAGCGCATAGGTGGCTTTAGGCCATGGAAAACACCCAGCCATTGCTTTCCCCAAATCTTGCTACTGCTTTCCCCAAATCTTGCTACATGAAATTTGGGCTGGATAAACAATAAAAGGAGCTGAAAACCCAACTAGTTCAAGTAAGTGCACCTAAATAAAAATTAGTAGATGAACTTTAGGAATTGAAAACGAGTCAGTGGAGCAGGAAGAGGTGTAAAATGACATCACATGGGATATTTACCAGAAGGGCAGTGATAATGAAGATTAAATCAAATAAGAATGATATTTGTTTTACTACAAAGGAGAATATCAGAGATATAATTCAGGTGCAGGCTTAATTGTAAATAAAAAATGATTTACAGCATTACAGGGGTCTTGCAGAAATAATAGGAAGATATTCATCATGAACAAAATATGTTCAGGTTTTTGCACCAAATGTGCTGATTTTGTAATGAGGAGTTAGAGGATCACTACAAACAGTTACAAAACAAAAATGATAGAAAATACCACTACAGTGTGATACAGGGGATATTAATACAAAAGTGAGACAAACATTAAAAAGTGAGTTGTCAATGGGGAACTTAAGGTGTGATTATAGAAAGAACTGAGGTTGTACATTAACCATTGACTCACAAAGGGTGGTCTCTCACAAAGCATGAAAATTTTTGAACTCACTCTCCAAGATCAATTCTGGTGGAATGCTTCTATAACCCTCCACTTCCTTTTTCCCTTAAATAACCAATCCTACAATACTGTATTGTCAGTTGCATTATTGCCTTCTCTGTCTGTTGTTGACATGTTTTTGGGTTTCCTAGACGGAGCCTTGTGAACTACATACCTGTTTTGCTCAGTATAATATGAAATGTGTCTGCAGGAACATTTCAATTTTAACAATCCTAAGTTTGACAAAATTATTGGTCTGTGGATGCAGAAAGATATCAGTGATATAGGACAAGATGAAGATTTTATTAGGTTGGTGCAAAAATTCGAAGCATTTTTGTTTTGCATGTTAGTATTCCACTTACTGTGGGTTTACTTATCAATTGTCTTTTTTATTTGTAATTCACTGTCATATTTTGTCATTTTGTCATTTGGAGATGGTGAGTGGAGCTGTGGATATTAGAAAATGGAGTGCCAAGTGGAGAAATCAGAAGATTTCCAACATATGCTTCTGTTAGAGTTCAACAGAGGGGTGACTGCAGCAGAGGCAGGCAGAAACATTTTTGCCATGTATGAGGATAATGCCATTGGACAGAGCATGGCAAGAAAATGGTTTTCTCATTTTAAGAAGGATTGTTTTGACATTAGTGACTGTTCACATTCAGGAAGACCTTCGAGATTTGATGAATATCGTTTAAATGCAGTACTCAAATGATCCACATCATTGTACTCAAGTACTGCCAAACTGTGGTCATTCTATCATTGTGTGACATTTGGATGTGATGGGGAAGGTTAAAAAATTTGGTGTATGTGAATTGCATGCTCTAAACCAAAATCACAAAAATCATTAGGTGGCCATGTGTATATCTCTGCTTACTCATTACTAAGAACAACACTGACAATTCCTATCCTGTATCATTAATGGTCATGATAAATGGTGTCTTTATGCTAGCATAAGAAAAAGAAAGGAATGATTCAGCCCAAACAAAGCAGCAACTCCCCGTGCAAAGATCTGTGTGCATCCACAAAAGATAATGTTATGCATCTGGTGGACCACTGTTGTGGTTTATTACGAATTGCTCTCCTTATGTGTGACCATTACTACTGACATTTATTGTCAACAGCTGTGATGTCTTGCAGACACAATCCAAGACCGATGACCAAGAAGTTGTGTGAAGAGATGCTACTTCACAATATTGCCCATCCGCATTCTGCTAAACTGACAGAAAACACTATGCAGGAGTGTGGTAGAGAATTCATTCCACACCCACTTTGTTCACCTGATTTTTGCACCTTCAGGTGTTCAGCTCTTCAACTCTCTGTAAAACAACCTTGAAGGAATTTTCTTTCTAGATGAAAATGTGCTCCATACATGGCTCAATGAGTTATTCACCCCAAAACCACATGATTTCTACCATAGTGGAATCAAAAAGTTACTCCAGAATTGCAGACTGTAGTAAATAGTGAAGGAGAATATATTATTCATGACTAAAGTCTGTTATCTGTATCTGTCGTGTTTATTAAACTTATGGAAAAATGTTAGGAACTTATGCACCAACCTAATACAATAGCCAGTAATCACAGTTCTTCTAGCGGAGGATTATTTAGAGGAAGAACTTCAGGAAAATTGTGATCGGGAACTTTCTGTTTCTCCAATAAAATCAAATTCTCTCAAATGGTGATAAAGAAAAATGTATATGGGGGCAATTTTTGTATGTGTGTTCAAAACCTGAAATTTAGTTTTATTTTAAAATTTACTTGCTACAAAGATACTACATTTTTTCAGAAAGTAAAATTCACTTCTCTAACAGTTTGTTTATGTAATGTGTAAAAAACTGCACAAACATGTTATTTCGGTATGATAAAAAGTAAAGCACTGCAGGATATATTTAGTGCAGTAATGTCAACAATGATTATTTAAACAACACTTAAATAATTTAAAAATAAATATTAAATAACTTAAATAAAAAAATTAAAATTATTTGCACATTAAGTCTCAGTTACAACAGGGGTCTCAGAGACCCCACCTCACAGTATACATTACAGATAAGTCAGTGTTAAGACTTATTAAAATTCAACATAAAGAGCAACAGGTGAGAACTTTAAAAAAAATTGTTCGCAACAAAAGAAATAGAAAATAATCTCAACAGGAGCCAACTAAATGTTAGATTGCCTACATTTTGTCAGTTGCTAATGAAATTGTACAGATTGTGATTGTCCTAAATCAGTTTTAAATTTCAAATCATTATAGGCTAGTGAGATGCTGAGTAAAGAAAGATGCAAAGCAAGAGAGAATGATATTCATCAGACAAGAAATCAGAAATGCAGATTATGAGAATTTATCTACAAATGGGAAGCTCTACAAGACTAAATTAAGCAGCAAGTTCAACAATTGAAAGGTGTGATTATTTCACAAATGTATTGTGGTAACCAACAGACCTGCTCATATAGCGTAACATTCAGTGAGATAGGTTGTGAATCATGGAGGTGAGCCAGACCTGGACTTAATCCATGCAGCGGATTAACAACTATTTGTGGGTACACTGGGCAGCCTGTGTGTGGCTTTTAGGTGGTTTTCCATGCTTGTTTAGGCAAATGCTGATCTGGTCCCAAATTTCACCTCATAGGATACAGTAATGTTGTTGTTCTTGTGGTCTTCAGTCCAAAGACTGGTTTAATGCAGTTCTCCATGCTACTCTATCCTGTGTGAGCCTCTTCATCTCTGAACTGCTATTGCAGCCTACATCCTTCTGAATCTGCTTACTGTATTCATCTCTTGGTTTCCCTCTACAATATTTAACCCCCCCCCCCCCACTTCCCACCAATACTAAATTTTAAATTTGTGATCCCTTCATGTCTGAGAATGTGTCCTGTCGACTGAGTCCTTTGTTTTGTCAACTTGTGCCACAAATTTTTTTGTATCCCCAGTCCTATTCAGTACCACCTCATTATTTACATGCTCTACCCATCTAATAGTCAACATTCATCGGCAGCACCACATTTCAAAATCTTCTGTTCCCTTTTGTCTAAACTGCTTATCATCCAAGTTTCACTTCTTACAAATACTTTCAGAAAAGAAATATGAACATTTAGATCTATATTTGAGGTTAACAAATTCCTCTTCTTCAGAAATTCCTTTCTTGCCATTGCCAGTCTAATGTTATACCCCCTACTTTGGCCATCATCAGTTATTTTGCTGTCTAAATAGCAAAATTCATATACTACTTTAAGTGCCTTGTTTCCTAATCTCATTCGCTTAACATCACCTGATTTAATTCGACTACATTCCATTATCTTTGTTTTGCTTTTGTCAGTTTTCATCTCATATCCTCTTCCAAGGCTATGTACATTCCATTCAACTGCTCTTCCAAATCCTTTTCTGTCTCTGACAGGATTACAATGTTATCGGAAAACTTTAAAGTTTTCATTTCTTCTCCCTGAACTTTAACTCCTACTCCAAATTTTTCTTTGGTTTCTTTTACTGCTTCGTCAATGTACAGACTGAATAACATTGAAGATATGCTACAACCTTGTCTCACTCCCTGCTTCTCTTTCATGCCCTTTGACTCTTATTACTGCTGCCTGGTTTGTGTACAAATTGTATGTAGCCTTTCACTCCCTGTATTTTACACCTGCTATCTTCCGAATTTCAAAGGGAGTATTCCAGTAATATTGTCAAAAGTTTTCTCTAAGTATACAAATGCTGTAAATGTCAGTTTGTCTTTCCTTAATCTGTCTTCTAAGATACGATAAGGGTCAGTATTGCCTCACATGTTCCTATATTTCTCCAGAATCCAAACTGATCTCCTCCAAGTTCTGGATCTTCCAGTTTTTCCATTCTCCAGTAAAGAATTCGTATTAGTATTTTGCAACCATGATCTATTAAACCAATAGTATGGTAATTTTCACATCTGTCAGCACCTGCTTTCTTTGGAATTGCAATTATTACATTCTTCTTGAAGTCTGAGGTTATGTGTGGGAAATGTAGATGACTACAGTAATAAATAGTTAAAATATGAGGGTCATTTGATTAGTAATGCGCCACATTTTTTTAAATAAGCCATTAATATATGTAGACAAACATCCTTGTTGGTGCTTCACATTTGATGTTTGTTCTGTGAGCCAGTGAAGTTTCGAATCATTCTGGCGGATAGCAGAACCATAGCACAGCATCAAAATGGCGTCTACATATGACTCACATTACAAGCAGTGTGCTGTTATTGAATCCTTGTGTGCAGAAAAGGAAATTGTGGTGAACATCAGAAATTAAATGTTTGCAGTGTATGGTGATGCTGCAGTTGATATGAGTACAGTTGGGCAATGGGTAAAGAAAGTTACAGCCTCAAGACATGCCGAAACAGAGCTCCATGATCAGCCACACTTGGGATATCCTGTCACAGCCATTGCTCCAGACATGCTGAATCATGTGGAAGCCATTATTTGTGCTGACCAGTGCATCACAACTCGACAATTGGCTCTACAGTTGTTGGTCAGCATTGGAAGTGTGTCTGCAATGATTGAGACTCTCGGATATTCAAAGAGGTGCTCATAATGAATGCTCACAGTGGACCATAAATCAAAGAAAGTCCATTTAATCTGAATTGTTGGAGCATTCTGAGACTGAAGGAGAGCCCTTTCTGTCTTTTGAAGATAAGAGCGTCAGTCATGCAATGGAAACATGGCTACGCCTACAGGACAAGAGCTTTTACCAGCAGGGAATACGTGCTCTTCCACAACATTGGCGTATGGCCGTAGAAAGTGATAGAGACTATGTAGAAGAATAGGACATGGACAAGACATGGTGATGTATATTGCCACTGAATTCTGACTCTTAACAAACAATATGTTCTGAGAAAAAAAATGTGGGGCATTACTTATTGAACGACCCTCATATAATAACATACAAAAGAAAGTTTACATGATTCACAGACAGATGGTACATAAGTCTTCCCTCCATTATGTAATCTTGATGGATTTGGCAACAGGAAGGGCATCCATCCACAATGTTAATAGTAAAATAAAATTTGTCAAATTCTAAGAAAAAAAGAAAGAAAGAAAAGAACCCTATAGTAGATGGTGTAAATGCTAGGGAAAAGAAAGAAATATTGTGGCAACCAGCAGAAGATGCTGGAGGCATGAAGGAGGCAAATCTAAAGAAATTTCAAATGTAATGTGGTGACTATTAATGAAAAATGAGAGTTTCACCCTTACATAATAGGAACACGCATTATGCAAAATTGTTTGGAAATGTGAGGTGGTATGAAGGAAAATAAAATTCCGTACCATCAAAACTGTTCTCAGCAGTCCTGGGGTATGTTTTTAGATTCTTAAACTGGGGAAATGTAGAAGGAATACCTGCCCTAAACCACCATTGCTTTTCGCCCTTGAGTTTTTTGATAACATTATACAGTTTTCCTTTAGTCCAGATAAATTCATAAATTAATTTGTACCATTGATTAATAGACTTATAATAATTAATAGAGTTTGAAATTAGGACAGAAAATCAATTACAAAAAGACTAAATTAATATATAACTTCACTTCTAAAAGAAAATTGCAGAAATTAACTACAAAATCATAGAACTAGTTGATGAGTTCCTGTAGTTATAGTAGTTGAAGACAACTGTGGGATGGATAAGAAAAGAAATAAGCAGAAACGTAAAACTGGCCTTTAGTGCTTTTAGTAAACTGAACAGTTCTCAAAACTAAGCTTCTGGTGAGTCTAAAACTTAAATTTAATTTTCACTATGTTTTGCCAGTTTTGGTTTATAGTGGTGAGAAATGAAACCCATTCAAAAGTGGAAGGTTAATCAATTAGGAATAAATGATGACTAACTGACAGCCTCAGCTGCCGACAGGTGCTGTTGATATACATCGATGTGGACAGCTGAAAATGTGTGCCCCGAGCGGGACTCGAACCCGGGATCTTCTGCTTACATGGCAGATGCTCTATCCATCTGAGCCACCGAGGACACAGATGAATAGAGCGACTGCAGGGACTTATCCCTTGCATGCTTCGCGTGAGACTCACATTCCCAACTGTCCACAATTCTACATATGTATTGTACCTTATAGACATTTGCCCACCCACTCATTACTCCCGCACGCTTTGGCGATTTCCGTAAGAGTTTGGGCAACCTGTACGCATTTGCACAGACGTAGGTCAATGGCTGGGTAGCCTTTAACTATATATATATATATATATATATATATATATATATATATATATATATATATATATATATATATATATATATATATATATATATATATATATATATATATATATATATATATATATATCTGAAGACAGTAACTTGTTCTCGAAAGAACAGTTACTGTTGATGACCATGCAGCTTTTCCTGGGAATAAATGACGACTAACTGACAACCTCAGCTGCCAACAGGTGTTGTTGATATACCTCGATGTGGACAGCTGAAAATGTGTGCCCCAACCGGGACTCGAACCCAGGATCTCCTGCTTACATGGCAGACGCTCTATCCATCTGAGCCACCGAGGACACAGATGAATAGAGTGACTGCAGGGACTTATCCCTTGCACGCTTCCCATGCGCAAGTTATGAGTGGGTGGGCAAATGTCTATAAGGTACAATACATATGTAGAATTGTGGACAGTTGGGAATGTGAGTCTCATGGGAAGTGTGCAAGGGATAAGTCCCTCCAGTCGCTCTATTCATCTGTGTCCTCGGTGGCTCAGATGGATAGAGCGTCTGCCATGTAAGCAGGAGATCCTGGGTTTGAGTCCCGGTCGGGGCACACATTTTCAGCTGTCCACATCGAGGTATATCAACAACACCTGTCGGCAGCTGAGGTTGTCAGTTAGTCATCATTTATTCCAAGGAAAAGCAGCACGGTCATCAACAGTAACTGTTCTTGCGAGAACAAGTTACTGTCTTCATATATATATAATTAGCAATAAGTCTGGAGGTGGCCATCATCGAATAGTGGATGTCAAGTGGCTGATGAAAATGACTGTGGCAATGATAAGGATTGTCTGCTGTGAAAATAATATTGGAGCATAATATGAGTGCTCGCCAACCTGTTAGCAATTTATTAGTGTAATCCAGAGTATTTCAATACCCATTTTCTGTTAATAAGTTAAATCAGTACTTTATTGGTATGGACAAGTATGCTGAAGTTTTACAAGCTGGTGGCCAATGACAGTTTGTGACGAAGCAAGCTGGGATACTTTCACTTCCCCTCTTTTTTTTACCATCTGCCTCCTTAAATTCGTTTTTCACTTTTAACTAATTACCATTAACATATGTGAATATAATCTGCATTTTCATAAAAGAGAAAGGTTGACTCTCAGTTTTAAAGAATATAACACCAGATCTAATTTTGTGCTTAGTTTTAGGTATGTAATTGATTTTCTAATTTATTTTGACTATTCCTAGTTAGTATATTTCATCATAGGGTGAAATCTGTGATTGTTTCGTAACTTAAATTCTATTGTTGACATATAAACATATATAAATTCTGTACTAATTGTAAACATTTGGAAGATGAAATGCTAATAATCTTAAAGTATCCATTTGGCTCTCTTCGAAAACATGTTAGCAAAGCCAGCCCTTAATTAATTGCAAAGTATTTATCAGTTTTGTCAAAACTATTGTTCACATAACTATATCTGTTAATTTCATCATTTAAACAAAGAATTCAGCCTAACTCTTATATGAGAACAAACTGCTAAAAAGAACCAATTTTTCGATGTATTCGGTTAATTTAATGAGTTAAGTTTTAACTGTAGTTTCTGTAAATTTAACTTAGACAATGTATAGTTTCAGTAGCTATTATTGTGAGGATATATAAGGGCACAATTTTTGGTCATGAGACAGTCAGTCCATGGCGGAGTTTCAGATGAAAAACCTGTGTTGGTTAGAACAACAACAACGCTTCATCTTAACTGTGGAATAAGTGTTACACAATTAGGCTGTGTGTAAAAACAATGACAGCGTCTGCTCCATATGCACCTTTCTATTCTTCAAGAACTGTGAACTTTGTGGTTAGGTTTTAACTGCTTGTAGATGTTCAACAGTAAACTATTGTTGTACTATGTGGATGTTCACCTGCTACCTATTAATGAGACTTATTAAAAGTTAAGCAATAGTGAACTGGCTATGTTAAATGTGTATATGGGGGGTTGTGAAAAGTGAAAGTAAAAGACTGTGAAACGCAACTGTGCATCTGTCAGCTACATCATTTCAAGTGGGCAGTATTGCACCTCCACACCCTATTTTTTCAGCCAGTAAATCGACACCAAGGACAACAAACGAAGAAACAAAGCAGGCGACCACCATTACAAGTTATGCCATATGTACCTACCGGAAATAAGTAATAAGGAGTAAGAATCAGCTGTTTAATCAATGAAGCGTACAGGTTGATACAAGTATGATGAACTGTCAAGTTGGCTAATGAAAAGCAGTACATCATACAGTTGTGCACTACTTAGTTACTTGTGTCGTCAGTTTGGATCAACAGCAAAAACAGTTTATTATTTTGTGGTAAGGCACAGACAGTGCTAAGTGATAAGTTGAAGATAGTGTGAATTTTCTTTGTTTAAACAAAACCATTTGACTGTGTGGAATATTCAATATTTATGCACAGTCTGAAGCATTATGGAATTAAATACTGCAGCATTTACAGAAGAACATTAAACACAAAACATTTTTCATTTTGGATAACACTTCCTTCACCATACTTTTAAAAGATGTACGTTATTTTATAGATTCAGTTTCTTATAGGTTTTCAGTATAACTGAAAGAGGTAGGAGATAAAAAACAGATTTTTCAAATTGAAAGGATTCTGTGTGACACATTCATTGTATCTTGCAAACAAAATCATCACAGTATCTTAGAGCCTTCTCCCACTATATTCTATTACTTATATGCAGGCCTCATATTTTAATTTGTTTGTAATCACTGTGCGAGTTATGTAAAAGCTAACCCATTTCATAATCAGTTAGCTTTCTTAGGATGGTCTCATGAAACATGAGAAAAATATAAAACAAATTACAGCTTTACACCTACCAATTGTTTGGCAGTAAACTAACTCTAAATTAAGTTTACAATCCTTCATTTGCATTGTCTGTGTTGTTCTTCTTTCTTTAATTTTGCGACAAATTATTCCATGTATATACATTTTAGATCCTTCCACACACATAATTTCAGAGTACAATATAAGGAATTACAGAGTTCAAATTTGTGATGGTATTTGTCTTATGGGCATTAGGGTGTGATTGAAGGTATATTTCTCTGCCTAATATTCTGTCTTCCAATGTTGGAGATATCATTAGAGGCTGTGACAGCTGAGAAAGCAGTTACAAACTCAAAAAAAAGCACATAAACAACTTTAACTGAAAAGAAAAAGGTTTGAAATTACACATTGGTGTGGTGGGCAAAATGTCATACAGAATCTGGATCTCATCATACGACATGATTTTTAGGAAGCCATGGCTTTGATAAAGTAGCTGATTAATATATACAATACCAGAATAATACTGAGAGATGAGAAGTAACCCCTAAGTTGTTTTTTGGAGGGGTTAGCAATACCAGGAATGGATACAATGGCCTGAGAAATCTGCTTTGGGCCAGGCTGGTGAGGTAATTATGTCCAGTGGATGCTGAGGTGAGGATGGTGGTGTATTACATTAAAGAGTCTACATCTGAACAATATGCTGACATCAAATGGCCAGGCTGTATGGGAGGGATTGTTTGACTTAGAAATGATGGTAACTGTCAGAATGTAAGAACTGTTGTTTGCTAGTAGGTTTAATGTGAAGAGAACTGTGTTGCTGAGCCTCAGTGAGGATGAGGTCAACATAAAGAAAAGCGGCATGGGATTTGGAAGAAGACCATATGAAATTTAATTGGAAGAATGTATTCATAAATTCCAAAAATGTTAACTGTCCAGGCTCAGGATGAGTCCATGTGGGAAGGATGTCATCAATGTATCTAAACCAAACCAGGGGCTGAAGGCTTATGGATCCCAGGAAGGTACCCTCCAAGTGAGTCACTGGCACTAAAAGCATCCACATTTCTTTAACCTTTATGTGTGTTTTCTCCTGCTGCTGCTTGGGACTAAATTTTTTTATCCATCCAATTATATTATATAAATATTATCAGACATTTATCTCCACTATTATATACAGGCCTCTTTCAAACTTCTCCATACATTACTATCATCAGAATTTTGGATCTACATTTGTGCTGCTTGTTTCCTTATGTTATCAGTCTTCCATTAGATTGGTCTGTAGGTTTTTTCATATTATGAGATGTGTGACCCAGAATTTCCTTAGTTCCATTCTCACCATTTGCACAGTTACTTCTGAATAGAAAATACATTTTCCCAAATGAAATTTAAGCAATTTTTATTCGCCTGCTTATTTCTTGAAGAATCCATCTGCTTGTTAATTTCAGCTCAACTAACTGTACAAATTTGTTGTTTCTATAACTTTGTTAATAATCTTCACTATTATCTTTATAAGACAAATGGAAATGTCGTGTGGCTAGGGCCTCCTGTCGGGTAGATCGCCTGGTGCAGGTCTTTCGATTTGACGCCACTTCGGCGACCTGCGCGTCGATGGGGATGAAATGTTGATGATTAGGACAACACAACACCCAGTCCCTGAGCGGAGGAAATCTCCTACCCAGCCGGGAATCGAACCCGGGCCCTTAGGATTGACAGTCTGTCACGCTGACCATTCAGCTACCGGGGCGGACTATCTTTATAAGATACAGGTTATACATTATCCTCTTCTTGTTTTAGTTAATCTTTGGTCTAATGGTATACCTGCTGTGTTTATTTCCTACATCTTTATCTGCAGTTATTATGTGCAAACTGAAGACTGTCCAGATAAGATCCATTTATGTATATTCCTTCTTGATCTCAGTTACATGATTTGAAAACCTCTTCCAAGGGTGGCACAAACAGTGTTGGGCAAGTGGACTCATTTCACCTAATACTTTTCTCAATTTTGATCATTATATTTGCTTGATGTAATTGAGTGGAAGTTCTAACCTTGCTGTGCATGTCATTCAACAAACTGATGTCAGTGGTTTGCATTTTTTTGTTCTGCAGTGCTGCTAGCTTAATTTCTTACAGTCTGTGAGCCCCATATAAAGAAGTAACTGATGTGCATTGTTGACAGCTTGAAGATGGCCAATTGTGCTACACCTACTTTTGAAATCAGCTTATGTTGCCTGTTTAAAGTCTGAAGTTTTTGTATAAATTATTAATAAGGATTTTTTTTTTTAAATTCTGTATCCCACTGACAAAAGACATATGGGCCTATAGTTATGAGTATCTTCAATTCATGTAAAATATTGGATGGTTGTAATTAAAGTGCAGCTTCTGATGGATGTCCAGAGCAAGCTGTAATTGTTATATGGCAGCAAAATTTGTTAGATATGCTAGTGTGTTAAATGTGGAACTGATTTCTGCTGAAAAAATAGTTCAAGTTTTGGCCAACAGGTGTACATCGGGTGCTGTGAATGTAAGAAAGATGTATAGAAATTTTTCCATTGTAATGGATGAAGAACAGGATGTGGGCAGAAAATGTCAAAGAAGTGACAAAGGCAGAATGCTGATTTTATTACTAACCATCTTCCATGAAAACAGTGGTTTACACACACACACACACACACACACACACACACACACACACACACACATAGAGAATCACTTGGTCTCAATAATGTGCAGACATCACAGTACACCTGACAGTCCCTATGGGTGTATTCTCTTCGTAGAAGAATGGACCGAATAAAGGTGCTAGTGAATCCACACTACACAGTCACACACAGTGAGTACAGGGTCTCTTCATGCACAACACATGGTTTAGCAATACCCCAAATTCATCAGTTCTGTGTATTCACTGCACCCTGTAGTGTAAAATGTGTCTGGTCACTGCATAAAATACTGCCTGATCACATGCCATCAACTTTTCAACCCATGCCAGAAACCAAAGAGCAAATTGAGAACACTGCTGTAGATTGTGAGGTTTCATGTGCTGCACCATCTTTATCTTGTATGGTTACCAGTGTAATAAACCTGCAAAACTTTTTTTAGTGTTGACCATGGGATAGGAAATTCTTGTGACACTGCATGAGCACTAGCACTATCTGGAGCACTTGCTGCAAGATCAGTTACAGCAACAGCAACCTTGTCAATAATTTTCACCAGCATAGGAAGCCTTACATTTCCAGGTACCACATCAAGGTCACACAGGTTTTTGAATTTCATGATCATCTTTGTTAAACCATTTAATGACATAGGGCATCTCCTCAAACCTTTCATCCAGTGGTCCTATCTCAGTGCATCACTGTAAGTGGTGCTATTCACATAAAACAGTTTCACTAAAAGCACATGGTCGCTCTTCTCTGTAACCAATGTTCACTCATATAATGGCTTGTCAAATGACACTGTCAATGTCATATTGCCATACAAACAGTGCACAGCACCAGATTTGCACCTGGTGGCCAAAACTGAAATAATTTTTTTTCCAGAGTAAATTGGTCATGCATTAATGTATGCATATCTACCAAGTTTCACTGCTATATGATAACCACAGCCCACACTGGACCTCTGTGAGTAGCTTCACTTTCATTATAAACACTTGACACAACAATTATGGTATTGATCAAATTATATGATGACATCCTTATAAAGAGACACATATAGATATTTGTGCAAGTTTTGCTTTGAACACCTTTCCCTTTTCTTTTATAATATCTGCAGTTATTCCATTATTTCCAGGGGTTTTTCTTCTTTTGTTGTTTCCATTTCATGCACAATGTTTCAGTCACTAACCCAGCCACTTACTCCAGGTGCTGTGGGTTTTACAGCATATGAAGAAGATGACTGGGTCAGTTGTTGAAATATCATGCATCGAATGGAAACAACAACTTGGCAGAGCACCCATGTGTACACCATTAATCAGTTACACTGAGAAAACCTAAGAGATATTATATGAGTCTTTGTTTCCTTTAGTGTATTATGTAGAGTTTTGAAAACATCATTGAACCCCATTAATATGATCTAAAGGTTCATCATCAAAGAGTCATCTGATACCTTGACTGATGTGATATGATGTCTACCCAATATAACTATCTGTTTTGTTTTCTTCATAGTTTGGATGCATTTGACTGTTCTCCTTGTAATCTTCTCTTTATACTGTCTGACATCTTCTCATGAATGTTTCTGAATATTTCAGTGTAGTTAATTCTCTCTGTCTTTTGTTATCATTTACTCTTTATTCTTTTCTCTTCTCCATCAACTATCAGACTGTCTGCTGTAAAATACTCCCATAACTACACAGGGGAAATAAAATGAAACAAAACTTTTATCATTCCAAGAGACCAGCATTGTTACTTTATCTTCATAAAGTGAACTACTTGTATTTTGTATTTGTTAAACAATTGAGAGTTCCTATTTTAGAGAGAGAGAGAGAGAGAGAGAGAGAGAGAGAGAGATGTGACACAAAAGCCTATTCTAATGATTTGTGCCTATCTGTGAGTTGTGTTGTCACTCAGCTGTTAATATGGCTTCAATATGATGAACTGTAAATAAATAATTTGAGTACTTCCCATAGAGATTTTGACTTTATTATTGCCTAGGCCATCAATACAAATCAATGATTAGCTTGAACCACACCCTCTGCTTGGTACACTCAGTTAGTTGGTTAGTTTCATGTTCCATAGACTAATCATAGTTATGTTAAATGAATCATTTTACATTCACATTACAAATTAATTTGTAAATATGGTTATATGCAGAACATTTATAATTTTTCCCATCTATAAAAGGCATTTTGTTCTAATTACATTGTCACCTATCATATAAATCTATCATGCCATTTTCACACATATTATTATTAAAGTTATTACTAACTGTCCCTGGCCACACATTGCTATGGTTCAGTCTGGTTAAATGGAAAAGAAAGAAAAGGCAAAGCACACATTTCCAATATGCATGCGAGCTGCATATACATCCTAATCTCTTGGGTTCCTCCTCCTTGCCCCTCTTCTCACCATCACCTTCTCCCCCTTCTCTCTGTTCATCTTCTCCTTTCTCTCTCAGTCCCTTCCAGCCCACTCCCTCTCACTGTCTCTGTGTCCATCACCTGCTCTACTTCTCTCTGTCCATCTTCTACTCCCCATCTCCATCTCCACATTCTCACTCTCTCTCCCTGTCTCTCCATCCATTACCTCCTTCCCCCTGTATCTGCCCATCTTCACCTCCCCCATTACTCCATCTCTTCCTACCCCCCTCTGTCTCCCCCTCTCTCTATCCAGCTCATTTTTTCCATTTTATTTGTCCCATTTCCTCCAATCGCTCTGTCCATCTCCTATTGTACCCCCTCCCCCCCTCCCATGACCTAGAGGCTTTTTTATTGTTACTGAAAATTCAGATCGCTGTTGCACTTGCCATATGTGACTATTCACAAGCACCTTTATTCATTCTATTCTTCTTTTAAGAGAATATGTGGCGGCAGCACCATCCAATGCACGAAGGGCTGAACTACGGCACTGCTGACACAAGTAGGGGCAGCTGTACCGTTACGCCGAATTTTGGCAACGGTGCGTGGCACACCGGACCGCACGGGGACAAAAGCAGGCGGACAGTGCGAGCTAGTCGACGTGACGCGACACACGTCTCTCAGTTCTCCTGCCGCGGACCACATGTGTTGAGTCAACGTGACTCCACCGTAAATGCGTATGCATGGTCGTAAATGCAGTCACCGTTCTGCAGTGTGCACCGTACTGTTAAAGCGTCTTTCGCTCCTCTTTGCGGACATTACGGCACCCCCGGTCGCTCCAGGAGCAGAACATTCAGTGACGCAGCCTTTTGTCTCGCTCGGTCCACGCAGTCGCGCCACGGCTCATCACTGGAGTGTATACCCTCTGGGATCGGTGATCAAGCCGTGCCGCCAGTGCAATACACCTATATGGACGGACAAAAGCGATAAATGGTATTTGTCATTTATTGTAACGGTAGGAAGAATAAATGTGTCCTGTCCCGAAACTGCTTTAGTCGTTTTTTGTCACCAAGCCTCTCCCTTGAGCATAGTGCGTGGGCGCGGCGATAAAGCCGGTTCACTGCACGTGAGTGACTGTAAGCGGAGATACCACACGTACCCGCTTCAAATACATCCAGAGAGGCTGTCTGGTGTACCATATCTGCATGTTATCGAGACCATGTGATTCTGACTTTCGAAGAGCATAACTCCATGTGTGTGTGTGTGTGTTTGTGTGTGTGTGTGTGTGTGTGTGTGTGTGTGTGTTTGTGTGTGTGTGTGTGCCTGTGTAAACCACTATTTTCATTCAAAATGGTTAATAACAATCATAAGCTGATGAGCCATAAATATGTGTATGTATGCGTGTGTCCAAACATTTATTACACTAACATGTAAAAATTTGAAGCAAATTGCTCAAGTACTTTCTGAGATTTTTGGTAATGTTTTCCCTTTACATATGACAGATTTATTTATTTATTAAGAAAATAGATAAACAACAACATGCAAGTATTTGAATACAAACTTGTATGTAAAATTCAAAGAAGTTATATATATATTTAAAAAATAGGTATACAAAAACATGCATGCATTCAAATGCAAAGGTATGTCAAAATTTTGAAGAAACCAGTGAAGAACTTTACAGATTTTAACATTTTGACAAACGATTATTTACGTTTTTATATAGAGTTCCCCCAATAATTATTACATATAGATTTATATATTACATATGTCACTCCAGCAGGTACATAAAAACATGCACTTATTCGAATGCAATGTTGTGTCAAAATTTCAAATTAATCAGGGAAGAATTTTCAGGGGTTTACGATTTTGAACAAATGAACTTTTACACTTTTATTTATAAATGTTCATTTGTTCAAAAACTTAGTCCCTTGAAATTTTGAGACAATGTTGCATTTATTTATTTATTATTCGAATATCCTTCTCATTGTGTCCTGTAGATCTGCTCTTACTTGGGGTTCTGGGCAGTTTTTCTGAACTTTACTCCTTTTTCTAAACCTCACCAGTTCTTTTTCTTCACTCTTCTTCCTTCAACCCTTCTGTCAGAAGAAGAACCACTGCCTCCAGAAACCTACAGACTTAAATACCTTCCTATGAGCATTCTCCTGCCACTGCTGGGTGAATAGATTTTTTATCTGTTCAATTACCTTATATTTTCAAAAGCGATTATTTTTAAAGATGTTAGCAAAGATCTTATATTCATTTATTCAAAATCTGAAATCTCTGAAAGTTCTTCACCAACCACTTTGAAATTTTCACACAATATTGCATTCAAATATGTGCATTTTTATATACCTATGATAGTGTCATGTGGTATATTTTACAGTTTTATTTATTATATATCTAATATATGTTTATTTATACCCATATGGCACTCCTGTAGTTTTATAATAACATGCAGAATTTCAAAGCAGTCAGTAAAAAAAAAAATTCAGAGATACATGATTTTGAACAAATGAACATTTATACTTTTATTTTTAGACATTATTATTAACCAGAGTCATACTTGCTTCTATTAAATAAGATTACAGTACACCCCAATAAGTTAATGAAGGATTACAGCTGATGATTAAATAAGATTACAGTACACCCCAATAAGTTAATGAAGGATTACAGCTGATGATTCACCTTTTAAACCTAATAACTTGATCTTATAACAATAATGGAAATTCCTGGTTGGAGCAATACATAAAATAAGGAAAAGGCAGTGTGTGTATTATTGCCAGAAAAAAGACCTAGTGCTCAAAAGCTCATGTGAATATTGTTTTCTGTGTTATTGTGCTCTATGCACTGATCTGCTACAGCGGAATAGTTTCCTTTCCTTTATTTTAAACTGATCTTATAAAGCACTTCTTCATTTAATCTCATTTCCTGGAGTATGATTACCTTGCAGCTGATATTATGAGTATCGTCCTTATGAAGTGTGTTATCAACCAATTGTGTACTACTGCTGTTGCAGTACGCTGCAACTCGAATGGGAAATTTTGAATAAACCAAGGAATCTAATAATTGCAAGAGCTATTGTTTCCTTGTGTTTCAGGATCAACTTCTTAGTAACTGTGCTCTGCTGAATACTACCACAAAACTTACCTCTGACAACATTTGCTTAATTTCAGTGTCTGGTATGTCAGGCTGTCCTAATGTAGCAAATGTTAGCCTTAGGTCTTTAGAACTAATCACACCATCTTTATCCAGGTCAAACAGTTGAAATGCCTGAAAAGATAGACACATAATAGAGTGAAACATTGATTGTATAGTTGTGTGATCATATTTTGAACTACTGAAAGAGACATGTGCAGGTTTTCATAAACTGTTAGAAAAAAAGATGCAACAAGACTTTATACTAGTTAGTAAAACACTTTTTATTGTTGCATAAAACATTTAGTCTGGATAATCTTTATTTAATACTCTCTCCAAGATATAATGTCTTTTCCAATATGACAATTGTTGAATGACAAAGAGAACTGTGAGCTCAAGCATTTGTCAGTTAGGTGGAAGTGTGGCCAATAATTCCAGTCTCTTATACTGTTACTGAATGTGTAATCCATTATAATATAATATTTTGTAAAAAAATGGACAGTGCCAGTAAATTTTTATTGAATATTCAGTCAGTCTCTATTAAAACATTATGAAGCTAGCTTTAGTTTTGTACACTTTACTCAGTTGTAGCTATTTTGGGAAAGTTTGCGTGAATGATCTACCTGAAATATTGATACTGAACACTGATGTCTCCTGACATTATGCAGAATCCAGAATCTGAAAATGACATTGTTAATCTTAACCATGAAAATGAGAAGGAAAGACTCCTCATCATCTCGTCCTGTAAGTCTCCCCTGACCCAGGATTCTGGATGACTTTTCTAAACTCTACCCCTTTTCTTAAACCTCTCCAGTCCTTTTCCTTAGCTCCTCTTCCTCCCCTTCAACCCTTCTGCTGGAAGAAGGAACCACTACCTCCAAAAGCTTGTGTAAGTAACAGCAACAAAACATTTTTTTAATGTGTGTGTTCCCTTTCCACCACTTGATGAGTAGATCTTATTAAATTATATGGCCAAAAATTGATTATTTTCGTTGTTAACAATGAGAATGTTTTATAAACATAAATAAAAATTCTTAAAAAGTGTTTGTGCTACTTTCCTCAGCAAAATTAAGTAAAAGTGCAATTTAGTTAGTTATTACTTAACATGTGCACCTGGAGAAGAGAGTTCTCACACAGTTGCAGCAGAGCAAGTTGAGAATGTGTGGGAAGTAGTCAATAAGTGAAACTGAAAAGCAAGCAGAAAAGGTATACTACAGCAAATATCTGTCAGAAGTGTTGTGAGATACCATTTAATGTTCAAACCATTTTGATTATGATTGGTACAGGCTCTTTACACAAGTAGAAGGTAATATGTATAGATTTTTCTGAAAATTTGCTCCAGAAGCTGTAAGGGGGTGACACGTTTCTGTCATATACAGCTTTTAGCAGCAAGTTAACATTCCACTTATGTACCAAAGTAATTAGACACAACAAGAAAATGGTTCCACCATCCCAGTGATGTTCTCAGGAGCAGAAGAACAGCCTTCAACATCAAATAACTGTCAATACAAATGCGATGATACTGCAAATACTACTCTACCAGATGCACAAACACAGACAAAAATAACAAAAGCAACTGCACAACCCATTTAAAAAAAAAAAACCGTTAAGCAACCATTAGCTTCTCCAGCAGAGAAAGAGACTCCCACAGCAACAAAAACTGTCAATTAACAATCAGTTTTTACACCAGCAATAAAAAAAGAGACACCAACAGCAACCAAATCAGTCAACCCGTCATAAGTCTCACCAGCAGTGATAAACAAGATGACACCTACAGCAGAGAAAACAGTGGTCAACAGAAGAACTATTCTTCCTCATCCCAGATTCAATGATTTTTTTGTGGTCAGGACTGAAGAGGAAAAAGCTGCCACCCATTCAGCTGCAGCAAGTAAGGTAGAACCAAAAATTTCTCAACAGTGTTCAGTACTTTCTGGCTCTTACAATCAGCAAATTTACTTCCACAATGTACAAGGACTCAGAAACAAAGTGAGTGAAATAGAAATTTTAATAAATAGTAACAGTGAATTATCAAATATGCAAATACTATGTATTACTGAGCACTTAATGAGCTGTTCTGAAATTGAATGTGTTATGATACCACAGCTCAAACTGATAAATCATTTCTCAAGGAAAAAATTCAAGTGTGGAGGGAGCTGCATATTTGTAAAAAAACAATGCTATTGCTCTACCACTGGACATACGCAACTCTCACAGCATTGAAAAAGACGTAGAATTATCGGGTATAGAAGTCACTGAACATTGTATTTACTTAATATCAGTAAACAGATCACCCTCAGGCAACCTAAACTGTTTCTATAAGAACTTGGCCTTAGTATTAGAAAATCTAACTAAACAGAAATCCTACAGAATTGTAAACTGTGGCGATTTTAACACAGATTTCCTAGTAGAAGATAGTGACCATGTAAACTTCAAAAACTTTGGATCTCTACAATCTGGAACTAAAGGTTAAATCTCCAACCAGAATAACCAACCGCAGTGAATCTTGTCTTGACCAATAGCTACTAACACAGAAGGCACAGCATGCTCTGTAAAGCTAGGATTCTCTGACCACAATGTCCTAATTATATGGACACCAGTAAGCAAGCCCCCTCAAAAAAGCTTACAACACAAACTAGAAATTTCTGTCAAAGCAATATCCACACCTTTCTGTCCCACATGCAAACAGAAAACGGCAGGATATATATCAGTCTCAAAATGTAGATGACAAATTTGAGACTTTTCTAAATACCTTTAGTTATTATTTCAACTACCACTTCCCCTTAAAAACAAAAAATGTTTCCAATAACAGTAAATTTCTCCAAGTGGATGACCCCAGGTATTATCACCTCAGCAAAAAGAAAAAGAGAACTCTTCAACCTGAGCAAGACCAAATTTGGCAATACTGAAAAATTTAAGAATTACTTTACCAAAAATAAAAAAATCTTTAGAAATGTAGTTAATGCAGCCAAAAAGCTGCAAAATGATAACATGCTCAAATTATCAGCTACCAAAAGTAAATGCATGTGGAAAATCATTAATACAGATATTGGCAGAAATCAACAGCTGACAAGTAATATGAACCAAAAAATAAATGGAAAATCAATCACAAACAAAAAAGAAATAGCAGATGAATTTCACTCATATTTTATTAAAAATGTTGAAAGTCTCACAGACCACCTTAAAAATAATCATCTCCCAAACTTAGTACAAAACAACTGCACCAACACACTGTTCTTATTACCAACAACAGAGGCAGAAACAGAAAAAATTATTCATACAAAAATTAAGAAAAAATCCTATGCAGGACAAGATCAGATCCCCTGCTTTCTTCTCCATAACTGCAGCAACCTCATAAGTAAACCACTCACATAAGAAACTCTTCATTCCTCAACGGCATATTTCCTAATAAACTCAAGACTGCAAAAATCATACCCATTCATAAAAAGGAAGTTAAGATGAAATCAGCAATTACAGGCCAATAGCAGTACTCTCAGTATTCAGCAAAAATTTGAATATACTATGGCAGACAGACTAAATTAATTTCTGAAAAAAAGAAATGCCATATCACCTGCTCAGTTTGGTTTCCAAGGAGGAAAAACCACAACTGATGCAATACAGCAACTCCTAGATTACACCTTAACACTAGTAGACAAGAAGCTTGCAGCCATAGGTATTTTTCTTGACCTAACAAAGGCATTTGATATGGTCAGTCACAATATACTGCTCCAAAAAATTTGTTCGCATGGAATAAGGGGCACTGGCCATGACTGGTTTAAAAGCTACCTCAAAGACAGAAACCAATATGTCCAAATGAATGTAACCGATTGACCAGGAATTGCTAATACTGTACTACACAAATCACAGAACATGGAGTTCCCCAAGGCTCAGTGTTGGACCCTTATTATTCTTACTTTATGTAAATGACCTCCTCTTAAATTTACACAATAACAGAACCTTCCTCTTTGCTGATGATAACACAATTATGATATCTGACTCAAATGAACATCTTTAAGATGCAATAAACAGGAGCACAGCACGCCTAAACTCACAGACTACTCCTAAATATAAAAAAAGACAGCTGGTATTACTTTCCACACAGTCTAGAATAAAAACCCACCAGTACCAAATATATCACTGAGTGATGATAAAATCAACTATGTAAAGGAAACCAAATTTTTGGGGGTTACCATTACTGACACACTTACATGGAAAAGTCATATTGATATAATCTGCACCAAATTGAGTAAAGTATGTTCCATGATTAGACAAATAAGGAATATTGTTAATACCAACACCCTCACATCAATGTACTATGCTCTTTTCTACTCTATATTAAGCTATGGAATTATCTTTTGGGGCCGCAGTACAGAAGCAGTGATTCTGTTTAAACTACAAAAAAAAGTAGTTAGAATAATATTATTCAGACAGCAGAAAGAATCTTGTAAACCACTGTTCCAGAATCTGAACATATTATCCCTCCCATGTCAGTACATACTGGACCTACTATGTTTCACCAAGAAAAATATTAGCAACTTAGATATAAACTCAGACTGGCACCAACATGATACAAGGTCAAAGAACTCTCTACGAGTAATTCCTCATTCAACAAAACTATACAGTAAAGATGTCAAATATATGAGAATAAAACTCTACAATCATCTGCCAATACCAGTGAAGAACATTACATAAGTGAAGGATTTTAAAGTAAAACTATGGTCACTCCTAATTAAACACTGCCTCTACAGCATACAGGAATTCCTCGAAAACAACCTGCTTTAAGGAACTGCTATAAGGAACACCTCAACAAAAACATCAGCTAATGAATCCCAAACTACTGACCTTACATAACATAACTGAATGTAATTAATATAATAGAGGGAAACATTCCACATCGGAAAAATATATTTAAAAAACAAAGATGCTGTAACTTACCAAAAGAGAAAGCACTGGTATGTTGATAGACACAAAAAAATACACAAATACACACACAAATATTCAAGCTTTCGCAACCCAAGGTTGCTTCATCAGGAAAGAGGGAAGGAGAGGGAAAGATGAAAGGATGTGGATTTTAAGGGAGATGTTAAGGAGTCATTCCAGTCGTGGGAGCGGAAAGACTTACCTTAGGGGGTAAAAAGAACAGGTATACACTCGCACACACACACACATATCCATTCACAAATATACAGACACAGGCAGACATATGTAAATGCAAAGAGGTTGGAAAGAGATGTCAGTCGAGGTGGAAGCACAGAGGCAAAGATGTTGTTGAATGACAGATGAGGTACAAGGGGCGGAAACTTGAAATTAGTGGAGGTTGAGGCCTGGTGGGTAATGGGAAGAGAGAATATATTGAAGGGCAAGTTCCCATATCCAGAGTTTTGATAGGTTGGTGTCAGTGGGGAGTATCCAGATAATCATGACGGTGTAACACTGTGCCAAGATGTGCTGGCCAAGCACCAAGGCATGTTTATCCACTGGGTGATCCTCATTACCAACAAACACTGTCTGCCTGTGTCTGTTGATGCGAATGGACAGTTTGTTGCTGGTCATTCCCACATAGAAGGCTTCGCAGTGAAGGCATGTCAGTTGGTAAATCACGTGGCTGTTTTCACACGTGGCTCTGCCTTTGATTGTGTACACCCTCCGGGTTACAGGACTGGAGTAAGTGGTGGTGGGAGGGTGCATGGCACAGGTTTTACACCGGGGACAGTTACAAGGGTACGAGCCAGAGGGTAGGGAAGGAGGTTTGGGGATTTTATAGGGATGAACCAAGAGGTTACAAAAGTTAGATGGATGGCGGAAAGACATTCTTGGTGGAGTGGGGAGGATTTCATGAAGGATGGATCTCATTTCAAGGCAGGATTTGAGGAAGTCGTATCCCCGCTGGAAAGCCACATTCAGAGTCTGATCCAGGCCCGGAAAGTATCCTGTCACAAGGGGGCACTTTTGGAGATCTTCTGTGGGAGGTTCTGGGTTTGAGGGGATGAGGAAGTGGCTCTGGTTATTTGCTTCTGTGCCAGGTCGGGAGGGTAGTTCGGGATGCAAAAGCTGTTTTCAGGTTATTGGTATAATGGTTCAGGGATTCAGGACTGGAACGGATTCGTTTGCCACAAAGAACTAAGCTGTAGGGAAGGGACCGTTTGATATGGAATGGGTGGCAGCTGTCATAATGGAGGTACTGTTGCTTGTTATAGGTTTGATGTGGACGGATTTGTGAAGCTGGCCATTGGACAGATGGAGGACAATGTCAAGGAAAGTGGCATGGGATTTGGAGTAGGACCAGGTGAATCTTATGGAACCAAAGAAGTTGAGGTTGGAGAGGAAATTCTGGAGTTCTTCTTCACTGTGAGTCCAGATCATGAAGGTGTCATCAATAAATCTGTATCAAACTTTGGGTTGGCGGGCTTGGGTAACCAAGAAGGCTTCCTCTAAGCGACCCATAAGTAGGTTGGCGTACGAGGAGGCCATCCTGGTACCCATGGCTGTTCCCTTCAATTGTTGGTATGTCTGGCCTTCAAAAGTGAAGAAGTTGTGGGTTACAATGAAGCTGGCTAAGGTAATGAGGAAAGAGGTTTTAGATAGGGTAGCAGGTGACCGGTGTGAAAGGAAGTGCTCCACTGCAGTGAGGACCTGGACGTGCGGGATGTTTGTGTATAAGGAAGTGGCATCAATGGTTACAGATTGGGTAGGGATTCCAGGAGTTTGAGAAAGTGGTTGGTGTCTTCGATAAAGGATGGGAGACTGCATGTAGTGGGTTGAAGGTGTTGATCTTCATAGGCAGAGATATGTTCTGTGGGGGCTTCGTAACCAGCTACAATGGGGTGGCCGGGATGTTTGGGTTTGTGAATTTTAGGAAGTAGATAGAAGGTAGGGGTGCGGGGTGTCAGTGGGGTCAGGAGGTTGATGGAGTCAGGTGAAAGGTTTTGTAGGGAGCCTAAGGTTCTGAGGATTCCTTGAAGCTCTACCTGGACATCAGGAATGGGATTACCTTGGCATACTTTGTATGTAGTGTTGTCTGATAGCTGACGCAGTCCCTCAGCCACATACTCCCGACAATCAAGTACCACGGTCATATTTTTGTGTGTGTTTGTGTGTGTTTTGTGTCTATCAACATACCAGCACTTTCTCGTTTGGTAAGTTACAGCATCTTTGTTTTTTTTATATATATATATAACTGAATGTAAGTTTTATTGGTATTAATGCTAAATTCTGATACAGAATAAATATAAGACCTAAGTACATTACACATGTGATATAAATATGTAATCATTTTATAGATTCATAGACATGTACCTCTTCTTATAAATGCCTAATATGTATCAAATGGCCTGTCCTATATCATGATGTGCATTTATGTACAATGTATGATTCAGAGGATCAAAACAAACAAATAAATAAATAAATAAATAGATGAAAATTGGGGATGCAGCTTTGGGAAAAATACATGGCGAACCTAAATTCGTAACTACTGAATGAAAGAAATCCTTTTTCAGATATACAGTGCTATTTGAAGCTCTGGAAAATCCATTTCCTAATGCATATAAGTTAGTTTATCCAAAGACCAGAAAATGATTTGGTTTGACAAACATTATAGAAACTGAAACCTTACGTTACAATTTGTTAACAGTATATCTCCAGTAGGATTAATCATGCACACTTGATATAATTTTATTGATGCTAAAGGAAAATTTATCACACAACTATGTATCCCCAATGTATCCCCATGAGTATTCTCACTCTTTGTGAGCTATACGCTACCTGACCACAAAGCTCAGATTCATGTAGTATAACTTCCTTATTTTGTTCTTCTGTGTTTCATTTTCTCTTTGTTCTTTCTATGTATCTAGAAATATATGTTCTGTGTATCTACAAGTGTCTACCTATGTATGATCAATTGTTGTCAGACATTCAGTATTCTCATTTTTATCCTCATTAGAAAATATGTTGGTATATGACCTTAAAGTGTGTATTTATTGTGTAAATGGTTAGCTATCTATTATTCAGAAGCCACTGTGCAGTTCCTTTGTTGTTCATTTAACATCAGTGCCTTTAATTTAATCTTGGAACATATGTAATTACAGTCTTCTATGATACAATTTTATGCATTCAGTTCTGTCTATTTTATACTTATATCATCCTTCCTGTATCCTGTGCCTACTTATTACACCAATATATTGTCATTATCATACCTTTAATAACATATGACAATTGTTTGTATGTGGGAATCACCAACAACCACCTTTCCACACAAATAAATGACCACTGCCAAATTAGGGTCAAGAACACATTTGACCATCTAGTGAAAGAACACACTGCTGAGCACAAAATACTCAATTCCAATGACTGGTTCACAACTTGTGCCATATGGGCTCACTGTACCCCCTCCTCTGTCTCCTCTCTCCATTTTCCATGAATTATGTAGATGGGAACTATCCTTACCACACTTCCTTTGCTCCTACAATCCTCCCAACCTTGATCTCCAGTAGCACCCATTCCACACACTGCATCCCAATGTCCCCCAGTTTTCTAATTTTTACACTTGATTTCCCTTTTCCTTCACTTTGCTCCCCCTCTGCACCTTCTTCCTCCTCTCACCAACTCCACCTAATACAACCCCTTACCTCTCTCAGACTACAGCACTGGTATTAGTTAAACGTGTGTGTGTGTGTGTGTGTGTGTGTGTGTGTGTGTGTGTGTGTATGTGTGTGTGTTCTGCATCAATTATCTCTGAAGAAGGACATTGTCCAAAAGGTTAGCAACGTATTTAGTCAGATTGTTTCTATGGCTATTGACCATTCAGCACCTCAACTATATGGTGAGGTGCTATTTTTATGTCTACCAGTATTTCCTAATGGTTCATAATTATTGTTTGCTTGTTTCACTATTCAGTCATCCCCATTCTGTTGATGTGTTTTTTCCTTTTTACACATCCTGGCTCTACTTTTTTGCTTCTTACAGGAAATGCATGGTCCAGTCATATTAATATGACCACCGTCTGTCTTTGATAGCAATGAACAATAACCACTCACAGATGGCAAGTGGCACCACTAGCAGTGGAAGGTATATAAGGTATTTTGGGGGGCATTTTTGGTGGGCATGGAAAACAATGCAGTCATTGTCGTAAGGTGAAAACAGAACAATTTATCTCATGTCCAAAATGGCCTGATCATTGGCTTTCGGGCCAAGGGTGGCATCATTTCTGAAAGGGCCAAGGGTGGCATCATTTCTGAAACAGCTAAGTTTGTAAACTGTTCACATGCCACCGTGGTTAAAGTATACTGTACATGGCAAAACGGCATTAGGTATCACTGGTGCCGAGGCCATGAATGACAAGGTGAACGATGGCTGCGGAGATGTAAATGGGTGAACAGACATGCCACTATTGAGCAACTGGCCACAGTGAACCAAGGACTACCAACAGTGTCTCCTCAACCACATTCAGTGGATGTTGCTGAGTATGGGTCTCCACAGTAGGCACTTGGTTCAGGTACCCATGCTGACTTCTGCTCTTCAGTGACGAAAGCTGGAATTTGTATGCCAATGCCACAACTGGATGTCCACTGAGTAGCAACAGAGGAAACACATTTTATGCTTCATTGGACAGATGGCAGTTGGCATGTACAGCATGAAAAGTCTGAGAGTAAACACCCTGCAACAATGATCAGAAGGGTCGAGGTTGGAGGGCATTCCCTGGGCAATCTTGTAATTCTGGTAGGCACAATGAATTAATACAAATATGCTTCTTTTCTTGGGGACCATGTCCAACCTACATGCAGGTTGTTTTTCCTAGGCACGATGGCATCTACCAGCAGAGCAATGCAATGTGTCACACAGCTTGTAGTGAACAAGTGTGGTTCAAAGAGCACCAGATGAGTTTATTGTACTCTCTTGGCCACCAAACTCCTCAGATTTAAACCTGAATCTCTGGGACTACCTCAATCAGGCTGTTCACGCTGTGCAACCTCAATCTAGCTCAGCTGACTACGGCACTAGAGTCAGCATGGCTCCACATCACTGTCAACACCTTCCAGACCTTCACTGCCTCTCTTTTTGCTCATCTCACTGCAGACTGCACTGCAAAAGGTGGTTATTCAGCCTTTTGATGGGAGTTCACATTAGTGTGACTGGACAGTGTATTACAGATTTCTCATATAATATTGTTATGTTTTTACCTCTAAGCATACATCCTTTTACTTGTCTTACAAATTTTATTACAGACAAATGTAGTTTTCTTTTGTCAATCTTAGCTGGAGGGCAGGGTGGAGAGTAAAAATCATAGAGGGAGACCAAGAGATGAATACACTAAGCAGTTTCAGAAGGATGTAGGCTGCAGTAGGTACTGGGAGATGAAGAGGCTTGCACAGGATAGAGTAGCATGGAGAGCTGCATCAAACCAGTCTCAGGACTGAAGACTACAACAACAACAACATCTTAGCTCCTGTGCAGGTTTCGGTTCCATACTTTATTATAGGAGTATCAATTGCTTTATAAAATTACAGCTCTGTATTCTTCCTTATCTGTCCACCAAGTCTTATGTGCGTTGTGCTACATATCATTAAAGACTTGTGTAGTTTATTACTGATGATATTTTCATCTTCTATGTGAATTTCATAGCCTAACAATGGAAAGTGTGTCACCTGTTCTATTGGGTTTTCACACATTATTATTTTAGAACATACTGGAACTTTCCACTTGAAGACCATGAGTTCAGTATTCTTTTTTCTTCTTTTTTATTGAAACTTTTAGAAGACAGTTCTCAGATATTTCACTCAGGTGTGGTATTGCAGAATGAAGATCATTTTCTGTCTGTTGAATTATTTTTGGTTGTCAGAAAAGAGTAAAGGTCTTAATTTATGTGTCATGGTGTAACTCTGATACCTTGCTTAACTTCACATATCCATTGTCATCTATGCCACCACTACAAAAAGTAAGTGAAACATTAAACTGTTTGTTTCAATCCTGTGTTCATAATGGTCCTGTTTTCTCTTTGTCTGTATTTGTTATAATTTCTATGTGATGGTATAAAACCTCTATAATTTTGTTAAATACATGGGGAACATTCATTTTTCCATGGTGTTGGAAAAAGCTTGCTTCTGTTTACTTAACTGAAATCCTTTTCACATATATAAATATGGTGTTGTGGTCTTCAGCCTGAAAACTGGTTTGATGCAGTTCTCCATGACAGTCTATCCACTGAAAACCTCTTCATATCAGCATAACTCTTGCAGCCTACACCTGCATGAACCTGCTTGCTGTAATCAAGCCTTGGTCTCCCTGCACAGTTGTTCTCCCTCATCATTTCCTACCATTATTTTAATTCACGGTAACTCATCATTGAAGAAAACTATTTGTTGTACAGACCTTTAAACAGTTGGGTAAAGTGACAACAGCCTCACAGTACAATTATTCTCTTATAAAGTTTACTGACAAAAATCACTAATAGTTCAAAATCAATAGTAACATTCAGAAATATAATATTAAAATGAGAAACTACTTCCACAATCCTTTCCTTAGCCTTGATTTGGTATGTTAGGGGGTGAGGTATTAAGATATAAAAACCTTTTAACATCTACCCAGTGTGTAAATAGTTTGATATATAATAAAAACAACTTCAAAAACAAACATGCTTGTTTCAAAGAGGAAAAGCAATATTGAAAATTGCGATTTTTTTTCAGTGTGTTCATGTTTTTCAGTGAGAAAATACATTATACTTGTAAAACTGAATTGTTCCACATCATCATTAGAGGCTGCAGTTATGATCAGTGGAACATGCAAATGTCTAAATTAACTAAACTTCTCCCCAAATTTGATTCAATAACTCTTCATATGTGAATCCCTCTAATCTTCATCATTATTCTGTAACACTACATTTCAAAAAATGGTTCAAATGGCTCTGAGCACTATGGGACTTAACATCTGAGGTCATCAGTCCCCTAGAACTTAGAACTACTTAAACCTAACTAACCGAAGGACATCACACACATCCATGCCTGAGGCAGGATTCGAACTTGCGACCGTATCGGTCGCGCGGCTCCAGACTGAAGCGCCTCGAACCGCTCAGCCACCTCGGCTGGCCATTACATTTCAAAAGCTTCTGTTCTGTCTTATCTGAACTGTTTATCTGTACTCTTATAAATACACTGGGCTCTTATTTCAGGATAACACATACATCTTCTGACAGAATAGATTAAATAATAATCAAGAAATAGGCCAAGAATTGTGTTAAGTATTACAGCAATATCAAGCCTTAAAATAAAACAAAGGATATGTGATCTGTTGTGTAGTTGGATTTGAGAGCCTCATGTTGTCAGAAGATCTCTTATATTTTCATAATGTGGCAAAGTGCACAATTCAGCACTACTGCAAGATATTTCACACTCTGTTTAGTGGACATTGGTTTGTGACCTTTACTCTAGTGACTACTTCCTGATCTGGCAAATCTGACAGACAGAGCATTTCCTAAAACAAAGCCACCATGATAAGCACTCTGTAAGATGAACTGCACAGTGGTCAGCCATAGATTGGACATATAGTATCCATGGATGGGTGGACTACTTCACCAGCATGATCTACCATGCCACTTATGTATCCCTATCCCATTTTTAGGACTCACTCTGTGGAGCAACAGGTGTCATTTTGCAAACAGAGGGAGATGTGTGGTTCAGTAGTGTCACAACCGCATACCACTTGCTGAGAATGTTTTTCGTAAAAAGTCAATTTACACCCTTAAAAAATGAAGTTTATTCACAACAAGACACACACACCAGATGCTACTAGGGGACAGTGCAAACTATAGTAAGTCCATATTATAAAGCAAAGTCCGGTCCAAGCAAATATAACACCATGGGCAGCATGGTAACACTTGTGGCATGCACTCCACTGCTCGCATCAACCCACACAGGGGCCAGAGTCATCTTGGCCTGTGCTGACTTATATGCTGGAATCCCATCAGAGGACATGCCTGAGGATCAGAACCACCTGAGTGATGGTGTCGTAGTAATGTTATCTATACTAATTTTGTGCCAGCTTCTCAGTTTCTACAGTAATTTCAAGAATTTCAAGAATTTTATTCACCATAGATCATTTTACAATGATATTGGCTTCGTCATACAAGATGTACTAGTACATACAGAATAACAAAATAAACTTCTGTCAATACAGTATAAATACATTTGAAGCATGGCAGTGTACCAAATTACAAAGGATAGCTTTTAAAAGGTAACACAACAAGCTATCTTATAATCTAATATAATATGGTATTTTATTGTTTATAGTATAAACTTTGTAATTACACACGATTAACCACAGCACAAAATAATATGTTTAACTACAGACAACTTTTACATGCTTATATTCTCCTCAGGCATCTCAAAGAATTCTTTAATGTCATAGAATGGATGATCTGACAGCCAGCTGTACCACTTAATTTTAAAAGAATTTGTATCCATAGACTGAACATGAATTGGCAGTTTATTGAACATTTTGAGTGGGTTAACTTTGTGGGAATTTCCTGTTCTCGCTAATCTGTGGCGCGGTATGTCTAAATTACCATTCACCCTGGTGTTGTGTTCGTGTATTTCCTTTCTGGCAATAAATTCTGAAATATTATTTTTAATATAGAGTACAGACACATAGATGTATAAATTTATAATTGTAAGTATTCTGAGTCTGGAAAAAAGAGGACGACAGTGCTCCCTATGACCTCTTTTACATATTACACGTATGACTTTTTTTTGTAATTTCAATACGTTTTTGATGTGAGGGGAGTGCCCCCATATAATAAGACCATATGAAATATGTGACTGGAATAGCCCAAAGTATGTCACCCTAAGGTACTCCAAGCTCACTACCTCCCTTAGTTTCAAGAGAAGGTATGCCACCCGAGATATTTTTTCACATACATGATTGACATGTTCATCCCAATATAGTTTTGAGTCAATGTGAATACCTAAGAGTTTTACCGACTTATTGCCTACTTCATTTGATGTTCCCATTAAAAGTTGTTGTGTTTTGTCAGGGTTGCATAGGAGCTTATTGGCTGCAAACCTGTCCAGGGCCTTATCTAGTGTTTCTTTTGTTAGGTTATTCAGATCTGAAATGTTCTGATGTGTGGTAAGTAGTGTTGTATCGTCAGCATAACACACAACAGGGTGAGCTATATTTTTAGGTAAATCATTAATAGCGACAATGAAGAAGAAGGGTCCAAGGATAGACCCTTGTGGTACACCTGTGCTGATTTCCATGATGGAAGAATTTAAATTTCTGACTGAAACGAATTGTTTTCGGTTACTTAAATAAGAATTTATCACAGATAAAGTGCTCCCTCTCACCCCATAAAACTCTAGTTTCCCCAGTAGTATGTCAACAGGAATGCAATTGAAAGCTTTGCTTAGGTCACATAATACCAGTGATACCATGTTATTATTTTCAAAAGCTGTTAAGGTTTGGTCAATGATTTCCAAGATGGCCCCTGTTGTGTTCTTCCCTTTTCGAAAGCCAAACTGATTGTTACATAGGATATTGTGTTTTTCAAAGAAGTTGCTTATTTGTGTGTGTATCAGCGCCTCAAATACCTTTGAGAATATTGGAACAATGGAGACTGGTCTGTAGCTTTGGGGGAGATGTTTGTCTCCTTTTTTAAAAACTGGGACAACTTTTGATACCTTGAGTGCATCTGGAAAAACTCCAAATTCTACACATTTATTAAAAATATAAGCTAATGGTTTGGCGATTGAGTGTATTGTCTTTTTAATTATGTTATTTGATAACCAATAACAGTCCATACTTTTAGAACCTGAAAATTTGGATACAGCTTTTATAACATCAGCAGGTGTGACAGCCCTCCATTGAAATGCCAGGTTAACAGGCAGTGGTGTTCCAACAAGGTTCATTGCAGATGAATTTGTTGCTTTGATACTGTTACTTATTTCTTTAACTGAGTTTAAAAAGTACTCGTTTAATTCTTCAGCATCAAGCAGAGCTGTTTCTGTGTGTTTCGGTGTATTCTCTTGTTTTATTATTTGCCAGGCTGCCTTGCATTTATTGGGAGCTCTTTCTATATAGTTCTCCACTGCTTGCTGTTTTGCCAGAAGAAGTTTAGCTTTATAGTATTTTTTGCATTTCAGATATGACCTATGAATGTTCACACTCTGTTCTGCCCCTTGGTCAGAGGCTTTTTTATGCATCTGGTACAGCATATGCAAGTTTCCTCTAATTTCTACTAGCTCTTGTGTGAACCAGTTCAGGCTTTTCTTTTTCATTTCATTTGGATATCTAATTTTTTTTACTGGTGAGCAAGAATACCATAAATCTGTGTACTTTTTAAAGAAGTTACCAAAGCTAATTTCAGCTTCCCTTTTTACAGATTGACAATTATATATAAAGTCCCAATCTGCACTTCCTAATCTATCAACAAACATATTTATGTACTCTTCCTTCTGTCTTCGTACCACTACTACTTTAGATTCTTCAGTTTTAACTGGCTGCCTCTTACAGAGGGTAAGAAGTAGTGGCTCATGATCTGCAAGTCCACTTCCTGCAAGTCTAACTGTAAAATCCTCCCTATGGAAATTCACAATAACATTGTCTATACAGGCCATCTTACGTGTGGCACAGTTATTTGTACAATAGAGGTCTAATGATCTTAGCATATTCAAAAATGTCCTAGCAACTGGTCTCTGTGTGTTTACCATTTCTATGTTGAAATCACCACATATAGCAATTCTCGTTTTACTCTTCAATATTTTTTTAATTATTAATTCACATTTTTCAATAAACAAATTTACATCACCATCTGGCGACCTGTATAGACTAACTACCACTATATTTTCATTCATTAGTTTTACACAACTAAACTCCTGATATAGCTCTGAGGAGTATGTAGATACATCAATTCTGGAAAACATTATTCCTTCTTTGACAAAAATTCCCGCCCCACCATTCTTTCTCTGTTTTCTACATATCATGTCTCCCACAACATACCCTGTTAACCAGTGCTCAGATACACATATAACATCTACATGCTCAGTGTTCATAAATGTTCTAATTCTAAAATTTTATTTCTAATACAACATATGTTAACTTGTAGAAAAGTAAGTAGTTTGTCTCTGCCTGTATTCCTCTGAGAGCAATTTGACTTTATATTTGAAGTTGTAGGTTCCGTTAATGTCTTTAATCTTGATGCACTGTGATCATGTGTGTTATGATAGTCACATACCTGTTCATCCACTTCGTGACTCACTTTGTTAACTGCTTTCGTCTGTGAAACCACTGCTGATCCCACCAAAAAGCCTGGTCCCTCGGTTGTGGTTTCTTTTTTCGGGTTGACTGCCGTACTCCACGTGTTGGTATTCTCATCCCTTGAGCTTGATTTGCTGTTCTTCTTTTTACAAGTAGGTCTCTCTTCTTATATGGTGCCTTCTTTCCTGCCACCTTATTTGCTGCTTCTTCAGACTTTTGCACTGTCCTCTTGGGTAAGTTTATTGCTTGAGTAATTGTCCTCTCCCCACAAACAGAGTTCACTTTTAAGGATTCTGTTGTCATTTGTGCTTGAGTTGTGTCAATAACAATTCTCACTGATTCTTTATCTGAGACTTCAGTATCCTTCCATTGAAGTTCTATTGCTGGTTTGTACACTTTCCTGTTTGTTTCCACTGATTCATAAATCCTTGTGGCAATTAGTTCTTTACCAGTTGCATTAAGGTGTTGTCCATGTGCTGTATAAAGCTCCTTGTTACTCGGAGTATCAATAAAACAAGTGTTATGGAAGCCTTTCACTGTTTTTTTTAGTTTTCTGTTTGCAGATTGAATTTCTTGGTTTACACAAGACCATTTAGGCAGGTCATGTCTATGTGGTACACCAACCACAATCACTTTTGTATTTGTATTTTGTAATGCTGACAAGGCTTTATGTGGTGAACGAATTGCCAACTTGGTTTCATTCTTTGCTACATCGTTAGCCCCTGCCCAGATAACTGCAAAATCTTCACTTGTCAACTTATGGATCTCATTGCATTTTTTTAGTATTACACTAGTGGGGGCATCTGGTATCACCTTCCCTTCAACATCATATTTATTTGAAGCTAAGTTTAAAATGTTTCTTGCACAGTCTCTGCCATGGCTATCTGAGGCAACGAATATTTTGGGTCTCCTATTCACTGACTGACTCTCAGAGCAAAGGTTTGCATTTTCATTGGTGCACCCATAGATTGATTTCCTTTTTGAACTGCGTTCTGTGTTGTGGTATGCACACTGTGTTGTGAATCGTGATTTATGTTGGGTGCATCAAATCTGTAGTTTTTGCACATTTCTATCTTGCCTGATTCTTGCTTCTGTAGTTCGTTTGTTAGCAAACATATAATTGTTTTTGAATACTTAAGTTCCTTTCTTACTATTCTGAGTTCATTCTGTAACTTTTCGCATAGACACACTTTTAACGGGTCTGTTTTGATTTCGTCCATATCGTCACCGTCAGTACGAAAACAATCACTGCATTTCCAGCTTTTCACTCTATTCGTTGAATTTACACATGAGTAATGGAATTTCCTGTTACACTTTACACAACACACACCTTTTCTTGCTGTTTTGTTACAGGAACATGGTTTATTCCACGCTTCCTCACTTATTTCGTAAATAGAATTAAAATTTTCCAAACTGGTCGCGGGCATTGTGCACTAGTTAGTTTCAAAGCACAAAATGTCCCTGTTCTTTCAACAGATCGCCGTATTTTTAGTTACTCACCGAGAACAATTACTAATCCACATATACACACCATAATATGTTTAACTTAAGCTCGTTAAACGATCAAAGTAACTTATTTTGTTCACACATTTATCAGTACACACTATACAGCCATTCCAAAGACTACATGTTGTTAATGTAGCAATTAGTGGCCACTAAAGGATAAGAACCTAGGTGATGTATGGTCCAGAGAAGCCACTACTGGGGAAGGTGGCAGAGAAATGTCCCTGGGCACTGCTGTGAAACTCCAGGGCAGAATGGTGCTCAGTGGGAGTTGCATGATTCATCCCAGAACCAGAGGGTCTGCCAGGGATGGAGAAACTGACAGCCACTGACCAGGATGGAGGAGGTGAAGTTGACATTGGTTGTGCTGCTCATGGCTGGAGGCCATGGGATAGATCACGGAACCTTGTTGGGCAGAGATCATCCCATGGATCCAGGTTGTGTGGCATACAGAGATTGTCCCATGGATCCAGGTTTGATGGCATTGGAGCTTGCGCTGGTGATCCAAGTTTGGTGGAATCTGAGCTCATGGGTCCACACTGGGGTGCCCATCTGGAAAGGAGAAGCCTGAACAACAACATAACAACATGCAACTTTGGCAGATGCGAAATATCCAAGAGGGTGCATTGATGGATGGCCCATTCTGCTGGACTGCAGCCTTTAGTGAGAGCAGCCTTGAAATTTACTAGAAGACCACAACATGTATTAAATGCAGTGGTGGACATCATTTCCTTTCAGGTAGTAGCTGTAACATCATCTTCTTCTTGTTCAAGTCCATTGGCCAAGGGACTGAAAACCATGGCTGTCATTGGCAGTTGCCTGAAAGAATAATTGTGCAAATTGTATTTTAGTCCTTTTGCTGTTTCATGAATCATAAAGCAAGAAAAGAGTTTGTTCCAAAATACTGCTTACTGTGTGGTTAGCTATGACAAGAACATTTACTGGATGAGTTACTTGTTGTAAGTAAAACTGTAAGTTTTTCTTGTTGGAACACCTGATAGCATCCTAAGGCCTACAGGCTTCTCTCCCCTGCCTTCATGGGTGGCACCTCTAAACTTAAGTAAGTAGATTGGTTTAGAAAGAATATAAAAGCACCAGTGGCCAGAAGTAATTTCACAGTGTGTTTGACTGTGAACACATCTAAGTACATTTGCTAGGTTTTTTCTTGAGAAGTCTATGCTTCTATAGTTCTGTCAGTTACTTGGCATATTTTCATAGGTCGGGACATATCTGCATTAGAACTGCTCTGCAGCAGTGTGCTTCTTGCAGTTGTCCTTTTCTTACCCACCTGGAGGATGTTGTGTGTTAGTGGGATGTGTGTGTGGCAAAGGAAACAATGTTTACTACAGGGCAGTGGCACTGTTGCTGACACAGCTCGTTGTTACTGGCATGGGTGTTTACAAGATCACCCTACCCACAGAGTAGTTGATGACCCTGTGGGAGGTGGTGTGATGTCTAAAGTAACTGTTTCAGGGGAGCTGAATACTGTGACAGAGTTGACTTCCTCAATATGTGGTTCCTCACTTCTGCATCTGGAGCAAAGCAAAAGGGGGGGGGGGGGGGGGGGAGGGTAAGACACATTTTAACATGCCTAATTAGGTATATACACATAATTCAGCCCACAAAAGCATTTAAAATTGTAGTTTCTATTTGATCATTATAGTTTGCTCATTGCATTTGATTGATTGAGGCTCTTTTCAAATTCTGACTGGCTGCAATAATATGTGTCTACATAAAAAAATGTTCTTGCAATGAGGAAAACATTCCAGGGAACTCAGGTTCTACAGCTCCTGATACTCTGTAGTATTTGGTTGAACACTAATAAATATTCCATGGTGAAAAATCTATACTTTCACCTAATTATGAAAGTGTTCAAAGCCCTTCTTTAGACCAGCAAAGGAGACATGGAGACATGACATGATGAAGAATTTTGGTTGTGTTACCATGACCATCAATCAGCATCCAGCTTTCAATCAACACCAAGAGAGAGAAGTTATTGGGATTTCAGTTGTAGTAATGGTTTATTTAAAACTGCCCATTCAGTACACTAGCTCTGGAGTAAGCATGTCTGTGGCACATGTCACATGGTCATGATTAAGTCCGTTGTAGCATGATGTGGAACAATATCAGAAATGCTAAACAAGTCCTCGATATCTTTACCATAAAAAAAGCAAGAGAGTTACCAAAATAATTGCTCTCACTAGCTGAATAGGAAAGACCTTTGGGCAGGTGGTCAACTTCCACCTTGTCTGAACCTTACAGTTGAAATAGATCCATAGTCACTTTCAGTGATGGTTAGGGGGAAATCGTTCACTATTGGTAACATGACTACATGGGAGGCAGCTACGCAGTAGGCTCTTACTGGTAGAAATCATCTCATATGGGTTTTCTTTGGTACTGTATAGGCTTAAAGCAAAACTTGGAAGTTCTATGTCTTCAGACTGCTCCGTGCATGTGGTCTCCAGGGATGTCATATGATGATTTTACAGATCTCCCATTTCTCACATTAATTTTAATATAGAGTGGTGATGTACTATCAGACCAATTTAGAGAATGATGTTTCTTAAGATAGTTTCAAAAGTGCTACCCTGGTTTTCTATTCATTGCCAATAGCCCTGTTAAGTGCTACTTATTTGTGAATAACTTTTCAGCTTTATGCTCTTCTTCCAACATTCCAGCAACCGTACATCAGTTGCAGCTGACAGTTAAGAGTATAGAAAAACTGGCTTCAGATACAATTTGAAATGTAAAATTTTCACTGAAAAATTTATGTATTTTGGTTTCAAAATGGTTCAAATGGCTCTGAGTGCTATAGGACTTAACATCTGAGGTCATCAGCCCCTAGAACTTAGAACTACTTAAACCTAACTAACCTAACTAACCTAACACATCCACGCCCGAGGCAGGATTTGAACCTGCGACCGTAGCAGTCGCGCGGTTCCAGACTGAAGCGCCTAGAACCGCTCAGCCACACCAGCCGGCTATTTTGGTTTCAAACCATTCACATGTTGTTATTGGCTTTCAATACAGAGAGACAGGGGCACCATTTAAACTTACAGAAAGAGGTTTCTTGGACTATTTTTTTTCTGAAAAGCTTAAATGGCTTCCACACTTGAAGAACTGGATAGTAGTGTCTCTCAAATTGCTTAACATGTTTGATAGACATATGACTTGCTCAGCAAGAAGAAACTACTTTCCCCAGTTATAACAAAAATTTGTCAGTTACGGCTTTGCCATGGCTATGCACCAGATCATCATATTAGAAATATTAGATGCAGTCTGCCATGAATGTATATTAAGCTGTTCACTTCAGTGCTTAGAAGCAACCTCATTCTCAGCCCTTTATTGTCCGCCCCCAGCAGCTGAGTGGTCAATGAGACAGAATATCAGTCCTAAGGCCCCAGGTTCGATCCTGGCTGAGTCAGAGATTTTCTCCACTCAGGGGCTGGGTGTTGTGTTGTCATCATCATTTCATCCCTATCGACGTGCAAGTTGCTGAAGTGGCATCAAATCGAAAGACTTGCACCTAGCGAATGGTCTACCTGACAGGAGGCTCTAGTCACATGTCATTTCATTTCAGCCCCTTTATTGAGGCTGGTGAGCAACATTTGTACTTCAGGCAGTTACTCTTAATGATGCAACAAGTACAAACAAGATATAGTCATGTCCCATTCCACTTGTATACCATACCATTGCCCACACCTCTGTCTAACTGCCTTTTAACAACACAACATTTAATGAGCAACAAGTCCACTTAGGATATGTGCAAAGAATATACACTCCTGGAAATGGAAAAAAGAACACATTGACACCGGTGTGTCAGACCCACCATACTTGCTCCGGACACTGTGAGAGGGCTGTACAAGCAATGATCACACGCACGGCACAGTGGACACACCAGGAACCGCGGTGTTGGCCGTCGAATGGCGCTAGCTGCGCAGCATTTCTGCACCGCCGCCGTCAGTGTCAGCCAGTTTGCCGTGGCATACGGAGCTCCATCGCAGTCTTTAACACTGGTAGCATGACGCGACAGCGTGGACGTGAACCGTATGTGCAGTTGACGGACTTTGAGCGAGGGCATATAGTGGGCATGCGGGAGGCCGGGTGGACGTACCGACGAATTGCTCAACACGTGGGGCGTGAGGTCTCCACAGTACATCGATGTTGTCGCCAGTGGTCGGCGGAAGGTGCACGTGCCCGTCGACCTGGGACCGGACCGCAGCGACGCACGGAGGCACGCCAAGACCGTAGGATCCTACGCAGTGCCATAGGGAACCGCACCGCCACTTCCCAGCAAATTAGGGACACTGTTGCTCCTGGGGTATCGGCGAGGACCATTCGCAACCGTCTCCATGAAGCTGGGCTACGGTCCCGCACACCGTTAGGCCGTCTTCCGCTCACGCCCCAACATCGTGCAGCCCGCCTCCAGTGGCGTCGTGACAGGCGTGAATGGAGGGACGAATGGAGACGTGTCGTCTTCAGCGATGAGAGTCGCTTCTGCCTTGGTGCCAATGATGGTCGTATGCATGTTTGGCGCCGTGCAGGTGAGCGCCACAATCAGGACTGCATACGACCGAGGCACACAGGGCCAACACCTGGCATCATGGTGTGGGGAGCGATCTCCTACACTGGCCGTACACCACTGGTGATCGTCGAGGGGACACTGAATAGTGCACGGTACATCCAAACCGTCATCGAACCCATCATTCTACCATTCCTAGACCGGCAAGGGAACTTGCTGTTCCAACAGGACAGTGCACGTCCGCATGTATCCCGTGCCACCCAACGTGCTCTAGAAGGTGTAAGTCAACTACCCTGGCCAGCAAGATCTCCGGATCTGTTCCCCCTTTGAGCATGTTTGGGACTGGATGAAGCGTCGTCTCAAGCGGTCTGCACGTCCAGCACGAACGCTGGTCCAACTGAGGCACCAGGTGGAAATGGCATGGCAAGCCGTTCCACAGGACTACATCCAGCATCTCTACGATCGCCTCCATGGGAGAATAGCAGCCTGCATTGCTGCGAAAGGTGAATATACACTGTACTAGTGCTGACGTTGTGGATGCTCTGTTGCCTGTGTCTATGTGCCTGTGGTTCTGTCAGTGTGATCATGTGATGTATCTGACCCCAGGAATGTGTCAATAAAGTTTCCCCTTCCTGGGACAATGAATTCACGGTGTTCTTATTTCAATTTCCAGGAGTGTATATACTTTTTTCCAAATATCAAATATTAATGTTATACCTTGGCTCCTTATTTAAGACTTGACTCGATTAAGAACAGAATGCACTTGAAATGTAATTTCCAACTTGACTCCTTACAATATTATAGATCAGGACAATGATTTTATCATAATGTATACTGATGACTGAAAACATCAGACACCATTGACTGTACCATAGACCCTCCTCATTATGTCTTCAGGACATGAACAAATTTCTCATCTGCTTTGAATCCCTTCCTTTAGTATCCTACATGCAACAAAGCTAATGTAACCAGTGGAATAGTGGCCAAAAACACGAAACTCCCTTTTTACCTTACAGAAAAGATGCTGAGTTGCATTTTGGCACAACAAAAAGCCTCTCACACGACTTCAGTCTCAGGCAACTGAAACCTGAGACTGCAGTCATGTCTTTGTGTGTGTGTGTGTGTGTGTGTGTGTGTGTGTGTGTGTGTGTGTGTGCGTGTGTGTGTGTGTGAGTGAGTGCATGTACACGCACGCACGTGCACGCGCCTGCCTGCATATGTCAATCTGTTGTTGACAAAGGCCTTAACTGCCAAAAGCTATAATTGTGAGTCTTTATGTTGTGCCTATCTGCAACTCAGCATCTCCACTGTATGGTGAGTAGCAACTTTCCTTCTCATAATATTGTTAAATTCCATAGTGGATTTTCCATTGTTTGAAAACTCCCTTTTTCTCTTACAAGATGAGATATGCGTATAATTTGACTGGGAACTGGAATATGTGGGAATTCCAGCAAATGAACATGCAGATATAGCAACAGTGGAGGCCAGCACAGAAAACACTGGACACAATGTGCCATTCTCATACAGGTTGTCAGCTCACTGTTCAGTTGAAGAACCATGCAGTTGTTAGACAAGGTGTGGTTGATGGTGAGCAACAATAAGTGAAACCAAATATCCAGCCATGGAATACCTCACACAGGTTACTCCAGTGAGATGAAGTACCCTTGAAATGTCTCCTTATAATGCATAATCCAGTAATCCATTCGTTCATGATGCAGTGGGAAGAATACACAAAGTGAGATCCTCTGGCACCATATACCACATTTTAAGACTGTATTTTGTACCCTGACAAGATAGCAGAAGTGAACTTTAGTGAGGACTTGCTCTCTATTTTATTTGGTGGCGAGGGGAGGTGTCCAAACTTTTAAAATTTTTTATGTTGTCTAGACTCTATTTTAAGCTTTTGGGTTGGATGTTTTAGTATCTTGTAAACAGTGTGCATCATCCCTTTTTACTTTGGTGATCAGCCAGCTATGTTTCCATGCTATATTATTTTAGATCCTTCTCGGTCCACTTTCTCATATTTACTACAAGTTTTAGAAGTGACAGATGCTATGTTTGTGTAAATATGTATGTCTCTCTCTCTCTCTCTCTCTCTCTCTCTCTCTCTCTCTCTCTCTCTCTGTGTGTGTGTGTGTGTGTGTGTGTGTGAGAGAGAGAGAGAGAGAGAGAGAGAGAGAGAGAGAGAGAGTGAGAGAGAGAGAGAGTAATGTCCCTTTTTGTATCGTGTCTTTTGAATACTGTAAATACATTCAGCAACATTATGTCAAACACAAACTGCACACCTACAATAATGTATATGCATAGTGAGAGAACCAGGTGATCTGTGGCTGGTGACAGCACTGTTCCACGAACTTATGATTTCACAAAACGGAAATGGTGAGGAACTCTTGTTGTAAACTTGAGAGAGAATGGTTGTGAGTACTTTTTATGTAATAACTAGTGTTGTTTTAGTTGCCATTAAAGGATTTGAATGTAAAGCTACATCCTTATGTGAACAACATTTCAATTGTGATTGATGTCAAAGGATAGGTAATGTATATAAATATTATTGGAGAATATAATTATAATTTCAAGGTACATTTGTAATAATTATTCCAGTAATTTTTTACCATGCTCTCACCATGTTATTAATGACAGTTTGTGGACCTTAGGCACAGATGTACGATGGATGGCTAGTACAAACCTGCATCATGGTCATTGCCATATTTGGGGAAGTTATTATTTCACTGATTTTCAATTTCCATACAATATGACAGCTACCACCCACTCTTCACTTACAGCTCTACACTAGCACACATGTGGTCTCCCTGCACCTATAAACGTGCGCATGATTCAACGAACAAATTTTCTATGTCAAAGAAATAATATCATTTGTCTGTAATTTCAGATACTTAGCTGAAAATGAGCTGGAGTTACTTAAGATCTGTCAATAAGAGCTATTGAACTTTTGCAAGCATACATAAAGAAATACTGTTTTTTGTGTGCAGATATTTTAAATTGGGAAATAAAAGTATAATATATACTGTATAAGACAGAGTCACAAATAGAGCATAATAAAATTAATACATAAAGAGATAAGTGAGGAGGATGTTTCTAATTATAATCCAACATCATTAATTCCCATATTTAATTATATATACCGATGGAAAAAAATTGCAACACCAAGAAGGTGTTGTGCAACATAAACAAAAGTTGGTAGGTGTGCTTCTGTATCTGAAAGATGGTATCTATTCATGCTAGTTGCATAAGAGTGGAGCTAGTAGTGCCACTATGAGGAAGCAAATCAGGTTTGCTTTAAATACACACTGTAATGGTCATGAGTGTTAGTTACCTTTCAGATTGGATATGACTAATTGATGTTAGGCAAGAATGTCTTTAAGGCAACAAAGACACACCTCAATGAGTTTGAATGAGAGCATGTAGGATGATATGAGAAGCTGGATGCTCCTCCTGCGATATTGCAGAATTCCAAGTGAATAGTATTTTTGTTGCCTTCCCTGATGTTTCACAGTGAAATACAACACAGAAAGAGCCTGGTCATCATATTAGTAATATCAAAATACAACAGTAAGGCTCATCACTTCCAGAACTTCATGTCTAAATATGATCTAATTAATAAGGACATAATTTAAAAAATAAATAACTAACAGCATGAGATAACATCTTACCTCTCGCAGTTCTTCAAGTTTAGCTTCATCCATATCTTTGAGCAGGTCAACATCTCTCTTTGTTGCTGGTGGTGGTGGAACATAATCAGGTTTAACCAGTGGTCTCTCAGAAATGTCTGCAGGCACAAATTCTGGTTCCATTATCTTTTGTGCTGGAGCTTTTTCTGCCTGTGATTTATCTGTTGTAGGTTTTGGATCATCTGAAATGCCACTGACAGTGGGCTCATTACTTTTTTGAATTTCTTTAGATGGTTGATTTGCTTTTGGCTGATCAGTTAATTTAGTTTCTTCAGTATTTTGTTGTCCCTTGGTTTTCTGTGGAGTTGTCTTTACTTGTTCTGTTTGTTCATCTTGTTTCTCATTCTTATTAGGGTCTGTTCCAGTTACTTTTTCCGTTGTTTTCTTTTCTTTCTCCTTTGTTGATCCAGTTGTCTTCTTTTTCTTTGGCTTTGAGAAGATAGATAGTGTTAAAAAAATGATAAGTGAAAAGATAATACTCTTAGAATGAACTTATCACTGAAATTTGAAGTAAGAAATGTGCGTATTTGACATGAAAAAAGTGAGACTGGAACAAGTTCTGAAATACAGTGTTGACCAAAGTAGTATCGTTACTGTGGCTCTGCAATATTAAAAGACTGGTCAAAGCATGAATGTCAGAGACTAAAACTAGTAGGAGACTACTGCTAGTTTTGTATTATATCACCAGTGCTTTGGCCAGCCATTTAAAATTGGCGAGTTCACTTACTAACAATGTTGCTGTGGTCAGCACTGGACTAGCTTCCCATTCTAGTGTAAGCATGATCTGATGACTGTTGCTAGTCAACCAAAACTGACAATTATCGAGTTGTAATTACATCTTATTGCAACCAATATCATTAAAATTTACAGTAAGTAATGCAGATCACTGTGCCTCCCTCACATTACAATATCAAATATTACAAACATTTGAGAGACAAAATAGAAGATGTAAAAAATTTGTTGGGGAGCAAGAACAGAAAAGTTTTTGAATTCTTATAAAAAAATTAAATATTGAGACAGCTTTTATTGTGGCACATAAAGTGTTTGTCTTTACTTGAGTTGTTTGCTTGAAATACCCTGAGTTAAATGAGAAAACAGCTAGTTTTCTGAAGAAAGGAGAAACAAACAGAAAAGGGAAAGTCTATGAACATGAGAAAAGTGATAAAAAGAATAGTGAATCACAAAGAATACTATGACAAGACTAATACAAGAGACAACTCATTTGTAACACAGGTACTGCTGAAGTTGAAAGAAAAATTTCTGTAGAGAATAGTTTTGTTGTGTGGCATGATTGTTTAAGTTACACATAAATAATGCCCCATAAAAACAATGTTTGGTGAATTTACTATGACAAACATTTCAGTTACTTTTTGAAGTTGTCATTTTATGAGTAACTTGAGGTTATGTTCTAATACATTGATGATTATCGGAGTATGGGTAAGTGAGAAAGGTCTTTGGAGAGGGGAAGGTCATACTGACAAGGTGCAGTCATAATTTTAGTGACTCATAAATGGGAAAATCATATGCACAACACCGACAAAAAATCTGTTTGGCATAATTCAATTAACAGACTGTGAAAACAACAATACATAATAAGAAATACTTATGACAAGAAAATTTCTCATTCAGAAACTAAAAGGTTACAAAACAGTTGCACAGCTAGAACTAACAAATACAAGTGAAATTTATTCCATTTTTGCAGCTTAAAATGTGACTATATTCAAAACATTGGAGGTATGAATTAAACTACGCCTTCAGTCACAACTTTTTCGTGTTTTATTAACTACACGCTGCATTTCGGACTCTGTGGGTCCATCGTCGGGCGAAATTTGTCTTAATACAGGTTTTATTTCTTCTCTTGAATGAGGTGAAATGCATATTCCTGTCACGGAGAGGTTTAATGTAAGTTTATGAATTTCATAAGTCAAATGAGGAAAATATGTGCAAAATAGTGGAAAAGGAACAGTGTAAACTTACCACATAGTAAAAGTGAAATTATTTTCAAAACAACAAACTTTTCAGAAACAGACAGAATAATCAACATAAAAAGACAGCTATTTGTAACATGCGTAAAAAACACTAAGAAAACTGTCACAGGAGACTAGCTTCTAATGTAGTGTTTTACAAGGAAATAGAACCAGCAGTGGTCATGATCAGGAAGATTTACATCTCATTCTTTGGATATCTAATCAGGAAACAAAATCATCCAGAGAATGATAAAAGATATTCCCTCCCCCCTCACACACACACGCACACACACACACACACACACACACACACACACACACACACACACATGCACACACACACTCACTCTCTCTCTCTCTCTCTCTCTCTCTCTCTCTCATTCCTCCATTACCAAATTAATGATAAGGCTGTCTCTTATCAGATTCTACCTTTTTTAAACATACTGTATCATAATTATCTTGTCTCCATGACTCAGTTCAATACCTCTTCATTGATATGATGGTAAATGATAAAACAGACGTTAAAAACTGTAAATGACCAGAAATTCAAATATAACTTATAAGCATATTACACTACCTGTTTCTTCTATAAATTACCTAATTTTAGTCTCTGGTAATATTTGAGGGACCATTGCTCATTTTAAATACAAGCTACCTGTAACACACACCCTAATAACTGATATAGTCACATAATTTTTGAATGTATACTGATAGCAAACAGTGACTGAATGATAATAACCAGAAAAGTAACAGCTTTTTCATCAGATTTAGGTATGTATGTGTGTATGTGTATACAGGGTGCTCCTGACAAGTAACATGAATTTTTTATCAATAACGTTAGTCAGAATCCAGTGTGCTTTAGTAACGTACTATAGTTGAGCTTCTTGAGTAGTGTATAACTGATGGATTGTTGTTCACCATGATACTCCCATAGTACATGATTTTTAAATACTGTGAGTGAATGGATAAGTGCAGGAACGAGACTATGAAATTGATGCGCTGGGCATTTTTACACTGCCATCTAAGCAGAGTGTGAAGCAGCAGATGGTTTGTTATATTTTATTTGGCTCATCTGATAATATGGAGCTGATTGTAATAGATGACATCAGATATCTGAATTATATCTAATGTTTCCAAGGAAAAAATATTAATTTTTATATGTATGTGTACAAGAAAATCATATAGTGACTTACTGAACAGAGAGGGCTCTGGGACAATTTGTTAAACAAATTTATTCCAATATAGAATGTATCCTTCTTTCAAAAAACTTATATTAACTGAGTTTTCATGTAAGTGTATCTTTAATGTTGTGTTGCTGTATATTTCATCATTTTTGTGTAACTATTAACACCCCAATTATACTGGTGTTTTCATACTAAAATATATGGGAATGGTAGCACTAGTAGCGTTTTAAACAGTGCCTTACACACAGATGAAGTTTCTATATGGACTGTAACATTCTTTTTTAGATTAAAAGAGAGGTCTTCAAGGAGATTGTTATGTACTTTCACAATATTCACTGTGGTAAGATTGAAGGTTATCATTCACCATATGATGCAGTTGTTGAGCAGTGGACAGGCACACAAACAAGATGATGAATATTGTATCTCACTTTAAAAACTAGCATTTTTTCTCAGAACAACATGTTGTTGTTGTTGTTATTGTGGTCTTCAGTCCTGAGACTGGTTTGTTGCAGCTCTCCATGCTGCTCTATCCTGTGCAAGCTTCTTCATCTCCCAGTACCTACTGCAACCTACATCCTTCTGAATCTGCTTAGTGTATTCATCTCTTGGTCTCCCTCTACGATTTTTACCCCCCATGCTGCCTTACAATACTAAATTGGTGATCCCTTGATGCCTCAGAACATGTCCTACCAACCGATCCCTTCTTCTGGTCAAGTTGTGCCACAAACTTATCTTCTCCCCAATCCTATTCAATACTTCCTCATTAGTTATGTGATCTACCCATCTAATCTTCAGCATTCTTCTGTAGCACCACATTTCAAAAGCTTCTATTCTCTTCTTGTCCAAACTATTTACCGTCCATGTTTCACTTACATACATGGCTACACTCCATACAAATACTTTCAGAAATGACTTCCTGACACTTAAATCTATACTCGATGTTAACAAATTTCTCTTCTTGAGAAACGCTTTCCTTGCCATTGCCAGTCTACATTTTATATCCTCTCTACTTCGACCATCATCAGTTATTTTGCTCCCCAAATAGCAAAACTCCTTTACTACTTTAAGTGTCTCATTTCCTAATCTAATACCCTCAACATCACCCGACTTAATTCGACTACATTCCATTATCCTCGTTTTGTTTTTGTTGATGTTCATCTTATATCCTCCCTTCAAGACACCATCCATTCCGTTCAACTGCTCTTCCAAGTCCTTTGCTGTCTCTGACAGAATTACAATGTCATCGGCGAACCTCAAAGTTTTTATTTCTTCTCCATGGATTTTAATACCTACTCTGAATTTTTCTTTTGTTTCCTTTGTTGCTTGCTCAATATACAGATTGAATAACACTGGGGAGAGGCTACAACCCTGTCTTACTCCCTTCCCAACCACTGCTTCCCTTTCATGTCCCTCGACTCTTGTAACTGCCATCTGGTTTCTGTACAAATTGTAAATAGCCTTTCGCTCCCTGTATTTTACCCCTGCCACCTTTAGAATTTGAAAGAGAGTATTCCAGTCAACATTGTCAAAAGCTTTCTCTAAGTCTACAAATGCTAGAAACGTAGGTTTGCCTTTCCTTAATCTTTCTTCTAAGATAAGCCGTAAGGTCAGTATTTCTACAGAATCCAAACTGATCTTCCCCAAGGTCAGCTTCTACTGGTTTTTCCATTCGTCTGTAAAGAATTCGTGTTAGTATTTTGCAGCTGTGGCTTATTAAACTGATTGTTCGGTAATTTTCACATCTATCAACACCTGCTTTCTTTGGGATTGGAATTATTACATTCTTCTTGAAGTGTGAGGGTATTTTGCCTGTTTCATACATCTTGCTCACCAGATGGTAGAGTTTTGTCAGGACTGGCTCTTCCAAGGCTGTCAGTAGTTCCAATGGAATGTTGTCTACTCCGGGGGCCTTGTTTCGACTTAGGTCTTTGAGTGCTCTGTCAAACTCTTCACACAGTATCGTATCTCCCATTTCATCTTCATCTACATCCTCTTCCATTTCCATAATATTGTCCTCAAGTGCATCGCCCTTGTATAGACCCTCTATATACTCCTTCCACCTTTCTGCTTTCCCTTCTTTGCTTAGAAATGGGTTTCCATCTGAGCTCTTGATGTTCATACAAGTGGTTCTCTTATCTCCAAAGGTCTCTAATTTTCCTGTAGGCAGTATCTATCTTACCCCTAGTGAGATACGCCTCTACATCCTTACATTTGTCCTCTAGCCATCCCTGCTTAGCCATTTTGCACTTCCTGTCGATCTCATTTTTGAGACGTTTGTATTCCTTTTTGCCTGCTTCATTTACTGCATTTTTATATTTTCTCCTTTCATCAATTAAATTCAATATTTCTTCTTTTACCCAAGGATTTCTACTAGCCCTCATCTTTTTACCTACTTGATCCTCTGCTGACTTCACTACTTCATCCCTCAAAGCTACCCATTCTTCTTCTACTGTATTTCTTTCCTCCATTCCTGTCAATTGTTCCCTTATGCTCTCCCTGAAACTCTGTACAACCTCTGGTTCTTTCAGTTTATCCAGGTCCCATCTCCTTAAATTCCCACCGTTTTGCAGTTTCTTCAGTTTTAATCTACAGGTCATAACCAATAGATTGTGGTCAGAGTCCACATCTGCCCCTGGAAATGTCTTACAATTTAAAACCTGGTTTCTAAATCTCTATCTTAGCATTATATAATCTGATACCTTTTAGTGTCTCCAGGGTTCTTCCATGTATACAACCTTCTATCATGATTCTTAAACCAAGTGTTAGCTATGATTAAGTTGTGCTCTGTGCAAAATTCTACCAGGCGGCTTCCTCTTTCATTTCTTAGCCCCAATCCATATTCACCTACTACGTTTCCTTCTCTCCCTTTTCCTACACTCGAATTCCAGTCACCCATGACTATTAAATTTTCATCTCCCTTCACTATCTGAATAATTTCTTTTATTTCATCATACATTTCTTCCATTTCTTCGTCATCTGCAGAGCTAGTTGGCATATAAACTTGTACTACTGTAGTAGGTGTGGGCTTCGTATCTATCTTGGCCACAATAATGCGTTCACTATGCTGTTTGTAGTAGCTTACCCACATTCCTATTTTCCTATTCATTATTAAACCTACTCCTGCATTACCCCTATTTGACTTTGCGTTTATAGCCCTGTAGTCACCTAACCAGAAGTCTTGTTCCTCCTGCCACCGAACTTCACTAATTCCCACTATATCTAACTTTAACCTATCCATTTCCCTTTTTAAATTTTCTAACCTACCTGCCCGATTAAGGGATCTGACATTCCACACTCCAATCTGTAGAATGCCAGTTTTTTTTCTCCTGATAACATATCCAGAACAACATACAGACAACAAATTTTACACAGGGTGGTCCATTGATAGTGACCGGGCCAAATATCTCATGAAATAGGCATCAAATGAAAAAAATACAAAGAACGAAACTCATCTAGCTTGAAGGGGGAAACCAGATGGTGCTATGATGACCCGCTAGATAGCCCTGCCATAGGTCGACTGGATTTAACTGCATTTTTTAAATAGGAACCCCCATTTTTATTACATATTCGTGTAGTATGTAAAGAAATATGAATGTTTTAGTTGGACCACTTTTTTCGCTTTGTGATAGATGGCGCTGTTATAGTCACAAATAAGTACGTGGTATCATGTAACATTCCACAAGTGCAGATGGTATTTGCTTCATGATACATTACCCGTGTTAAAATGGACCATTTACCAATTGCAGAAAAGGTTGATATCATGTTGATGTATGGCTATTGTGATGAAAATGCCCAACAGGCATGTGCTATGTATGCTGCTCTGTATCCTGGACAACATCATCCAATTGTCTGGACCGTTTGCTGGATAGTTATATTATTTAAGGAAACAGGAAGTGTTCAGCCACATGTGAAACATCAGCCATGACCTACAACAAATGATGATGCCCAAGTAGGTGTTTAGCTGCTGTTGCAGCTAATCTGCACATCAGTAGCAGACAAAGTGCATGAGAATCAGGAATCTCAAGAATGTCAGCATTGAGAATGCTACATCAACATCGATTGCACCCGTACCATATTTCTAGGCACCAGAAATTGTATGGCGACAACTTTGAATGTTGTGTACAGTTCTGCCACTGGGAACAAGAGAAATTACAGGATGATGACAGATTTTTTGCACGCATCATTCACCAACAGCGGTAACGTAAACCGGCGTAATATGCACTATTGGGCAACGGAAAATCCACGATGGCTGCGACAAGTGGAACATCACAGTGACCTTGGTGGGTTAATGTATGGTGCGGCATTATGGGAGGAAGGATAATTGGCCCCCATTTTATCGATGGCAATCTAAAGGGTGCAATGTATGCTGATTTCCTACGTAATGGTCTACCGATGTTACTTCAAGATGCTTTACTTCATGACAGAATGGTGATGTACTTCCAACATGATGGATGTCCGGCACATAGCTCGCATGTGGTTGAAGTGGTTGAATAGCATATTTCATGACAAGTGGATTGGTCATCGAAGCACCATACCATGGCCCGCACATTCACCAGATCTGACGTCCCCGGACTTCTTACTGTGGGGAAAGTTGAAGGATATTTGCTATCGTGATCCACCGACAATGCCTGACAACATGCGTCAGCTTATTGTCAATGCATGTGCGAACATTATGGAAGGTGAACTACTTGCTGTTGAGAGGAATGTTGTTACACATATTTCCAAATGCATTGAGGTTGACAGATATCATTTTGAGCATTTATTGCATTAATGTGGTACTTACAGGTAATCATGCCATAACAGCATGCATTCTCAGAAATGATGAGTTCACAAAGGTACATGTATCAAATTGGAACAACCAAAATAAAATGTTAAAATGTACCTATGTTCTGTATTTCGATTTGAAAAACCTACCTGTTACCAGCTGTTCATCTACAACTGTGCGCCATATGTTTGTAACTATTACAGCACCATCTACCGCAAAGTGAAAAAAGTGGTCCAACTAAAACATTCATATTTCTTTACATACTACATGAATATGGAATAAAAAATTGGGGTTCCTATTTAAAAAATGCAGTTGGTATCCGTTTGATCTATGGCAGTGCCATCTAGTGGGCCAACCATAGCGCAATCTGGTTTTCCCCTTCAAGCTAGACAAGTTTCGTTCTTTGTAGTTTTTTCACTTGACACTTATAGTTACTGCTACTATTTACTAATTAATGCATGAAATATTTGATTCTTTTTGGAAAAAAAATTGGAATCAGTGCTAGACAAAGTAAATCAAATGAGATATGATCTGATGATCTGTGAAGACTTTAAATTTGGCTTCCTTACTAAAAATAGGAACACAGAGGTTTTCTCAATCATGAAACAACCTACAATTTAAAAGCAGAAGTAAATATTGATACCTATGCAACAACAACATGTAAAACAGTTTTAGGTCAATTTCTAGTCAAGTTGCGTTTATAAAATACATCACTATAGATTTTCACCTATGTTTTCAGTGCTCTTATAGCTCAAATTCCCACAGGAGACACCAACTGTTCATGAGAGTTAGCAGATACCAAAGGTGCACACCATCAAATTCCTAGGCCTCCACATAGACAGTAGGGTTAGCTGGGAACATCATGTCCTCCAGACCATAAAGATTGTCTTCACAATTTTTGCCATTAGAACAATCTCACAATTTGGATACATCATAGTGACCAAGTCTGCTTACTTTATGTACTTCATCTCTGCTGTGTGCTTTGGAATTATCTTCTGGAGCAAATAACCCACATCAAAGAAAATTTTCCTTCTGTAGAAAGAGGTTGTTTGAATAAGGTGCAGAGTACCTCGAGAATCTCGTGGTGTAATTTCTTCAAGAAACTTGGGGTACTTTCTACAACTTCTCATTATATCTATCAAATTATGAGTTTCATGTTTGGCAGTCCTGTGGAGTATGAAAGTGGTGAGATGTATCATAACCACAATGCAAGAAGGAAGGCTGAGCTCCACTGTGATCTCAGAAATCTAACTCGGGTACATAAAGGTGTACAGTATTCCCAGTTAAGATATTTAATTCACTGCCAAACTACATCAAAGGCCTATGTAGTAACAGTGCATTATTTATAAATATAGTGCATCCACGAAGTTTCTCTGCAGCAATGAGCTCCATGTGTCTCACCTTGTGGGGTGCATAAGGTTGACAGCAGATTCATGTCACTGTATAAGCTAAGGGCTGGGATTCACTCATAGTGACTGCTGTTACGAAGGGAAATGGGATTCAACATTGTTACAGTTGAAACAATGAAATTAATTAATTATATGAATTACATTTTAATACACTGTACTCACCAACATCACAGTATGTGCTGGAAATGTTTTCCTCTTCCTCTTATCATAGATAAATTAGAGACTTAAATGTCTCAGGGAAAATTTAATTTAAGACCTATACGCTCACATGTAGTACAGCACTTCCCCATTGCGTCCAATACAGGAGTGCTATTCCAATGTCCGAGAGCCCTGGTAATAGTGATAATATAAGGGGAGATGTGAATTGGAGTTTGTGATGGGGAGGATATTTGACTTCAGTGGGCAGCTCTGTTGACCCTAATGCTGTGGTGGTGTAATGGTCAGCCTATCTGCATAGTAAGCAAGAAGAATTAGGTTCAGGTCCCAGCCGCAGCACAAATTTTAATTCACTTCTTCAGCTTCCGACATTATCGTACATTTATATTTATTTGCAAACACCTTTACCAATGTTTCACATGTAATTGAATGCGGATAATCAATTACCACTGTCTTCACAGCTCATCTATTGCCTTTGGGTTATTTTTGTACAAAAATGTTTTAGCCAAACCCCAAAGGAAATTGTCAGGTGGAGATAGATTCTGGTGATTGCAGGGGGCAGAGATCTTTCAAAATTACTCTGTCTCCAAAGATTCCATCTGAAAGTCATAGGGACTGGTGTACCACATGAACAATAGCCTTGTCTTGTTGGAAAAATGAGTGATTGCTTTAATTTTCATTCAGCAGGGCAATAAATGGGTAAATTATCTAGGGTCAACAGACATCAGAAGTGACGGTGCTATCAAAAAAGATTGTCCCTGAAATTCGCACTTGTGTTATGGCAACCAATACTCCAATTTTCTCTGTGTGCACTGGCGTTTCTCTTAAGGCATGTGGATTTTCTGATGACCAAATTCGTGAATTTTGGGAATTAATGTAGCCAGATAGGTGAAACCAAGCCTCATCAGTCAAATAGGTTCAATCTGAAATGCCAGCTTCATGTCAGTTACCAAATCACTGAAACTATCCACAATATGCGATTTATTTTGTATGACCCATATACCGTAATTGTTGCACAGCAATAATTTTATATGGATGCATCCCCAGATTTTTGGTTACTGTCTTATGGGCTTTCATGCAAGACTAGCCTCTTGCAGTAATCTCCTCAATGATTTTGTTAGACTCTGCAACCTGATGTCTGAAATGTCATCAAGCTTTTGTTCTATTAAAATAGTGGGCCTACCAGTTCGTTGCACATCATGAACTTGACCTGTTGCATGGCATATGCAAATTAAATCATGTACAATGTCACAATGTGGACACCTTGAAGCAGGAAAACACAATCTAAATTGTCTCGTCACATGTTCTGTAAAGCTCCCTTCTGTATGGAAAACCTCCTCCACTAAAAAAGCTCTCTTTGCAATAGAAAGCACTCTCACTACATGCAGCCCGCACAAGGACTAGATAATAACACAACTAATAACTGCAATGCACACACAACATTGCTACCCCCACCATTCCACTGCAGATCTATGGAACACATGCAGGCAAGACTTGAACGTGGTGTCAATCTTACGTGCCCCACATGATAAGACACATGAGGCTCACCACTGCAGGGAGACTTTTGCAGACGCACGTTATACCAGGTCTGTTCAAGAATTCTGGAACTTTGCCCACAAAATTTTAAACGCTTACATTTTACTTATTGTGTATGGTCTCCTGCAAAATACCCTCCTCCACAAATGATACACCACTCCCAATGCCGTTTGAACTTCCAGAAGCAATCTTGGTATGCCTCTTGCTGGTTCGCACAAAGTGTCGACTGCGAATCTTCTTTTATCTCATATATCGTTGCAAATCTTCAACCTTTCAATGGGGTTTTCAACTCAGGAAATAAAAATAAGTTTGTGGGCACCAAGTCTGGGCAGTACAAAGGATGAGGCAGCACAGTGATTTCGTTTTTTGTGCAATAGTCATGCACCAAAAGGGATCAATGTGTGGGTGCATTATGATGATGCCCCAGCCATGAAATGCATGGCCACATTTCAGGCCATTTCCTTCTCACATTGTCTTGCAGGCATCACAACACGTCCAGATAGTAACCTCTGATTAACAGTTTATTCCAGTGGCACCAATTCATGATGAAATAATCCTTCAAAGTCAAAGAAAACTATCAGCATGGCTCTGACATTTGATCTGACCTGAGAGCTATTTTTGGTGTTAGGGAACCTTCCCTGACCCATTATGAAGACTGAATCTTTGTCTCAACATCATAACTTGTAACACAACAACACAGTGCCCACATATAAATTTTTTCCTGCTTTATTAACCATTAATATTTAAATAAAGTGCATAAATTTGTTGTGTTGTACAAATGTTTTAATAATTTACTGTGTGAAAAATAACCAGTGAAAGAGAATGTAAAGAATTGTAGAAGATGCGCTGGCCAAGTCAGCAAATAGTGTCACGTACACCAAAGAGGTTACTGTTGTTTTTGTACTGTCGCTGAGTGCAGGAGTGCAGCACAGTCAGGCAGTGTCTGTCAGGTGGTAACGAGAGTTGGTTACTAGTGAATGAGTGGTTTGGACAAAAAGGAAGAATTCTGCTGTGAGAGAATTCAAGACTTGTTTCTTGCAAGTTCCCAGGTATGGTATGGCCAGGCTTAATGTGTAGAAGTAATTGGGCAGAGTGCAAAGCATTGAGGTGAATCAGTGTTTAAGAAGAGTGCTGGGGGCCAAAGTCAATTGCGGTGCAGAGCCTGTAGCCGTACATTATCGTGGTCTGATGAACCTTGTCACACCAACTGCACTGCTACGAAGTAAGACAAGACCAGTTCATCATTTACAATTGTAAAAGCCTTGCCAGTGTTACTTGTGAATCATTCAGTAACAAATACTTTAGCAATTTATGTGTATTAATGTGTGTAATCCTCAGTAACACTACTTGACGGATCCTCTCCATATCCATAAGTAACTGAGTGTGTCATTAATGAACTGAAAGTAAATTATAAGAAGGGTGAAGTTTATCAAATTGATTAATAGTTTAAATGAAAGCAGACAAAAAAGTTAGTTTTTTTTGGACTTGCTAATGTAGTACTGATTATTGACAAATAATTTAACAAAGCAGTATAGTTAACAATATTTCATGTTCAGACAAATTTGTATGAGAAGTAATTTATGTAACAAAGAGTTAGTTTTTTGGACTTGCTAATTAAGTGCTGATTATTGGCAAGTAATTGACAATGCAATATATTTAACAATACTTCATGTTCAGACAATTTTATATGAGAAGTCATTTACATAACAATAAGTCGAAGTAGCGAACTCGGTAATTATATATGAAATCCAGTTATTATTATAGGACAGCTAATTTAAATACTAAAATTATTCTTTTCAAAACATTTACCTTTTGCAAAACAGTTTAATAGCAACAGCATTACAGTGAGAAATGCAGTTCAATTGTTACTTAGCTGGTTGTGTAAAGATCTAATTTCATGAAGTAGTTGTAAGTTTGTTTTTGTCCATGAGTGGAATTTTCCTGGGTTTATCATTGTGTTTTGATAATGAGCCCAAGTCAGTGCCTTTGAAACTATCCACATCTGCCAGCGTGCTATAATATTAACTTAATTTAATTTCGAAGTCAAGAGTTTTAATTGATTTTGCTCACACTAAGTGAGCTGGTGACTGTTTACATTACTTATCCATGCAGAGTCAAAATTAATTCATCATTTTGGACCAAAATTTCACTAGCTAGTTTCTGTAGTATTGTGTACATTATTTTATTTCTGCCGATCATTACTGCGCAAAGTAAATAGCACAATAATGAGCAAGTTACGGTATGACTGCACTGACTTCTTCAGGTAATACTGTCACTTCGGATTTGATGCCTCATCCAAAATTAATAGCAAACCATTAGCAACACGGTAATTCTTTAATTCACACCCGGGTTCCCGGGTTCGATTCCCGGCGGGGTCAGGGATTTTCTCTGCCTCGTGATGGCTGGGTGTTGTGTGATGTCCTTAGGTTAGTTAGGTTTAAGTAGTTCTAAGTTCCAGGGGACTGATGACCAAAGATGTTAAGTCCCATAGTGCTCAGAGCCATTTGAATCATTTGAACCAATTCTTTAATTAGTCTATCACCTGGCGAGGAAGGAAGGTGATGTACATGGTGCCACGTGATAGGACTACTTCAATCTTGTGATTGTCCAGTGGCCTGGACCTTACAAATTTGATTTTAAAATTGACATTGGTTAGTGGAATCTTTGATCAAACAATAGAAAACCAAAAATGTTGAACTAGACAATCCCGGCATGGCGGCAGCCACAAAGGCATGGGCCAAGTTCAGAATTTTTTAATAGTGAGCTAAGTAGCGACAGTGGGTTGGGTATCTCAATAAACATGGAAGAAATAAACAGTGTGGCTATAAAGCAAGAGGCTGATGATCCCTAGCAGGAGTATTTGGGACAAATGTTCACAGAGGGTGAAATTTACGTACAGAAGATTGAGACAGAAACAAAAGTGGAATCAGTACTAAATCAGGCATGCGGTTTGAATTTGGACAATTCAAGTAAGTTATTTCAAATGACAGGTTCGATGAAAACTGATGTAGGCTCAATGAACTACAGGATGAGTTCAATGAAGACTGAGTTAAAAACTGATATGGGTTCAATGAACAATAGGATGAGTTTGATGGAGAATGGATTTAGAACTGATATCATCATCTTCAATATGCAAAGATTTGGACAATAAATTAACAGAGAAAGTATGTGAGTTAAGCGACAAGCTCGATGATGAAACGGAGGCTTCAAAGAAATCTATAAGCAGTGAAATAAAAAAGCAAAAAAGGATTTGTATAATGTAATGAGTAGCAAATTAACTGAAGATATTGATTTGATCTGTAGGGATTTAGAGACTGAAGTAAACCAGGAAATTAAAACACTGAGCGATGAGCAGATGAAAATCCACACTGAACTGGATCGATCTATTAATACATCGAAGGGATAGGTCAGGAAGTTTCAAAGCGAAACAGAAAAGAAATTAAAAGAAACAGCAGAGGTGATTACTACTGACATTCAGGACAAAACTCATTTGTTAGAAGCTGATGTAAATCACAAACTTGTGGAGTTAAAAAACAAGGAAGTAGAAGTTTGAGTTCTGAAACTAATAAAATCAAAGAGCAGGTAAAAAATCTAGAAAGTGCAAAGAATTTGGCTACTACATTCACATTAGAAGGGGGTTATCCCAGTCATGCTAGCTCCTGAATTGAAAAGTTTGTACCTAAGGGAGGGATTCACCCAGTTATTTTCATGGACACATGCAGAAAGATAATCCCTTCAGCATTGTCTGAAGATGACCAAATCAGAATAGCAAGGACAAAGTTAGTAGGGAACCCAAGTAGCTGGATAGTGCATGGCACTGATAATGGCCAAACTTTGAAGGAATTTTTGAGGAAATTTGAAGAAAAATACTGGTCTATTGATAAATAGGATGAAGTTTTGCAGGAATTTATGCAAGCTTCTCCATACCGACCAAGTAAAGAGACAAATGTAAAAATGGTATTGCAAGGAGCTATTTAAAAAAGTGGAATATATCAAGGGTCAGATGTCAGAAAGAAGTATGTTAACTGTACTTTGCAGAAAATTACTGGAGAGTCTGATGCTATCTTATGGACAGAAACAACAAAAAATCTTTTCTGAAGAAAGTTAGTGATACTGACATGTGGTATCATGACAGTGACAGAGGGTACCACAGCAGAAACAATAATAACCAGAACAGAAACAATTTCAATAACAACCAAAACAATAACCATCACAATGATTACGATGTGAGATGTGCTCACATAGATAGAGGTAGGAGAGGAGGAAGAGGTGGTGGTCATGAAAGAAGTAGTCTTAGCAGCCGAGTTTGTGAAAATTTGTGCTCAGAAAATGTGAGTCTGCAACAGTAAAGAGGCAAACTGGTGGGGTTGGTGGTATGCACCCTCATCAAAGGAAACAATATAACTGTGGTGGTGGCAACAAAGCAAGTGAACACGGGCGGGCTCACATAAGAAATCAGGTGTTTAGGAAACAATGCAAGGGCAATGAACTTTGTGTACAGGACAAATCAGAAGCAATAGCACCTGAAATTGTTTGTGATGCTAAGGTGACAGAGGGTACGGCACAGACACGTGGTACAGTGGTGTCAATAAAAGAGCAGTGTCCAGTCGTGGAGATGCATATTATTGTAGTTAATGAAGTCAGAACAGTAGGCAATGATAGGAATTGGCTGAGGCAATTAGGCAAAATGTATGATGGGATAGAGCATTGGTAAAAAAATAGGAAGGTAAGTTTTGGTGGGAACAGGAGTCAGAGTTGGAGGATGATAATAATTGTAAAGTGTGTGTAATGGTGTGGGCGAGTGATCTGAGGGAGATGCTGCATGAAGCAAATGAAGTTAATAAGAATATAATGAGTACTTGTGACTGTAGGCTTTCCCAGCGTAATCTATTGATGAAGGTTTCTTGTGTCTCCAGCTGGGTGGTAGCGCTACCACCTAGCTGTAGACCCAAGAAACCTTCATCAATAATGCGTACTGTTGATGAGATTAATGAGTACAGTGGAGACGAAGGGGCACGTGAGGTACAGATGAGTAGATCTTTGGTAGATGCCATTTCCGATTCAGCCAAATTTGGCATATTTGATTGAGCAACTGGAGACTGTGGTGTGCAGCCTGATTATGTAGTTTACGACAGCCAAATAAAATTAACGACCGAAACAGATGGTTGTAATTTATACAAAGTCAAAGCAGATGTGATTCGTGAGGGCAATGATAACAATGAAAGTGAACCTGCCGATCAGTTGAGTAATGATGAGCTAAGGTATGTTTCGTGTCAGAAGGAAGAAGGGAACAGGGGAAGGTGGAAGAAACCCCCAGATCAGTTATGTAGATGGAACGACACCTTGTGGATCAATTTGGAAGTTGATCAAGACCTGTTATGAGAAGGGAAGTGCAATAAATTGAAGTGATGTGATCAAATTATGATACCCATTAGTATATATGGAATGGAAACTCAGGCATTAATTGATAACGGAAGTCAGATTAATGTTATGTCACAGTCATTTTATGAGCAAATTAAAACCTTCACAGATATAGTCAAAATGCCTGTTATGGGAGTGAAAGTAGTAAGTGCTGCTGGTGCTTGTAGTAAACCAATTAAGATTCAAATTTTGATGCATTTTTATGTTAGGGGTGTTACATTTGAACATGGTTTTCTAGTGGCGTCTCAGTTGAGCACAGAAATAATTATGGGCATAGATTGGATGATAAAGAATAAAGTAATCATTGATTGTGACAGGAGAATGATGGTATGTATTGTAGGAGAAAACAAATTAGAGGAGGGTTTTGATGATGTCGATCAGGAAGTCAGTGATCATGACACCAGACTGAATATAATTACATTACCTATGAATGAAGGGTTGAGTGAAGGGTCCGAGTGTTACCATGTCAGGAAGGTAAATATATTACCCTCCAATGATGAGTTTGCAGCAATATTGGAGAATGTGTCAGACATAGCTTCCGACCAAAGATGGAGCTGTATGATTTTGATTTATAACAAGAGCATATTTTCAGATAAACTTGGTCATGCACGTGATATTGAGTATAAATCTGAGATGACACCCCATGAACCAATTTTTTGGACCAGTTTATCAAGTATCAATACTGAGGAGGGAAGTGGTACAAATAGAAATAAACCACATGGAGGAGTGGGGAATCATAGAATGTTCTAAAAGCTAATATAACAACTCACTTGTTTTGATGAATAAAAAATATAACAGTGTTAGGGTTGTGATAGATGCACACAATCTTAACAAGGTTGTGAAGTGTGAGACAGATTGTCTTAAGTGTTTAGATGATGTTTTTCAAAAGTTTCACAATGTGCAGTATAAGACAAGTCTCGATCTGACTGCTGGCTATTGGCAATAGCCCTCAATAAAAAAAATGCAAAAACTGACAGCATTCCTGTTTTCTGGGAAATGGTATCAGTATAAAGTTACCCCTTTCGGTTTGAACATGTCAGTGTGAGTGCTCATTCACATGCTTGATAGTGTACTGGAGAAAGTACTTGGTGCCAGAAGTGCAATCTATGTTGACAATTTGTTAATAGCAACATCATGGGAAGAGCATTGTTAACTACTAACAGAAATTCTCGAAGCACTGAGATGCAGGAGAATGACACCGAAGTTAAAGAAATGTGGATTTGTGAAAAATGAAGTAGAATTTCTAGGCCATATCACAACAACACCAGGAAGACCTCTGAAAAGTGGAGGCAACAAGAAACTCTCCACCACCAAGAACCAAAAAACAATTGCAGGCTTTTCTTGAGCTTTGTAATTTTTGTCACAAATATGCAGAAGATCAAGTTTTTAATGACCTAGATTTGTGTGGTTTGTTAAAGAAAAATAGTGCATTTTTTTGGGTAGATAAATGTCAAATAACATTTAATAAACTAAAGGATGAACTTATAAAAGAAAAGTATTACATCACCCAGATTTGACAATACCTTTTCATATGGGAACCAACTCATGCAATTATGGTAATGGGGTGCACATATTTCAAGAAACAGAGAACTCCAACAAAACTTGAGAGAAATTATACAGTCTCGGAAAAAGAAGCTACAGCTATAGTATGGGGATTTAAAAATTTTAAAGATTTCTTATGGGGGCACAAAGTCATAGTAAATAATGAGCAAAAGACCTTGAAGGTTTTGGAAAATTGTCAGTTATTGCATGATAGGTTGAAATGGTGGGTATTGTAGACACAAAAATTTGATTTCGGAATACGTCATGTGAGGGGTGTAAACAACTTTGTAGCTGATGTGTTGTCTAGACTGCCTTATGATCCTGGTAGAATAATTAACAAGGAGGGTGTAGAGCGTATGTTTAAAATAATCTACATCAATGATGTTGATGGAGAAAGAAAAATAGGAAACGTGTGTCGAAGCATGCATCGTTGCCAAAACGAGGACAAGCGCTTGAGGTCAGTTAAAACTAAATTTGATGTAAAGAAAGAGAGGGATGAAAAATTGTGGCAGTATTATAAAATCTATGGAGGTATCTTACACTCATGAAAGAATACAGATAAAGAAGAGTGGCTCGTTAAGTGGCCAGAAAAATATTTCCCAGAGTTGATCGATTATTTTCATTTAGCTATTGATCACTGTGGAGTGAAAACATTTGTGGATTAGCTAGCTGAATCTGTGAGTTATGACAACAGAAATAGGAAGGTGGTTGAAAGAATTCAAACATGTGATAGGTGTCAAGAAATTAAGGTGACATACGTGACTAGTCCTGGTCCTATGTAAAGTATACAACCTAAGGATAATTTAGAAATTCTGGTCTGTTACCTAAAACAACTGGTAATTTCGCATACATTCTGGTTGTATTGGATATGTTTTCGAAATTTTTAAAGCTGTATACTTTGTGTAAGGCCACAGCTAAAGTGGTGTTTAGCAAAATTTCAGATGATTATTTAGTGAAAGTAGGAAAACCGAAGGCAGTATTATCCGACAATGGACCGCAGTTTATATCCAAGGTATGGAAATGAAGGTATGAAAGAAAGAGGAGTAGAGGTCATTCATATCTTGGCTTACCATCTATCAAGCAATCCTTCAGAGCATACATGTCTGAATTTGGTAAATATTTCAGAATGTATTACCATAACAACCATTGGGCATGAGTCAAGTATGTAGCTGATATTGAAAAGATCATGAAGTTGTGGTCTCACAAGAGTACAGGCTTCACACTGGAGAAAATCATGTTTGGTGTTAAGTTGAAAAGTATAATAGAGGAGAAAATTGATTTCCCACTGCAGCAAAATTTAGACATCAGTCAAAGGAAAGAGATGCTGTGGGAAAAGATGAGAAAACATCCTGAAGCACAAATTAAAAAGCACGATGCCAATTTAATACCAATAAACTTCATGGTAGGAGACAGTGTCCTCATCAAAACACATGAGTAGAGGCACCTGTTTTTCGCAAAGCACGAAATCGCGAAATTTTACACATTTTGCTGAAAATGCAAAACTATTTACTTTTAAGCCAAATCGTGAAATAATTGACGAAACGTTGCAAAATCTCCTCATTTGAACTTAACTGCGGAAATTCAATTTGAGTTATGGTAATACGATCTGGGTATTGATTGTACACCATTTCGATATATATAATATATTGAGTATTCCAAAGACATTCTACAATGTTCTGGTGGTGAATTCAGTATTGCGTGTTGGAAATCATTGTGGATCGCTGGTGCATTGAGTGTGGTATTTTGTGTTGTTTTTTTTTCGTGCTACAGATGATTAATATGGTAGTGACAGTTTTTGACCGAGAATTGGAATTTTCATCAGAAGGATTTTATTATTTTCGACAAAAGTAGGAAGATACTTATGTGCAAATACTGCAATGTGCGTATTGAGTGGCAGAGGAAGGGCATGTGCCTGAAACACATTAATAACAGTTCTTCCCATAAGAAGAACAAGGAAAAGGTGCTAACAACTACTGGTATAAAAAGACAAGCTACAGTCACGGAAGTCACTGCAGCGGCAAAACGAGCGAAAAATGCTAAAGAAGAATTCATTTTATTGACTACTCGAGCTTTCATTGCCGAGCGGTCTAGGGCGCTGTAGTCATGGACTGTGCGGCTGGTCCCGGCGGAGGTTCGAATCCTCCCTTGGGCATCGGTGTGTGTGTTTGTCCTTAGGATAATTTAGGTTATGTAGTGTGTAAGCTTAGGGACTGATGACCTTAGCAGTTAAGTCCCATAAGATTTCACACACATTTGAACATTTTTTGAGCTTTCATTGAGGCTAACATCCCGATGGAAAAAGTTGATCATCTGAAGCTGAGAGAATGGATGAACAAATACATACCACGTTTGTGTAATAATTAATTTACCGTCTGCTAATCGCAGCAAAGATTAGGTAATTTTGATAGCCAATAATTTTTGTTGGTCAGAATAGGCCTATATTAAAAATAATTTTTCCTCGAGAACCCTCTTAAAAAAGTCTTATAATTGGATAATGTGGTAATTTAATTTGTTACATAGTACTCTAATAGCAGTTCTATTGACATTATTAAGGTGCTGGAGACTTACCTTCAGCTGGAAGACTACGGGAAGGTTACATACCTCGAATCATCAAAGAAGAAGAGGAAAGATTAAAAGGAGCCATGAAAGATGAAAGCATTTCAGTTCTTTGTGATGAAATGACAGACAGAAAAGGGCAGTGCGTTCTCATGGTTCTGATAAAAGTACTTAGTTGTGGTGATGGAGCAGTTCAGAAATTATTTGTCGGAGGAGTGAAAGTTATTGCAAATGCAAATGCTACAGAATGTGCGCAAGCTATTATGAGTGTAATACAGAAACTTGAAATTCAGTACAGAAATGTAGTTTCTATAACTTCAGATTCAGCCCGTTGTATGGGCAAGTGTATAAATGCAGTTAGGGTTTTAGTTTCAGAAGAGTTGGTATACGCGCAATGCTGGGCTCATAAATTAAATTTGGTTGGCAATGTGTGGGCTGTGGAACTTTGTTATTTGAACCATTGTGTTTTGCAGACAAAACACATCTTCCTTAATACCCAAAAGAGAAAGCATGCATACATTCAGTTCTTAGCTCAAAAATATGTAGGTGTACCCACAAAAGCTAAACTTTTCTTTATTCCTGTCATCACCAGGTGGAACTCGTGGTTTGAAACTGTCGAGTACCTTGGAGAATATCTCTGTGATATAGTAGAATTTGTTGAAGATGAGAGTGTAGCTGTCCATTATTTTAAAGCTTTGACTTCTGCTGAAGCAAAAAAATTCAATGCTTAGCTATTTTTCTTGTTGAGCACTGCTCAAAATGTTGCAATTTGCTGCTGACATTAGAGGGCTCCAAGATACCATTAATTCATCTTCTGCAGTCTAAGCTTGGTGACCTTGCAAAAAGGTTTAAGTTACTAGAGGATGCATTTTTTTATCGAGACAACCTCAGAAAAATTTCTTAAACTGCCAGAGCATATGCAAGTACAGTTAACATCACTCTTCCAGTCTGTAGGTAGAGCAAGTCTTACAAAACTGAACTGCTTGATGGAGTGTGATACAGGAAAAATTGTCATTTCTTCTATAGATAAATTGTTTGATCCGATAAACATAATAAAAGGCAACTTAAACAGTGCTGAAATCTCTCAGCTGATAAAGAAAATTCCCATTCTACAAGAACTTCCAGTGTCAGAATTTCTTGTACCATACATATTGTTTAGGGATTTTGTAGCTAGTTCTTGTAGAGCTGGTAAAGATGTTGATGTGATTGGTATTCTTCTTTCCCTGAAAGCAGAGTATGGACTTTTTGTGGAAGCTGCAGTGAAGGCTTTGTGGCTCCCAGCCAGTAATGTTGATAGTGAGAGATCATTTTCTAGATATTGCAGTATAATGTCTGACAGGAGAACAGCTCTGACTCCCAGCAATATGGAAGTCATGGTATCCTTGTCTTTCTCAGACTGACTTGTGTGTTGTGTACATAGACTAGGACAGGATAAATGTTTTCCAAACTTTCATGATTTGGTATTTGTGTTTTAATAAGATTCATAATTTTTATGCTTTTTCAATTTATGTAAAATAAAAGATTTTTCACTGCAAATTTCCCATAAATGTATTTCCTTTACCTTTTACTGCTGAAAAGTGGAAATAAAATTTAGCGAAATTATTGATGAAATGGAAAAAAAAAACTAGTGAAAAATATACCGAAATAACTTTTTAAAAATGACGAAATCAGACAAAAATTTTTCACCACAAACAGGTGCCTCTACACATGAGAAATCCAGTGATGAATATAATGAAATTTCCAAGTTCAAGTTTATTTGTAATGGACCATTCAGAATTGAAAGCGTTCCTCACCCTAATGCTTACTGTCTGAAATGCCATCAACCAGGTCAAGTATTGGGTGTACGGAATTAGTAGAAATAAAGCTCTATCGGAGCAAAGACAAATAATGTTATTCTGCATGTAAGTAGTTACTATTAATTGAGTACTAAAAAACTACTTTTTTAATTAATGATCACACAATGTGGCTGTCATGTCCAAATAATGATGATAACGGTTTTGTGTGAATAAATCAGTGTTTAATTTGGCATGTAACTTGTAATAAGCTTATTAATTATATTGTAATTAATTTTAGGAGATGTATAGTGTAGGCCTATGTAACTGGTGACTTCAGATGAACTCAGACTTGTCATTTAAGTTGCAGGTACAAATGCTGTAAAATGGAAGCTAATTAACCCACAGGACACTAAATTATTACCTGACAAAAAGTAAAAAATGTTATGAAAGAGGTGTTTATGGACATGGAATACATGCAGGCACCCACACAATAATGAAAGCTGATGAGGACATGCATGAGGCAGTGCACCAGCAATCTGTTTCAGCTATACAAGAAATGCTTATGAGTAGATAGTGCGTATGTGAATAGTATGCTGCAAAAAATGTAAATAGTAATTCAAATGTTTCTTGTGTGGATACATATAATGTAAATGCTATGGAAAAATAATTTTTGGATCACTTTTGAGTAATGAATACTCATGATATTTAGTTTACATGAGTTATAAATTTTATGTGGACACAGATGTTATAACTGTTGTGTGAAAATTTCTTAATCGGTTTTAATTAATGAGTGTTCATTCATGTTGGTTAATTGGTGTCAATTGTTAATAGTTTAATGAACAAATGTTTTCATTTTTTATTGCATATTTTACAGCACTCTGCTGGACTCAAAAATTTCCTATCGGATTGAATGTTTTTGTGTATGTAATTGTTTTTGTAAAAAAGTACTTTCTGATGAGCTATATAGTACAGACTTCATATTAGTAATAAATAGCATATTTTGGACAGTTATAAATAATTAATTAAATTTTAATTCCATGGTACTAGAAGCTGGTTGGTTCAGGGACTGGTTGTTACATTCTGAATGTTTCCTTGAGTGTTTATTTCCCAATGTACATCAATGAAAGGTGGGGCACGTGTAATGTTACAACACAATGCCCATGTATAATTCTTTCCTACTTTGTTAACTATGGACAATTAAATGAAGTGTATAAATTTGTTGTGTATATTATATGGGAGATATGATACTGCGTGAAGAGTTTGACAGAGCACTCAAAGACCTGAGTCAGAACAAGGCCCCCGGAGTAGACAACATTCCACTGGAATTACTGACGACCTTGGGAGAGCCAGTCCTATCAAAACTCTACCATCTGGTGAGCAAGATGTATGAAACAGGCGAAATACCCTCAGACTTCAAGAAGAATATAATAATTCCAATCCCAAAGAAAACAGGTGTTGGCAGATGTGAAAATTACCGAACAATCAGTTTAATAAGCCACAGCTGCAAAATACTAACACGAATTCTTTACAGACGAATGGAAAAACTAGTAGAAGCGGACCTCGGGGAAGATCAGTTTGGATTCCGTAGAAACACTGGAACACGTGAGGCAATACTGACCTTACGACTTATCTTAGAAGAAAGATTAAAGAAAGGCAAACCTATGTTTCTAGCATTTGTAGACTTAGAGAAAGCTTTTGACAATGTTGACTGGAATACTCTCTTTCAAATTCTAAAGGTGGCAGGGATAAAATACAGGGAGCGAAAGGCTATTTACAATTTTTACAGAAACCAGATGGCAGTTATAAGAGTCGAAGGTCATGAAAGGAAAGCAGTGGTAGGGAAGGGAGTAAGACAGGGTTGTATCCTCTCCCCGACGTTATTCAATCTGTATATTGAGCAAGCAATAAAGGAAACAAAAGAAAAATTCGGAGTAGGTATTAAAATCTATGGACAAGAAATAAAATCTTTGAGGTTCGCCAATGATATTGTAATTCTGTCAGAGACAGTAAAGGACTTGGAAGAGCAGTTGAATGGAATGGACAGTGTCTTGAAAGAAGGATATAAGATGAACATCAACAAAAGCAAAACGAGGATAATGGAATGTAGTCAAATTAAGTTGGGTGATGCTGAGGGAATTAGATTAGGAAATGAGACACTTAAAGCAGTAAAGGAGTTTTGCTATTTGGGGAGCAAAATAACTGATAATGGTCAAAGTAGAGAGGATATAAAATGTAGACTGGCAATGGCAAGGAAAGTGTTTCTGAAGAAGAGAATTTGTTAACATCGAGTACAGATTTAAGTGTCAGGAAGTCATTTCTGAAAGTATTTGTATGGAGTATGGCCATGTATGGAAGTGAAACATGGACGATAAATAGTTTGGACAAGAAGAGAATAGAAGCTTTTGAAATGTGGTGCTACAGAAGAATGCTGAAGATTAGATGGGTAGATCACATAACTAATGAGGAATTATTGAATAGGATTGGGGAGAAGATAAGTTTGTGGCATAACTTGACCAGAAGAAGGGATCGGTTGGTAGGACATGTTCTGAGGCATCAAGGGATCACCAATTTAGTATTGGAGGGCAGCATGGGGGATAAAAATCGTAGAGGGAGACCAAGAGATGAATACACTAAGCAGATTCAGAAGGATGTACGTTGCAGTAGGTACTGGGAGATGAAGAAGCTTGCACAGGATAAAGTAGCATGGAGAGCTGCATCAAACCAGTCTCAGGACTGAATACCACAACAACAACAATTATTGTGACATATATACATTTCAATAATTTCCTGTATGCAAAGTAACAAATGAAAGAGAATGTAAAGAATTGTATTAGATGCACTGTCCAAGTCAGGGAATATCGTTATGTAAACCAAAGAGGTTATTGTTTTTGTCATACTGTCAATGGGTACAGGAGCACAGCACAGTCGCGCAGTGTCTGTCAGGTGGTAACAAGAGTCAGTTAGTAGCGAGTGAGAGGGTTGGACACAAAGGAGGAATTCTGCTGCAAGAGGAAGCAAGACTTGTTTTACTGCAAAATCACAAGTACAGTATGACCAGGTACAATGTGGAGAAGTAATTGAGCACAGCATAAAGCATCACGGTTAACCAGTGTTTAAGAAGAGTGCTGGGAGCCCAAAGTCAATTGTGGTGACGAGCCTGTGGCCATACATTATAGTGGTATGATGGACCTTGTCGCACCGACTGCACTGCTATGAAGTAAGACCTGACCAGTTCATCATTTAGAATTGTAAAAGCCTTGCCAGTGTCACCTGCAAATCATTCAGTAACAAATACTTCAGCAACTTATATGTGTTAATGTGTGTAATCATCAGTAACACTATCTGATGGATCCTCTCTACATCCATAATTAATCGAGTGTGTCATTAATGAACTGCAAATAAATGATAAGAAGAGTGAAGTTTATCAAATTGATTAATAGTTTAAGTGAAAGTGAACAAAAAAGTTAGTTTTTTTTGGACTTGCTAATATAATGCTGATTACTGACAAACAACTTAACAAAGCAGTACCAGTTAACAATATTTCATGTTCAAACAATTTTGTGTGAGAAGTAATTTATGTAGGAAAAATTTAGTTTTTTGGACTTGCTAATTAAATGCTGATTACTGACAAGTAATTTGACAAAGTAATTTATTTATGAATACTTCATGTTCAGACAATTTTATATGAGAAGTAATTCACATGACAATAAGTCAAAGAAGCAGACTTTGTAATCATTTTAAAATCCAGTTATTACTGTGCACAATTTAATTTAAATACTATAATTATTCTTTTTGAAAAGTTTCTTTTTGCAAAACAGTTTAATAGCAATTAGCATTACAGTGAGAAACGCAGTTCAGTTATTATATAATTGGTAGTGTAAAGATCTATCAATTAATTTCATGAAGTAGTTGCAGGTTTGTTTTTGTGCATGAGTGAAATTTTCTGAGTTATCATTGTGTTTTGATAATGAACGTGAGTTAGTGCCTTTGCGACTGCCCACGCCTGCCAACATTCTACAATAGTTACGCAATTTAATTTCAAAGTCAGGAGTTTTAATTGATTTTGCTCACACTAAGTGAGCTGGCAACTGTTTGTTTACATTAATTTTCCAAACAGAGTCAAAATCAATTCATCATTTTGGATCAAAATTTCACTAGCTAGTTTCTGTATTATTTTGTGTATTTTTTATTTCACCAATTGTTATTTGTGAAGTAAATAGTACAATATTGATCAAGTTATGACAGCACTGACTTCTTCCAGATAATACTGTGACTTTGTATTTGATGCTCCATCAAAAATTAATATCAAACCATTAGCAACACAGTAATTCTTTAATTAGCCTACCACCTGGAGAGGAATGCGGGTGTCATAAACTGTAGTCCCATGTCTCATCACCAGTTATGATTCTCTTAAGGAACACCTCATTCTCATTTAGGCAATCCAAAAGCTCTCACAGACTGCAAGGTGAAGGTCTTTCTGGTCTTAGCTTATGAGCCGTGGGACGAACTTTGTGGCAACATGCCGCATTCCAAGATGCTGTGTCATGATTTCATTGCCTGATCCAACTGAAATGTACATTCTTCTTCAATCTCTCAGACAGTCAGTCTTCAATTTTCATGCACAATTTCATTGATGTTGCTGACCTGAGCATCTTTGTTAGATGTTGAAGGGCATCCTGAACAAAGGTCATCTTTAACTTCCGTCCAGCCATTTTTAAATCTTGTGAACCATTCATAACACTGAATATGGCCTAAGTACTCTTCATCATAGGCTTCCTGCATCATTGTGTCTCTGTAAGGATTTTCTTAAGTTTCACACAAAATTTAATGCAACTCTGCTGTCTCAAAATTCACAAACTGTGAGACACAACATTCTACTCAGTACATCACTGAACAATAACTAGAAGACATAACCAATGAAGCTTCCAGCAGTTACACATTAAACACAGGCATCTGCAGGGATGACAACCGCATTTTGCTCCCAACACACCTTTGGCATGAAATTGTAAATGTTCCACAAGTTTTTAAACAGACCTCATATTAAAGTTGTGTTTACCTGGAAAAACTTTTCTTTTCATGAGATGAATTTTTCAACTGAGAAGTATAGACTTCATATGCACATATTTTTATTGTGTGTTTGTTAGGTTTTGTACAATATGTTAATCCTTGCATGATCTCATTCATCTCTTTCCTTCTGTTTTGTTGTAATTATATGTTTTGTAATTTCCTTGCAACCCTTTTTATAGAATAACTATGTTCTAAGTAATCTACATTTGTGTATTCTTTATCTTGTTCATCCTAGTGTCTCATACATATGAAAGAAACTACAGAATATGTATAATGTATATATAATGTTATGTGTAAAATTTTGAGAGCTTACTACAAAAACAAAAGTATTAAAAAACCATTTTCAAACTTTACATCCGCATCTACATCTGCTGTGTAGTGCTTGAAGGAGGGTACCATGTACCACTGCTAGTCATTTCCTTTCCTGTTCCACTCGCAAATAGAGTAATGGAAAAATGACTGTCTGTACATCTCCACATGAGCCCAAATTTCTCATACCTTGTCTTTGCAGTTCTTATGTGCAATAAATGTTGGAGGCAGTAGAATCATTCTGCAGTCAGCTTCAAATGCTGGTTTTTAAAATTTTCTCAATAATGTTCCCTGTGAAGAATGTCACCTTGCCTGTAGGGATTTGCATTTGAGTTCCTGAAGCATGTCCATAACACTTGTATATCGTTCAAACCTTCCAGTAACAAATCTAGTAGTCCACCTCTACATTGCTTTGACGTCTTCCTTTAATGCGACTCGGTACAGATTCCAAACATCAAAGCAGTACTCAAGAATAAGTTGTACTAGCATCCTATATGCAGTCTCCTTTATAGATGAACCACATCTCCTAGAACTCTCCCAATAAATTGAAGTCACCATTTACCTTCCCTACCACAATATTTGCATGTTCATTCCTTTTATATCATTTTGCAGTATTATGCCCAGATACTTAAATGATGTGACTTCATCAAGCATGACACTACCAATGTTGTATCTGAACACTAAGGATTCATTCTTCCTACTCATCTGCACTAACTTACATTTTTCTACATTTGGAGCTAGCTGCCATCCATCACACCAATTAGAAATCTTGTCTAAGTCACCGTGATTCTTCCTACAATCACTCAACTTAGACACCTTTCCACACACCACAGTGTCATCAGCAAAGAACCACAGATTGCTGCCCACCTTGTCCACCTAATCATTTATGTATGAATATAATAGAGGGAAACATTCCACGTGGGAAAAATATATCTAAAAAGAAAGATGATGAGACTTACCAAACAAAAGCGCTGGCAGGTCGATAGACACACAAACAAACACAAACATACACACAAAATTCAAGCTTTCGCAACAAACGGTTGCTTCATCAGGAAAGAGGGAAGGAGAGGGAAAGACGAAAGGATATGGGTTTTAAGGGAGAGGGTAAGGAGTCATTCCAATCCCGGGAGCGGAAAGACTTACCTTAGGGGGAAAAAAGGACAGGCATACACTCGCACACACACACACATATCCATCCGCATATACACAGACACAAGCAGACATTTGTAAAGGCAAAGACTTTGGGCAGAGATATCAGTCGAGGCGGAAGTACAGAGGCAAAGATGTTGTTGAAGGACAGGTGAGGTATGAGCGGCGGCAAATTGAAATTAGAAATTAGCGGAGATTGAGGCCTGGCAGATAGCGAGAAGAGAGGATATGCTGAAGGGCAAGTTCCCATCTCCGGAGTTCTGACAGGTTGGTGTTAGTGGGAAGTATCCAGATAACCCGGACGGTGTAACACTGTGCCAAGATGTGCTGGCCGTGCACCAAGGCATATTTAGCCACAGGGTGATCCTCATTACCAACAAACACTGTCTGCCTGTGTCCATTCATGCGAATGGACAGTTTGTTGCTGGTCTTTCCCACATAGAAGGCTTCACAGTGTAGGCAGGTCAGTTGGAAAATCACGTGGGTGCTTTCACACGTGGCTCTGCCTTTGATCGTGTACACCTTCCGGGTTACAGGACTGGAGTAGGTGGTGGTGGGAGGGTGCATGGGACAGGTTTTACACCGGGGGCAGTTACAAGGGTAGGAGCCAGAGGGTAGGGAAGGTGGTTTGGGGATTTCATAGGGATGAACTAAGAGGTTACGAAGGTTAGGTGGACGGCAGAAAGACACTCTAGGTGGAGTGGGGAGGATTTCATGAAGGATGGATCTCATTTCAGGGCAGGATTTGAGGAAGTCATATCCCTGCTGGAGAGCCACATTCAGAATCTGATCCAGTCCCAGAAAGTATCCTGTCACAAGTGGGGCACTTTTGGGGTTCTTCTGTGGGAGGTTCCGGGTTTGAGGAGATGAGGAAGTGGCTCTGGTTATTTGCTTCTGTACCAGGTCAGGAGGGTAGTTACGGGATGCGAAAGCTGTTTTCAGGTTGTTGGTGTAATGGTTCAATGATTCCGGACTGGAGCAGATTCGTTTGCCACGAAGATTCTGAGGATACCTTAGCCAGCTTCATCCTGACCCACAACTTCTTCACTTTCGAAGGCCAGACATACCAACAATTAAAGGGAACAACCATGGGTACCAGGTTGGCCCCCTCGTACACCAACCTATTCATGGGTCGCTTAGAGGAAGCCTTCTTGGTTACCCAGGCCTGCCAACTCAAAGTTTGGTACAGATTTATTGATGACATTTTCATGATCTGGACTCACAGTGAAGAAGAACTCCAGAATTTCCTCTCCAACCTCAACTCCTTTGGTTCCATCAGATTCACCTGGTCCTACTCTAAATCCCATGCCACTTTCCTTGATGACCTCCACCTGTCCAATGGCCAGCTTCACACGCCCGTCCACATCAAATCCACCAACAAGCAACAGTACCTCCATTATGACAGCTGCCACCAATTCCACATCAAACGGTTCCTTCCCTACAGCCTAGGCCTTCGTGGCAAACGAATCTGCTCCAGTCTGGAATCCTTGAACCATTACACCAACAACCTGAAAACAGCTTTCACATCCCGTAACTACCCTCCCGACCTGGTACAGAAGCAAATAACCAGAGCCACTTCCTCATCTCCTCAAACCCGGAACCTCCCACAGAAGAACCCCAAAAGTGCCCCACTTGTGACAGGATACTTCCTGGGACTGGATCAGATTCTGAATGTGCCTCTCCAGCAGGGATATGACTTCCTCAAATCCTGCCCTGAAATGAGATCCATCCTTCATGAAATCCTCCCCACTCCACCTAAAGTGTCTTTCTGCCGTCCACCTAACCTTCGTAACCTCTTAGTTCATCCCTATGAAATCCCCAAACCACCTTCCCTACCCTCTGGCTCCTACCCTTGTAACTGCCCCCGGTGTAAAACCTGTCCCATGCACCCTCCCACCACCACCTACTCCAGTCCTGTAACCCGGAAGGTGTACACGATCAAAGGCAGAGCCACGTGTGAAAGCACCCACGTAATTTACCAACTGACCTGCCTACACTGTGAAGCCTTCTATGTGGGAATGACCAGCAACAAACTGTCCATTCGCATGAATGAACACAGGCAGACAGTGTTTGTTGGTAATGAGGATCACCCTGTGGCTAAACATGCCTTGGTGCACGGCCAGCACAACTTGGCACAGTGTTACACCGTCCGGGTTATCCGGATACTTCCCACTAACACCAACCTGTCAGAACTCTGGAGATGGGAACTTGCCCTTCAGCATATGCTCTCTTCTTGCTATCCGCCAGGCCTCAATCTCCGCTAATTTCTAATTTCAATTTGCCGCCGCTCATACCTCACCTGTCTTTCAACAACATCTTTACCTCTGTACTTCCTCCTCGACTGACATCTCTGCCCAAACTCTTTGCCTTTACAAATGTCTGCTTGTGTCTGTGTATATGCAGATGGATATGTGTGTGTGTGCGAGTGTATACCTGTCCTTTTTTCCCCCTAAGGTAAGTCTTTCCGCTCCCGGGATTGGAATGACTCCTTACCCTCTCCCTTAAAACCCACATCCTTTCGTCTTTCCCTCTCCTTCCCTCTTTCCTGACGAAGCAACCATTTGTTGCGGAAGCTTGAATTTTGTGTGTATGTTTGTGTTTGTTTGTGTGTCTATCGACCTGCCAGCGCTTTTGTTTGGTAAGTCTCATCATCTCTCTTTTTAGATAAATCATTTATGTATATAGAGAGGTATAGCAGTCCTATCACAATTCCCTGGGGCACTCCTGATGATACTCTTAGCTCTGATGAACACTCGCCATTGAGGACAACATACTGAGTACTTAAGAAGTCTTGAAGCCACCCACATATCTGTGAACCTATTCCAAATACTTGTAACTTCTTTAACAGCCTGCAATGGGGCACTGTGTTAAACACTTTCTTGAAAATATGGAGTCTGCCTGTTGCCCTTCATCCATAGTTCACAGTATACCCCGTGAGGAAAAGGCAAGCTGAGTTTCATATGAGCAATGCTTTCTAAATGTCTCATTCATAGACAAAAGATTCTTGGCCTCAAGAAAATTTATTATATTAGAACTGAGAATGCGTTGCACTTCTAATATACAAGAGTCACCTGCATTTTTTTCAGTTGTTTGGGATTTTGTGCTGGGTGAGAGTTTCATGATAAATACAATTTAGGTAAGGGACCAATGCTGTAGAGTACTTTTTGAAAAACCCAATTGGAATTCCATCTGGACTGGATGTCTTATTTGTTTCGAATCCCTTTCAGTTGTTTCCTATGCCAGGGATGCTTATTAATCTGTTGCCCATATGGTAATCTGTTCGGCGGTCAAGCAATGTGTGTTTGTATGATTCTCCTGTGTGAATGATTTCTTAAACGTGAAATTTAAACTTTGGCCTTCATTTTGCTATCTTCAACTGCCACACCAGACTGGTCAACAAGTGTCTGGATGGAAGCCTTAGACCTACTTAGCAGTTTTTCATAGCACCAGAATTTTCTCAGGTTCTCTGCCAGATGTTTTACTAAATTATGATCATACTAGTAGTTGTATAATTTGCACATAGATCTTTTCACAGGTACATGAATCTCTACTAACACTTGGTTTCATCATTTGTGCATTCTCCTTTGAACCAAGAGTTCAACAGCCTCTGATTTCTCAGCTATTGCTGAACCTTGTTATTAAACTATAATGGGTCTTTTCCATCCATAATCCACTTACTAGGCATGTAATTCCCAAGACCATGATTTAAAATCTGCTTAAGCTTTGCCCATAATTCCTCTGTGTCCATTTCACTGGAACTAAATGATGTCAATTGACTGCCTATGTGAGACGCAAACAAAGGCTTATCTGCCCTTTCTAGCAGAGACACTCTCCTGGCCTTCTTGACTGATTCATTAACTTTCATAACCATTGTAGCTATAATGACATTGTAATTCCTAGTCCCCATTTCTATACTGACATTGTTGATAAGGTCTGCCCTGTTTGTAGTTACAAAGTCTAAGGTATTTCCATTGCATGTGGGCTGTTGAAATAGCTGCTCAAGATAGTTTTCAGCAAACATGTTCAGAAGTAAAGCTGTGAGGATGGGTCGTGAGTCATGCTTGGGTAGCTCAGTCAGTAGAGCACTTGCCCGCGAAAGGCAAAGGTCCCGAGTTCGAGTCTCCATCCGGCACACAGTTTTAATCTGCCAGGAAGTTTCATATCAGCGCACACTCCGCTGCAGAGTGAAAATCTCATTATGTTCAGAAGTATTTTGCACGACTGTCTGTCTATGCCTCCTTCAATGAATCCATAGACATCCCTATCTGTACTGGGTACATTAAAGTCGCCTCTAACAAGTATTGCATGATCTAGGTATTTACACATAAATGGCAGACTTTCTTTGAATGCCTCCAGAACTGTCACAGCAGAACTGAGTGGCCAATGAAAACATCAAACAATTAACTTGGTTTCACCAAGACCTTTTATAAGTGACCAGATAACTTCACTGTCACACTCAGTTTCAACCTCACTTGCAACAATATTTTTGTCAACTGCAATGAACACTCCCCCTCCTATGGCCTCTAATCTGTCTTTCTGATACATGTCCCATGACTTGCTGAATGTCTCTGAGCTTTCCACTTTGGGTTTAATTCAGCTCTCAGTCCTGAGAATAATTTGAGCCTGAGAACTTTCCTGGAGGCCAATAAATTCGGGAACTTGGTTATGAATATCTGAACAACTTACTGATAAAATTTCACAAAGTGGCTTTACTATAGATACAGTCTGTCTTTCCTTGCTATGTATTGACTGGTAAGTGTTTATCAGAGTACGTCAAGCTACTGCCTACTCTAAACCCCCCTCATGTGCATTCCACAAGTATTCTGCTACCCAACTAGCTGAGTCCTTTGTGTAGTGTAACCCTGGGGAATCCCATAAACTCCAGCTTTAAGACCTTAAGAAAAAAATTCAGCTAATTTTCTGATAGCATAACCTACCACTTAAAACATAGTGTTTTCATTGAAAACTGTTGCCATAAGGAGTATTCTAGAAGCATGTCTTCATCGGAAGTGGAACATGAATTTTTCTGCCAGAATAAGAGAGACTAATACACAAATATGTAAGCTGAATAATTTTACAATGATATACTTTAAATAATATTACAAAATATCAATCCAAGTAACAAGAAAAATGAGAAAAATGCAAGATAATGAAAACATGTTACAACTCAAGAAATAAAGCAAAAACCATGTGGAACATTACAAAGAAATTGGTAGAAGTGGAACATAATGTAAAAATATTATACTATCACATCACAAGAAAATTAAAAAAAAAGTATCAAACATGTTAGAGGTAGCAAATCAAGTAATAATTTGTATAGTCACAGAAAATATGGTGAAAGAAAACAAACAGTTGTACTCAACCTAACAAATATAAAATAAGGAAATGTTGTAGTATAGTGTACATCAGCACTGTCACACAAGCCAAAGTAACAAAAGCAATAATTTGGCTCAAATATTAAAGAAAACTCTGTAGGTATTTAAGGTGTATAAACAATCTTAAAGAATAATACTTTTAACTTAATTGAACCACTGACTCAGTTAGGTGACTGTTCACTCCAGGCAGGTATTTTTTTCTGAGATTTTGAAAATCTGAGGTATAATGTAAATAACTATAGGCCTTTTAAAAATTTATCTTGTTATAAGATATCAAAAATAAAATCCTTAGTAAAGAACAACACAGATTGAAACTTCCTGGCAGATTAAAACTTGTGCCACACCGAGACTCGAACTCGGGACCTTTGCCTTTCGCAGGCAAGTGCTCTACCAACTCAGCTACCCAAGCACAACTCACGCCCCATCCTCACAGCTTTACTTCTGCCATTACCTCGTCTCCTACCTTCCAAACTTTACAGAAGTTCTCCTGCGAACTTTACAGAACTAGCACTCCTGAAAGAAAGGATATTGTGAAGACATGGCTTAGCCACAGCCTGGGGAATGTTTCCAGAATGAGATCTTCACTCTGCAGCAGAGTGTGTGCTGATATGAAACTTCCTGGCAGATTAAAACTTGTGCGGGACTGAGACTCGAACTCGGGACCTTTGCCTTTCGCGGGCAAGTGCTCTACCAACTGAGCTACCCAAGCACGACTCACGCCCCGTCCTCGCAGCTTTACTTTTGCCAGTACCTTATCTCCTACCTTCAAAACTTTACAGAAGCTCTCCTGCAAACCTTGCAGAACTAGCACTCCTGAAAGAAAGGATATTGCGGAGAGCTTCTGTAAAGTTTGGAAGGTAGGAGACAAGGTACTGGCAGAAGTAAAGCTGTGAGGACGGGGCGTGAGTCGTGCTTGGGTAGCTCAGTTGGTAGAGCACTTGCCTGCGAAAGGCAAAGGTCCTGAGTTCAAGTCTCAGTTCGGCGCAAGTTTTAATCTGCCAGGAAGTTTCATATCAGTGCACACTCCACTGCAGAGTGAAAATCTCATTCTGGAAACAACACAGATTCAGGAATAAGAGATCAAGAATAAGTATTATTTATTAAGTGTATACTGAGCCTGACAGACAGTAAATGGAAATATACACAGAGCTAACAAAACCTTGGAAGCAGCGGATCATAAATTTTTGCTATCATAGCTTGAACAGTATGTAGATCAAGGCCTGTGCAGTAGTTGGATTAATTCCTGAGTTATCATAAACATGCAGAAAACATCAGCCACACTGATAAAAGCCTTAAAACTGTCACAGAATGCTTATCAGGTGATCATTTAATTAAATATAGTGTGCCTCAAGGATCAGTATGGAGATCCCTCCTGTTCCTTCTACAAATTAATGATCTAAGTTTAAATGGGCATTGCAATAGATTCAAAATGGTTCAAATGGCTCTGAGCACTATGGGACTTAACATCTGAGGTCATTAGTCCCCTAGAACTTAGAACTACTTAAACCTAACTAACCTAAGGACATCACACACATCCATGCCCGAGGCAGGATTTGAACCTGCGACCGTAGCGGTCGCCCGCTTCCAGACTGAAGCACCTAGAACCGCTCGGCCACACTGGCCGGCATTGCAATAGAACTTATCATGTTTGCTGATGGTACCATAATTCTAGCAAATGCAGAAAGTAGAAAGTAATTACAAAAATGGTTCAAATGGCTCTGAGCACTATGGGACTTAACTTCTGAGGTCATTAGTCCCCTAGAACTTAGAACTACTTAAACCTAACTAACCTAAGGACATCACACACATCCATGTCCGAGGCAGGATTCGAACCTGTGACCATAGCGGTCGCGCGGTTCCATACTGTATCACCTAGAATCGCTCGGCCACCAGCGGCCGGCAAAGTATTTACAGCAATCAATAAACACTCTCACAAAACAACTTCGCAACTAGACATTCGAGGTGTGACAATAAAGTAATGAGACTGATGTGAAAAAACATGTTGCTTACCGTTTTAGTCAAGTTTAGTGTTGTCTCCTTCAAAGTAGTTCCCTTCTGATTGCACACACTTTTTCCAGTGCTTCTGCCATTGATTATAACATTTCTGGAACTCATCTTCTGTAATACCCTCCAAGACCCTCATCACAGCTTTTTGGACATCTGGTGTCCCTTGACCACTGTTTTGACTCTTGGAAATAGAAAAAAGTTGCACGGAGCGATATCTGGTGAATAAGGTGGCTGTGGTAGTACTAAAATTTGTTTTCAGGTTTATAATTGCTGCACTGACAGAGCAGTATGGGCTGGCGCATTATTGTGATGCAGAACCCAATTATCAGCAATGTTGGCATGGACACAAAGAACTCTTTTATGAAGTCTTTCTAAAATTTCTTTGTAGTAATATTGGTTAACTGTTTGTCCAGGAGGCTCCCACTCTTTATGACAAATTCCCTTGGAATCAAAGATGCACACAAGCACGCATTTCACTTTTGACTTTGACATGCAAGCTTTTTCGGTCTGGGTGATCCCTTTGAGCACCATTGCGAACTTTGGCATTTTGTCTCTGGATCATACTGAAAAAAAAAAAACAACTTTCATCACCAGTGATAACACGGTTCAACAATTCTGGACTGATTTCCATTTGCTCTAACAGATTGGTTGCCACATTTTCCCCTGTTTCTCACTGCTCTGGTGTGAGATTTTTGAGGACCAATTTTGCACAAATCTTTCTCATACCAAGATCTCCAGTTATTATTACATGAACCATTTCTCGATTGATGTTCAGTTCTTCAGCAATAATTTTCATGGGTAATCTTCGATCAGATCATACGAGATCACACACCCTGGCCAAGTTGACATCCATCCGTGAGGTTGATGGTTGTCCACAGCATTATTCATCTTCAATATTCGTTCTGCCTTCACTAAACATTTTATGCCTACGAAAAACTTGAGCTCTTGACATAACCTCCTCCCCAAAAGCCTTCTGAAGCTTACCATTAGTTGTTGTCTTGTTTTCACCCAATAAGAAATGGCATACCATTGTGCAATACTATGCGGTTCCATTTCCATGATGAGAGACACAAACACATGTTAACTTATTACAGCACAATTCACGACTGTGCAATTGCATCAATGTGCCGCTTGGACTAGAAGCAGCTTATAGGCCAAGGTCAAAGATATTGTGCCTGCGTAAGCCTAGGGTTGCCACATTTTGCAAAGAAAATCAGTCTCATTACTTTATTGTTGCACCTCGTAGACTAATTAATTAGGGGTGCACAGTAAAAAACTGTCTCACAAAAATTCCACATTGCTCAAAATGATAGTCCACATTTCCCATACTTTCTGTCTATGAGGAACCAGTTGGTAACTGTTAAGATACTAATTTCATATGGGCTTATAATTCCAAAGTGTTTTAAAATTGAATAATGTCATCTAATGTGAATACATAGATATAAAGACCTTTACTATATGTTTGGACAACGTTGTTGTGGAGAAACAGTGACTGCTATAAATTAACTCAGTATTAAGAAAACAGTCTTAATCGCAATTTTTTATTTATTTAGTGCCGACCGGTTTCAGCCCATCGCAGGGGCCATCTTCTGGTGGCGTCACGTTTACTGAGGTGTGGCAGGAGACAGTCTCCTGCGACACCTCAGTAGATGTGACACCACCAGCAGTCGACCATATGTTTGCCCTGAAGATGGCCCCTGCAATGGGCTGAAACCGGTCAGCATTAAATAAATAAAAAATTGCGATTAAGACTGTTTTCTTAATATGGGGTCTTTATTATATGATTACATGATTGCAGAACAATTGCTGAAAGCAGTCACTTCCATAAAATATCTAGGAGTATGTTTATGGAGTGATTTAAAGTGGAATGGTGATATAAAATTAACTGTGGCTAAGGCAGTTGCCAAATGGAGATTCATTGGGAGAATCCCCAAGAAATGTAGTCTATCAACAAAGGAAACAGTTTACAAAACACTTGTTTGACCAACACTTAAATACTGCTTGTCAGTCTGGGATCCACACCAGATAGGATTGATTCCAAAGATGAGTAGCATATTTCATTACAGGTTCATTTCGTAAGTGCAAAAACCTCACAGAGATGCTAAGTCAACTACAGTGGCTGCTAAGTCAACTCCAGTGGCAGATCCTGCAAGAGCGGCATTTTGCATCACAGCATGGTCTACTGTTAAAATGCTGAGTGTCAACCAGTATAATGCTTCCTCCTCCATATATTTTGCAAAAAGACCATGAAGATAAAAGTAATGAGGTTTGAACTGACTCCAAGGCGTACCAGCAATCATTCTTCAAACAAAGTGTACATGACTCAGCCAGAAAAGGGGGAAGTGACGGCAGTGCACAAAGTACCGTCCACTGCGAACCATAAGGCAGACTGTGGAGAATAGATGTAAGTGTAGAAGTAAAAGCTGCCACATTGAAAGTCTGATGTAGTGGGAAAGTTAAAAAGTGCTTATCATACCTATTTTCATTGTCATAACAAATATGATATGATATTTAGGGCAACCTCAAATGCAGGACTTTCAAATTGCAATAGAAAAGAGCTTTAGAATCCTGAGAGGATACAAACAATGAATCTCATGTAAACCACTCTTTAAAATCTCAGGTGTTTCCCCTCTACTATTCATCTATATTATGGAAACTCTTACATTCTCTAAAAGGAATGTAATAAACAAGAGCAGCAGACCTCAAGAAAGTATAATATCCATGATCACATTGCTACACATGCCTAAATCTAGCATAGTAATACTGCCTGGCAACAGAAAGAAACTATTGAATGTGGGAGTGAGAATGGGTGCAAAAGAACTAAGTAATTAATTCCAAAGTAATAGAGGATCTTTGACCCTGAAAACAGTTGAGCTAAAAACTGCAGTGGAACTATGTCACTAGGATGTGATTTAGTATTATGTGCCTACCACACACATTAATTCAATACGAAAAACATCAGGTGTCCTCATGCAATGAAAACTACTGAACAATGAACCAAAATTATATAAAGAAATATTCACAAAATGAGCGAGGTATTATACTATTGATACACTATGAACAAGAAAATGTATTTTCTGAGTACTGGTGTGAAACAAAAGAAATGCTGATACAAGACAAAAGGCATGGCACAGAGTGAGAGGCAAGAAATGAAAGATGAATTTAGGCATACATTTTTCATTGTGGCATTAGCAATTGGCATTAATAGTATAAATCAAAGAAACACTAAGAAAGTTAGTGATTCTGATATCTATAAGAATTCATTCAGTGTTAGGTGTGGCTACGACACATACTGAATGAAGAATTCACTCTTATAAGTGATTGTGACACTTACAGAAATAACAGAATGAAATATGTTTCAAAAGATACCAATCTCACACTATGTTTCACTAAAACAGTGAGGTTAAAGAAATATAACAGCAGAATGAAGCTAGTAGATGTTGGATAGAATAATATACTACTTCAGGTTTTTCAGGCAAGACACATGAATCGAAAAGAACAATTGGTAGAAAACTTTCAGTAGCTAAGACCACATAGATTCATCTTTATTTTTGACAACAGACTTCAACAAATATAACTGTCTGGAGATGACAGTTATATCTGTCAAAAGATCTTGGCTATCAAAAACTTTTTATTATGTAAAGCAGATAGCTCCTTCTAATTTCTCAACAGCAGAAAATTCAGACAAAGAGAACAACTTAAGATGTGATAATCAAACAAGGAAGAGAGAGACCTAAGACAAATTTCACACTCAGAATTAGTTGGTAACATACAGATTAAGAATCTCATCTGAATAAGTATTTGTGTGAATCAAAACTGCAATGAAAGTTTTTTCATGGTGGTCCAAAAAGAAGAAAGAATTTGAGAGCTATAACTGGAGACAATTTGGTAAGGACAAATACTTCTCAGGAATATAAATAAATGAATAAACATTGCACAAAAGTCAGAAAACAGCAAAACTGTAAAATCTGCAGGAAGGGTGATGGGGAATATGATAAAAATCAGCTCATACAAAATAGGCATATCATAACCAATTGAAAAAACAGAAGCCATGATTTTTACTGGGTATCTGAGAAAGTGATGGAGCTAGCATTTAGTGCATTGAATGAACAGTTTTTAAATTGTAGGTACAATTTTAGATTGTTTCTATAGTTTTGCATGAATTGCAAGTTATGCAAAAAGTTGAATTAAAAATAAGAAGAAATTACCATTCTTGGTGCAGCTGTCATTATTCAGTTTAAATGAAAGTCTCAGAGTCTTTTATTCCTACTAGTTCTCTGAGTTTCATTTTCTCATTATATCATTCTCTTTTATATCTTACATAAAATGTATGGCTAAAAACAATGAGTCTCTTAATAGTGAAAAGTGAATTTTTATTCTGAAATAGCCAAATGGCATGAGAGAACAAAACAATTTGTAGAATTCATGACATTTATTTGCAATACTAAAAATTCATAAGTGGAACAGGAAGAAATGATGCAACGCATGTCAAAATAACGCACCTTATGATGATAATGGCTCACAATATTATGTTCATCTATCTCAGTTCTAAATTTAAAGTACTTAAACTTGAAAAGATATGGTATAATACTAACAATGGTAACTCTCTGTAGCCTTCATCTATCTACTGTGAGGATTTATTATCAGATATCTTAATAATATTTTACAGAAAATAGTCAGTAAGAAACACAATTTTTGAAAAAATCATTACGAATTTCCTGTAAACTGTGATGACACCAAGTGTAGCTTAATGTAGGAGAAATCTGGAATCTCACATTTATGCTGAACCAGAAATTATTACTCACTTTTTCCTTTGGTTTCTCTGCTGCGTCAGCCATGGCTCAAATGCAGATGAATGAATAAAGCAGAAACTAATCTGTTTCTTCTTCTACTATGAATCTGTATTTAGTGGTTTCTGAACTTTTCACTGCATTAAAAAACTCAAGGGCTGGAAGACCCTGGGTGTCACTTTCCACAGCTTGCAGTCAAATCAGAGGTTTTTGGAGGAAACAGCAGTTTTGATGTTACCCCCTCCAACTCAGTTTGTGAATCACTCTCCACGTAACTTCCCCTCTTTTCTGCTCTTGCCTTCCAGCTCCTCCCCCATCCAGACTCCAATCCCCTCCTGTGACGGTTTGCTAATTTCATGCATCTGTTCCCAGACTTGTAGAATATTTTAACCTGATACATCTTATTTGCTGAAAATTTATGAAGTATTTTCTTTAATGATGTAAAACTGGCAAATATAATTATTACTAATGTAAGTGATGATAATTATTATCCCAGAAATCCATTTTTAATATAGGTAATGTCATGTTTACTTGTGTATGTTCTAAAACTATTCCAAAACTGAAGTTCAAAACAAAAATACAAAATTACAAAATAACAGTTACAGCTTCTTCCCAATCATTTCCAATTTTCTTTGATGTAGTTATTCATTTTCTGTATCAATAATACATTTATCACTGGTAGAAGAATCTACTGTATCTCCTTTCCCAAATGAAATAGGTCATGTGAAGAGAGTTGTGGATTGCTTTTGTAATTTACAAGTCCAGTCAATGATCTGTGAATAATTTTCCTCTAGCAAAAACATAATACAAAGTGTTTTGCTGATTTCATATATGGTAATTTTATATCACAGGCAACAAAATTTATAATGCTTCCAGAAATTGGGAAGCTGATTTTATTGTTACCTTTGCTCTAGCAAAAACATAATACAAAGTGTTTTGCTGATTTCATATATGGTAATTTTATATCACAGGCAACAAAATTTATAATGCTTCCAGAAATTGGGAAGCTGATTTTATTGTTACCTGTCAACTTGAAACACTGTATCACCTTACAACCTTTGTGTGAGGATAACTGAATAACTGAATAAAGGAGTTCACTTGGATAGCCGAGCATGTTAAAGTGCTCACTTCCAGGACATGGGAAGGTGTGCTGGGCCTGGATTGAGTCTGCATCTTGGATTAAGAATGGAGCCAGTATGCTCGTCAGCCAGATGTATTTTTAGGTGGTTTACCACATCCACCTACTTGATAAAGGGCTGTTTCCCAAATCCTGACTCAGATACACAATAAACAAACAATTTTAAAAATGTCACATTTTATGCAAAACACTAGATGCAAACAGGAGGAATATACAAAGTCCTTCCTGGGGGCAGATGGCGATAACTTTAAACTGCCTTTGGAAGTGGCAACCACATAACAATAATAGCCTACAGGTACAGACATATATGGTGGGTTCTCTGCACAACTGGAGAACTACCATACTAGTCCCGGCCCAGAACTGGTAGGATAAAGGCACAGGAAGAGAGAGAGAGTGTTGAATTAAGGATAGACATGCAATGTTTTGACAACTGTGAAATGGAATTACAAGAATATATATTCCTCAGCTCATGGGCTAGTGGATATTATCACTGCTTCTAGATTGTGGGATCCCAGGTTTTATTACAGGCTGAGTCAAAGGTTTCATTTGACTTGGAACTCAGTGTCTGCGTTGTACCAATCATTTCACCTCATCTTCATCACAATGCTGAAGTCACTTCGAATAGAAAGACTTGCAACAGGCAGCTGAACAATCCTGGATAGGGTCTCCTGTCCAATAATGTCCTATGATCATTTCATTTCAGAAGAATATATGGTTCTGAATGACATACATTTCACTGTTGTGTTGTTACATCATACTTTTGTTGCTGAAGTGACGAAACTGCACAAGACAATTGCTGTATTACAACATGAGCTGTGAAACTAGAACTGGTATCTGCAGTGAAAATAAGAATAATGGAAATAGGCTGTTTTAGGCACTGGTCCATTATTGCAGTACCCCTTTGACACTCTAAAACATGTTTATATATCTCTGAAAGTAAATTCTGCACACTAGTTAAATTGCAAGTCGAGAGAGCTTTCTTTTTTAAGAAGGTGATTGTTAGTTGCACTTACAGTGGATGCAAGTTCTTGAACACGCACTCTACATAATAAACACGAATATTCAACAAGAAAATGGAATGCTGCATTGTAATTTTTGATTGTTAAGGTTTGCAGTGAGCAGACTTGAGGCATGTCTTATAACAATGTTTTTAGGAAATTAAACAGTTATTTACAATCCGTCCATAGTAATTTTTCAGATTGTCTTAGTGAAGCACACGCATAACATTATAACAAAAATGATATTTTCATTGGAATAGGTATTACACCAGTGGAAGTCATTTTTTATTAGTCATTGAAATGACAATTACAAGTTTTTCAAAATGATGTGCCCTCATTTTCTTGGCAATATATTCCTTTTTTCTCTATGTACACTGACATGCTCCAGTCTGTGAAGTATGGCACCCACTAAGCAGCTAGCAGTAGTAGCTATATAATGCCTGGAATTATTTTTGGTGCTGTATACTCAGAATGCTCCATTTTCTTTGTGCTATGGACTGTAACAGGTCCTATATTGTATATATTTTTTTTATTTGTCCCGAGCATATGAATAACTAACTCCATATGTAGCCTTGCAAAACAATTGTGCCGTCACTGTCACATCCACCCTTCTCTTGGTTGACATCTAGTTATTGGAAGACTATATTTTTGTAGTGATGTAATCACACAGTGGCAAAATTAGTTAGTAGGTATCACAGATTTTCCAGTAACTGGTCCTCACAATCTATTTGTGTTTTTGGAGCTCAGGGGCACAAACATAAGTGTAGGTTGTGAATTCAAACTGGTTTTTAATTATTGAACATTGTATGAGACCAAGTGTACGGATGTCCTATTTAAAATGAACATAACAAGTAATTCTGGATATGTGCAAGAATATCGCCATTTACTGTTGCAGCAGGATTGATCACGAGAAAGCAGTATTTTATTTTATAGTTGTTCTCACGTAAATGATGTGAGTTGAATTTCAAAACATATTTCATTTTCCTCAAATCAGTCACATTTTTATTCCATCTTTAGTTTAAAAATGTCATTATTAAGGATTTTCAAGGATGGTTTGATAAGACTGGTAAAAAGCATGAAAATATTTTTGTTTAATAAACAGTTCACCTTACTTCTCAACATAGTCTCCTTTGAGGAATATACACTTGACCCAGTGATCCTCTGACTTTTCATTTCATCAGACAAATGTGTTTTGTCAGACTCTACAACATACTTATCATTTCCTCATTTGGTGAAAATTTCTTCCTAGCAAGCTAAAGTTTCAAGTTAGGGAACAGGAAAAAGTCACCTGGGGCTAACACTGGTGAATGGGGTGGATGAGGAACCAGTTCAAAGCCCAATACATGCACTTTTGCCATTGTTATTACTGATGTGTGGTGTGGTGCATAATCCTGGTGAAAGAGCACTTTTTTGTGTTTTCCAGCTAACACAAGTTTCAAATGATCCAACAATGTAGCAAAATCTGATCCAGTTATGGTTCTGCCTTTTTCCAAGTAATCTATGAGAATTATTCCTTGGGAATTCCAAGAAACAGAGGCCATCACATTGCCAGTTGACAAAATGATCTTTTTCTTCTTCAGTACACTTTCTCCATCTTTTGTTCATTGGTTTGACAGCTGTTTTCACTTTGCTGTATAATGATGGATCCAGATTTCATCAACAACCATAAATTGACACAAAAAGTCTTGTGGGTTATGATTAAACATCACAAGATGTGGTATTGAAATGTTGTGCCAGATGTGCTTTTGGTTGACTGAGCAATCGTGGCCCCCATCTTGCACACAGCTTTGTTCATAGCCAATTTACCATTAGGTATATTATGCACTAGCTCAGCTGTGATGCCTACAGTGTCAGCAATTGCACCAATTTTTATTCAGTGGTCTTGCATTGCCATATCATGGATTTTGTCACCAGTTTCCTTCATGGTTACCTCAACTGATTGCTCAGAGTGTGCTTTGTCTTTAGTGCTTGTCTGACCACGTTTAAATTTATTAATCCAAAATTAAATGGTCTTCAGTAATGGTGCTGAGTCCCTGTGAACTTAGTCCAATTCTGTGCAATCAACACACTGACCAATTCATACAGCTGTCTACGATGAATCGTATGCTGTATGTTGTTGAAATTCTTTATATGATCCATGGAACAATCAGGCTTACCAACCATCTAGGTGCAACAAAAGTGTTCCATCCTTTCATGGAAATTTACCAGACTTATCAAACCATCCTTGTAAACACTCAGCATATTAGACCTGTCCAATATGGTATGTACAACCTTACAATTCTATGATTTGTATTAACTGCTTTGTTTAAGATAGATAATTTCCTTGCTACAAAATAATGTAAAAATCAGTTTGTAAAAATTACTTATAAATAGCTCTCTTGACCTATCCAATATCGTATGTACAGCTGTACAATACTATGATTGCCTGGATCAATAAAAATACAATACAATACAATAGGTAGCCCACAGAATGGTGCAAGCCAGCATTATCCGATAGTACATTTGTATTCACATGTTATGTTGACTGAATGCATGTTCTTGTTTATACATTGTAAATTAATATTGTTATCATGGAAAGTGAGTCTTTTCTAGAACTTATCTCCATGTTTAGATATTTTAAATCATGCTCTGAACACTTGTATAGTTGAAGCCTCTGTCTACAGCAATTTGAAGGCAACTTTGCATTCTACAACTCATTTTCTTATGAATAATGTGAATTCACGTACACATACAGGCTGAGCCAGGCTTCATCTAAAGAAACTGAGGATCCAAATTACCCGATACTACTTCATTCAAAAATAACTAATAGAACATGACTCATGGAGGTTAGTCTGCAAGCTTTAGTTCACAAAGAACAGCAGATTAGTAACTATTAACAGGTACATTCTTTTTAATAATGTTCTGACATAATGATCTTTTAATTCCCACTTGCATAGATAACAGGCATTGCAATTGGTAGACTTACCCTTAGGTTAGTTTTCACATGAGCAATGTTTTTTCTTTTTTATATAGAGCTTGCTTTGGATAATTTTCCAATGATCTCTACGCTATTTAGATTACATTATCATAAAATCCCTTAAACACTTTTTCGGTTATTTTTATTTCGATTAGTGTTTATATGGTTAATAAAGTGGTTCAGTTGCAAGGACATTATACATGTTTGTGTAAAAAAAGGTTTCTCATGCAAAAGGTGGCTTTGTTCAATAACAGTGGTTGTCTTTTAACGGAGCTGGGCGCTGTGGCCGAGCGGTTCTAGGCGCTACAGTCCAGAACCGCACGGCTGCTACGGTCGCAGGTTCGAATCCTGCCTCGGGCATGTGATGTCCTTAGGTTAGTTAGGTTTAAGAAGTTCTAATTCTAGGGGACTGATGACCTCAGATGTTAAGTCCCATAGTGCTTAGAGCCATTTGAACCATTTATCTTTTAATGCTCTTACTGCTACATATAGGCTGGGAGAGAACTATACTAACTCCCAGGGGCTATTTATCTGTCACTATATTTTTTTATGTCTCCAACAGCCAACAAAACAAGTAGTTAACTACTTCTGATTCCTTCTTTTAAACTACATCATCGTCAGCACCATCATCATTGTCATCATCACCGCCATTATCAGTTTGCACCTGTGATTTTTGCACATAGTCTGAACATGACAGTAGTTGGTAACTTTACCATTAATTAAAATTTCAATGGAGAAATTGGCCAAAGATGGTAGTACGATTCCAAGTCTGTTTAATGGTCTACACTGCCATTAAATATGCCAGCAGTGCACCTCTTTTTGGCATATACACCAGGTATATTACAAAAAAATGGAAGGCAATAAAAATACACTGGTGTAATGGGAGGCACTTCAACACTGCTATAAAATGACGATCAAGTTATAAGAAATAAAGTATAATACGTAAAGATATATTTATAGACTAAAAAAGTTATTATTGGAGTATGATCTGAAAATCCTAGAACAAAAGACAGAAATCATAGCCTTTAGAAGAACAGAATGCTCTTACTTCAAACTCAAATTTTAGACCAAGTCAGACATTCTAAATATTTGGTATGTGAAGCAACATGTGGAGTGGACAGAGAAATCTTCTTTAAAATTCAAAAAGTAGGACCAGAAGAATTCTCTCTAGAAGTCCTATAACACACAGCATTTATCAGCATTGTTGAATGGCAGAGACATGGGTTTATGGAAAGAACTATGGAAGATGAATTAAAGCCATGGAAATGAGGACTATGAGAACAGCCAAAGGCTCCACATGAAACACAGTGAGAACTAGGTGAGAAAGAAACAGTAAATGATGAATCGTTGTTGAGATCTTCACTTCAGAGAGTTGTCTGATGGAGCTCTCATTGCTAATATACCCTGTACACGTCTCTACATTCCTACATAACTCCTGCATGCTACATTCATTTGAACATACGTTACTCAATTGTACAAAGTGATCCCTTCATTGGGGACTGATGACCTCAGCAGTTAAGTCCCATAGGGAAAAAAAAAAAAAAAAAGAGAGAGAGAGAGAGAGAGAAATTCAAATTCTAATGGATGTAGGTTGCAGTAACTAAGCAGAATGAACGAATATTGAAGAGAGTGGCTGCAACACGTACAGAGGATGTCAGAAAACTGGCTACCACAGGCGGAGCTGCAGTACTGGTGAAGGAACTTGAAGAATTGGAAGATATGACTTAAAGCTGGTACAGGCTATGTGTCTAACCAAAAGAAGAAAGTGGAAGAAGGAGGTTATTAAAAGTTCCTCATTTACATCCATATTCTGCAGATGACTGTTGAAATGCACGACACTGGGCACTTCCCACTGTACCAGTTATTAGGGTTTCTTCCCATTCCAGTAACATACGGACTGTCTCCGGGTGTACCATAATTAGTCTTTGCGGCTTTTCTCAGACATTATTGGTACTTAATTACAAATAACTAAATCATCTGCAAAAAGTCTAAGATGACTACTATGACTATTAATATTGGTATTATCTGCACAATCGTTAATACACACGATTTCCGACACACTTCGCTGGGACACACCTGTAGTTACTTCTCCATCTATCGACGACTTTCCATCCGAGATAATACGCTGCGCCCTCCCTCCCAAGAAATCCTCAATTCTCGTGTACATATTAGCTGCTAGAAACAGAGGACAGGGAAGATGATGCCTTCTAGCTTGGATGCAGTCTGGGATGGGCAAGTCCGGGCCAACATTTCCATTGTGAGAGCTCTATGAAAGCAGAATTAAATGATGAATCAAACACAGTATAAGCAATTAGAAACCAACTTTTCTACAAGTACAGCAACGTAGTAAGCGAGGTAGAAGCCGTGCCTGAGTTAGGAGAGTGCCTCCCCGGTGTCGGGTTTCGCTGGCCGCTGGCCCTTTCGCGTGGGCTGAGATCCGGCGCACCAGCTGACCTCGCCTGCCTCCTGTCCAGCGCCGTCTGCTCCCTCCGTCCCTCTCCAGCACGCCTCGGCCGTATCTTTCCGGACGCTACATTTCTCCACGCGCGCGCGCACCTCGCTCGATGCTCCGTTTATTTCTGCCGAGGCCACGCTCAAATGAAGTCCACCGACTTGCGACACGTCATTTTCTCTCTCCGTGCTTCCACCGCCAAACACAGAAAAAAAAAACCCGAAGGATTCGCACATTTTTCTTCCGCTTTAGCAAACGGATACTGAAGCCCAGAGATATGAGGCAGCGGCTGTTGCTCTAAACCAGGGGTTTCCAAACTAGGGCCCGCGGACCGAAACCGCCACGCTAGGGCCGGCAAACCGGCCCGCGTTAGCTGGCCGGACTTCCCCGGTATCCGGCCCGCCGAATATTTGAGGTGGTGCCTATACTGCCAACAATTGAGTTTCGAGGCCTATCGTGACCAATACACCGCGACATTGTCGGAGCTCTATCTTTACAAAGCGGAAGGTCATGGTTAAACTTGTGGCTATCCACAATAAACAGACAGACCATTCTCCGTGCGATAGTGAAAAAAAAAGGTTAACAGACTAGTTAGGCGAAAACATTTTAAGTAAAAAAATTCTTTGCATTTTATTCTACTCACGAGTCTGGTGCAAGTCTTTCAAATGGACGCCACTTCGGCGACTAGCCTTAGTAATCAATCATTATGGAAGATGCTTCTTAAGCAAGGTTTCACTTTCTTTACGTATTTCGATTTTCGGGTTTTCCTTGTCTCTTCGAATACAAACTTTGAATCGTCGCACACCAAATAGTACAGCGTATAAAACACTAAAAACCTCGTGAGACACTCGCAACACAGACACTATCACGCAACAGAACTATCAAATATATGCTCTGGCTCTGCTACTTGCTACAAGACTTCATAACTAAACTTTTTGTTGCGCTGCTTGAAATAACAATGCGTTGACATACTCTACCTCTGTTACGTCTGGTAGTAATAGTGTTGCTAACAATGATTTTGAGATTTCGTTAACTTTGCAGGACGTTTTCGTGAAGAATGTGCAGTGACATATTTTTTTGTCGGTGAAATTCGCCAGAATGAAACATGCCAGAAATTTGGTCAGGTACGTCCACCAATCAAAATAATGTAATTAAATAAAAATCGTAGTTCGTTTCAGTGCTAGCTATTCCCACAACCTTAGATTTTTGCTATTTCGTCTTTCCTTTAGCCTTACATTACGGTGATCGTAGAGTGCTAGGGTTCTTTAATCCTACTAGGTAGATCTTGGCCCTTATAACTTGTGGAGGAATCAATGTGGCCCGCAGACTAAAACGTTTGGAGACCCCTGCTCTAAACTAATACTGCTGAAGCCCTGCAGCGGAAGTGGTAGCCGGAAAACCATGCGGATGTGATCTGTAATTACAGCAGATTGAACAGCTTGTACTGAAATTACACACTGAATGCGATTTGGTTTCACCATATTTATTCAAAATAAACTTTTTGTCTATTATTGTAAATAAATACACCGGGTAATCTGCGAAGATGTCCAAATGGTAGGGTTGACATATCTAGCTGGGACCCTGTCGGGACACTCTGAGATGGGGGTTGTAGAAATGAGGTAAAAAGTTTATTTAATACAGTTACATTTTATTTAGAGCACAATTACATGGAAGTTTGTTGCGGCAGGAGTAGTTGGTACACTATATTTTTTGGGAGATTTCACATTTTTCAGCAAGTCTTTTTTCCCCTTCCATACTGTTTCTGTTTATAAAACCCCATGCAAGTCAGCTTGCATTTAAACTGGCACTGAAAGATTTATTCCACAGTCCCTGGGAGCAGCCGAGTTCTTTCTTCAGTCTCCTGGGCCGACATCAGCAAAAATAATCTTGCCACAGATTTTCAGTGTAAGTAAAACCACCTTACTTCCAAGGAGTGTTTCGACTTGCATTCTTCCGAGTCACGTTTAGTTTCTACAAAGCTCATTTTCACATCTTTTTTAGTGTATTTTTCGATCATCACCCAATCTGGAGTTTCAGATACAATCATCCAATCAATTATTTAATAGTTATTGAAAGAACTAGCCCATTTCTCTAAGTAATCAAATGCTATGGTCTAGAAAGCCATTGTGTCTTCCTCAAATTTGGAAACCAAATTATTTCTTGGTTACGTTTCTCATTCCTTAATTTGTTCAAATTCATCTTGGTTTGCATGCCAATAAAATTGGCAGTCTCCCTTTCATTGTGATATCTTTTGAGTGTCGATTAGTATATTTCTGTTTTCAACTATCGAGACTTTATTTTTCTTCATGCTTTTTATAATACTTTTTCTTTTTTTTTTACACAGAACCAAGTTTGATTGCAGAAACTTGAAATGAATTTCACTGATCGGACTGCTGAAAAAAATTTGAAATTATTTTAGGTGGTCCCTCTTCGGCCTCAAAAAATTGTACTTCGGCGTCAAAAAATTGTTTTAATGGAATCCATGCTTAAGAATTCTCTCAAGTGCGGCCATTAATGACAGCCATCTTGTGTTTGAATGAAACAGAAGAGTCTGATGATTGAAATCAACGTATAAGCAGATCTCTTTCAGCTTCTCTGTCCTCGGCGTGTATATTGGAAAATAATTAAATATATCCATGACGATTACTTCAATGTCGACAGTTAAAGACTCCAGCAGCGCTTGATACAGTATTGTAGAGAATATGGGCAGGGTGTCCAATTCCTTCCAAATTTTTTTTCCTTGTTTCTTCTTCAGTTTGGTGAAACACATTCGAGTGGCCACGTCGATGAAGCCCTCCGAAATTGGTATTGCTATTGTCTCCACAAAAAGCGGTTAATTTATCTAATGGAATTTATAGTTGTCTTGAAATGACTACACAAAACTTTGCAATTGTCTCCGGTGTTTCGTTACTAAGCAAATCAAACTTCAACACATCCTGCCGGATTCCACTAAAGGAAACATCTTTTCAGCCTTGTGGTTCGACGCGTCTGTGCCTGTGCCTTAAAATGAAACTTCTTGAAATTGTTTTATGCATTCAGACTCGGAGTGTGGTGCAAGAATATTTTTAACAATTGCTGTAGCTTTGGTCGTGACTATAGACAGCTTTGCAGCGACTTTGGAGTCATAATATATTGCGGCATTCAGTGCAGGTGATCAGACAGGATGCTCACGTACGTGTCACCTGTCAGAGTCGTATCTAGACGCATCAGGGGTCCCTTATCACTTCAACTGCACACTTCCCACACTGTTACAGAGCCCCCATCAGTTTGAACAGTTCGCTGCTGACATGTAGAGTTCATGTGTTCATGAGGTTGTCTCCATACTTGTACACGTCCATCCGATCGCTACAATTTGAAACGAGACTCGTCCAACCAGGCAACATGTTTCCAGTCATCAACAGTCCAACGTCGGTGTTGACGGGCCCAGGCGAGGCGTAAAGCCATGTATTGTGCTGTCATCAGGTGTACACGAGTGGGCCTTCGGCTCCAAAAGTTTCGTAGAATGGTTCGCATGCTGACACTTGTTGATAGCCCAGCATTGAAATCTACCACAACAGTTTGCAGAAGGGTTGCACGTCTGTCCCGCTGCACGATTCTCTTCAGTCTTCGTTGGTCCCATTCTTCCCGGATCTTTTTCCGGCCACAGCGATTCGGAGATTTGACTTTTACTTGATTCCTGATATTCACGATACATTCGTGAAATGGTCGAACGGGAAAATCCTCACTTTATCGCTATCTGGGAGATGCTGTGTCCCATCTATAACACCACATTCAAACTCACTTAAATCTTGATAATTTGCCATTGTAGCAGCAGTAATCGATCTAACAACTGCACTGCACTGCACTAACTAACGGACTGGTCGTTGCTGCTGTTCCTCCTTTGGTGATGTGATGACCTCTCTTGTGAATTGCCATAACTCTGCTTCTTCAGGTTGTTGAAGTAAGTGACGGCGGCAGGTTCTTCTGGGAGCAGGCTTTTCCCAGCCTGGGCGCCACTCTTCCTTCACCCACTTCTCCGAGACTGGTAGATGTGCTCCCAGTCCTGGGGTAGGGGGGGGGGGTGGTGAAGATCGGGAGGGCGTTGATTATGCGTAGTTCCTTCCTGGACACCACATCATACAACAGGCCACGAATGTGGCTAAGGTCATACGGATGGTGGGGGAAGGGGAGGCTTGTGGGTGTCCGCTGGTGTGAATGGGTATGGATTGTCCCAAAGAGCGTACGATCCATCCCTGAGAGACGCAGCGATCTTCTTTAGGAAGGGCTGCAGGCTGTGCTCGTCTGGCGTCTGGGAGCGGCAGGCACTGGGGCAGGTCTTCTTCCTCAGATTCTTCCTCGTCTTGCGAGGAAGTGGTGGGCGTCTCTTCCTCGGCCCGCAAGTTTGCCTCCGCAACGGGAGTTTACACCTCTCTGTATTTGAATACGAATCGCTATACCAGTTTCTTTCGCGCTTCACTAAATATACCAGAGTTCATCGATTACAGTGGATAGTAACTGGTGTCATGCCAGTTACTCAGCAACACATATCTGTATGTTTTCAACGGGTGAGAGTACGTGCTCAACAGAGCAACAATCGAACACCTTTTGCATCGAGCTGTTTCAGGACAACACTGGCAACATACAGTCTCTCGTTATCTTCTTAAAAGATGACTTCACGGAGACCTCAAGAATGTCAAAAATGTAAAGATGGCTGTTCACATTACCGACATTGCCAGCTACAGATGATCGTATTGTGTAAACGTTTTTCCTTCTTACACGAGGCACAACACTATCAATTCACAAACATACGATAGCCAGATACTACGACTACAGTGACGGAAAAAAATTGCAACACCAAAAAATAACTAATATAGAGTAATTAAATTTCTGAAATACATTTGTCTAGGTAATATACAGGGTGTTTCAAAAATGACCGGTATATTTGAAACGGCAATAAAAACTAAACGAGCAGCGATAGAAATACACCGTTTGTTGCAATATGCTTGGGACAACAGTACATTTTCAGGCGGACAAACTTTCGAAATTACAGTAGTTACAATTTTCACCAACAGATGGCGCTGCAAGTGATGTGAAAGATATAGAAGACAACGCAGTCTGTGGGTGCGCCATTCTGTACGTCGTCTTTCTGCTGTAAGCGTGTGCTGTTCACAACGTGCAAGTGTGCTGTGGATAACATGGTTTATTCCTTAGAACAGAGGATTTTTCTGGTGTTGGAATTCCACCGCCTAGAACACAGTGTTGTTGCAACAAGACGAAGTTTTCAACGGAGGTTTAATGTAACCAAAGGACCGAAAAGCGATACAATAAAGGATCTGTTTGAAAAATTTCAACGGACTGGGAACGTGACGGATGAACGTGCTGGAAAGGTAGGGCGACCGCGTACGGCAACCACAGAGGGCAACACGCAGCTAGTGCAGCAGGTGATCCAACAGCGGCCTCGGGTTTCCGTTCGCCGTGTTGCAGCTGCGGTCCAAATGGCGCCAACGTCCACGTATCGTCTCATGCGCCAGAGTTTACACCTCTATCCATACAAAATTCAAACGCGGCAACCCCTCAGCGCCGCTACCATTGCTGCACGAGAGACATTCGCTAACGATATAGTGCACAGGATTGATGACGGCGATATGCATGTGGGCAGCATTTGGTTTACTGACGAAGCTTATTTTTACCTGGACGGCTTCGTCAATAAACAGAACTGGCGCATATGGGAAACCGAAAAGCCCCATGTTGCAGTCCCATCGTCCCTGCAAGCTCAAAAAGTACTGGTCTGGGCCGCCATTTCTTCCAAAGGAATCATTGGCCCATTTTTCAGATCCGAAACGATTACTGCATCACGCTATCTGGACATTCTTCGTGAATTTGTGGCGGTACAAACTGCCTTAGACGACACTGCGAACACCTCGTGGTTTATGCAAGATGGTGCCCGGCCACATCGCACGGCCGACGTCTTTAATTTCCTGAATGAATATTTCGATGATCGTGTGATTGCTTTGGGCTATCCGAAACATACAGGAGGCGGCGTGGATTGGCCTCCCTATTCGCCAGACATGAACCCCTGTCACTTCTTTCTGTGGGGACACTTGAAAGACCAGGTGTACCGCCAGAATCCAGAAACAATTGAACAGCTGAAGCAGTACATCTCATCTGCATGTGAAGCCATTCCGCCAGACACGTTGTCAAAGGTTTCGGGTAATTTCATTCAGAGACTACGCCATATTATTGCTACGCATGGTGGATATGTGGAAAATATCGTACTATAGTGTTTCCCAGACCGCAGCGCCATCTGTTGTTGACAATTGTAACTACTGTAATTTCGAAAGTTTGTCTGCCTGAAAATGTACTGTTGTACCAAGCATATTGCAACAAACGGTGTATTTCTATCGCTGCTCGTTTAGTTTGTATTGCCGTTTCAAATATACCGGTCATTTTTGAAACACCCTGTATTTAAGTGATTAGCATTGCAAGATGACAGGTAATGTAAGCGCAAGATAACCCATTGCAAATGTGAAACGCTTGTGCATTAAAAACTGGTATAACTGCCAGAATGTTGAATGCAAGCTTGAAAACGTGCATGCATTGTGTTGTGTAGGTGCTAGATGTCAGTTTGTGGGATACAGTTCCATGCCTGATGCATCTGGACCTTCAATATAGAGACAGCTAATGCTGCTTGTGGATGATACTGGAGCTTTTGTCTGATGATGTGCCAAATGTGTTCTACTGGAGACAGATCTGGTCATCAAGCAGGCCATGGCAACATGACGACACTCTGTAGAACGTGTTGAGTCACAATAGCGGTGAGTGGGCGAATGTTATCCTGTTGGAAAACACTCACTGGAATGCTGTTCACGAATGGCAGCACAACAGGTCGAATCATTAGATTGACGTACAAATTTGCAGTTAGGGTGTGCTCTTGCTGTCAAACGAAATCGCAATCTAGACCATAACTCCAAGTGTAGGTCCCGTATATCTAGCACACAGACAGGTTGTTTGCAGGCCCCCAACTGGTCTCGTTCTAGCACGCGGCCCTCACTCGCACCGAGGCAGAACCGGTTTTCATCAGAAAACACAACAGACCTGCACCTCGTCCTCCAATGAGCTCTTGCTTGCCACCACTGAAGTCGCAAAAAGCGGCGTTTGGGGTCAGTGGGATGCACTCTACAGGCACTGCCTTCGTGATAAATACAAGCCTTAGCGCATATATGGTAGTAACGAAATGAGCGGAAGCATTGAGTCTGTGGATCGTGCTGAATAGCGTGCATTTCTATAAAGTTTTGCGTTCTTTTCCTTTGGTATAAGCCGGATGTAAATCTAATTATTATAAATGGAAATATGTGTTAGTTTCTTCTTTTCCTTCTGATGAAGAATAGAGGAAGGTGTGGATAAAAAAATTCCGACGGGAAGTCTGGTAGTTGCAAAATGGTTCAAATGGCGCTGAGCACTATGGGACTTAAACTTCTGAGGTCATCAGTCGCCTAGAACTTAGAACTACTTAAACCTAACTAACCTAAGGACATCACACACATCCATGCCCGAGGCAGGATTCGAACCTGCGACCGTAGCGGTCGCGCGGTGCCAGACTGTAGCGCCTAGAACCACTCGGCCACTACGGTCGGCTGGTAGTTGCAGAGAACACAGAAGTTTGCATCCTACATTGTCGTGAAGTTCGATTTTTTTGGGAAATCAGAGCAACGCAGTATGATGGTAAATAATTATTAATAGGGGCCTAGCTTCCACAACGTTTTACGGAGGTACAAGCACCACGGATATTGGTACTGAACGTAGGCTTATTCTTTTTTAGAGTCTGTACTAGTAATCCCTCTTAAAATGTTGAGTTTGTAAAGTAATGATGTTCCATGCTTATTTACAAATTTACCTGCATATTTCTCCTCTTATACAATGCACAGACCCATAAGTCCGATGAAAAGTTTAAGGACAAGTAATTGGTGTTTATTTACATCATTATATGGGCATGCCTACCAATAATAATTTGAAACGTAGCTTACTGATGGAGCCACGTGGTACATCTTTACGTTTACTCTTTGTTAGTTCTCAGCAACTGCGAGTATGTACATGTAATATGTCTTATTAATTTTATTTGTGTTTAATTGCTACCCAAAACGTCCGTTGCCTTACCCCTTGTCTGGAGAGAGTACGTATTGTAAGGACATGCAGAATCCTGTTAGTAAGCTTCTACGAAAATTTCGAATAATCTTGCCATATATCTATACAAATAAATGCTTCTTAGCCTTCCCTGAAAAATCACATTTATGAAATTTTTGTCATTTACTTGACCTGCTAACGACTGTTCTGTAAATCATATACCATTTTTGTCAAGTGTATTTTACCATTCCTTTTTAATGTGCGCATATATGTATTCAATATCAAATCGCATATAAACACGAAAAACGTAGTTAACATACATGTATACTATGTATGACAAACAGAGCGAGTTATCCTATAATGTCTGTCATTGTAAGTTGATGTTGTTAATTTCCAACGTAAATTACTATCAGTAACTCAAAACATTGTGAATGCAAAACCATACAAATTGCAGTTAATTTCAAATTTTCTGTCAGAAAGTTCAATCACAGTAGTCGAATTTAATTTACGTCTGCTTATGAATCAGCTGCCTCACTACCGACTCAAAGCGTGAAGTCATCAAAGCTGTGCTACAGCCTCCAGTTCACAAGGGCAAAACGACAGGGCGTCTGGCTTGGAGCAATCCTTGAAGTAACCGATTTGTAACAGTTTGTCATGTCACTGTGGTGCCAAGTACTGCTCAGATTGCTGCTGCAGATGCAATACGATGTGCCATAGCCATATGCCAAACATGATGGTGTTCCCTATCGGTAATGCCACAGGGCCGTCCTGGGCCCGATCATCTTGTGACTGTATATCTTCCTGACCACAAAGAAAATGGAGTCTTTGTCGCCTTAAAGGCGTTCTTGACTAACATCACATCAGAGACTTGAAAATCTTTTATTGGTCCCTGATGTACAGGCAACCACGGAGGGCAAGTCGATGCAGCAGGCCAATACTACCCTAACAAAACACATAAAACCATTTCTAGCCACTGATATGATGGCTGCCCTGTAAACTGGGTTGATCTGGCAGGCCGGTACTGTTCCTGCCCAACCTGACTGTCATGCATGGCAGCTTATGCACCAGGGTCTGGGGGAAAAAAATGTAGTTTTGCTATATCTCGGCTCCTCTTGGAGCTAAGAGGCTATAAAACCCATAGTGTTGATTCTCGTGAGGTCCGCTGTTTCTGTGTCAAATTTCTTTGAAATCAATCCAGGGGCTTGGGAGGAGAGTCCGGACATACACTCATACATACACTCTGCTTTATATACACCGGGTGATCAAAAAGTCAGCATAAATTTGAAAACTGAATAAATCACGGAATATTGTGGATAGAGAGGTACAAATTGACACACATGATTGGAAAGACATGGGGTTTTATTAGAAGCAAAAAAATACGAAAGTTCAAAAAATGTGCGACAGATGGCGCTTCATCTGATCAGAATAGCAATAATTAGCATAACAAAGTAAGACAAAGCAAAGATGATGTTCTTTACAGGAAATGCTCAATATGTCCACCATCATTCCTCAACAATAGCTGTAGTCGAGGAATAATGTTGTGAACAGCACTGTAAAGCATGTCCGGAGTTATGGTGAGGCATTGGCGTCGGATGTTGTCTTTCAGCATCCCTAGAGATATCGGTCGATCACGATACACTTGCGGCTTCAGGTAACCCCAAAGCCAATAGCCACACGGACTGAGGTCTGGGGTCCTGGGAGGCCAAGCATGGCGAAAGTGGTGGCTGAGCACACGATCATCACCAAACGAAGAGATCTGTCGGACATTTTGTGAACTTTGTTTTTTTTTTTGTTCTAATAAAACCCCATGTCATTCCAAGCATGTGTGTCAATTTTTACCTTTCTATCTACATTATTCCGTGGTTTATTAAGTTTTCAAATTCATACTGACTTTTTGATCACCCAGTACAACAAATTATTACGCCAACTCCTGCACTCTTTTTGGTTTTGTATTGATAACCCTATACTAACCTAACCAGTAGTCCTATTCTTCCTGTCACTGTACTTCACTAACTCCCACCATCCCACCAGATCTAACTTCAACCTCTATATTTTCCCTTTTATATACTCTAACCTACCTACCCCATTAAGGGACCTAAGAGACCACACTTTGACCTGCAGAATGCCAGTTTTGTTTCCTGAACAGTCCCTGCCAGCAGATCCTAGCGAAAATTATGTCTAGATACACAGGTGAATTTAAACTGCGTCAGCTTAGCTTTGATAGTGAAGTTTCTTCTTTGGCCTCTTTCTGCACCTAGCTAAATACAGCTTCTTTCACGAGTAGTTATAGCCCCTGCCACCGCCCTATCTTCACGTATTACTTATGAGGAACACACATGTGACGTGAATACATATTGACAAGTCCAATCAAACATTTATAAATACTGAAAATATTTGACTTCCCATGGAAGAATGGGGATAATTATAAGCAGGTATGCTGAAGCAGCAGTGGAGTGCCACTCAGCTGAATGGGTGTTGAAGTGTATAGACAGGCACAGTTTTAAACTGCTCGATGTAGGTGCGCGGGTGGTGCTGAGTATGTTGTCAAACTGCAGATTTTTATAGGACCCTTTGCCGTTTTATTCACACATGTATCAAAGTTGCGTTCTCCCCTCCAACCTCCCTCAGTCCCATCTGATCACGCCACATGAGGGAGCAAAATAGGAGGACTGAAAAATCGTAAGCACCCTTTGCTGCTTCAGATCACGCTCAAATTTCGTGGAACGGTTTTGAACGGTCGCTAGTGGCTCCTCCCTGCATACCAGAGCAAAAATTGTGATTGATTGAGCAAAAACTGTGGTCGCGGTAGACTTCAAAAGTGTCAGATCACGTTCAACAGACCTGTAGCCCCACGATGTTCTTAGAGAAGGAACGAATCCTCCAGGGCTTGTCGGCAATGTCGAACGCTGTCAAGAAGTTGTCCTGTTGGTGATCAAACTGCGAACTGTTGTTTTCGACCGCGAAATGTCTGGCTATCAACGCCAACAGGGAAGAGGTGGTTTCAATGACGCGCCGGCTCTGACCTCCTTCGCATAGGCGTCAGAAGAAGCGGTGAATTGTGGGTAAGAGAGGGCTGTGAGGACCTTCCCATCGTGTGACACGTCCACAGTGACGTTGGCCAGAGTTATCGTCAAATTTGGTACCTTACACCTCCCATGAACTTCTGTGCTCTGGCCTTTTCTTCATACGAGGGTCACTCCAAAAGAAATGCACACTATTATTTTTTAAATCCATCTTTTATTCTACATGTTTGAAAGTTTTAATGTGTTTAGATACATCCTTTAGGAACAATATTTTCATTTCTCCACATAATTTCCATCCCTCTCAACTGTCTTACGCCATCTTGGAACCAGCGCCTGTATACCCGCACGGTAAAATTCTGGACCAACCTGTTGGAGCCACTGTTTGGCAGCGTGCACAAGGGAGTCATCATCTTCAAACCTTGTTCCACGAAGAGAGTCTTTCAGTTTCCCAAGCAGATGATAGTCACATGGAGCCAGGTCAGGACTGCAAGGCAGGTGTTTCATTTTTGTCCGTCCGAGTTTTGTGATCGCTTCCATGGTGTTTTGACTGACATGTGGCCGTGCATTGTCGTGCAACAACAAAACATCCTGCTTTTGCCGATGTGGTCGAACACGACTCAGTCGAGCTTGAAGTTTCTTCAGTTTCGTCACATATGCATCAGAATTTATGGTGGTTCCACTTGGCATGAAGTCCACAACCAAGAGTCCTTCGGAATCGAAAAACACCGTAGCCATAACTTTTCCAGCAGAAGGTGTGGTTTTGAATTTTTTTTTTCCTTGGGTGAATGTGCATGATGCCACTCCATTGATTGCCTCTTCGTCTCTGGTGAAAAATAATGGAGCCATGTTTCATCACCTGTCACAGTTCTTCCAAGAAATTCATCTCTACCATTCTCGTACTGTTCCAAAAGTTCGTTGCATACCGTTTTTCTTGTTTCTTTGTGAGCCACTGTCAACATCCTGGGAGCCCACCTGGCACAAACCTTTTTTAACCCCAACACTTCCTTCCCCTATCCCAACGTAGCGTGTCAATTCGTTCACTGAGATGCATCTGTCAGCAGTCACCATTAACTCTCTGCACATTGTCTGGTACGGAATTATATACCGAAATATTTGCATCGAATTACTTTTATTTGCAAATAACGTATTCCTTTATTTTTATTAAAGATTACCCACATACTCACTTCATTTAATTGTCTTACCAACAATGACTGCTAATACATCAAATACTTGAAGCTGTTTTATTTTTAGAGAATTGCTTTTGGCTGGTCTGAGGAGGCTGGAAAGACGCCTGTGGAGAGGCAAGACAATACGAAACCACGGTAACGCAGCTTCCTTTGGCGAAAGGCCTTTAGTAAACAATTTTGTGAAGTACACTTTATGTCTCGGCTAGCACGCAGGAACAGGCTTTGCGCAGAAACGCAGTGGGAGCATAGCGTCAGACTGTGGATAGGAAAACAATGCAACGCTGTGCACCACGGCCTTTGTGAAAGCAACTGGGAGAGATTTGAAGGTACTTAACGACCTTACACTCTCGGCAGAACACGCTACGAGAGGAGTGAAGGTTTCATAAAGTGTCAGACTGCAGCATTCTCGTCCCAAAATCCTTCTATCGAGCCCTCGTAAAAAAAAGTAAATAGGAATTTTTTGGAGGTTTGGGAAACGGACTGTTGCGTTCAATAATGGGCTTCTTTGAGTCACCAACAGGACAGAACCAAAACAATCTCCTGTCTTTAGGTGAAGTCACATAGCCATGTGGACACGAAAATACGGGAGTTTCACTAGACACACTGCTCTGACGTAGTACTTTTTGAAAAATTATTGAAAAGTGGGAGACGTTCTCCAGCCGGATTTTCGGGCAGTTTTTAATTTTACTGAGGGGGAGAACGCACCAGCAAAATTGATCCTTGTCACTGGATAACTGCTCGTAAGAATTCTTCGACTGGTTAGCCAAGAAGTGGTGAATGTTACGAGAGAGGACAGAGGATGCTAAAGAGACACTTCAGCCTCTGCTTGCAGGAGAAACACTTCGAATTGAGCTCGCAGACTTCGGTTTCTAACTTTAGAGTGAACATTCTTTACTTCATTTGGAGCCCAACTGTAGCAAGATGTAAGGTTTGGGCTAGCTAGCTTTGTGTTTTTTTTTTTTTTTTTAAGAAACAGATTTAAAATTATAAGCACAAAGCACCCACTAAATATCAAGTTACAATTTATTCAGAGGCAGAAAGAATCAAATTTTTGAGTGTATGAGCTTTCGGGCTTAGAACCTTGCCGCTCCCTTTTGACACGGCCGTAGTCACGAGCGCTCAAAACAACCTCTGAAATACTACACAGGTGCAAATCTGCAACACACCAGGTTGCCTTAAAGTAAAAGTTTTAACAATTCACACAAGCACACAAACTGTGCACCCCATAGGTGGGATGGAAATGGTACAAAACTGTAAAATTAAAAGATTAACTTGCCACCAAAGGTGCAACATGATTTTAACTTCTAAGAAAAGTCTTACGCCGGCCGAAGTGGCCGTGCGGTTAAAGGCGCTACAGTCTGGAACCGCAAGACCGCTACGGTCGCAGGTTCGAATCCTGCCTCGGGCATGGATGTTTGTGATGTCCTTAGGTTAGTTAGGTTTAACTAGTTCTAAGTTCTAGGGGACTAATGACCTCAGCAGTTGAGTCCCATAGTGCTCAGAGCCATTTGAACCATTTTTTGAAAAGTCTTACGGTGGAAGGGTGGCAACTTTATATACTAAAATGACCATTTAAATAAAAGCCATGAAATGCAATCTTACATAAAATTATACAGGGTTGGCCAAACATGCTCTACAGTACACCTACGCCCTTTCTCAAGATGATAGGCAAGATAAAAACATATTTCAGGAATTAGGCCGTTGCACTCCGAGCAATAAATTCGTTAACACACCGAATCCGACAAACATGACAGAGGCAGCTCCAAACGACAGACAGACACTAACTGCCTAACAAATGCGAACGAGAGACAGACGAGCAAGCTGGGGACGAGAGACTGACCAAGAAAACAAGTAGAATTTAACAAGTGAATGAAACAACATATCACCAATCACTTAACTTCTAATAAACTGCGGTTTCTGGAGACGACCTGGCGCAGCACCCCCAAATCGCTCTCCCTAACCGTCCACGGCCAGCCGCTTCAACAGACGCTGGAAGGCGCGCCGATCTCCCGTTTCTCCTGGTCCGCACCAACCGACCGACTGCCCGCTGCTCCGTCCGCGACTGCTGCTCCGTCGCGGCTGCACTGTCGGTACGTCTCTCACTCACTTCCAGACACACGACGGCGGAAATATTGGCTCGGACGCAATCATGCAGAGGAAACAAGGCCACTGGTAAAACGACATCCCTGCACCAGGAAAGGTCCGAGCCAAGCTCCACAAGATGGTAACTGAAGGGGCCCAGAAGCATTTGGAGAGACAGTTACACCACGGCGTCGCAGCTCGCGCCGGCCAGACTGATGTCGTGGGTTGCCTCCTGTTGCTCTCCTATCGACTGCGAAATCACTACCCCTCGCTATACGCTGCGGCCCACTGGTCTCACGTGGCGACCTCACATGCGCCGATGCTCAAGACGGATAAGTCATCTTGTGTCTCAGTGCGCGACCGACCAACCGATCGATCCAATCGCCAATGACCATTGTCTGAGGAAACTCGAGCAGACTGGCGGCCTAACGCGCAGACTCAGATGCAGGAACTACGCCCCAACCGGGCGACCACTCGCTGCGTTCTCTTATTGGCGGAGTTGAAAGACTCTCAATTTGCCAGCCTTAAAGGTTGACCCGAACGACAAACATACTAGCACTCCGACCGACAGACAAACACTAACTGCCTCACAAATTCGGACGAGAGACAGACCCAGATTGCCTCCAGACTGCCCCCCAGACTGACCGGCTCAGACTGACTGCGACTGACCAACTGACCGACTGGCGAGCTCATAGCGCCCCTTAAATGCACGTGAACAGGCAACCTTTCCCCTTTCCCACCAGAGGGAGACACCAAAGCTGCGATTTCCACAGCGGCGCCACTGCCAGAAACGGAGGGCGACTTCATCACACTACACGCTGCGGTGCGCTCTTCAAAACAGCATTTTTTACATAACAGTGCAGTTCAAAATGGTATGATCTACAATCGGTTTTGGCGGGTGTATTCACGATATGCTCAGTGAACAATAGAGTTTTTCATAAGTAGGAGAACGTCCTTCTGGGATGCCTAACACCAGAAACTCAGATTTTTGGCAATATATAAGAACCAGAGGTTGTACAGAGTTTTAGGGAGAGCATAAGGGAACAATTGACAGGAATGGGGGAAAGAAAAGCAGTAGAAGAAGAATGGGTAGCTTTGAGGGATGAAGTAGTGAAGGCAGCAGAGGATCAAGTAGGTAAAAAGACCAGGGCTCTTAGAAATCCTTGGGTAACAGAAGAAATATTGAATTTAATTGATGAAAGGAGAAAATATAAAAATGCAGTTAATGAAGCAGGCAAAAAGGAATACAAACGTCTCAAAAATGAGATCGACAGGAAGTGCAAAATGGCTAAGCAGGGATGGTTAGAGGACAAATGTAAGGATGTAGAGGCTTATCTCACTAGGGGTAAGATAGATACTGCCTACAGGAAAATTAAAGAGACCTTTGGAGCTAAGAGAACCACTTGTATGAACATCAAGAGCTCAGATGGAAACCCAGTTCTAAGCAAAGAAGGGAAAGCAGAAAGGTGGAAGGAGTATATAGAGGGTCTATACAAGGGCGATGCACTTGAGGACAATATTATGGAAATGGAAGAGGATGTAGATGAAGATGAAATGGGAGATACGATACTGCGTGAAGAGTTTGACAGAGCACTCAAAGACCTGAGTCGAAACAAGGCCCCCGGAGTAGACAACATTCCATTGGAACTACTGACGGCCTTGGGAGAGCCAGTCCTGACAAAACTCTACCATCTGGTGAGCAAGATGTATGAAACAGGCGAAATACCCTCAGACTTCAAGAAGAATATAATAATTCCAATCCCAAAGAAAGCAGGTGTTGACAGATGTGAAAATTACCGAACAATCAGTTTAATAAGCCACAGCTGCAAAATACTAACACGAATTCTTTACAGACGAATGGAAAAACTAGTAGAAGCCGACCTCGGGGAAGATCAGTTTGGATTCCGTAGAAACACTGGAACACGTGAGGCAATACTGACCTTACGACTTATCTTAGAAGAAAGATTAAGGAAAGGCAAACCTACGTTTCCAGCATTTGTAGACTTAGAGAAAGCTTTTGACAATGTTGACTGCAATACTCTCTTTCAAATTCTAAAGGTGGCAGGGGTAAAATACAGGGAGCGAAAGGCTATTTACAATTTGTACAGAAACCAGATGGCAGTTATAAGAGTCGAGGGACATGAAAGGGAAGCAGTGGTTGGGAAGGGAGTGAGACAGGGTTGTAGCCTCTCCCCGATGTTATTCAATATGTATATTGAGCAAGCAGTAAAGGAAACAAAAGAAAAATTCGGAGTAGGTATTGAAATCCATGGAGAAGAAATAAAAACCTTGAGGTTTGCCGATGACATTGTAATTCTGTCAGAGACAGCAAAGGACCTGGAAAAGCAATTGAACGGAATGGACAGTGTCTTGAAAGGAGGATATAAGATGAACATCAACAAAAGCAAAACGAGGATAATGGAATGTAGTCGAATTAAGTCGGGTGATGCTGAGGGAATTAGATTAGGAAATGAGACACTTAAAGTAGTAAAGGAGTGTTGCTATTTGGGGAGCAAAATAACTGATGATGGTCGAAGTAGAGAGGATATAAAATGTAGACTGGCAATGGCAAGGAAAGCGTTTCTGAAGAAGAGAAATTTGTTAACATCGAGTATAGATTTAAGTGTCAGGAAGTCATTTCTGAAAGTATTTGTATGGAGTGTAGCCATGTATGGAAGTGAAACATGGACGGTAAATAGTTTGTACAAGAAGAGAATAGAAGCTTTTGAAATGTGGTGCTACAGAAGAATGCTGAAGATTAGATGGGTAGATCACATAACTAATGAGGAAGTACTGAATAGGATTGGGGAGAAGAGAAGTTTGTGGCACAACTTGACCAGAAGAAGGGATCGGTTGGTAGGACATCTTCTGAGGCATCAAGGGATCACCAATTTAGTATTGGAGGGCAGCGTGGAGGGTAAAAATCGTAGGGGGAGACCAAGAGATGAATACACTAAGCAGATTCAGAAGGATGTAGGTTGCAGTAGGTACTGGGAGATGAAGAAGCTTGCACAGGATAGAGTAGCATGGAGAGCTGCATCAAACCAGTCTCAGAACTGAAGACCACAACAATATATATATATATATATATATATATATATATATATATATATATATATATATTTCGTGAAATTTTAAGCCTGGATAGCTGATGCCAGTAGGAACCAAAATTACCAATGTTGTGTAGAGCGACAACGCACCATTTTTAAACTACGAAAACTTAGCGCCACGCGCTCCGATTGGCCGTGGAATTGCCTTGTTGCCATTCGTCAGTTGACGAGCATCGCTATGGTTGTTGGTTCACACATACGAACGTCCCTCGCCCTGTCATGGCCCCAACGTGATACGCAAACATGTCGAATAGGTCTTGCTGTTTGTCTCCACCTCACGTCAGAGCCATTCACACATAAGCTTCGCTTCAGAGCACACACACATTACCTGCAATTTAGTCATACAGTAAGCATGGTGGCACAGTTTGAAGAACAGTGAGATATGGTTTTTGTTTGTGGAGTATAAGATGGTAATGCGCATGAAGCTCAACAGTTGTATGAGGAATGGTAGGCAGCAAGTCGCCACCCACAGCCGCAAACGCTTACAGCAATTCACAGGCGACTTGGCGAAACAGGCTCGTTAGCAGGATATCATGGTGATGCTGGAAGACCTCGAACATGACAGGATACTGCATTTGAAGAGACTGTTCTCGAGCAATTCGAGGAAGTACCTACGACAAGTACTCGAGTGGTTGGACACGACATGGCGGTCACTGGGAGGTTTTGAGGGATGACGGCCAGCATTCATATAGTTTCCACCTTGTCCAAGACCTAAATCCTGTGCCGGACTATGAACACAGGCTAGGGTTTTGCTGGTGGTTTCTGCGACGTGTTGCATGAGATCCACACTTCCCCAACATTATGTTGTTTGGCGACGGTTGCATCTTCCATTGGGGTGGTGTTTACAACACTCAAAATGTTCATTTCTGGGTAAGGGAAATCATCATGTCACTTACGTCCACGGACACCAGAAACGATTTTCGTTCAACATTTGGGCAGGCATTATGGGTGACCATCTGATTGGGGTTCTCCATCTACCTCCTCGACTTACTGGGGCAAATTATCTCTACTTCTTGCAAGAGACTCTACCTGGCCTGTTGGAAGATGTTCCGCTGGACATACGGCTACGCTTGTGGTTGCAGCATGATGAGGTGCCCACACATAACAGTCTTGCTGTGTGCTGATATTTAAATGAACTCTTTGATGGCTAGGTAATTGGTAGAGGTGCTCTTAGGACATGGCCCCCACGATCACCAGACCTCACACCACCGGACATTTTCCTCTGGGGATTCTTCAAGGTTCTAGTTTGATCGCTCTCAACATGCCGCAAATCGCATCACGACAATGCCAGGAATGTTTGAAAGAGTTTGGCAAAACACCATTCGACGTTACCAAGCTTGTGTCGCATCAGAGGGTCGCCAGTTCGAACACCTGCTTTAAGTAAACAATTTCCTAGCTACAAAAAAGCCCCTTTTCAGTGCCGACACAATTTGTAAGAGACATTCTCTACTCGAACTAACAGCTGTTGACAGGTTTGTTCTCAGTACGTCATATCATGAAACTACAATGGATGCGTCGGGACCCTGGCGGATTCGCCCCCAGGCCTCCAGAGTGGATGGCGCGCTACCACCGGGTAGCGGGTACATCGCGATTTCCGGTGGGTAAAGCATTCGCGGTCATGCGTTGTCCAGAACAACCGGTTGCCTGGAAAGTAATGCACCGCATTCTTTTTCTCAGCCGAATACAATGCTACGAAAGCGAAACGTTATGTATCTATTGTTTGAAGTCTTCTGAGTGAGCGCACCAAGTTTCCGTCACTTCCGACAGACAGCGTAGCTGCAGGACAGTTTCAAAATGGCGTCTGTAGGTGACGTGCGTTACAAGCAACATGACGTCATCGAATTTCTCATTGCAGAGAAAGAAACTGTGGAGAATATTCACAAAGGCTTGTGCAAAGTCTATGGAGACTCTGCTGTCGACAGCAGTACAGTTAGTCGCTGGGCACGGAGGGTGAGGTCATCGGAAGGCGGTTCGGCGGAGTTCCAAGATTTGCAGCGGTCGGGAAGACCATCCACGGCTGTCACACCTGACATGTTGCAGCGAGCTGATGTCATTCGAGAGGACAGACGCATTACGTGGAAGGCATTTCGAAGACGATGAGTAGGTGATTCGCATAATGAAGCACTAACTCCGCCATAAGGACAATTATTGGTACCTACCGACAGGGCATACACGCCGTTGTTTAGTGCTGTAGGAAGGCTGTAGAACGGGGTGGAGATTACGTGGAAAAAATAGAGTTTGTAGATAAAACACCATTCTGTCATGTGTGTAACTCTCATTATGTTCAATAAAGAATAGTTGAAGAAGAAAAAATGCGGTGCATTACTTTCTGAGCAACGCTCGTATATATAAGTTACATATACTGTATAAAGGGGCAGGCAGTGGGAAAGTACAAACGTATCAATTCTATATAAGGGAGTTTCATCTGGAAACGACTGTTTGTGAGTCGAAATATGAAGCGAAACGTGCTGTGGGTTGATTCTAACAGTGGAAAGCACATATCCAGGACCTGAGCTAGGATGAGAGGAACTCAGTTTCGTGGTAGATTGGGGTAATGGATGCAATAAAGGACAATTTATTACAAAACAAAACTGAAAACTATTGAAAAAACTGTTTTTATTAATCATCATACATATTAATGCTGCCATTTTATAACAGGTATCTACGGCCTTCAATTAACTTAACCGAGTAAGTATAGTTTTAATGTTTGATGAATTTTGTTTTATGGGCATTAAGCCTTGGTCCAAGGCACAGAAATATCTGTTAGATTACGGCCTGATGCCCATAAAACAAAATTCACCACGGACGCAAGTATCGACCATGGAAGCCTGCATGCTATAGTTTAGTTGTTTGTGACTGCCTGGTAATACTGAAGGTACTACACTACTGAAAGTTTTAGAACCTATTACCATCTTTCGTTTTCCGCTGCAAGGAGAAGAGACGTTAATGGCCAAAGAATTTTGAGATTTTACGTCAAATTGCTCTGGATGCACTTGCTACTAGGCAATATTCATTACATGTTCGATATTCTTCAAATTGATAATGAATTCATACGTACTCGCCAACAGAATATGGGAACGTGTATATCGTTGTTTGTTTCATAATGAACATTGTTGATAACATTGTGCGGTAGGTGTGCAAGATAAGGGATTCTGTTTCGTGGTCTGTTGGACCCCATTTCATATCCTCTTGTGGAAAGTCTTGGGTAAACACTGTGTAAGAACGGAGGACAACTGTTGTGGATACAGCACCTTGTGTAGCCTAATTTGCCCAGGTAGATACAGTTATTAAAGAAATAAAAGTACCAAATTACATTATATATTATCCACGTGATCACACAAACAGCTCATTTGATATGCTCCCATTTTCGTTTGTAACTACAATTTCCTATCTCACACTGTTATACCGTATTTTATCTTCTTCGTCATCCATGAAGGATTGCATATCACAATGGACACACAATGTATAATTACAAAAGCAGTTACACAGTGTTAATCCTAAGAGTCCAACCACGAACATGATACGCCTTTTGCGTAAACGTCAGAGCCGTGTCGAGGAGATCCTGCGCCCCTGTCAGAACAGCCAAAGCTGTGTCCCCTCCCACTTCTTCGCCCCTTTCCCCATAAAGCCACCTTTCTGCAATTTTACCTCAAAAGATTGAGTCAGTTGTATACTTTTGTAAGTCCGTTTAACAAAAATGAAGCATTACAGTAAAATATTGTTACACGAACGAGGTTAATGTAAAATCTTACAGCCAAAAAATTCAATGTATCATTGCAGCGAATAAATTACAAGTTTTATAAATTTCTAAAACGGCTGGAAGTAAAACAAAACATATATCTGAATGTTTATGGTAACTACTGTACATTGGTTTTAGTATGGTGTGCAATAAAGAACAGATTTTATTTGTTCTTCATCAATTATTAATAGTGTATAAATTTCTAACGAGAAGTAAAAGAAAAAGAGTCTAGGACTAGCGTTTGTACTATAATTTTACTTTCCATTTCCTTGGTTGGAGCGTAGCAGACTTGTTGATCACAGTTCCGTATGTCAATGACATCGAGTTTCGCAGCTGTTCCTTATTTTAGTGACAGTCTGCTTTCACCCACAGTCAACAGCAAGCAGTTTTCACTCTCTTCAATTTGCTGCAACTGCGCTCACAAGGTGTAGTCGCTGGCGTTGTCCTATGTATCCTCAGAGCTATTTCGATAATCGTGAAAAACCTTCAAAACATACAAATGGGAAGCCCTGTAAATGATCTTTATCTGTTCTTTCACCTGGAACTTGAAAGCAGCTATTTAGATAACTGGTTACGCTGTCTCGATATCTCTACTGCATTTGGCACCAAAAACCAGCAAATTTTTCGAGATAAGAGTAGTGCTTTCACTTAAGGCGTTTCCTGTCAGTGAGATTAAACGGTGTGAAATCTGTTTTCATTTCATTTACTGTTCTAATAAATACCTTGAAGTTTTCCAGGTGTAACAGCCTCGCTCCAGTCCTCAGTCGGCAGAAATACGAAGCTTTCGGTCAAATAGCAAATTTACTTCAGCACCCACTCGTTAACCTTTGAGATCCTACGACACCCTAGCGAAGTAGCAGTAAGAACATTGTTGTCGAATATGAGCGAGATGAACAGGCGGCAGCTGTATTTCCACATAAAACATGTTAAGGATAGACCTTTGTTCTTTATGATGTAACTTGTATGAAATGGCACTATGACAACAACGTGCGTTTACAGTCTAGGGCAAAGGGAAAGGCTTCTTCTCGTAGGCAGAACACAGGAACACGAGGGATAGCAAAACTCATATTTGCCTTTCTTGCTATTTCCTTTTTTCTTATCAGTTTTTGCGCCTCCTCTTGCTTGCGCCCCCTCTTGCTTGCGCCCTTGGCAGGGGACTATCTCGTCATGCCCTCGGTGCGTCCCTGGTAAATATTGAGGGTGTGAACTAAGAAATCAATAAGTACACTCCTGGAAATGGAAAAAAGAACACATTGACACCGGTGTGTCAGACCCACCATACTTGCTCCGGACACTGCGAGAGGGCTGTACAAGCAATGATCACACGCACGGCACAGCGGACACACCAGGAACCGCGGTGTTGGCCGTCGAATGGCGCTAGCTGCGCAGCATTTGTGCACCGCCGCCGTCAGTGTCAGCCAGTTTGCCGTGGCATACGGAGCTCCATGGCAGTCTTTAACACTGGTAGCACGCCGCGACAGCGTGGACGTGAACCGTATGTGCAGTTGACGGACTTTGAGCGAGGGCGTATAGTGGGCATGCGGGAGGCCGGGTGGACGTACCGCCGAATTGCTCAACACGTGGGGCGTGAGGTCTCCACAGTACATCGATGTTGTCGCCAGTGGTCGGCGGAAGGTGTACGTGCCCGTCGACCTGGGACCGGACCGCAGCGACGCACGGATGCACGCCAAGACCGTAGGATCCTACGCAGTGCCGTAGGGGACCGCACCGCCACTTCCCAGCAAATTATGGACACTGTTGCTCCTGGGGTATCGGCGAGGACCATTCGCAACCGTCTCCATGAAGCTGGGCTACGGTCCCGCACACCGTTAGGCCGTCTTCCGCTCACGCCCCAACATCGTGCAGCCCGCCTCCAGTGGTGTCGCGACAGGCGTGAATGGAGGGACGAATGGAGACGTGTCGTCTTCAGCGATGAGAGTCGCTTCTGCCTTGGTGCCAATGATGGTCGTATGCGTGTTTGGCGCCATGCAGGTGAGCGCCACAATCAGGACTGCATACGAACGAGGCACACAGGGCCAACACCCGGCATCATGGTGTGGAGAGCGTCTCCTACACTGGCCGTACACCACTGGTGATCGTCGAGGGGACACTGAATAGTGCACGGTACATCCAAACCGTCATCGAACCCATCGTTCTACCATTCCTAGACCGGCAAGGGAACTTGCTGTTCCAACAGGACAATGCACGTCCGCATGTATCCCGTGCCACCCAACGTGCTCTAGAAGGTGTAAGTCAACTACCCTGGCCAGCAAGATCTCCGGATCTGTCCCCCATTGAGCATGTTTGGGACTGGATGAAGCGTCGTCTCACGCGGTCTGCACGTCCAGCACGAACGCTGGTCCAACTGAGGCGCCAGGTGGAAATGGCATGGCAAGCCGTTCCCCAGGACTATATCCAGCATCTCTACGATCGTCTCCATGGGAGAATAGCAGCCTGCATTGCTGCGAAAGGTGGATATACACTGTACTAGTGCCGACATTGTGCGTGCTCTGTTGCCTGTGTCTATGTGCCTGTGGTTCTGTCAGTGTGATCATGTGATGTATCTGACCCCAGGAATGTGTCAATAAAGTTTCCCCTTCCTGGGACAATGAATTCACGGTGTTCTTATTTCAATTTCCAGGAGTGTAGTTACCGATATAAGACTGAACACTGATTGCGAAACATATCTGTGTAAACAAAACAAGGAAAAACATACAGTCTGAGTTGTTCGTTTGTCGCATTCCAAAACCATGATTTATTGTTATGTAACTTGAAGGTGAAGGGGAGAGAAAGGAAAGGAAAGCATAACTGACGTTGAACAAAATGTGCTTTGAAAGCACATTTGGGGGGTTGGTTAGTTAAAGTGTAGCCCAGGGCCAATATACGGCTAGATGAATGTGGGAAACCTTACAAAACCACTCTCGAACTGTTCTGTAGAATCAGCTTTTAGCAGCTTTTAGCTTAGCTTTTAGCACTGCACCAAGATAATCTTCGGCTCTCTAGTTTGTTATGTCGTCGAGTAGTATTCCAGCTGGAACGCAGAATTCGTACCCATGTGTTGTAGTGTTTCACTGATAGATTTTCAGAAGGTCCTAATCTTGAAGAGCTCATTTTTCGACCCTGAAATTTCCCTTTCTTCTAGCACAGGAAATGGCAATCGCTTTCTTGACTCATGTGTTTGGGTCTACAGATTATGTACAGATTAAAAACCTTCAGTATAATAAGGCTGTGTTCTTCCGATTGTATTGCACATGTAATCCTGTGCTCTGAAACTGAATATAGATTCAGCAAGACAACATGGGTCCTCCTTGTATGCAAACGGGTGGTAACCTATTGTCATGATTACAAAGTGCAGCAAGGGAATGAGAATTGGAGATGGATGACTGGCACATATGCAGCTGCAAACGTTTATGGTATGTCGGAAAATGGGGCGGAATCTGAGAGCCAGAGAGTTGAACTAACATTCTGCAGCTCGGTAAAAGCTGAACGAGGAATCGACAGAAAAAGATAGAATACCTTGTTTCGGTACTGTTCTGTAAGGTTTTGCATCCCCCTTGAGTACAGAAAGGCGCCGGAACAGCAGCCGACCAAGGAATCGGCATAACGCCTCATGAACAAAATAACAAGCACATGGGTGTCCGCAAACATTTTCCCAAGAGGGACCAAGATTCAAAACTTGCCAGTTTGGGTACAACTCATTCGGTGGTTTTGAAAACGTGTCGTGCCCCAAGAGCTAAATTTGATGCGAAGTGCACAATAAGTATTGTATTTCAAAAGATAGTTACCTACTCACTATTTTTAAGGTACTTTGCACTGATACGTAAAGGACAGGCATACACTCCTGGAAATTGAAATAAGAACACCGTGAATTCATTGTCCCAGGAAGGGGAAACTTTATTGACACATTCCTGGGGTCAGATACATCACATGATCACACTGACAGAACCACAGGCACATAGACACAGACAACAGAGTATGCACAATGTCGGCACTAGTACAGTGTATATCCACCTTTCGCAGCAATGCAGGCTGCTATTCTCCCATGGAGACGATCGTAGAGATGCTGGATGTAGTCCTGTGGAACGGCTTGCCATGCCATTTCCACCTGGCGCCTCAGTTGGACCAGCGTTCGTGCTGGACGTGCAGACCGCGTGAGACGACGCTTCATCCAGTCCCAAACATGCTCAATGGGGGACAGATCCGGAGATCTTGCTGGCCAGGGTAGTTGACTTACACCTTCTAGAGCACGTTGGGTGGCACGGGATACATGCGGACGTGCATTGTCCTGTTGGAACAGCAAGTTCCCTTGCCGGTCTAGGAATGGTAGAACGATGGGTTCGATGACGGTTTGGATGTACCGTGCACTATTCAGTGTCCCCTCGACGATCACCAGTGGTGTACGGCCAGTGTAGGAGATCGCTCCCCACACCATGATGCCGGGTGTTGGCCCTGTGTGCCTCGGTCGTATGCAGTCCTGATTGTGGCGCTCACCTGCACGGCGCCAAACACGCATACGACCATCATTGGCACCAAGGCAGAAGCGACTCTCATCGCTGAAGACGACATGTCTCCATTCGTCCCTCCATTCACGCCTGTCGCGACACCACTGGAGGCGGGCTGCACGATGTTGGGGCGTGAGCGGAAGACGGCCTAACGGTGTGCGGGACCGTAGCCCAGCTTCATGGAGACGGTTGCGAATGGTCCTCGCCGATACCCCAGGAGCAACAGTGTCCCTAATTTGCTGGGAAGTGGCGGTGCGGTCCCCTACGGCACTGCGTAGGATCCTACGGTCTTGGCGTGCATCCGTGCGTCGCTGCGGTCCGGTCCCAGGTCGACGGGCACGTGCACCTTCCGCCGACCACTGGCGACAACATCGATGTACTGTGGAGACCTCACGCCCCACGTGTTGAGCAATTCGGCGGTACGTCCACCCGGCCTCCCGCATGCCCACTATACGCCCTCGCTCAAAGTCCGTCAACTGCACATACGGTTCACGTCCACGCTGTCGCGGCATGCTACCAGTGTTAAAGACTGCGATGGAGCTCCGTATGCCACGGCAAACTGGCTGACACTGACGGCGGCGGTGCACAAATGCTGCGCAGCTAGCGCCATTCGACGGCCAACACCGCGGTTCCTGGTGTGTCCGCTGTGCCGTGCGTGTGATCATTGCTTGTACAGCCCTCTCGCAGTGTCCGGAGCAAGTATGGTGGGTCTGACACACCGGTGTCAATGTGTTCTTTTTTCCATTTCCAGGAGTGTATTTCAGCAGTATATGAGAAGTACACCTTTTTATGTTATTAATATGGACTCCATACTCTTGATTAAAAGGTCTGAAATTACATCCTCATATGATTAAACCAAGGCATCCAACGAGTTATAAAATAAAGCTACGAAAAATTCACATAAATAATTCACTCATATTCCCATGATGTTAAGGTGAAACTGGAAAATAAAAATCCGAAAGAGTAAAAAATAGGAGACTGATTGAGAAAATCTTGCCGGGTGTCAACAAAATGCCATATTAATACCTCTCAAAGAGGAGAAAAAGAAAAACTTCAAAAAAGGTTTATGCAACATTGATGTCATTTGTAACACTTTGTCTACAGAACTTCACATCCGTTCACGTTAATGCGACCTGTAAATTTTTTATTCTAAAATGCAATTTACGTCTTGTAAGGATATAAAATACACAATGAACTAGCACTGAATGATGTGCATTTCTAATTATATGCGAAACAAACAAACAAAATAGTAAAAAAAAAACGGGGCCAACATCCGGCTAGATGAAACTGGCGGATCTTCCCAAAACCACTGGCCGGTATAATCAACTTTTAGCAGCTTAGGACTGCACCAATGTAATCCTCGCCTCTCCAGTTAGTTTGGTAGTGGAGGGAAGCATGGAGGTAGAAATTGTAGAGGGAGGCCAAGGGATCAATACAGTAAGTAGGTTCAAATGGATGCAGGTCACAATAGTTATTCGGAGATGTTGAGGCTTGCACGGGATAGGCTTACGTGGGGAGCTCTATAAACCATATTCGAAGTAAAGACTGCAGTTGCAGCGCATCACTCCAACAATGCCTCATCATTTTCCGCATAGCCACACTCATCTGACACTCATGCAGTAGTTCACTGTCTCACCTTGGTCGAATGGCTGCTCGCTGTCCGATGATGCACTCATTCATTGCTTCTCCTGCGCATTCTCAGTCCTCTCGCCATTACCGAACTCCCTGAAAGGAAGGAAGATTAGGTGTCAATGTTCCGCTGACGACATGATCATTACAGACGGAGGAAAAAGTCGAATTGGGGAAGAATGTGGAGAGGAATGGTTCGTACACTGCAAAATTTTGAAGCTGCGCCCTAGCTTATCCATATTTAAGTTCTTCGGACGGTGAGGTTCTCCGATGGTAGAAACATTGACAAGTCGTGGTAAGTGAGTTATCCAGACTTCCTGTCATCGTGTTAGAGCTTCCAGGAATCGACATACAGTTACAGTAATCTGGTGGGAACATCCGCAAGTCCTCTAGCCCAGCATAATTGTGATTTCTTGTGGAGACACAACCAGAGACACCTGCAAAATATATTCATAGCAATTAGTCTTCACTTCTTGCTGCTTGTTTCTTTACAAATTCCTGAGCACTGTTGTCCCGTCTCCCTTAAAGTAAAAATTACGTATTAGAAGCATCTGTGCTTAAAATCTGATGAAATGGGTGTGGTTAAATGACCAAAAAACTTAAAAGAAACTTGAACTAAAATAAAAAATATAATATTTTCGTAAAAGTTGTATGGAGATAAATGCTTGCTCACACACACGCACACACACACACACACACACACACACACACACACACACACACACACACACGCACACGCGCGCGCAAACGCACCCACACACACCCACATACACACACAAGCAGCAGAATCTTTCTCTTGTATCGTCACAGATACGAAGATAACCTTATCTGAGCTGTAGGGTTAGTGAAATTATACTGCAGAGACACGAAGCACTAAGTGCTCAGATAGGCAGTGTCACCACGTGGTGTTCGTGCAAATGCGGATAATCGAGTGACAAGGCAGTGCTGTTAACACCGAGAGAATGTTCCAATTACAAATCTAGATGACTCCAGTCAGATAAGAAGGTCATAATACTGTTATCGATATGATGCATTATTACGGGCTTTTTATACAAACTGTCCGCTGCTTGGTCCAGTGTTTATACACATATCCTTACTAATTCTCAGGACCATGTCACTGATTTCGAGCATTCGCTCGCTAGTAGGTTTGTGTCTGTTCCGATGTTGGAAGTGACATTCACCGGTACTGTAGATGTCTCACGTTCTTCAAAATTTTATTTCAATTAAAGACAGATTTCAGAACATAAGATATTAAAATGCTAACACATTGATAGCTACCATCCTGGTTAGATAAAAGTATCTGGGTGGAGAAACCAGATGCATAAGGGGCTTTACCAGAAGTAATTATTGGCCATCAGCTGTAGTCTAGGCACAGATCACACACTACTGCCAAACAATTCTTATTTTGAAAATATTACGATTGTGTAAGTCTTTTCAGCTAAATTGATTATATCAAATGAGTTAGGTAGCACAAGGAATACCTTTAAAATTCAGTAGTTTATTATTTAAAACGCAACACTGTTTTAGTGCCACAAGTTATTAATAGAACGATAGGAGGCAGTCAAATTCACAAAAAAAAAAAAAAAAAAAAAAACAAGGCGAAAGGTCTCTCATAATTCTCGATAATTGATCAGTTACAGCCGCAGTGGTATCAATATGATCCCTATCATCATCATCATCATCATCATCATCATCATCATTTAAGACTGATTATGCCTTTCAGCGTTCAGTCTGGAGCATAGCCCCCCTTATACAGTTCCTCCATGATCCCCTATTCAGTGCTAACATTGGTGCCTCTTCTGATGTTAAACCTATTACTTCAAAATCATTCTTAACCAAATCCAGGTACCTTCACCTCGGTCTGCCCCGACTCCTCCTACGCTCTACTACTGAATCCATGAGTCTCTTGGGTAACCTTGCTTCTCCCATGCGTGTAACATGACCCCACCATCTAAGCCTGTTCGCCCTGACTGCTACATCTATTGAGTTCATTCCCTATGAAAAATATAAAGTACATGTATGGTCTCAGTCGTGGAAAGATTTTAAAGGCCCTCATACTCAGGCGGATCAGTCTGTCCCGACTCGTTTACCTGTTTGTGAGAGGATGGACTTGCAGTCGGGTCCGTGGTCCGAGTGCGTCGGTTTGACGGGCGAACCTCAGCCTGCAAGCCCTGACCACCACCTGTCAGAGCACAGTCCGTCAGTGCAGGCAGGTACATGAACTGGTCAATGAATACCATTTAAGAGAAATGAGTAAGCGAGAAACTAGCAGTCGCGGGTGTCCACACACCATCGAACGTGTCAGCGAGTGAGTCGGCTCACCATTCTGCCTGTGAATGGGCGCCTCAAGTAATGATGTGGACTGGACTCGAGAATAAATAAAAGCCCCGACACTTGCGCTCGGAGACCACTTTTTCTCCAGAAATCACATCTCATAAGACTTATGAACACAGGTCCTGGAGATGACAAATGTTAAATATCTCACTCAGTCTGTTGATAAAATGTTGACGTGCTGGCCAGAAATGACAGAAATGATAGCTTATGTAATTAGTAGTTTTTTGGCAATTTACTTTTACTTGACCGTGTGTCATTTGGCGAATATTTTGTCATTACTGGTGTTTTAGATGCTCTGATAGTTCGTGTAGGGAACATCTACCAGCAAGGACTTGTTGTAGAAGATGACGCACGTGTGGTCATTGAGCTGCATGAGTCTACTTTCGTCTGGCGCTTGCAGTTTGGTCGTCCCACGTCAAATGCTAAACGCTCTTCTACGCCCACATGCTGAAGAGAGAACAACAGATTGGTCTGTGATAACCAATTCCTTTATTGGTATACTCAGTTGTATGGAATGTTGAGCCTTTTGTAGAAGGAATGATTGTTTCCGTTTTGTGTTTTCTTGGTTTCGGCTGATAAGTGCGAGTACACAATTTGTGCATTGCAGAGAACTTCAATAACCTTAGTTTGAAGTGTGGTACTATCCAATTGATTTAGTGTTAACAATTATGGAAATGTAAAGAACAAATACTTACATGGGTATAAACTAAAATTCTGTTGGCTTCTTTTATAGAATAATAAAAACAGTCAACATGGAAGGGAACGTAAGCAGAATGATCAAAGGAATCATGGAAATAATGAACTAGGTAAAACTGTATTAAAAAGGGAATTATGAAAGTCACTAGTGGATACAAAGCAAGAAATAAAACAGGAGTTTACGGTATTCAAAGGGAAGGTACAAAGTTTGTCTTCAATAAAGAAAGAGATAAAAGCAATGTGTGATGAATAAGAAATAAACATGGTTTTCTTTAGAGCGGATCTTAAGGTTCAGATAAGAACACTGCAAAGTGAGATACCCAGACAGAAACATGAATTGAATCAGAGAATTTTTCAGTTAGGGGCGAGACATGGCAGATTTACCAAAGCAGCAGAAGTGAAACAGCAGGGAGATCAAAATTTGCCTATATTCAATCGATAGCAAAAGAAACAGACAGCATTAATGAAAGGGAACAACATCTCATAACGCATGTTAAGCAATTCGTAGACAGTGTGGATGGCAAAACTGCCATGGCACAGAGGCGGGACTTAGATAAGTTATGATAAAACAGCGAGACGCTTGATAGTGTGAGTATGATTCAAAGAGATAAAACAATGAGTCTGCCAGCAGCAGGTGGTTCACTATTTTATCCTCCTCCCCTTATGAGGCATGTAAGAATTTTAAGCAGACTTCTCCTGTTGAAGGCAGACAACGGGAAGAACCACTTTCTCATGTTAATTTTCTAGGAGTGAATACTGGTCCATAGGGAAATGAAATTAGCGCACACAAAACAGAAATTTTAAATGGAGTTAATATAACATAAAGAAGAAAGACATATACAATTTTACAATGTTTAAAGCAAATGGTGAAGACCAACCTATTGTATTCTTAAGATCTTTCAGAATGTAATCCAGAAATCTTGTAGCATTGAGAAAATTGTTTGGTTATTATGAGTCACCTTGAGGGACATGCTACATTATGCGATATGATGAACTTAGAGAGTTTTATCTCAGTAAAACGGTTTTCACAAAGATTTAAATCAAAGTATTGATCAGAAGGAACACATAGAAACTTCTGCTTTGAACTTTTTAGCTTGAAGGCATTTAAAGAAGGAATGGATGGTTGTCGACATTTTGTAGAATAACATCTTGAATGAAGCGAAATATTTAAATGAACAGGTCAATGAATACCATTTAAGAGAAATGAGTAAGCGAGAAACTAGCTGGGAAAAGGTAGAATGGTTACTAGAGAACACCAGTTGCTAGAGTTTCTAGATGAATTACGTACTTTGTTCAGCTTAGGAGAAATAGATAAAACCCAAAGAACAAATTTAGTAGATGTCAGTAGAGAAGAAAATTAAAATTACAATTGAAGACAGAGATATGGAAATAATTTTAATGGAAGGAATAACAATAGATATACAAATAGACAAACTATAGTAACCATAATGACAGTACAAATGAAGGAAGAGGAAAGACCGCAAAATCACTTTCACCAACCAAGTACTTCAAATGTCAGCCTGAGAGAGGACAAGCTACTCTCTCATTTATTTTTCATATACGGAAAATAATTAAAGATTTTATTACAATCTCATGGATCTTGAGCGAGATTATAGGAAGTTAATGGCCTGAGCAGACATTGATGGAGCCTGGTAGGGCACTAAAAGCATGAGGTATTTTTATGGTTCTTAGCTTGTAGAAACGGCATGTTGGGAGTTGGAAGCAATTGGCAGTGAGCCCATCCCTCAGTAAACCTTGCCGGACAGACCCACAGCTGTACAGGGCAGACAGAGCAGCCCCTCGTCGAGACAGGTCTCCAGTAGAACAATGCCGCGATACCTGCATTGACGCCATCTGGAGCCTGGGTTAGGGAGCGATGGACAGAAGGAACGCATCTACACAGTGGAGGCATAAACCGGGACAAGGAACAGGCGATTTAGATCAAGATCCTTAAAATTGTATCTGCTCACTTGTTGGCGTGGGAAGCGACACAACTTCGGAGAAAATCATCTTCTCCCTCCGTAAAAACTTAAAAAAGCCAGTAATTGGTGGTTCCAGGGACTCAGGTTTCGTAACTCTTGCCCTGGTTCAACATGAGTTTGTGCTGTCGTGTGGGAGAGGAGATTTAGCGCCACTAGAGCCCTATGGTTGGCTCAAGACGACATGAAGGCGGTGTCGTTTGTGCACTTTGCGGGAAAACGGATATTTTTTCTGAAGAGGTGCGAGGCACTTGGGTGCTCGACTTTGGTCTAGTTGGAGACTTTTGGTCGATGCTCTGGCTTGTGTGGTTGGTGCTTGAGACCTGTCCTGAGACTGACTTGACTTGTGAGTAGTTTAGACTGAGGAGCCTGTGGTGAAGTTCTTACGGTACTGACAGTGTGACTTCAAATGTCTTGGAGTACTGATTTGCCGAGGGCACAATTATTTGTTTTTGGGTTACCCATCTTGATATTTGGTATCCTTGTGCACTCTGTTGTATAAGTGACACAAACTGGTCCTTGGTACGACCAGAGAATGGGAGTGTCACACATTGAAATCTACTATGATTTCAGGGCTCTGGTAGAGAGTAAATTGCAATCTGTCTACCTGATCGCTAGACCGTGAGATTTTTGCATTTCTTTCGTGGCCGCGATAGATCCACAGGTGCCCTCTCACATCTCACCTCCGCCAAACTCATCTCGCCACCTGCAAGTTACATCGCCGCACAAGTCAAACAGGGTAACGTACTGCTGCTCGAGCATTGTCAAGGTGTACAGATCTCAATCGCCACTTGCTCTCAGCTGCACATATGTAGTGAAACCACAGTAGATTTATTCAATCAAATTCTGCTCAGTGTCAGATCAATTCAGATTGTGTTATCCAATGGGCCAGAGTGCTTGACTCATTTCTACCACCTAGGATCCTTGTCCATTGTACTCTTAAACCAAATGTTATTTGTTTATGGTATTCAATCAATAACTTGTTTAGCATAATTTATGTCTGTCTTTCTTCTGGGAAAATAAATATTAGGTCCTGCGATATATCTGCGGGGTTAGAGGCAAGGGAGGATGATGGCTAATTGAGAATGACCGCATACAGTAGTAGATGGTGTGCTATGTGATGAATCAGTTAGAAAATGCAACACTAGATTGAAGTCATAAGAAATGTACAAAATTCAATGACCAATACACTGGCTTTTCAGATCTATAGTTTTACACATTCTGGTAGAAATTCTGTCTGCAATTTGAAACCAAGGTTCTCCATTCAACCGTGTACTTGCGTTGGATCCTATGGAGATGTCTGTTAGTGATTACAGTCACTGGTGAATCGTATTTGTGGCGCTCTCATATCTCGAAACGAGCCACCTTTTTCGAACCTGTCTGCTAAAGGACCCCAGATAGCAAAACTCCAACGTGGTTTTGTAAGTGTTCCTCAGTCTCTGCCCCGCCCACTCTGCAGATTTGTCCATGAGATCGTCCCAATTTAAGTGAGAAGTGAGCGGAAGTCAGAGAGTGCTATATCTACCACCTTCTGCATCCTGTGTAGAAACAGGGTGAGCTGAGTTAATGCGATAGGCCCATGTTTTGACCACTTGGTGGAAATTGGAAGACGTTGTCAGAGCTCCGCCAATCATGTGCAGAGCCGGCCGGTGTGGCCGAACGGTTCTAGGCGCTTCAGTCTGGAACCGCGCGACCGCTACGGACATGGATGTGTGTAATGTCCTTAGGTTAGTTAGGTTTAAGTAGTTCTAAGTTCTAGGGGACTGATGACCTCAGATGTTGAGTCCCATAGTGCTCAGAGCCATTTGAACCATTTGAATCATGTGCACTGTTTAAAGTCAGTGCCAAATGAAGCTCTCCCCTGCAACACAAGGTAGCAGAAAAGAATGTATAAGCAGTTACAGTATTGTGTCTTAGTCAGTGTTGAAATTACGATAAAACGTAAAATTCCTAAAACAGATTGCACTATCAACTATGGCGCTTATTACAATATATTATCCCATATCAACTGTGTCTTTTCCACCCTAACCGTCCACTGGTACGCTGTTGATTCACAAATAATGACTGACTGATATCATTTGTTTGAGATCGAGAGAGTTTTGGTGGGAGCAACACCTTCCGAGGATGGCCAGTACCAAAACAGTGGTCACGTACATGGCTGCAATGTAAGGAATCAATGCTCTTGGTCTCTTCAAAATGGAACACCTAGTAATCTGCTATCCCTTCACTATGTTGGAAACGGTCCATAATGCCACAAACTCTTCCAGTTCCCATATGTTGCGATGTCTTCCACATTTTTGTCAATGAGTAACACCATCTCTGTCTTTTGTTTCAACCATCCTGTGTGTTGTGGGAGCAACATAGTTTACGCCATGCAATCTCCAGCTTTCTGTGAGAGCCAATGGATTGAAACGTGCTAATGTCGTTTCAGCACTTGACTTCGAAGTCATTGTGGAAAAACAAAACTTAGGATAGTGTAGTAAAACTGTAGTCACACACTGTTTAGACGTGTTACAACAGAAAACCAATGTATTAAACAGCTTATGACAGAACAACACAGGGACCCTCTCTTGCGACTGATAGTCTGTGGGATATGGTTCTCCTACGGTACATGCAGTGTAACTTTACACTGGTCTGTGCAAGTGTCATCGATCATGCTTGATGACAGCACACAGACGGTATTTGCTTTCGATGTATCAGAAGAGATTAGACGGTAATATCTTATGGAATTCTGTACTGAGTGATGGTGGTGGTGCTTTTATCATTTGTAGTTTTTCTCTGTTGGATGGAACAAAATAACAAGGATAGAAAGAAAGTTTGAGTGACAATCATGAATACACCCTGAGAGATTCCGATCACCTTTGGACTGCAATACCTGTATGTAGTTCCGAAACACACCACAATCCAGCAGCAAAATTCTCATCCTTCTTCCAGTTTCTGTATAATGTGAAGACTTCCTAATTTTCCTGATAACAAACACTGCCATAATTGCTCATACTGTATTTTCTACCACCTTGTGTTGCAGGAGAAAGCTTCTTTTGGTACTGGCCTGAAACAGTGTACACGATTGGTAGAGCTGTGACAACATGCTCCTATTTCTACCGGCTGGTCAAAACATAGGCCTGTCGGATTAACTCAGCTCATCCTGTTTCTACACAGGATGCAGAAGGTGGTAGATATAGCAACCTCTGACTTCCGCTTACTTCCGACTTAAACTGAGACGATCACATGGAGAAAGCTACAGGGAGGCGGAGCAGAGACTGAGGAACAGTTACAAGATACAGAGGGACTGTCTAAAATCACGTTGGGGTTTTGCTATGTGGGATCCTTCAGCAGACAGATTCGCAAAAGGTGACTCGTTTCGAGATATGAGAATGGCACTAATATGATTCACCAGTGGCTGCAGTCACTGAAAGACAACTCCATAGGATCCAGCGCAAGTACATGGTTGAACGGAGAGCCTTGGTACCAAATCGCAGACAGAATTCCTACCAGAATCTGTAAAACTATAGACCTGAAAATCCAGTGTACTGGTCATTGAATTTTGTACATTTCGCATGACTTCAATCTAGCGTTGCATTTTCTAACTGATTCATCACATAGCACACCATCTACTACTGTATGCGATCATTCTCAATCAACCATCATCCTCCCTCACCTCTAACCCCGTAGATATATCGCAGAACCTCTCTTACACTGTGTTCATGGTATCAAGACAGAATACATTACAAATACTGTAGTTAGTGTGGGAAATGTCCAGCGGCGCCACGAGGGAGTTGCAAATATCAGTATAATCTCGCATTTTTTAGTGGAATTACTTTCTAAGTACGATGATAAGGGTAATTTTATTATGAGCTTATACCGCTGGTGAATTGCACCTGTACCTTCGGTCTGTTAACACACACCCCCCGTCTATATTCAATGTCACGGTATTTCTGTGGAAGACCACTTCATTCAGAAGCAATACTACACCTAGTCTGTAAGGCATGTATAGATTTTAAGGTAGATATTGTTAACGATACTTGTGTGTACCTGTAGAATTCAGACTGATTTTTAGTTCAGACACGTGTAAAGAAAATGACTACGTCTGATGGGGGGGAGTATGGGTTTTACATGGGAGACTGATTTTAGCTCACCGATAGCCTTGACTGGGATGAAGGATTTTACACTGAAAATTGTATCGTCCTACGAAGGATATACACTCCTGGAAATGGAAAAAAGAACACATTGACACCGGTGTGTCAGACCCACCATACTTGCTCCAGACACTGCGAGAGGGCTGTACAAGCAATGATCACACGCACGGCACAGCGGACACACCAGGAACCGCGGTGTTGGCCGTCGAATGGCGCTAGCTGCGCAGCATTTGTGCACCGCCGCCGTCAGTGTCAGCCAGTTTGCCGTGTCATACGGAGCTCCATCGGAGTCCTTAACACTGGTAGCATGCCGCGACAGCGTGGACGTGAACCGTATGTGCAGTTGACGGACTTTGAGCGAGGGCGTATAGTGGGCATGCGGGAGGCCGGGTGGACGTACCGCCGAATTGCTCAACACGTGGGGCGTGAGGTCTCCACAGTACATCGATGTTGTCGCCAGTGGTCGGCGGAAGGTGCACGTGCCCGTCGACCTGGGACCGGACCGCAGCAAGGCACGGATGCACGCCAAGACCGTAGGATCCTACGCAGTGCCGTAGGGGACCGCACCGCCACTTCCCAGCAAATTAGGGACACTGTTGCTCCTGGGGTATCGGCGAGGACCATTCGCAACCGTCTCCATGAAGCTGGGCTACGGTCCCGCACACCGTTAGGCCGTCTTCCGCTCACGCCCCAACATCGTGCAGCCCGCCTCCAGTGGTGTCGCGACAGGCGTGAATGGAGGGACGAATGGAGACGTGTCGTCTTCAGCGATGAGAGTCGCTTCTGCCTTGGTGCCAATGATGGTCGTATGCGTGTTTGGCGCCGTGCAGGTGAGCGCCACAATCAGGACTGCATACGACCGAGGCACACAGGGCCAACACCCGGCATCATGGTGTGGGGAGCGATCTCCTACACTGGCCGTACACCACTGGTGATCGTCGAGGAGACACTGAATAGTGCACGGTACATCCAAACCGTCATCGAACCCATCGTTCTACCATTCCTAGACCGGCAAGGGAACTTGCTGTTCCAACAGGACAATGCACGTCCGCATGTATCCCGTGCCACCCAACGTGCTCTAGAAGGTGTAAGTCAACTACCCTGGCCAGCAAGATCTCCGGATCTGTCCCCCATTGAGCATGTTTGCGACTGGATGAAGCGTCGTCTCACGCGGTCTGCACGTCCAGCATGAACGCTGGTCCAACTGAGGCGCCAGGTGGAAATAGCAGGGCAAGCTGTTCCACAGGACTACATCCAGCATCTCTACGATCGTCTCCATGGGAGAATAGCAGCCTGCATTGCTGCGAAAGGTGGATATACACTGTACTAGTGCCGACATTGTGCATGCTCTGTTGCCTGTGTCTATGTGCCTGTGGTTCTGTCAGTGTGATCATGTGATGTATCTGACCCCAGGAATGTGTCAATAAAGTTTCCCCTTCCTGGGACAATGAATTCACGGTGTTCTTATTTCAATTTCCAGGAGTGTAGATATTGATATCTCCAGAGCCACAGTCATCAGGAGGAGGTATTTCTGATATTTCGCTCATTGTCGAATCTCACCAGATTGGGGCTACAATCGTAATACTTAACTGTAATTACAGTGATAAATATGTAGCTCGTCTTCTAGGACAACACCATTTGGCATACTGGACATGTGGTGGAGGTAGCCTGTGGACAGAACGAATGGGTATTTCCAGCTGAAGGCTCTGTCTCGAGTGGTGGGTACAAAGAAAAATTCCAGCCGGCCAGCTACTCAGCTATTGATAACAACTGCAGGGGCAAGTCCCACTGATAGCGCCCTCTGGATAGCTGAACAGTGGACTAATACTGAGTACGAGTTGCGGCACCCTTACGTTTGCCTGTGTTTTGTGGATATTTGAGAATATTCAATACCGATAACTCAAGTTGAGGCTGGAGGTATTGATAACATCCGAATTACTACCACTCCAATCATCCCTAGACGCCCTCCACGGGCTGACTGTCCTCTCCGGCGGGCGGAGTGCGGTTGCTGACCTGGTGTGTTCGCTGAGACAAGCATGCAGTGTGGCAAATAGTGCTGTCTGAGTTTGTGGCCTGGGACACTGTGTGTGGACATCAGGACAGCAATCTCGAACATCAAGCCATGACAACAATTATTACAGACTGGAACGACATTTAAGTGTGTGGTGGTTACTACTTCTCAATACAGTCCAGTGGATTATGTCTTGCAGTGGAAAGGTGGCAGTGGTATTCGTTGTTGTTATTGTCCCATCATGATAGACCTTTCTCCTGCTCCTGCTTTTCATACCTCCTCCAGGTGTAGCCAAGAGCTCAACTTAGGGGTTACATAGTACTTTGATAAACCCAATCGAAACATAAAATTCCTGATTGATCAATTTATCATTTCTAATAGTCGTATATCGAGCACACGCACCAGTCCAAACACTTTGCATATTTTTTTAATGACATAGCATACAACAGAACTGAAATTTGAAATTTTCAACTACTTCCAGTGCAATGAACTTCTTTCCAAATGACCTAACTGTGTCTGTATCCACCAATAGGAGGCAAGGGAAAAAAGAATTTTAAAAAAAATGTGTGTGAAATCTTATGGGACTTTACTGCTAAGGTCATCAGTCCCTAAGCTTACACACTACTTAACCTAAATTTTCCTAAGGACAAACACACACACCCATGCCCGAGGGAGGAATCGAACCTCCGCCAAGACTAGCCGCACAATCCATGACTGCAGCGCCCTTAGACCGCTCGGCTAATCCAGAGTGGCGGAAAAAAAGAATCGAGTGGGTCTTGGAAACTGGGTTGTTTGCAGGGTCGAATCCCACCAAATATTTCAGTCCTAGGAAGCAAGGGAAAACTGTCCCACATAGAGGATATCAATTTAATTAATTAGTTAAAGAATCTGATAGAGTGAGGGAATATTTCTAAGATATCCATAGCTGGGGGTTCGCTAGTTAAACACTTTTTTGTTTGCAGTTCGTTCAGGCCCAGCAGTGGAATGTGACAGGATGTGGCATCTTGAAAGAGAGAGAGAGAGGGAGAGAGAGGGAGGGAGGGAGGGAGCAAGAGAGAGAGAGAGAGAGAGAGAGAGAGAGAGAGAGAGAGAGAGAGAGAGAGAGAGAGAGAGAGAGCATGTGTTTTGACAGGAACTTCACAATATCAAATATCAAAGTGTTGCCACCACCACTTGGCGCTTTGCTCAGGGGATAGTGCAATTTCCAGGTGGCACTGTGGCAACCAACAGCTGTTGCGGGTCGCGAGTGGGCATAGTATGGTCTTTCAGACACCAGCACATGGTGTGTCTGGGTGAAGCAATCAGGGCATGGACGCAATTCCCTTGCTATTGGTGTGAATGGTTTTTAACAGTGTAATTATGTGTGTTGATATACGTAGACAGTATTTCTTGTATGACTGGAACAAAAGAAGCAATTGGTTTAATTACTCCTTTTCAATGTACACTCCTGGAAGTTGAAATAAGAACACGTGAATTCATTGTCCCAGGAAGGGGAAACTTTATTGACACATTCCTGGGGTCAGATACATCACATGATCACACTGACAGAACCACAGGCACATAGACACAGGCAACAGAGCATGCACAATGTCGGCACTAGTACAGTGTATATCCACCTTTAGCCGGCCGAAGTGGCCGTGCGGTTAAAGGCGCTGCAGTCTGGAACCGCAAGACCGCTACGGTCGCAGGTTCGAATCCTGCCTCGGGCATGGATGTTTGTGATGTCCTTAGGTTAGTTAGGTTTAACTAGTTCTAAGTTCTAGGGGACTAATGACCTCAGAAGTTGAGTCCCATAGTGCTCAGAGCCATTTGAACCAATTTATCCACCTTTCGCAGCAATGCAGGCTGCTATTCTCCCATGGAGACGATCGTAGAGATGCTGATTGTAGTCCTGTGGAACGGCTTGCCATGCCATTTCCACCTGGCGCCTCAGTTGGACCAGCGTTCGTGCTGGACGTGCAGACCGCGTGAGACGACGCTTCATCCAGTCCCAAACATGCTCAATGGGGGACAGATCCGGAGATCTTGCTGGCCAGGGTAGTTGACTTACACCTTCTAGAGCACGTTGGGTGGCACGGGATACATGCGGACGTGCATTGTCCTGTTGGAACAGCAAGTTCCCTTGCCGGTCTAGGAATGGTAGAACGATGGGTTCGATGACGGTTTGGATGTACCGTGCACTATTCAGTGTCCCCTCGACGATCACCAGTGGTGTACGGCCAGTGTAGGAGATCGCTCCCCACACCATGATGCCGGGTGTTGGCCCTGTGTGCCTCGGTCGTATGCAGTCCTGATTGTGGCGCTCACCTGCACGGCGCCAAACACGCATACGACCATCATTGGCACCAAGGCAGAAGCGACTCTCATCGCTGAAGACGACACGTCTCCATTCGTCCCTCCATTCACGCCTGTCGCGACACCACTGGAGGCGGGCTGCACGTTGTTGGGGCGTGAGCGGAAGACGGCCTAACGGTGTGCGGGACCGTAGCCCAGCTTCATGGAGACGGTTGCGAATGGTCCTCGCCGATACCCCAGGAGCAACAGTGTCCCTAATTTGCTGGGAAGTGGCGGTGCGGTCCCCTACGGCACTGCGTAGGATCCTACGGTCTTGGCGTGCATCCGTGCGTCGCTGCGGTCCGGTCCCAGGTCGACGGGCACGTGCATCTTCCGCCGACCACTGGCGACAACATCGATGTACTGTGGAGACCTCACGCCCCACGTGTTGAGCAATTCGGCGGTACGTCCACCCGGCCTCCCGCATGCCCACTATACGCCCTCGCTCAAAGTCCATCAACTGCACATACGGTTCACGTCCACGCTGTCGTGGCATGCTACCAGTGTTGAAGACTGCGATGGAGCTCCGTATGCCACGGCAAACTGGCTGACACTGACGGCGGCGGTGCACAAATGCTGCGCAGCTAGCGCCATTCGACGGCCAACACCGCGGTTCCTGGTGTTTCCGCTGTGCCGTGCGTGTGATCATTGCTTGTACAGCCCTCTCGCAGTGTCCGGAGCAAGTATGGTGTGTCTGACACACCAGTGTCAATGTGTTCTTTTTTCCATTTCCAGGAGTGTATATATGCAGACTGAAGTGGCGAATGAAAATCTGTAAAATGCCTGGGATTTAAACCCAGCTCTCCTGGTCACTAAGAAAATGCGGTAACAACTGCACCACCATTGCACAACTGCACGACTACCCTGGCATGCCTCCCTACTCAATCCAAATTCCTACTCATGACCCCACCCCACCTGCTATTCCCCCTCAATTTGATCACCATTTCAGAGGCTCACTGAATCGCTTCATGCATATGCTGGGACGGTTCCTTGGAAAGAGCTTAGCTGACTTCCTTCCCCACCCTACACTAATCCAATGGGACCAATGACTTTGCTGTTTGGTCCCCTCCCCTAACTCAATCAACCCACTAGCAGAGGATCTCCAACTTTGCTGGACTAGCACCTCAGTATCGAATTAAATGGGAGATCCTGTCTGAAACGGAAGCCTAGGAGTTTAGGGGAAATACCAAGTGGACTGAGGCTTGAATGTGAATTTTCATTAATTTCTACAGTCTGCATAAATACATTTAAGACTTGAAAGGTCTCTGAAACCATATAGTTTCATTTCATTAGAAGCATTTAGATTATAATAAAGCCAATGAATTTAGAATAAGGAAAAATGGAGAACATTGTATTTTTTATGTGAACCTGTTAAAAGTGTCATGATTCTTTTGTTCAAGAATATAAACAGGTCACAATCTGGGGACCAGATTTTCAAATGAGGGAGGAATGTTGCACTTCATGTCCAGTGATGTGATGAACTGACCTTGCCAATGAGCAGAATGATGTCATAGAGAGGGAAGTGGTCGCCAATCTGAAATCAAGGCACCACTACGCAAGAAGGTGTATTCAGAGTGCAAAGCTACTCATTTGGGTCACTGATGAACACAGTAGCCAGCACCTATGCAAAGGCGAAGTTGAGGAGTCTTACAGTTCTCGCAGAGTTCTGGAGGAGCTGATCAAACAAGAAAACCAAAGCGAATTAAGCCATCATCACCCATCCCAAGTCAGAGCCTTACCCTCAGTTGTTAAGTATGTCCAGCAGTATCCAGGTGCATACAGTATCCTGTGCAATGCAGTCTACATCAGCTGATGACTAAGGGACACAGACCACAGGATGATGCAGCCATCCACTGTCTCTGCTGCCAGTAGCCAAAGGCTCCCACCTGATCAGAGGTCTGCATGCGGTCAACTTGTTCACTAAATTGCACTGAATTACCTGTTGGATGATTACTTTCCGTTGCCAGCCACTTCCCTGGTGGGTCGTGAGTTCGAACCTGGGCCAGCTTGCTGCCCAGTTACACTATCACTGTCACTTGGCCTGTATGTGCCTACATAGTTAATGACCATCGTCAAGTGCAGGCAAATGCCATCACCTTCAGTTATGTGAGGCTTCATGGTTTGAACACAATCTATCTCATGATGTTAACGCTGCAGCCACGAAGCAGGCGACCCATGAGCAGCGACCACTGCCATCCAGCACTGATGATGTGGTACTATCATCAGGCTTCTCTGGCTGTGCAGACATCAGCAACTGCAGCCCCATGCATGCATTGGCTTCTTGGCGGGTGAAACGCTGGCTTCGACACACCGGCCACTAATGATCACCTACATCACCAGGCAGGTGAAATGCTGACACCAGTGTGCCACTCACTCACGATCATCTATGTCAATGAGTCCCCGAGGCCAATAATCTCTCCAGCTATGACTCTAGCTTTGTAACTGACATCAATAAAGGGATATTTTACTGATAGTTCGCTGCAGGACTCCAGTCACCTCCATACCAGCAGCCCATGGCCATACAACTTATCGTACAGGTCATGTCCCGATCTCGACAGCAGTTTATTATATCCTACTGACATTCTCATCAAGCTACATTTACCTGTCCATATTCTTAATACATGTCTCAAATACATTTTTAACAATGGATAACCTGTTATGTTCTTTAGTGTTGTTGTTATGTTCTTGAGTGGGAAAACTGATTTGATGCAGCTCTCCACGCTGCACTAGTCTGTCCACATCTGTTCTTCTCTTCATAATTACCATAACCTACATGCATTTGAGGCTGCTTACTGTATTCGTGCCTCATGTCTGTCCCTGGTAGCTGAATGGTCAGCGCGACGGAATGTCATACCTAATGGCCTGGGATCAATTCCCAGCTGGGTCGGAGATTTTCTCCGCTCAGGGGCTAGGTGTTGTATTGTCCTTATCATCATCATTTCATCCCCATCGACACGCAAGCCGCAGAAGTGGCGTCAACTCGAAAGACTTGCACCAGGCGACCAGTCTACCCAATGGGAGGCCCTAGCCATACGGCATTTCCATCCTCCCTCTATAGTTTTTATCCCTCACACTTCCTTTCATTATCAAATTGACGGTTCCTTGTTGCTTCAGGAAGTGTCCCATCAACCTATATCGTCTTTTAGTGAGGTTGTGCCATAAATGTCTACTTTCCTCAGTTCGATTGAGTACCTCCTCATTTGTTGCTCGACCTACACAAGAATTTACAGCAATGTTCTGTAACATCACATTTCAAAGCTTCTATTCTTTTCTTATCTGTGCTGTTGTTATTGCCAGTCTCCTTTTTATATCCTTTCTACTTCAGCTGCCGTCACTTATTTTGTTGTTCGAAGAACAAAACTCATCACCTTCTTTTAGAGACTTTTTTCTAGTGTAACTTCGTCAGCATCATCAGATTTAATTCGACTTCATTCTGTTACTCTTGTTTTTCTTTTGTTACTGTTCATCTTATAAATTTTTTTCAAGACACTGTCCATTCCGTTCAAGTGCTCTTCCAGGTCGTTTGCAGTCTCTGATAGAATAGTAGTGTCATCGACAAACCTCAAAGCTTTTATTTCTTCTCCCTGAACTTTAATTCCCTCTCCAAATTTTTCTTTGGTTTCCTTTACTGCTTATTCAATGTACAGATTGAGTGACATCAGTGATAGGGCACAATCTTGTCTCATTCCCTTTTCAACTATTCATATTCTTCAACTCATAAATGCAGTATTGTATCTATACAAGTTGTTAATAACCTTTTGTTCCCTTTGCCATAACAGCCACTACCATCAAAATTCCGAAGAGTGTATTCGAGTCAGCATTGTTGAAAGCTTTCTCTAAATCTACAAATGATGCAAATGCAGGTTTGCCTTTCCTTACCCTATCTTCTAAGATAAAATGTTGCATCAATACTGCCTAGCATGTCCTACATTTCAGTCTGGAACAGCGCAGGTTCGAATCCTGCCTCAGGCATGGACGTGTGTGATGTCTTTAGGTTAGTTAGGTTTAAGTAGTTCTAAGTTCTAGGGACTGATGACCTCAGAAGTTAAGACCCATAGTGCTTAGAGCCATTTGAACCATTTGTCCTACATTTCTCCGGAACCCAAACTGATTTTCCATGAGGTTGATTTCTACGTTTTGTCTGTTGTTCTTTAAATAATTGATTTCAGTATTTTACACCCATGACTTATATTTCTGTAGCATTCATACCTGTCAGCACCTGCCTTTTGTGGGGGTTGGCATATCACATTCACTCACTATTTACTAATATTTATTAGTAGCGCACATTTCGATAGCCTGCTGCCATCTTCAGGTGCATTACATTATACGGAGCAGTCAAAGTAAAACGAGACAGTTGGAAAGAAATGTAAGTAAATTGTTTATTATTTCAAAAGTAATCGCCACAACTGTTAATAGTTTTATCCCACTGTGAGGGAAGAGAGTCAGTGCCTTCATGGGAAAATGAGTGGGGTTACTTATGGTACCATGATTGCACCCAGGCGCGCAGCTCTTCATATGAAGCAAATCGATGGACACGAATGTCTTTCTTCAAGACATCGAAAGTACCCAGTTCTCATCTGGAGACATCAGGACTGTATGGAGTATGCGTAACTACTTCACAGTCACACTCCTACAGCGTAGTTTAAACAACCTTGGCAACATGTGGGTCCGCTCCATACATGCTCTCTTTATCGTAGGCGTGAAATGATGGATCCAAGTCTCATCGTCCCTAACTATGCGACTTACGAAATCATTGCCTTCGACAGAGTAATGCTCAAGGACGTCCAGAGATGTCATAAACCTTGTGTCATTGTGTGCAAGTAACAGTGGCCACGTAACCCAGCCTGAGCACAATGTTCGATACTACGAAGTGTGTTTTTTAAGTAAGTACCATTTTGAAATTAAAAAAGACTTGCTAAGATATCTCAATAATTTTATTTTTACATGAAAGCCTGTACCTTAATCTACTTTTCTACATAATTTCCGTTTATATTGAGGCACTTGTCATAACGTTGTACCAGTTTTTGGATACCCTCCTCATAGAAGTCTGCCGCCTGACTTGTTAACCACTGCATCACCACTGTTTTGACTTCGTCATCGTCATGAAGACGCTGACCGCCCAGGTGTTTCTTCATGTGCAGTAACAAATGGTAGTCACTGGGCGCAAGATCGGAGCTGTATGGAGTACGATCTAGAGTTTCCCATCGAATAGATGTGATCAGATCTCTGGTCTGATACGCCACATGCGGACGGGCATTTTCTTGCAGCAAAACGATGCCCTTGCTCAACTTGCCACGTCTTTTGTTCTGAATTGAACGGCGCAGATTGTGCAATGTCTTACAGTAAGCTGCTGCATTGATTGTCTCATTATGAGGCAGAAATTCCACAAGCAATACTCCTTTTCTGTCCCAAAAAATTGTGCACATGATTTTCTGGCCAGAAATTGTGTTTAAACTTCATTTTCTGGGCAAATCTGAATGCCGCCATTCCATGGACTGTTGCTTTTATTTTGGTGTGACGCAGGCCATCCAAGATTCATCACCTGTAACAATTTGGCTTAAGAAATCATCACTATCGTTGTGGTACCGCACAAGGAAAGTGAATGCACTGTCTAAACGTTTGGTTTTGTGCACATCCGTCAACATTTTCGGTACCCAATGTGCGCACAAATTTCGGTAATTCAAGTGCTCGGTCACAATGCCATACAAAACACTACGAGAAACATTAGGAAAGTCATCCCGCAAGGAGGAAATCGTAAAGCGTCTGTTTTCTCTCACCTTATTGTCCACTTCCTGTACAAAACTTTCATTAACGACCGAAGGACGCCCACTCCGTTGTTCATCATGCCATTTTTAAATGCTATCACCCACTTTCTTACCATCCCATCACTCATAATGTTTTCTCCGTAAACTGCACAGATCTCACGATGAATATCGATCGCTTTTAGGCCCAGACTGTAATGGCGTCAGTGCATAGACAACGATGTAGATACCCAGTGCGCATGTGCAGAACGTCGACCTCAGCGCTGCGGTCGCGCTGTGGCAAAACGTAAAAACACACCTCGTACATAACGATCTCGGACGATGGAATGAGCATCCTTGGAGATGTGCATCTGCTGAACAATGTCTGCGACGATCGCTCAGTAACTGCTGTGAATCAGTTTCTCGACTGGCTGGATGTTGTCATTTATGATCGAAGTCGGTGGACTTCCTTCCCGAGAAGCATCCCCTACGTCTTTGCAGCCTTGGTCAAGTTGTTGGCAAACGTTTCACTGTTGTTGGACGCGACATTGCATTTGATCCACAGAATTTCATTGTGAATATGTGTGCAGTTTAAACGTTTTATCCATAAGAGTTGTACCTTCCGGTGTACTTCAAGATTTGAGTATGTTTTCAATTGCCGCGCCGTTTCACTACGGACGGAGAGTAAACCGATTAAAACCGGTATCGGAATTTTAATTCTGAATAACCGTAATTTTTAGGTATTTGTTTGGTATCGGTTATAACAAACGTCTCTTTATTTTTGAGTAATAAGCGAGTAAAACACCGAAATATCAATTAGCCACAGCAGCAGAGCCAAAAAATTTCTTTTTTAAATAAACGTGTTTTGAAAAAGAATAGCTTTTATTCGTAAAATCTGCATTGCTTTGAAACATCGCGTTATTATAGAATATGAGAAAAGTGATCAGTGCTATTATAATGACAATGCCGACAGAAACTTGAAACGAACACTTGGCATAAGAATTGGTACAGCATAGCTCAGACAGTTATGTCCCTGTTGCCGTGTATCGTGGCTTAAGGTACGCGTGCATTTGCAATGTGACACTTACTCCACCTGATCTATGTGGTAGTTTCTAGCTGTCTTCGCCGGACATCCGCTGCACTCCACAATGGCACCAATCCACTTACACAAAGTGACATAACAATAAAGTACAATGCTTTATTTGCTTTAAAAAATTAAAGATTTGTCTGTCATTTCTATGAAATAATAAAAGAGGATGGAAACTATGGTAACAGTGATTAAATAGTTAACAATAATTCATGCATAGTATACCACAAAAATAGAAAGTAGCTGATCTAGTGTCTGTGTTTACATAATATGCCTTTATCTGCTTATAGTCCCTGAAAACAGACACATTAATATGAAAAATAGTGTTCTTCAAGCTCAGTTTTCACCCTTTAGCACTGACTATTTGTAATGTCCAAAAGTGGCATGATCCCCGCTTACAACAAAATGTTTGAGCACAATTTCAAAAAAAATTAGAGTCAGTAGGAGAATACTGCTTATTTTGCTTGGTATTCAATCACTTATCACTTTTCGAGAAAAGCAGCGAACGGTGCAAGGATTATTTTCTTTTATTTACCTATTTAATTTAATATTTTGGTTCTATGTATCTTGAAACAGAGAGAGTAAAAAATTTTTCAATCTTTGTTCGAGTTCTGGATTTATATAGGAAATAATAGGAGTAAAAAACCGAAACTCGGTTATTTCAGAAACCGATTATTCTGAGTGGTTTTGACAATCGGGTTAAATTGGTGTGGTAAAAAATCGATATAACCGAAAAAACGATTGTTTCAGCGGTAACCACCATCACTACATTTCACTCGCACACTCTGATGCACGTCTTTCCCGTACCGCAGTAGAATCGCGGGTGCAGAAAACCTGGAACGTGTTCTTTATTCTGATAACGCGCTACTCTTGTTGGGCAATGGCAGCGTGGGACGACATATATAACTTACTTTCTAAAGTTTCTATGTTTCTTGGCTACGATAATTCTTTCGAGGATGCAGGGTTAATTTTACTTTGGACGTCGCTACCGCAAATTCTGATAGTGGTTGGTTTACACTGGCCATTGTCCGTTGTGAAAATGCATCACTTCCTGGACTGGAATCATTCGCCGATCGAGATGTCATCGCCAACAAAACCTGGCATTGTGGTATCGACCCGAAGACCAAGAGTAGACCTAGTTATGTGTGTAGCAATATGCCTTTTACATTGTATACACGCTCTTGTAGAAAAGTTAGTATTGATGAAAAAGTACATGTATGGATGAAAGGACTGTAACTGTAACTGGAGATATTACTTTGTACTATAATTATTAATAAAGTGTGATCCTAGACTTCTGTAACCTTACCCGCATCCCCCCCCCCCCTCTCTCTCTCTCTCTCTCTCTCTCTCTCCGCCGGCCGGAGTGGCCGTGCTGTTCTAGGAGCTACAGTCTGGAGCCGAGGCAGGATGCCCGAGGCAGGATTCGAACCTGCGACCGTAGCAGTCCCGCGGTTCCGGACTGCAGCGCCTAGAACCGCACGGCCACCGCGGCTGGCCCGAATGGGATAGAGCGAGACTAATACTACAGTCACTACGTCAGCGGTTTGACTGCGCACGCGCTCTGTCTGTCCCTGGATTAATGAACTCAACACTCTAGCCGAATGTAGCGCAGAGCGTGGTCGATATTTTTAAGCATGATAATTCAGCCCAATGCGGTTCGCAACGTCTGCCAGGGAGATAAGCATCACCTGTCGCATATATTACCCGTGTCCAACAAACCACCGATAAAACTAATTGCCTTCTCGCTTTCATGTAGGATCTTTCCCGAATACACTTACATAGGAATACCCCTGTTGTAAACTGTATCGCCTTTACTATTAATAAATGGCATCCTATTTCGGGCAAGAGTATGTAGTCAAACTGGATTCACGCCATACAACTCCAAGTGTTGTGTAGTTATGGGAAAAACTGTTATAAAAGGTGCCCCTAACTTTTAATTGCGTGTTATATCAAGAACTTATGCTCGCTGCCCGTCCAAATGTACGCGTTACAATGTAGTTCGCTGACAGGACTGAAATCTTTGTTCAAAATCTTTTGGCCTGCACACGTTGTTTGTAACACAATTCGCTTATCCATCAGTACTTTGTGTGCATGTTCGAAGTGTGGATGTCACGAGCGTATTAATGGGTGCACCGCTGACACGAGGGTCCCTAGAAATACGAGTATATTCACCCGAGGTCACAACATTCTACAACTACCATTTCTTTATATACTGATTCTGTGAGTTTGAGAATTTTACATGTTGAAGGACTAAGTCTGACAGGAGATACAGAAATCTTATTGTACCTCTAACGTTTTGTAATTACAAACTCAACGTTTTTTAAGGTAGGTTAAATTGACACCTAAAAGGTAACAATATTTCATTAGTAAATGCAAAGTTTATATTTCGATGCTATTAATGTAAATATGGATGCCACTTTTTTGATTTAACGATATAAAATCACATCATCGTATTATTAAATCTGGCGTATCGAACATGTTAGCAAATAAGACAAGAAAATATTCCATAAGGATATAAATATTAATACATGAATAATATTAGGTTGATAATGAAAGTCAAAAAGCTGAAATAGAAGAACATAATCAGATCTATTGAAGACATTCTGTTAGATGTGAGAAAAATCCACTGACTGATCCCGCTCAAAGGGGAGAACAGGAAATAACCTATAATTAACACATGCTTTCTCAACAATTAATCCCTATGTAACAATTTATTGCCATTTGTGACACTTCTCACCAGATCATCTCCATGTATTTACTGCACTATTTACTATTTCATACCTTCTGCTTATAATGTTGAATGGCACAATGAAAGATGAACAAAATATGCTTTGTTAACTACATTTTTATATTGATTGGTTAACGAGTAAACCAGAACCAGAGTTTGACCATCTGAATGTAGGAAACCTTCCGAAGCAACACTCAGATACAGCGGTAGAACCGAATTTTTGCTAGCCTACGAGTGAACCAAACAATCCTCGTCTCAAAGGTTTGGTGCATTTTAGTGCACCATTCCAATCGCACTATTAAATTCATCACTCAGTGACTACGTGTTGCACTGTGTTGCACTCCAAACAACTTGAGAACGTGTCAACTCCTGGAAATCACATTTTTCGACTTTGGAATTTAACACATTTTTTACTCTTTTCTGGTGCGGTAAATGTTGTTTTCTTACTTTCGGCTGATGTAGTTCGGTCCATTGATAAATGTAGTTTCAGCAGACCTTGACAGGTCTTCTTTGCCTGCAGATAAGTAGTAAACTACTGTTGTGATTGAGTAGTGCTGCAAGGGAAGGGATGTCTGTTTTGGAATTGCGGACAGATGTCGGACAGATATGCTGCTTCCATGTTTACTTTGCGCTCAGCATAGGAACTGTTCCTTTCTGCAGCTCGGCAAGGGCAAGGAAGCGACCGAGAAAATATTGAGGACTTTACCTTAATATTCTGAAAATGTTCGGGTCCGCCGTGGCTACATAACAGTGAAGAAACAGCAGCCACTTTGCGGAAACAGTTCAATTCACCGAGGACAGCACGCCAACGAAAAATGACCAAGATACAGGAGGTGGACAGAAATACTGAAACACTAAAAACACAACGCGTTACCGTGACTAATACGGAGTCATATAACCGTTGATATTCGAAACAGTTTCCTGTCGTCTCAGAGTAGATAAATACAGATCCTGTACGGTTTTGAAGGGAATTTTGTACGATTACTCTTGCAAAATAATGGCTAGTTTTGGTGAGGAGATGGATTTGAGATCGGGTAACTGTAGTGGCCAGGGGAGGTGCACCAATCCATCCTCACGCTCACGAAATCAGAAGTGGGCGATGCGAGCTGTGTGAACAGGGGCGCTGTCGTCTTGGAACACAGCAATACCATTGAGGAACAAAACTGTACAATGGGATCGACTGATCAGCCAAAATTATAACATAATTCTTGACAGTAATGCAACCTTGCAGAGTAACCATGGCATCCATGGAAAACCACGATACGGCTAAAACTTCCTGGCAGATTAAAACTGTGTGTCGGACCGAGACTCGAACTCGGGACTGTCCGCGAAAGGCAAAGGTCACGAGTTCGAGTCTCGATCCGGCACACAGTTTTAATCTGCCAGGAAGTTTCATAACAGCGCACACTCCGCTGCAGAGTGAAAATCTCATTCTGGAAACATCCCCTAGGTTATGGCAAAGCCATGTCTCCACAATATCCTTTCTTCCAGGAGTGCTTGTTCTGCAGGTTCGTAGTAGAGCTTATGTGAAGTTTGGAGGGTAGGAGACGAGGTACTGGCAGAAGTAAAGCTGTGAGGACAGGGCGTGAGTCGTGCTTGGGTAGCTCAGTTGAGGCCGGCACGGTAGCTCAGCGTGTTCGTTTCAAATGGCTCTGAGCACCATGGGACTTAACATCTGAGGTCATCTGTCCCCTAGACATAGAACTACTTAAACCTAACTAACCTAAGGACAGCCCACACATCCATGCCCGAGAGAGGATTCGAACCTGCGACCGTAGAAGCAGCGTGGTTCCGGACTGAAACGCCTAGAACCGCTTGGCCACAACGGCCGGCAGCATGTTCGGTCAGAGGGTTAGCTACCCTCTGTAATAAAAATAAAGTGAGTGAACGGATCAGCGTAGAACATGATCGAGTGTCATCGGACGTCCACGCAGAACAAATTCAACTAACAATATAGAATAAAATGAGGTCAACAATTAAAAATAAATCGGTAGAGCACTTGCCCACGAAAGGCAAAGGTCCCGTGTTGGAGTCTCGGTCCGGCACACAGTTTTAATCTCTCAGGAAGTTTCATAACAAAATGGCTCTGAGCACCATGGGACTTAACATCTGAGGTCATCTGTCCCCTAGACATAGAACTACTTAAACCTAACTAACCTAAGGACAGCCCACACATCCATGCCCGAGAGAGGATTCGAACCTGCGACCGTAGAAGCAGCGTGGTTCCGGACTGAAGCGCTTAGAACCGCTTGGCCACAACGGCCGGCAGCATGTTCGGTCAGAGGGTTAGCTACCCTCTGTAATAAAAATAAAGTGAGTGAACGGATCAGCGTAGAACATGATCGAGTGTCATCGGACGTCCACGCAGAACAAATTCAACTAACAATATAGAATAAAATGAGGTCAACAATTAAAAATAAATCGGTAGAGCACTTGCCCACGAAAGGCAAAGGTCCCGTGTTGGAGTCTCGGTCCGGCACACAGTTTTAATCTCTCAGGAAGTTTCATAACAAAATGGCTCTGAGCACCATGGGACTTAACATCTGAGGTCATCTGTCCCCTAGACATAGAACTACTTAAACCTAACTAACCTAAGGACAGCCCACACATCCATGCCCGAGAGAGGATTCGAACCTGCGACCGTAGAAGCAGCGTGGTTCCGGACTGAAGCGCTTAGAACCGCTTGGCCACAACGGCCGGCAGCATGTTCGGTCAGAGGGTTAGCTACCCTCTGTAATAAAAATAAAGTGAGTGAACGGATCAGCGTAGAACATGATCGAGTGTCATCGGACGTCCACGCAGAACAAATTCAACTAACAATATAGAATAAAATGAGGTCAACAATTAAAAATAAATCGGTAGAGCACTTGCCCACGAAAGGCAAAGGTCCCGTGTTGGAGTCTCGGTCCGGCACACAGTTTTAATCTCTCAGGAAGTTTCATAACAAAATGGCTCTGAGCACCATGGGACTTAACATCTGAGGTCATCTGTCCCCTAGACATAGAACTACTTAAACCTAACTAACCTAAGGACAGCCCACACATCCATGCCCGAGAGAGGATTCGAACCTGCGACCGTAGAAGCAGCGTGGTTCCGGACTGAAGCGCTTAGAACCGCTTGGCCACAACGGCCGGCAGCATGTTCGGTCAGAGGGTTAGCTACCCTCTGTAATAAAAATAAAGTGAGTGAACGGATCAGCGTAGAACATGATCGAGTGTCATCGGACGTCCACGCAGAACAAATTCAACTAACAATATAGAATAAAATGAGGTCAACAATTAAAAATAAATCGGTAGAGCACTTGCCCACGAAAGGCAAAGGTCCCGTGTTGGAGTCTCGGTCCGGCACACAGTTTTAATCTCTCGGGAAGTTTCATAACAAAATGGCTCTGAGCACCATGGGACTTAACATCTGAGGTCATCTGTCCCCTAGACATAGAACTACTTAAACCTAACTAACCTAAGGACAGCCCACACATCCATGCCCGAGAGAGGATTCGAACCTGCGACCGTAGAAGCAGCGTGGTTCCGGACTGAAGCGCTTAGAACCGCTTGGCCACAACGGCCGGCAGCATGTTCGGTCAGAGGGTTAGCTACCCTCTGTAATAAAAATAAAGTGAGTGAACGGATCAGCGTAGAACATGATCGAGTGTCATCGGACGTCCACGCAGAACAAATTCAACTAACAATATAGAATAAAATGAGGTCAACAATTAAAAATAAATCGGTAGAGCACTTGCCCACGAAAGGCAAAGGTCCCGTGTTGGAGTCTCGGTCCGGCACACAGTTTTAATCTCTCAGGAAGTTTCATAACAAAATGGCTCTGAGCACCATGGGACTTAACATCTGAGGTCATCTGTCCCCTAGACATAGAACTACTTAAACCTAACTAACCTAAGGACAGCCCACACATCCATGCCCGAGAGAGGATTCGAACCTGCGACCGTAGAAGCAGCGTGGTTCCGGACTGAAGCGCTTAGAACCGCTTGGCCACAACGGCCGGCAGCATGTTCGGTCAGAGGGTTAGCTACCCTCTGTAATAAAAATAAAGTGAGTGAACGGATCAGCGTAGAACATGATCGAGTGTCATCGGACGTCCACGCAGAACAAATTCAACTAACAATATAGAATAAAATGAGGTCAACAATTAAAAATAAATCGGTAGAGCACTTGCCCACGAAAGGCAAAGGTCCCGTGTTGGAGTCTCGGTCCGGCACACAGTTTTAATCTCTCAGGAAGTTTCATAACAAAATGGCTCTGAGCACCATGGGACTTAACATCTGAGGTCATCTGTCCCCTAGACATAGAACTACTTAAACCTAACTAACCTAAGGACAGCCCACACATCCATGCCCGAGAGAGGATCCGAACCTGCGACCGTAGAAGCAGCGTGGTTCCGGACTGAAGCGCTTAGAACCGCTTGGCCACAACGGCCGGCAGCATGTTCGGTCAGAGGGTTAGCTACCCTCTGTAATAAAAATAAAGTGAGTGAACGGATCAGCGTAGAACATGATCGAGTGTCATCGGACGTCCACGCAGAACAAATTCAACTAACAATATAGAATAAAATGAGGTCAACAATTAAAAATAAATCGGTAGAGCACTTGCCCACGAAAGGCAAAGGTCCCGTGTTGGAGTCTCGGTCCGGCACACAGTTTTAATCTCTCAGGAAGTTTCATAACAAAATGGCTCTGAGCACCATGGGACTTAACATCTATGGTCATCAGTCCCCTAGACATAGAACTACTTAAACCTAACTAACCTAAGGACATCACACAACACCCAGTCATCACGAGACAGAGAAAATCCCTGACCCCGCCGGGAATCGAAACCGGGAACCCGGGCGCGGGAAGCGAGAACGCTACCGCACGACCACGAGCTGCGGACTAAGTTTCATAACAGCGCACACTCCACTGCAGAGTGAAAATCTCATTCCGGAAACATCCCCCAGGCCGTGGCAAAGCCATGTCTCCGCAATATCCTTTCTTTCAGGAGTGCTGGTTTTGCAAGTTCGCAGGAGAGCTGCTGTGAAGTTTGGAGGGTAGGAGACGAGGAACTGGCAGAAATAAAGCTGTGAGGACAGGGCGTGAGTCGTGCTTGGGTAGCTCAGTTGATGCCTGCACGGTATCTCAGCGTGTTCGGTCAGAGGGTTAGCTACCCCCTGTAATAAGAATAAAGTGGGTGAACGGATCAACGTAGAACATGAACGGGTGTCATCGGACGTCCGCCCTGAACGAATTCAACTAACAATATAGAAGAAAATGAGGTCAGCAATTAAAAATAAGTCGGTAGAGCACTTGCCCGCCAGAGGCAAAGGTCCTGAGTTCGCGTCTTGGTCTGGCCCACAGTGTTAATCTGCCAGGAAGTTTCATAACAGTGCACACTCCACTGCAGAGTGAAAATCTCATTCATGATATGGCTGCTCAAATGAACATCGAACCCTCACCATCTTTCACTCTTTGACGAAAACTCGGCCAGAAGATGGAAACAGGTAATAACAAGAGTTGCCGTAACGTCTTCGAATGAAGCAATTGTATAACGATTGAATTCATGACATTCAGTGAATTATGGAGCTATACGACAAGTTTGCTTATTTAGACAGAAGCGTATGGGGCCGGAAGATGGCATAATGAAATGCCGAAACTCGTTGCCTTCAGAATAAAATAAAATATCTTAAAGTACACGACTATTGGTGAATTTATTGACATTTGACAAAAAAAGGAAAGTAGTCAGACAAGGCACAAAAATCGATGTAATGGAAAAGGTAGACACTAAAATTATAACCAAACGAATATAAAAAGAATTGGATTTAAATCAAGCAAAGGAACATACTGGCATTGAAAGTGTATATACCGCTATAGACTATTTGTATGCGGTGATGATGGTCGAAGCAGAGAAGATATAAAATGTAGACTGGCAATGGCAAGGAAAGCGTTTCTGAAGAAGAGAAATTTGTTAACATAGAGTATAGATTTAAGTGTCAGGAAGTTGTTTCTGAAAGTATTCGTGTGGAGTGTAGCCATGTATGGAAGTGAAACATGGTCGATAAATAGTTTGGAAAGGAAGAGAATAGAAGCTTTCGAAATGTGATGCTACAGAAGAATGCTGAAGATTAGATGGGTAGATCACATAAGGAGGTATTGAATAGAATTGGAGGAAAAGAAAGCATACATCTTGGAGGAAACGGTTGAGGCTCAGTCTTAACATAGGGAGGCGTTGCTGTTGAACAGAATTAGCAACAATGAGGTCGCACAACAAGGAAATCAAGGAGACGAAAGCGATATGTCTTTTCTTGAGGGGACAGACAACGTCAGATCGCGTGTGGTAGAAGATAAGAGCGTACCAAAACATATCAAGGCAGATGTGATCGTTAGAAATCCGGACAGGGAAGACAGGGAGGTATCAGAACGCAATGATGCGGACACAACATCAGGGAATGATCATGATACCGTGGGAAACGAAGAGGACTTCAATCTAGTGGCATTTTAATTGGAAATGGAGGAGAAACTTGATAGTCTAAAAGGAATGGAGGAGAAAATTAACGAGACGAGGACGGACATAAAAAATATCGGTGCTGAGGTAAATCAGATTCGAAAGGAACACAAGTCATGGGCAAATAAACTCCAGGAAGACCTACAGAAAGTAAACATCAAGGCAATGAAAGGTTTAAAGATTGAACATCATGCTAAGAAGACGGCAGAGAGTGCCAAGACAGTTGCAAGTTTCGCAAGACGAGTAGCAGCTGATGCATCGAAGGCGATTAAAAAGAGAGGATTGCAAGGACGAGAGGCGGTGATCAATTTGAACAAGAAGGCCGAAAGCGTAGAAAAGCGACAAAATGACACTGAGCAGCATATTGAAACAAAAATACGTGAAGCCACGGATGTCCATGCGACAGCGGCCATGGATAAATTAGAATCTGAGCTGCAAAAATTAGGGACAGGTTCGGAGGTAACAACTGCAACTCCAGTAAGCGAGACCGTTCAAAGCACAACAGGAAGCGATCACCACATGTACGGAGAAGAAATTGGAGGAGGCGCTAAGGGAACAAATTCAAATGCGGCCAAGCGCGAATGCAACAGCACCTGAAACAAATTCAGTCGGGATGGTTAACTGTATACCATTAGCGGCAAGCGGAGGATATGGAGAGATGAACATCGCATTTTCTTGAAGCCGAGGAGGGAGCACAAATAAGGGGACGTCGAACCAGGACCTCCAAAGTCAAAGTCAGATATTTTCCGAAGGACGGAAGTTGTCGATTAAACGCCATTTGATTTTCAACACTTCCTACAAGTCCGAAAATTCGAAATTTTCCGAGATGAGGGTAATTTTACTCACCCACGGACTTGGATATCACAATCTGACATTTCTTTACCACCAAATTGGCCATTAAAATACAAGCTGGACTTTATTTGCGGACACTTGCAAGGGTCAGTTGGGGAGAAAATGCGCGGAATATCAGCAACATGTAGAATTTACCAGGAGTTCAAGGACAACTTCCTAAAAATCTGCTGGTCCAAGGAGACGCAAGAGCACATAAAATATGAGATGATTGTTGGGAAAGATTTCGGGAGTTCAGGCTACAAAAGCCCTGTCAAGTTCCTTGATGCAATGATTGACAAGAACCAATATCTTGACGTACCATGCTCTACTGGTGAAATCATTCGTCATTGCTACATCAAACGTCCGTCAACATATCAACAAGTACTAGCTGGCAGGTGTAATGTGGAGCTCAATACTTTCCGTAACACACTTTACGAATTAGGGTACACATTCCGAGCAGAGAGCATCAGAGAACACAGAGGAAAGTCTGGCAGATACGTCGCAGTCCATACGTCGCGTCCACAATATAACAATTACAATAATAGGAACAGAAATGCACGGAATGGACCGCCCTACGGAAACCAGTCACGGTCGGGAAATTTCGAAGTTGAACAACGAAGAAACTGGAATGGGAACCGCAGTAACTATGTACTGCGCAACAGAGGCTGGAATGGGAGAAGGAATGAAGGCTACGGACTACAAAGCAATGGATGGCGAAGCCATGGCTCCAGTTTCAATGACAACAGAAGATGGGCGCAATTGAACGACAGAGTAAACGGAAACAGAGCTCCGATCGAGGAAATTGAGATTCGGGGACCAAACCCTGGTCGAGGGGCGCGAGGAAATGCTAACCAACGAAACTGACCTTCTGAACAAGCCACAGATAATTTAATGGTCGGTAACAGCCGAACATAAGCATAGTAGCATAAGTTTTGTTTAGTTATGATAATTTTAAAGATAACAATCATTTCTTTAGATCTTTTTGTGTTTCACCATGGTATTTAGATTAGAAACTTCTCCCATTACTGATAGGTGTAAGAGTTGCCATTGTTAAAATTTCACTGTACAAGTATTTCTTCGTAACATGTAGCAAGTTTACAGATATACAGTTGGTTCAACCCAGAGCTGAAACAATTACAGTTTTTGAGAGTAGAGGCGTGCCGATTTCACGATGGGAACTTCGTTGTTTGTTTGTGCCCTATTTCGCGTGAGTAATGTGTTATCTTAGCAGTTTTGCAATTTGCACGGAACGACAGAATCAGGTGTCACAATAACAATGTTCGAGTACAAAAAGAGCACGAGTATTGGGGCGGAATTCTTCTCGGAACATCTTAGAGATCAGCTACTAGCATATTTCTTCTGTTCATTATGTATGCATCACAGTACACGCCCTTGAACGATCCGGCATATAATTCATAGTATTGTGTGTGAGAGAAGCGTCGCTGAGATTAGTTTGCGAGATTCTTAGAGGTATTTTGGAGAATGGTCGTGTAATGTCCACGTTAAATGCTTGTAGACTTTCTTGTGTGTTTCGCTTTGGTTTGTGACTAGTGCCCAGTGCAATGTGTCTTTGTTGTGGGCTTTTTTATTGTTATTGCCAGTGGCGCGATGCTTTTGTGGGTGTTTCTGTCTGTTGATGCCGCCTTTGGTGCGATGTTTCTCGCGAATTGGATGTTTTATTCGAGTGTGGTTATTCAGATGAGCTCTCGCGTCTAATGCGGTTGTGGTTCACTGTGATTTTTTTTTTTCACTTGTGGCTTTCGCTTGTGGTTTCCGCACTATTGTGCGATGATATTCGTATGGGTTTTTTCGAGTAAGTTCGCGAACAGAAGGGCTGGCACACGTGCTGGACGGTCAAGGCCACACGGCAGTTCTGAGAGGATGGCAGACGCTGCAGGCGGTGGCTGACTTAGCGACCGGCGGGCAGTTCGTAGACATCATCGGCTGCGTGAATAAGGGTCCGAAACGGGCGATCCCCTTCGGGCCTCCAGTTGTCAAGAAGTGCCTGGCGCGGGCGACAACGGAGCACTTTCACTGCTGGTGCCACTACAAGGTCCCGAGGGACACTCCCAATGAACGGAAGCCCAAGACCGGAGCCAGTAGGACGCACTTGAGGTCCGCTGAATGGAGGTATTATGTGTCTGGAGACACGCTCGACAGCGACAGCGGGAGGTGATTCACCTCCAACCTGGTGTCCAAATGCTGCTTGGTTCTTCCCATGAACGTCTTCGACAGCGGCCATGCATTGCCGACCACCACCTCACCCAAGATGGTCAGTAAACGAAACGCCAATGATTCCAGAGACAAGGTCCTGCTACACAGCGGGGCTGCCTGTACTGTACGTGGCAAAAAAAAAAAAAAAAAAACTGTAACCCACCTTGACAAACTCATCCCACATAACTGCCTCATCCAACTTGTTGTCTGACATGTGTAGTGCGATGTTTTCGTGTGACAATTGTAAATTTATAAAAAAAAATTGTTTTGGGTTCCCTAAAGACCTTTGAAAAGGGAGGTGTAGGACGCTTTGTTCTGATTGTTGCTTTATGTATGTTTCCTTTTTTTTATTTTTATGTGTCTGATATGTGCCTTACTGTTTCTATCTTACACATTTACATGTTTTCTCTATGTTTTATTATCAAGTTTTATTTTTGTTAATGGACTCATGTATTATTTTTGGCATTTGGTGTAAAGTTTCACTTGATTTATGACACTCATATGTTGTTTGGTTGTGTTGACACTTATATCTTTACATTTAAGGGACAGATTTACACATTTTAGATAAATAAGAAGCACAGATAACTCGCCAAATTTAACCTAGTAATAATTTCTTTTTGGATGAATGTGAGAGCATGTGTAATCAATGTTCTGTCAAGGAATGAATGTAGCCATGTGTATAATTGGGCAGGGGTAGTAATTTTTCCAAGGGGCAGAGATCCTCATGACCGCAATACTATATTCAAGTTAGGGAATAACGTTCTCTGACCTGCTTGGTAATCTCAGTCGATGCCAGCACGGTGGCTCAAGCTGTTTGGTCTGAGAGTTAGGTTCCATCTGTAATTAAAAAAAAAAAGCCTGAGTGAACGGATCAACGTAGAACATGAACGGGTGTCATCGGACGTCCGCCCTGAACGAATTCAACGAACTATATAGAACAAAATGAGATCAACAATTAAAATTAAGTCAGTAGAGCAATTGCCCGCGAGAGGCAAAGGTCCCGAATCCGCCTCTCCATCTGACACAGTTTTAATCTGCCAGGAAGTTTAATAACAGCGCACACTCTGCTGCAGAGTGAAAATCTCATTCACCATATGGCTGCTCAAATGATCATCGAACCTTCGCCATGTTTCACTCTTGGATGTAAACTCGGCCAGAAGATGGAAACAGGTAAAAAAAAAGAGTTGCTGTCACGTCTTCGAATGAAGAAATTGTATAACGATTGAATTCACGACATTCAGTGAATTATGGTGCTATACGACAAGTTTGTTTGCTTAGACGGCAGCATATGGGTCCTGAAGATGACATAATGAAATGCCGAAACTCGTTGCCTTCAGAATAAAATAAAATAATATCTTAAAGTACTCGACTGTTGGTGAATTTATTGACATTTGACAATAAAACGAACGTAGTCAGACAAGGCCCAAAAATCGATGTAATGGAAAAGGTAGATACTAAAATTATGACCAAACGAATATTAAAAGACTTGGATTTCAATCAAGCAAAGGAACATGCTGGCATTGGAAGTGTATGTAGCACTATAGATTATTTGTATGCGGTAAGCAAGGAATATGATTTGTGCCTATGCTATAGAGAAATTAAGCGGCCAACCATATTTCCAGACAACCGAGAAACTGCTGTACTACCAGATTTTTCCAAAGGACAAATTGTGATGTCCCAGGAGGGGAACAGCGCTACTTATCCAATGCCAGGTGATGTAGTCATTACTTGCTATTGCTGCTGGATGAATGTCAGAGAAGGCAATAGAATATTGTAAGACACTGACTGTCCACAACATTTTTGTAAACACGGACATCAAAGACTTCGACTCTTTGCAAAGCTAAATAAATAACTATCTGCAGTGTAATTTCACTGGAGTGCATTATCGCGGAAGGAGCCAGTGTTCTGGTGCATGTTATTTATCAAATTTTGATGCTACCTAACGTGATCCATAAAAGAACTCATTGTTGACACAATGACAATGTCAGTTACGATTGCGGCAGCAACATTTCTATATTTGTATCGTGAACATTTGAGAGATTGCAGGGCACTCTCACTTCTGATTCGGTGTAGGGAATACGACCTATGGCGATTTGACTTCATACATTGTGATGAAATGGTGGGCAGCAGTTTATGGTCTTGTTTGTGTGCTCTAGGAAAAGAAATATGTTAAGCTTTACCTGCGTTCAAAGGAACAGTGTTCCGACTTAAAAGACTGCAGTAAAAGCACGATGTTGGTGGGGCGACAAAGCGCGTTTTTTCTGGAGAACGGTGAGGAGACATTTCCAGATGGCCTGTGTCGTGGTCGCATTGTGCAGAAACACATTAAGCTTGGTGCCGGACAGGGGCAGACATCCAGGTATATGGCCTAGCGCGGAAAAGGCGCCGACAGCGCATTGTAGGCATTGTTAGGGAGCAAGCCGCCAAAAGAAATGTAAACGTTCTGCAAATGTCCATGAGAGAGGGAAAATGGCGTCCAGACATCCATACTCTGTATCAAAACTTTGCAAACTTTGAAATGGACGTAACAGGGGAGATAACAAGCTGTTTATGGGGGGCTGTGCTTCCACCTTGTATTGTGTTAGCGAAAGACATGGCAAACGTGTGGGAAAAAGGCCGCAAAGCTGAAGTTTTTCCGTTTTCTGTCAATTAACTTTAAAGTCTGTGATTGGTCAAAAATCGGTTTGCAGTGCAAAGACCATTCTCCAAGCTTAGAATGCTGGGCTCCAGTTCGTGATTGGCTTGTGTGAAATTGGGGGAAGTCAAAATAGAGAAATGTGCTTTTGGAACCGAGCTGAGGAGGCAACACAGAGAAAGGGAGATCGGCACTCTTCTACATGTCTCTTGTACTGGCACTTCGCTAGTAAAGAACTTCAGGTCTCTACCTAAACAGTGAGACTTGTTTCCTTTGACCAGTAGGATGGTAAAGTATTCGCTGCTGCGACGTAAGGCTGTAATATCTATTTCTCAGTACCCTGTTCTTTCGAACCATATTTTTCTTTTTTTTGTATGGTAGAATATAGATGCTTGGTGGTGGCATAGTTTGATGCCATAACCGGATTCAAGTGTGTGAAGTGAGATAGAGTGAGTAGTTTTCTGGTTAGTGTCGTGTGTCGATCCCCAGCAGATCATTTTGTCCACCATAGATCCCATTTTAGTAAGGCTTTTGTACAATAAATGATTTTTGTATGCTGATTATTCAATAATTTTGTTGGCTTGTCTTGTTTAAGATCAATAAATCGATTGTGAATTAGACTACAACTTCTCTCCGAGTTCTTATTAACAGTTCCTTCGCATTTTTATGGCAGTCTAGATGAGAAACATAAGGAGTAGCTTTTTAATTTGGTGTCCACTGCGCGGATCTTTTACGTCATTAACAGTAATCGTCTTTCACATTTGCAAACCGATAGAAACAAAGTGCGTGGCCAGTTTTATTCATGTTCCCTGTTACATCACATCCATGGCTGATGTGGAGAAATCCTTTTTGCAGAAGAACTCACGAACAATCTGCAACATTCGTAGGCGAATAATGGAATATTATGATGTAAGGGATATTCAGATCGAACACACTTTGACGTCGCCGAGAAGGCTGTCCTTCGAGTTTTTTTACGAGTATTAGTGAGCATTCGTATCCTTTACAATTTTCCTCATGACGTTTAACGATAGCACAATTATTCCTGTTACAAAACCAGAGTTGTGGGGAGCATGGTGGATAAATGAGATTCATGTTTCTGTACCCCTTTCCCTGGTAGCAATTCCATGGAACACATCAGGGATATTGCCAAGCTGCTGCTTAGTGTTCAGAAATCACTTCCTCGTAATCGACACGTATTGTATGATCAGTGAGTGGACTGCAAGTGGTAACGACACCTGACCATGTGACAATTCACGACGAAATGGTGGGTCAAACGATTGTTACTTTCATGAAGGTGGTCATAATGTTCTTCCAGATCATTACATGGTCAGCAATCTGTTATAATATTGTCTTGCGGTCCATGACGGCTCATTCAGGTTTGCAGTTTTGTGAGCTGAAACCTAAGCTTCGCCTCAAATTCTCGAATTAGCTTGAGCAGTGAGTCCGGGAACATTTTGTAAAATAAGTCAAATTCATGAGAACATGAAAAATTTCTCTAAAGTTTTGGCCCCTGCAATGAACATAGGAATATATACAATAATTCACTGTTAATTTACGCTGTTGTTTGAATAAAAGTCACGTCAATAAAGTGCAAATTGGCAAGATAAACGGAAAAGTAAGGTAAGAAGTTAGGTTTAACTGTCTCGTCGATAATGAGGTTGTTAGAGCATAACTTCATATTGGGCATTGGAGGGGAAGAAAACTAGCCTTGACCTTCACAAAGAAATCATTCTGGAATTTGCCGTAATCAATTTTAGGGAAATCGCAGCAAATCTAAATTTGGACGGGAATTGGATTGCAATCGTTAAATAAGCGAATCCAGTGTTTTCACTAAAGATAAGTTGTTAAAAGCCGTACCAAATGCTGCATTGTATACAGGGTGTTTCAGAAGTGATGGTCGATACGTAGGGATACGACAGGAATGATCATTCGAAACAAAAAAGTCAAGTAAACATGGGCTTAGGAGCTATGAGCAATTCTTAACCTTCAATACCGTGAAACAAATCTCTTCAACTGCAAGCTCTTTGCTTTCCATATTTTGGGAAGTAGTGGTATGGATCAAAACAAGAAAAAAAACTCCAGTAAACATGTGCTCTAAAATGCTCACCTTAAGAGCTATGAGCACTTGTTGATCTTCACTACTTTGAAACACAGCTCTTCTATTGAAGGCTGCATAGTATACAGGGTGTTTCAGAAGTGAAGGTCAATACGTAGGGATATGACAGGAATGATCATTCGAAACAAAAAAGTCAAGTAAACATGGGCTCTAAAACGCATACCTTAGGAGCTATGAGCAATTCGGTGTGCGGACATTTGCCACGCCGGACATTTGCCACGCCGGACATTCGCCACGATTTTACCTGCTCCGAAGGGTTGGGTCCCTTGTCTCCTCCTCGTCCTCCTCCTCTCCAACGCTTACTGAGCCTTTCCGCTGGTTTACTTATCATAGAACCAGAATCACTTTGGATTTTCTGCGACATGTCTAGAGAGAGTTTCGTTGTGGAAACTATTAAGTGCATCTCGCATTGAAATCCGCATCAAATTTCGAGCCTCAGTAAAACTTCACCAGTCTTGGAGATTTTGCGTTCGTCTAAATTATACTTGCCTTTTTCGGTGCTCCTGCAGCAGCTTTCTGTCGTGTTTTGTGTACCATTTCCGTGTCTTATTAATTTATTTAGTGTGAATCTCTGGAGTGCTGTTAATACATTTCTTTGAAGTTAAGCCACATATGGTCTTCACTTACATAGTTTGGAAGGATTGGAGACTGTCTCTTAGAAAGACGTCATCCGAATTTTTAGATGCTTTTATAAACAGATATATTTCGCGTTTAGTTTTGGTGAATTTCTTTGCTACGGAATTGAGCCTCACTACGACCATGTGTTCACTAATCCCTGTGTCCGTCATGATGCTCAGGATTATTTGTGCCTAAGATCTCAAGTGTGTTTTTGTAACCATTTACGATTTGAATGGCCTCGTGAACTAATTCTTCAAAATAATTTAAAAAAAAAACAACATTTAGAACAATTACGGAAGTTGTTTTCTATCTACAATAGGGTCTGAAAATGTATTTTTGTCAACATACGGAAGGTAAATTGAAGTCACTGCCAACTATAATTGTATGAATAGGGTACTTATTTGTGATGAGACCTCTGCCCATACTAAGTCACAGGAACTATCTGCTTCAATGTCGCTTGTGAGCTGGAACACACATTACTTTATTTTTCTTTAAGTTGTGCTTCTTGTTTCTGCTGTAGTGCAGATCATTACAATTACGGCTTTTCCCTCCAAAACCTAGGATGCTTTCTCTGTGAGCCTGTAAATACCAGAGCTAAACAATGAAGAACAACAACGTACGTTACAAGCATAGCATTCTGTATTACTTCATTTCCTTACTTCTAACATTTTAAAATTGTACCTCGACTTTAGATGACATGTCAATCATGTCTTCTTTCCATGTTGTCTTTTGGCAATGCAGTTATAGTAATTAAAGTAGTCACAAATGCAGTGATTAGAAAAGAAATGATTAGCGTACATTCGCATTCTCTTTACATCGTTCCTTTCTTGTTGCTCCCATGACGATGGACTGTTTCTATCGCAATCAGTAAGTGTGAAAGGAAGCTACCGTATAGACAGAGGAATCTATATTTATACTTGGCAGAACTAATCACATACTGACATAATCGTCGGTACTGCTTTCGTTTCCCAAAAGTTGTAAATATTTCTATTTCGGAAAGGAAGCTCTGTATTTGGCCAAGATGTCGAAGAAGAAGGTCCCTTACGTACTGGTTGTATCGAGTAAGATGTGGAGACGGCGGTTTGAAAGCGGCCAGAAGTAGTACGAGTAAGTGTGTCCCTTATCTGAGGGATCGCTACCTGGCGAAGGGGCAGGCGTGGCAAATGTCCGGCGTGGCAAATGTCCGGCATTCGAGCAATTATTGACCTTCGATACCGTGAAACAAATGTCTTCAACTGCAGGCTCTTTGCTTTCCATATTTTGGGAAGTAGAAGTATGGACCAAAACGAGAAGAAAAACCTCCAGTAAACATGTGCTCTAAAATGCTCACCTTAAGAGCTATGAGAACCTGTTCATCTCCACTGCTTTGAAACATAACTCTTCTAATGAACAAATGCTCATAACTTTTAAGGTATACATTTCAGAGCACATGTTTACTGGACTTCTTTTCTTGTTTTGGTGCTTTCTACCACTAGCCAAAATATGGAAAACAAAGAGCTTGCAGTAGAAGAGATTTGTTTCACAGCATCGAAGATCAAGAAGTGCTCATAGTTCTTGAAAGGGTCCTGTAGCCACCTTTCATTGCCAACTCTCGTAGTGGTCAAGTCGGCAAAGAGGTTTCCGCTACTTGGGAGAAATCCACCTGCGTTAGGTTGGTGGCGGAAATGGCATCCTGGGGTTTTCCGGTCCACGCGGAGCGTGGAAGAGGCTGGAGAAGCGGGAGGCAGTCTGCCGCCGGTACGGGAAGCGTACACAGCTGTGCTCCAGTCGAAGAAGGGTGAGTTGGACTGACCGCGTGGCGCGTTGTCACATAGAGAGGGGAGCTTTTAGCTTTTGGTCTCGAATTCCGTCTTATAAAGATTTACTTGCTGGGTTGCAGCAGGGAATGCAAGGCTTTTGTAGACTTTCAGTTTGATTCCCAATGCAGTCCTGACTTTGATCCGTGAGAGGAACGCGGCACAAAGGAGTTGCATATGTTGAAGTGCCCTCGGTTCAGTGTGAATGTTTATGTGCCTACAACTGTGTGTGTATGCTTCTAATCTTTTCCAGATCTTGGTAATTTTTGTGTATTTGTGAATTTTCTTTGTCTCATGTGATTAAAATTTGGCCACGGTCCATAGAAATTGTCTCCGCGGACCGAGTGGACACGCGAGTCTGTTATGAAACGTGTAGTATTTCACAAGCAATTGTACACAGTTAGCATGCAACAGCAGTCTATAGATGAACTACATCAATGTTTTAAGGAATAAATAATTTTGCCTTCAATCTTATCTTGTGTACCGATGTTACATCGCCGTTACCTTCGCCATTTACCTCGTAGTTTTCCTTGTTGGCCCACCTATAGCGTTTCCATGTGCACAGGTGTAGTGATTAGTGTCCCTTTTTTTATCTGAAACAAATGCTCTGGAATAGATCGTGTTTTCACGAATCTTGCTGCAGGCTGCACTTACGCATGGTGTTCACGCCCTTTTTACTTTACTCAATATTTGATTCACGGGAAGAATGCCTGGATCATATTAATAACTACATCCCATTCTTTATCAATGACTTGACAATGAATATTCTTTTGTGATTTTTTCTTATTAATAAATTAAGTAATTTTCCGACTCAGTGCTACTTCTTCTTTGTCGTGTGGCTAGAGTTGGTGGCGACCCTATCTTTTATATTGATTTCAGTGTCAAGTAGCATTTTCTTATTCAAAGTGCGCGTGGCTCTTTTAGCTATCAGGATACATTCAAAGGGCGCTTCATGCTTCTTGCACATAGCGTCCTTATATTCACGCTACTTATAGACACGCTACTTACACATGGCGACCCTGCCAGGATTTCGGTAAACCAGGAATCTTCTGATGCGCAGTGAGGATTAGTTATTTTCGGTTGGATGTGCTAATTGGTATATTGTCTTTCTGCACCACAGAATTTGTTTGAATTTAGGATATAGGTGTGCATTTTCTTCCATGTTTTATTTTGTTTATGTATTACTGTATAGACATTGTGATTTAGTATTCCATTGTGCTACAAGTGTGGGTTGATTCTTGTCCTGTGTCGTGTATCGGTGTAATATAGTAAATTTTGGCTGCCTTGTGGGGACTGTGAGTCCATTAGGAGACTTTGGTACTATTCTTGTATTTTGGAGCACGGAGTAACTATCCTTATGATGGAGACGCGTAGCTGTTCAGGGAGCCGCGATCGGAAAAACCAGTCAGACAACAACTCTGAACAAGGACGAGATCAGAACGTCGAGTCCGACCAGGAACGAAACGCAGAAAACACAAGCACAAGTGTTGTCCATCCTGAGCCCGCTGTAGTGTTTTCGAATCAGTCGATAGATGCAAATTCATTACAGACTATGCTACGGCAATTACTAGACAGTAATATCATCAGGGATATCGAGGAAGCAAATAAAAGATTGAGTAGTGAAATAGTGAAGGGTGTTGGGGAGAAATTGGCGATCATTGACCAACGCATCTCCGCCTTAGAAGAGGGGCAGCAAGTCATTAGCAAGCGGTTGATGGAGCAAGAAGAAAGGTTCGCTGGGAATATATGTATGGTAGCAGAACAATGCCAGAGTGAACAAGCGGCTCTTGAGTCCCGAGTAGGACAAAATTCCGCCAGGGACCTCCGCGCATTAGCAGAACAATGCCGGAGTGACCACGCGGCTCTTGTGTCCCGAATAGAGGACACTGCGGCTAAGTGCCCGGTCCACCTTAGCGCGCAGGTAGAAACCCTCAGCCAGGCGATAATAGCTCTCGAGCGAGAGCAAGGGCTTACGCAAACAAAACAAGACACGGCCCACCGAGAGATGCGAGAAGAAATAGCCAGGATCTCAGACGCAGTGGCGCGTAAGTCTGACAATAATAGGGAAACGATTACCTCGTCATCAACGGATGCAGACGAAATACGGTCGATAACGAAATGTCCGCGTGGACAGTGTGAAATAAAAATACAACAAAGAGGGGTTACCGAGGGAATATGTGAGCGCATTGCCCGTTTAGAACTTCACCTAAAAGGGTTAAAGGCCAATGAAGTTGAAAGAAATGAACGAAAGGGCCATTATTCCGACGATGATTCCGGGAACGATGGCGAATTTGATCATCGTCATGATCACGGATCTCGTACCAGGCGGGAACGGTGCGGATCCCCTCAGGAACGTTCGCCAAGGGAAACTCACGAATTTGACTTTAAACATTTTCTGACCGTGAGGAAGTTTGAAGTCTTCCGTAACTCGGCTACGGGGATTCACCCGCGGGCCTGGTTACAGCAGTTCGAGTTCTCCCTCCCTCCTACGTGGCCCAGTGCGCACAAAATAGAGTATATGTGCGGCTACCTCGAAGGTGAGCCAGTGGCGCGGATGAGGTCAATTGCACGCAATTGCTACACTGTTGGGGAGTTTCGTCAACACTTCCTGTCGATATATTGGTCAGTGGCAGCGCAAAGTCGTGTAAAACACGGACTCATTATGCTACCAGAGTTAAACAGGTCAAAATTCTCCAGCCCTGTGCAGATGTTCGAGCACATGCTGCAGGCGAATGAACATCTTGACGATCCTTATGGACCTGCAGAAATTATTCGTATTTGCCTGGGAAAGTTTCCAATGCAGTTGCGGCACGTTATCCTTGCAGGACGATGTAAGGATGACGTAGAGGGGTTTCGCAATTTCCTTTTAGAGCTTGAGTGCGATGCGAATGGCACCACGCAGAATTACGGTCAGAGCGCCTACGAGCAGCGGCCGCGCGAGCGAAGCCGCAGCCGTAGAGACAGGTGGCACTCCAGACGTAACGGGTCGCCTCAGAGTTACAGGGCGCGCGAGCATTGGCAGCGTCGCGATTCCTCACGGAACGCGGGCAGAACGAACGATGCCAATCGTCATCATTCGCCGAGAGTAAATCAAAGACACCCCCGGGAGTTTAGAAGATATGGTAATGAGCAGAGATATTGGAGTAATTATAGCGGACCTAGGAACTGTAGTCGTGACCGACCACAGAATAATTATCGAACAAGCAACAACAAGGGTGCTGTAAACAGTACGGGTGGTCCGCCATTGGGTGTTGAAATTCGTCCCACAAACCCGCGTCACAATCCGCCACATGACCCTAATCAAAGGGATCAATGACTAGCGGCTGACTCGGTTGGCGACAACTTAATGAGGACCAGTGATATTGATGTGCATTTGATAGAGGAAGACGATATTAGGGAAGATTTGTTGAGGGAGGACCACAGTATTGGTGTGCCCGCGGTAAACCCAGTCGTGTCTGTTTACATTCGGGGAATCAGTCTTAGATGTGTACTCGATACAGGCAGCCCCTTTTCGCTGATTAGTGAGGCGGCGTTTCGGAAGTCTGAGGAAACGGGGAGTTGGCCAACTTTCCAGGTGAGAGGAACTACAGTCAGGGGCGCGATATATGGAAAAAGTATTAAAATTAAAGTTCAGACTCGAGTAAACTTCGTCTGTCAAGGACATGAGATTGAATTCAATTTTTTTGTGATGCCGCTGATGAGCGTGGCGATGATATTGGGGACTGACTTCATGAATGCCCACCGCGCCGTAATCGACGTGGCTGGCGGTGTTATGACTATCATTGCCAGGAGCAACCCTGTCAGTCTAATTTTCGAGGAATGTGTTTTGCGCAAGGAGTCTGAGGTGAGCTGTCTGAAATTTCACGTTAGGACTGAGTCGCGACCTGGGCAGGAGGTTTTGGTCAATCTGATTAGTGACCTAGATTCACAACCTAATGATTATGGTAGGAACGATGTTTTCACGAGCGCGATGAAAAGGTGTATTGCTGGTGCGGGAGCCTCGGAAGCGAATCGTATGGAACTGTGTCGCGTTCTGAGAAGCCATTCCCGAGTATTTTCGGATTCACCGGGGGCAATTGATGGATTTCTGTACCGCTTTACGGTGCGCGAGCATCTTCCTTTCTTTGTTAAGCCCTACCCCATCCCACTGGTGCACAAGAGCAGTGTGGAAGCCGAAATAAGTAGGATGCTGGAGCAGGGCATAATAGAGCGAGCTAGGAGTTCATACAACTCGCCATTACTCGTTGTGCCAAAGCGGGACAAGTCCGTGCGTTTGGTGTTGGACTCGCAGCAAATAAATACGGTAATCATGTCTGAGACAGATAGGCCAGAAGGATTGGAGGAACTGCTGCAAAGGTTTCATGGCGTGAAAGTTTTGTCAACCGTTGACCTCCGAAACAGCTATTGGCAAATTATGCTCGATTCGTCTTGCAGGCAATACACTGCCTTCCTCTGCTATGGGAGCTGCTACCAGTTTAAACGTCTCCCTTTCGGGTTGAATGTTTCTTCAGCCGCCTTCATAAGAGGCCTGAATAGCATACTACCTGACGACCTAAGAGCGCGCGTAACGGTGTATGTGGACGACATTCTAATTGCAGAGAAGTCATGGGAGGAACACAACCGGGTTCTAAATCGATTGCTCGAAGTATTCGAGAAAGCGGGGGTGACCGTGAATCTGGACAAATCCCAGTTCGGTCGTGAAAGCATAAGGTTTCTGGGTCATATTGTGTCGGCGGATGGAATTCATCCGGATCCCGAAAAAATTTCAGCAATTGCGGAGTGCGCAACGCCCACGTCAAAGCGTCAGCTCAGGGGTTATTTGGGGCTTTGCAATTTCTACAAGAGATTTATAAATCTCAATGTTTTGTCCACCCCTCGTTTATGTGCACTGACGGGTAAGAACACCGTTTGGATGTGGGACGAACAAGCACAGAGCGAATTTGACGAATTAAAGAATGCACTCGTTAACGCTCCATTGCTCGCCCATCCGGATTTGAATCAGGAGTTTTGCCTGATGACAGATAGTTCACTGACGGGGCTGGGAGCGGTGTTGTTCCAGACGGATGGTGGAAAGGACCCGTCCACCTGGAAAACTATCTCGTTCGCCAGCCGTGTGCTCTCGCGGAGTGAACGGAACTACTCTGTCACGGAGCTTGAAGCCCTGGCGATTGTCTGGGCATTCAAGAAGTTCCGTTACGATTTGTTCGGGCGCACGACCAGGGTGTACAGTGACCACCGAGCACTACAATTCCCAATGAGCGCCAAAATCAATCACGGTAGACTCGGACGGTGGACGGTGTTCCTCCAGGAATACCACTTCACGATAGAGTACATTCCGGGGCACAAGAACATCATTGCTGATGCTCTATCTCGGATGCCTATCGGGCTCACCCATGCTGAGGATAACGCTATTCATGAAAACAATTTCAGTGTGTTATACCTTCAAAATGTGGCATTCGAGAATTATGTCACTACGTCACTAGGCAATATCGGGACGGAACAAGACAAGGACGAAGTCTTGCGTGACATCAAAGAGAAATGGCATGATAAATCCCACGCGGCCATCAGGCAGTATTATATTATCCGGAATGGCATCCTATTTAAGAGGCGAGCTCTGGATGATTCCAGGTGGCTGTTAGCGATTCCGGAGGAACTGGTGAACAAGCTCGTGTGGTACGTGCATTTGAGCTACGGTCACTTTGGTGCGAGGAAATGCTTGGAGAAGCTGCGGGAAACCTGTTACTTTAATAATATGCTTCGGCGTATACGTAAAGTAATTAGGGTATGCAAGCCCTGTCAGCAAGCCAAGCCGCCCACTGTGTCGTTTGCCGCACCAATACACCCGATCGTTCCCAATAAACTCAGGGATCTCGCAGCAGTAGATCTATTCGGTCCGCTAGTGCGTTCTAGGAACGGATTTGCGTACATTTTTGTGGCAGTAGAGCTGACGTCAAAATTCGTCTGCCTCACCCCGCTGCGTAGGGCCACCGGGAAGGTAGTAGCTGCCGCGTTCGCAAATCACTTCTTACGGGAGGTTGGCACTGTGAAGCGTGTGATTTCGGACAACGGGCCACAATTCAGGTCACGGCACTGGGAGCATATGCTTCGGAGAAAGCGAGTGAAACCGATCTTTATCTCCCTTTTCTGCCCTTCAGCAAATCCTTGTGAAAGGTGGATGAAGGAGATTGGAAAATTGTGTAGGTTATACTGCCACCGTGACCACCGGACGTGGGACACGAAACTAGCCGGTTTCCAGAACATACTAAATGAGTTGCCAAATTCCTCGACGACGTTGCCACCGATTCTGGTCCTGAAAAACAAGGAGCCTCCGAGTAAAATAAAAGAGGTGGTTCCCTGGCCAGTAGAACCCAGGTTACGAAGATCTGCAATTGTGGAGCTTGCCCTGTAAAATATAAAGAGTGCCGCCGAGGCTCGGATAAGAACCTACAAAAAGAAGGTGCGGAATATAACTTTTCACGTGGGCCAGAAAGTACTTGTACGCTCGCACAAGCTCTCTAATAAACGGGCTGGGTTGTCAAAGAAGTTCTTCTTCTTATTCAACGGGCCGTACAGAATCAAGCGGATTCCACATCCGAATGCGCTTGAAGTAGAAACACTCCGCTCTCGAAAGTCGAAGGGCCTGCACCACATCTCCAACGTAAAACCTTACATTGAATAAGAAGCAGAAGATCTTGCCCCTCGGAGGTCGGAATGACGTATTGCCCATATGCTTTTTCGCATTCATTCTTTTGTGAGTAAAATTACAGTGCATATTTTCCAATGTTTTGATTCACATTGGTGTGATTAAAATTAAAGTGTATATTTTCTGTGTATTGTAAAGGGTCCCCCAATATGTGTTGCATGGGGGCTTAATTAAATAAATAAGAATGCAAATAATTTTAGTAGCTGTTAGTCCGATTACGCAAGTCTCGTAAACGGCTGGCCCTGACTAGTAATTGTTACGCTATCTGACTGCTTGAAACAACAACAAAGAATGGAATGAAAATTTCAGTTAATACAATTAATTAATTAAGTCCCCAGCAACTATAAAACCTACGAAGCCAACAAGGCACAAGTGTAGCTGTTCTGTGTGTGGAAGTGTGACTCAACGTACACATCTGGCACGGTTCTTCTTCAACAAGACAAGAATTTTTAAATACCAATTATATTGCCAAATTCATAAAAAAAATACAGACAAAAATAAAAGATAATATTAATACGTAAATATCATATAACTAGATAAAATTTTGGCTTTGCACTGACCTTTCAATAGCCTAATATATAAAATACATTAAGCAATACAAATTCTTTCATACATGTGACTTTACATAATAGTTTACACAAATATCATGTGGTTAAACAGTTCAATCAATAGCGTCAGCAATGACGAATATGTACAGGTAAGAGTCTCATAACTTTTCACAAACAGTAATACACAAAAAATCAGTTTATACAAATATTCACAACAAGTAGTTGACAGTTCCAGCAGTAGCACCCAGCACTGTTGAATAGGTGCTGCAGCAACAAGTGACATCATCTCAGTAGAAGCAGTTCATCAGTGGCACCCAGCAATGTCGAGTAGGTGCAGACTCCAACAGGTGACATCATTCCAGTAGAAGCAGTCCATCAGTGGCAACCAGCATTGTGGAACAGGTGCAGACTCCAACAGGTGACATCATTTCAGTAGAAGCAGTCCATCAGTAGCACCCAGCATTGTGGAACAGGTGCAGACTCCAACAGGTGACATCATTTCAGTAGAAGCAGTCCATCAGTGGCACCCAGCAATGTCGAGTAGGTGCAGACACCATCAGGTGACATCATTTCAGTAGAAGCAGTCCATCAGTGGCACCCAGCAATGTTGAGTAGGTGCAGACAGCAAGAAGTAACATCATTTCAGTAGAAGCAGTCCATCAATGGCACCCAGCAATGTTGAGTAGGTGCAGACACCATCAGGTGACATCATTTCAGTAGAAGCAGTCCATCAGTGGCACCCAGCATTGTGGAACAGGTGCAGACTCCAACAGGTGACATCATTTCAGTAGAAGCAGTCCATCAGTGGCACCCAGCAATGTCGAGTAGGTGCAGACACCATCAGGTGACATCATTTCAGTAGAAGCAGTCCATCAGTGGCACCCAGCAATGTTGAGTAGGTGCAGACAGCAAGAAGTAACATCATTTCAGTAGAAGCAGTCCATCAATGGCACCCAGCAATGTTGAGTAGGTGCAGACACCATCAGGTGACATCATTTCAGTAGAAGCAGTCCATCAGTGACACCCAGCAATGTTGAGTAGGTGCAGACAGCAAGAAGTAACATCATTTCAGTAGAAGCAGTTCCATCTGTGGTACCCAGCAATGTTGAAGAGGTACACACAGCAACAAGTCACATTTCTCAGTAGATGCAGTTCATCAATGGCACCCAGCAATATTGAACAGGTGCTACAGCAACAAGTGACACCATTTCAGTAGAAGCAGTTCCATCAGTGGCACCCAGCAATGTTGAACAGGTGCAGACACCAACAAGTGACATTATTTCAATAGATGCAGTCATCAGTGGCACCCAGTAATGTTGAACAGGTGCAGACACCAACAAGTGACATCATCTCAGTAGAAACAGTCCATCAGTGGCCCCAACAATGTTGAACAGGTGCTACAGCAACAAGTGACATTATTTCAATAGATGCAGTCATCAGTGGCACCCAGCAATGTTGAGCAGGTGCAGACATCAGTCCATAATATTCACTATCACTAATCACACTGTTGATCAGAGTTTATCAGCAGAAATGAAACATGTCCTAGTGGCACCAATCACGTAGAAAAAGTACAAGTAACAGTCCATAATATTTACTATCACTGAACAGACAGTTCAAGCATGAACAATAGTTTGAATACACATACAAATGCTTTTACACTAAACATACAAATCATAACAAACACACAAATGATATCAGATAATTGTCATATTACTATTACAAATACACAAACATCAGTAAACCTATAATATTTATGGGTGTCAGTGCAAGCCACTACAAACAAATAAAATAATATTTAGGAGATAGGTGGGTAGGATTAGGAAAGGAAAACACACAAAACACACTCACTCATCTTTCATCCACATTGAGTACTACTGTGTAATTGAATAGTGTTCTGTGTAAATGCACTTCTGTCAAATTTCATGTTCATCATGCGTATCAAGTAGTAGTGACAGCAATGTATAACAGTCAATAATAGTTAAGTCAACGTCATAGTCATCATGTCAAGACCAATGTTTGCCAAGCCAAATAAAAATGTACGGTTGCTGAACAACTGTCAGTGTGCCAAGATATGCAACTTCATCTCTCCAAAAAAAAGTACATACTGCTTAGTGATTTAACAAAGTGTGTGTAGACAATCTTCCTTCCATTTTAGTGTTCTAGTCTGCTATCTTCATCCTCCTTGTTCCATATAGACCAACAAAAAAAAAAAAAAAAAATATGCACCTCACTTATTTTACCTCTTATACACCATAACTCCAATCAACTTAATATAATCTCAATATCTCCATAATACCTCTTCAATACGTCGATACATATAAACCTTATTGCCAGTTTCATTTCACTTCCATAACAACTCTTTCCTCTAGTCAGTTTCCTCGAACAAGTACAGATAAAATCCTAATGCAAACCTCCTCATCCCATACAATCCGAAGACACACTGTCAACACACAACCTCTGTGTAATCCATCTGACCAAAATCTTCTACTCATTATGAATTATAAACAAAGAATGCATACATGACCTCTAACAGACTTAGTTCGAATAATTCTCAGTAATTAAGTACGATTACGGAGTGTGAATGATCCCAATATTTCACAGTGTGTACACCACTTCAAGAACTATGGCAAACAGAAGCAAACATGTGGAGTATTTCTTATGTCAAGTGTCACTTCCTATTTCAATTGCTCACGAAAAATGCAGTGTAATAACTGTGTTGGTATGTCATGTCGTTAGCTTCCTTCTTATTGGCATACATTTATACAGCTTTCATAAAACCTCCAGCTCATGTGACTTCTATGAAGTTTCTTGTACTAATGTCGTTCGTCGAATTATAGCATTTCATTTTCTTATCTTAAAAATATAAGGCACAGAGCGTAAGCAAAACAAGCAACAGCGAGTAAATATACCAGTAGTGAACAGAATGTCAACAAGTGGATGCAGCAAAATTTCTATAACGAGGCTTCGCCAAGCGAACAATCCGTAACCCATACCACATCGTAACCCACACTCCATGTCCGTACACTGTACATCAGCATTGCTATATACCAAATTAAAGTATAGTTATGACAACAAGCAGAAATGTGTAAATGTGCAATCCATACGCATAGCAGTTAACATATATCTTACGTACTAAACAGGTCATTAGCATCGTATCTTAATAAGTAAACATCAAGGCGCAAGCAGATAAATCACAAAGTATAACTTACATACCTAACCACATCAGCACAATTAATCAGGTGACAATTATAATTTAAATAAATAGGCACAGCAGGCACATAATTAAAAATATGACATCAGTGAAAACGCAGTGCAGCCAAGCGATGCATAATATACACAAGTAACAATCCAGTTCATTAATAATCATTGTCAAAATCAGTTAACGTACGCAAGCACGTCGCTTCACAAGTAATTTCATTGAACATGTAATTAGCACAAAGTATGAATCACGTAATCGCGAGCAGCAAATTACGTCTAAAGTACGTACCTAAGTGGAAATATGTTACCTGAAAAATAAACTCAATTAATAGTTACCTTTTTTAGTTTATTAGTTTCTTCTTGGAAATTACATTCTTCCTGAAAATTTCTCGATAGCAAGTCGTCTTAACGTCGGACACGCACAGAATTTACCTGAAGTTCTTAAATATTTTATAGAACCGTATCCTGAAAAATACTGAATGTTAATAACATAATTCATCAAGTCGTTATAGCTTTATACTGATTTTATTCGGAGAAATTAGACTGTGTATTTATTTACGGCTGTCGGTGCATTCGCACTGCGCGCTCGATCAGCTGTAGGCGCGTGACGTAGGAAGTGATTGTTTGCGGTCAACGACTGCCTTGTGCGGCGCGCAGACTTGACTGTTGCTTTGAGTATATGCCGCCGCCAAAACACAGCGCGGTATCCTTGTACTCTCCGTGTGTTTACATACAACTGTTAGTTTCTCAAAAGTATGTCATTCTACAAAAATTTTTCAAACGTATATCATTCCACAAAAATTTTAACGTTAGATATATGATGTATTCCCTTAGAGCGTCGTGATTTAAGAGTTTCTACTTCGACAGTGTTATCATGAATAATTTTGCGAATTCTATATGGACCGTTATAAAGCAGAAAAAATTTCCGACACAAGCCTTTTCCTTTGTGAGACAAACGATGAGCCTTAATTAACACCTTCTGACCAACTGACAAGATTTTTAAACGACCAGGACGCTTAGCTGATTTCTGTCTTCTAGCAGCCGCAGATGCAATATTTTGTAGAGCCAGGTTGACAACTTCATAATGCCGCAGTTTCCGTGTAGGCGGAAAAGGAACGATTTCAGAAATGCGATTTGTCGGTGCTTTGTTTTTTAATATCAGTATAGGTGGTAAAGAAGTTGAGTCGTTAGGAAGTTCATTCAGAATGTTTTGAAAAATATGAAGATACTGATCCCAAGTTCTGTGATTCTGATGACAATAAAGACGACACAATTTATTGATTTCCTTCATACATCTCTCTGAAGCGTTAGATTGAGGGTGAAAAAGTGAAATGAAAATTGGTTTAATTTTACGACGCCGTAGAGTACGAAGCCAAATTTTAGAACGAAACTGTGATCCATTATCTGATATAACCTTATCAACATGACCAACTTCTTTAAGAAAATTTTTGATGAAAGCGTTAGATACTGAACGAGCTGTTGCTTTGCGTAAAGGTGTAAAACACACATATTTTGATGTCAACTCCACTGCTACGAAAATGTACACAAAACCATTAGTAGATCGAACCACTGGACCGAACAAATCGACTGCAGCCATGTCCTTTAATTTCGCTGGAATGATAGGAAACAACAGTGCTCTGTAAGAAACTGTCGGCGGCTTAGCCTTTTGACATAATTTGCATTTGGCCAGAACAAATCGAATACGTTTTTCCATATTATTGAAGTAGCAATTTTCTCGTAATTTATGAAAGCATTTTCTGGGACCAAAGTGTGCATAACTGAAATGCGTATACCAAATCAGCTTATTAACCCACTCATCAGGAATACAAACTAACCAAACAGAGTTGTCGACCGATTTTCGTTTAAAAAAATGTCATTGCGAACTAAATAATGCTGTCTAATCGCTACGCTTTCCTTTCTCTTCCACTTCTCCTTAATGTCCTTCCAGATTGGATCCTTATTTTGCTCCTTAGCAATGTCCTGGAGCGAAGACGAAATAAAGTTCTCAAACGCAACACCTTGAATATACATCAAACAATAATTGTTTTCCTTGCAGTCCTCTTCAGCACTTTGTTTCAAACCCATAGGTGCACGTGATAAAGCATCAGCAACAATATTTGAAGAACCCTGTATGTAAACAATACTAAAATCAAATTCCTGTAGGTACAACGCCCATCGTGACAATCTGCCATGAGTTAATTTTGTTGACATAAGAAATTCCAGAGCTCGATGATCGGTGTAAACCTTAGTATGTCTGCCAAACAAAAATGTGCGAAATTTTGTAAAAGCCCAAACAACAGCCAAAGCTTCAAGTTCCGTAATCGAATAATTCTTTTCTGATTTCGAGAGAACACGACTTCCAAATGCAATAGTCTTTTGTACTACAACGCCGTTTTCTTCTATCTCTTGAAATAAATGTGCACCTAGGCCTTTGTATGATGAGTCCGTCGCCAAACAAAAATCTTTAGGTAAATCCGGGTGTGAAAGAAGTGGAGCAGCAACTAAAGCATCACGAAGTTGTTCAAATTCTGACTGAGCTTCCTCATCTCAACACCAATTAGATTTCTTTCCAGATAGTTCACATAAACGAGGTGTGGCCAAATTGTCCAATCTAACAAAACGTCTAAGAAAATTACAGACACCAAGGAAACTACGAGCATCACGTTTTGTGGTAGGAACAGCATAATTACGAATAGCGTCTAATTTTTCTGGATCAGGAAGAATACCTTCTGTAGAAATAATGTGACCGAGAAATTTCACCTGAGAACGACCAAATTCAGATTTTTCTAAGTTCAATGTAATGCCAACTCTTGCAAAAATACGTAATAATGAATCCAAAATTTTGTTGTGCTCACTCCAAGAATGTTTAGCAATAAGAATGTCGTCAACATATGAAGTAATATTGTCACGAAGATAAACAGGTAAAATTTCGTTTAAACTACGAATGAATGCTGCTGAAGATACAGTAAGTCCAAACGGTAATTTACGAAATCACTTTTAGGTAAAATAGTCATATCCGGTTATTTTTTACACGCTCTCTAGATAGATTGATAGTTGAAGAGTTGTTTCGATAGATGCAAAGAATAGTGAAAGAGTAGGCAGCAGTGCAGAAAACTAAAAGAGAAATAGCACCACTACAGCTCGAGGCCCTGTGCACGCTACGGCACATATTCACTTAGCGTAGTGAATCCCCTGAGGACTTTAATAGCTGCACTTAATTTCCAGTTTGTGACTTAGTGGCAAATTTGGCGGAAGTGCGTACGCAAATTGATCTAACCATGCACATGGATGAATGTAATTCTTAGAATTGCGGAAGATCTTAAATTTCCGAACAGTCAAAAAGTGTTTATAGTCAAAGTTTTCGCCTCGTGGCGACAAAGACCTACCGCGTCTGTCCCAGTCCGAATGTCGATTATTGTCAAGTTCGCGCGCCTGGCGCTCTCTTGTTGCTTCTCGTAAATGAAATAAATTACTATCTTCAAAACCCGCTGCTATCGGTGATTCCAAATTTCTTCTACCGTCCTTTCCTACGATTTTGCTTTCAATTTGTTTGACTTGCTTTCCTAGTGCCTCAGACTCCCCTTTAACGCGTTCATTAAATTTTCCTTGATTTTCAACATGTTTATTTATGCTCTGGTACTCTTCGGTTTCTGAAAATGGCAATGGAGCTGTGTCATCTGAATCTCTGTCCCCATTTAAACTAAGACTTGTCAGTTTATCTGAGATCTCCTCAACTCTTTCCGATAAATCACCTATTTGTTCTTTCTGTTTATTTACGTCTTCCGTAAGTGCCGCGACTCGGGTTTCAGTAATAACACATTTGGTAGTTAACTGTTCATATTGTTGTGTTAGGTTATTTAATCTGTCATTTGGTACGGATTCCTCGATTCTCTCAATTATTTCTTCCTTATCGTGCGCACGTTGTAAATTTAATTCTGAAAATTTTTGTACTATCACACGATCCTTTTCTTCCTGTTCTCTGTCCTGTTCCTCTTGTCCGATTTCTGTTGAAATTAAACTATTATTGTGAGCCTTCAAAATCGGTTGTACTTCTTCTCTAATTTCTTTCTTTGATTCATCTTTCATGTTTTTGAAACATGTCCCTGTTCGTGAGCCTAACTGTGTTTCCATTGTTCCCATATCAGTTTCTAATTCAGATCGTAACTGTGATCCCACTGTTTTTAATTCAGATCTTAACTGTGATCCCACTGTTTTTAATTCGGTTTTAATTGTTCCTAGTTGTGACTCTAACCGTGTTGCCACTATTTTTAATTCAGATCCTAAATTTAATATTGCACTCATCAACCGCTGCATATCTTCTGTCGTTAATCTCGTATTCTGAAAATTTTTTGATTGTGAAAAATTTTGAAATGATTCCGGACTGTCTTTCCGACTTATTAAATTGTTTTCAACTCCATTATTCATCATACTGTTGTCCTGTGTTGGCGAGTTCGCCATGTCAACAATTTCGTTGTTCTCACTATTCATCATTTTTGCCTTTTTCATCGATCGCGTAATCATTTACAAAACATACAAAACTCGTCACTATATGAAAATTACACACAATGACACTTTATCACCAACAATATCAATCACACGAAACGCTTCCTTCAAACACGATTAACGAACAATAGAAGAATGACAATTACCAATCTAGACATGCAAAATAGACTACAATTACTAAACTACAAATTACTACTACAATACTACTGTCTACTATTTTTACAATCAGAAGATTCCAAGGGACGATCCTGGCAGGGTCGCCACGTGCATGGGGGCTAAATTAAAATTAAATATGAATGCAAATATTTTTAGTAGCTGTTAGTCCGATTACGCAAGTCTCGTAAACGGCTGGCCCTGACTAGTAATTGTTACGCTATCTGACTGCTTGAAACAACAACAAAGAATGGAATGAAAATTTCAGTTAATACAATTAATTAATTAAGTCCCCAGCAACTATAAAACCTACGAAGCCAACAAGGCACAAGTGTAGCTGTTCTGTGTGTGGAAGTGTGACTCAACGTACACATCTGGCACGGTTCTTCTTCAACAAGACAAGAATTTTTAAATACCAATTATATTGACGTGATAAAAGAAAATTAGAAATACTATAATTGTGCAAGAAAACCAAAATTACACTCTAATACAAGAACACAAGCCAGATGCTTTGTTGACTGAACCTGTAATGATGCATTATTTGAGACACACAAATAATAAAAGAACATAGCGTTTTATTACCTTCATATATATTGACGAAATGCACTCTGATCATTACAATATCTCCATTAGAATAACATCTGCTATCTCTCCCATCAAATAACTGCATAAAACATGGAACAAACACTCCCTACTACCACATATCCACTCCGACTTCACGACAAGCAGTGTCCACCACAACTTCTCTGCGAGAACTGCCTGCCGCTACTTCTTAATAATCACTGCCAGTGGAGGCGGCGGAACAATACTCTCTGGCGCGATTTCTGGCGCTGTGGCTCAGTGTAGCCACCTTTCAGTGTGTAGTTATTTCTTCTTGTCAGCAGAATGGAGTAGTGTTGTGCAGTTTCAAAACATCTGAATGTGAATGATTATGAGGCTCATATGAAGCGTTTCCTATTACAGTAAGATGGCTTTCGTTCTTTGATGACTAAAGGGGTATCGGGTGTGTTGCCGTGGCGAGTCAATGGTCGTAAGGTAATTCTTGTTGAGAAATTACAGTTGTAGTGTTTTATTCCCCTTAGGTGAGCATGATTCAGTGAGATTTTTTCAAATGTACTGCGATGTTAATGAAGCAACTTGGTGACTTGTAGGTGAAGGACTTGTGTATGAAGGGAGATTAATAGTGTTTGATTTTCAGAGTTGCCATCTTATAAGATATTTGGAAAGTGTAACTTGCCGTCACATTCTACTAGGTACGGTTGAAGACACCAGGGTGTGAAACCCCAGAAGATGTATATGGAAACAGCTTATAAACTCAAGCAGCTTGATATTTAATAGAGAATCAATGCGACTACCTCCAAGCTAAAATAACATGACGGTAGGTGAGGACCCCTGGGGACATGTGGTGAGTAAGTGTGTAATCATTATGAGTATCTTATGATAGCAGTAAGTTGGGTACTCATGGCCCTGGACAATGGATTTCTTTTGACAGTACGTTTTTATGTACTTATAGGACGAAGTGTTTATGTGTTGCTAATAGGATAGGATGATTTTTATTTTCATTTTTATGCCCACTGACCTTTTGCATTAGTCTGATGAATAGATGTTGAAACAGTTACCATTCCAGATGTGACTTGAATGAACCTTCTGTGTCTCATTAATCATAACTTTTATTATGCAATGTCCATAGAAAAGAAGTCTCGGAAATTTTTCACAGATCAGCAAACATGTTCTGCAAACCTTGGAGGAGCAGTCAATGAACAACGATATGGGTATTGGTGTTGAAAGGAATATTTTGTTTATATGTGGGAATTGTAGTCGGGCTATATGGTGATGGTGACTAGTACGAGATGTGTAGATTGTGTGTGAGAGCGTAGTTAGGAGCAGGTAGAGTTTTGTGTCTGTAGCTGGCAGCGGCGCCAAATCCTATCCAAATCCTGACCAAACCTTGTACAAGATCTACCCTGAATGATTGACAGCAGATGTAATGCTGGAACTATATTTTATAAAAAGGATTTTTTGTTTGTTTGAATATTGGTTATTTAATTTTCTTCATTGTTTTTTTATTAGTAATGTTAAGAAGGCCCTTTTTGTCAAGTTAATTTTGGGCACTATTCCATGTATTGATCAGGAGTGAGAAACTCCGAAGATTTTGTGGTAATCTGTACACATGATATTTTGTAACGATCCCTGTGAGCGCAGTTCTTAAGTGGGTGCAAGGCCGCCTAGGGAGCCTCCGCATCAGAAAGCACAGGGCTTGGTCCACCGGCAGGCGTTGCCGAACCCTGGTATCAACGGCGAAGCAGTGATGCGGCGAGCGGTCACAGCTGTTTCCCCGTCAGAGGGGAGGGGACGCTGGTCTTCCCCCAGGCGCAGGCTCACACCGGAGTCCGCAGGCGTGTCACCACGGCAGCGCCAGCTGATGGCCGGCGGTCCACCCCATGCGCTAGTCATCTGACAAGCGAAAGGGAAAGTATGACGCACACCAGGCGAGGCCGCCGATCCCTGAGCGCCGCTAGTCCAGACGGCTGCTGCGGTGAGGTAACGCCCACTGCCCGGAGGGACGCGGGTCCCACCACTGACGCATCAGCTGAGACGGTGCAAAGAGGTGATAAGCGGGTCTCAAGCCCGACACCCGCACGAGTTTACGTCGACCTCGATGCGACGCAGAAGAGCGCGTGTCTCCCCATTGACACGACAGGAGACGGGGGCGTGTGTCGGTAAAACACATTCCTCCACAACACACGGACGACGACCGCCAAGCCGCCTTCTCGATGATGAGGCAGGGCCCACAAGTGGCGATGTCCTGCAAATCTGCAACGCAGAACCATCCCACAGTATGGACGCAGAGGGTGGAAACGGGCACGAGGCAACGTCGCGGGGTGCTGTCTAGGATGAACAACCTGGGTTACAACGGACGTTACAATCAACGCCGCTGCGAACTCCCCAGTTCAGTGTTGTGGTCCCCTAGTAGCTTATCCTCCAAGTCGCCTTTAGAAGAGACGCCCACCCCAGCACCTAAAGAGAATACCCAGTGAAACAACCATGTGGCGAAACTGAAAAATGACAGCGTGTCAACGAGTTGATTTCTGGATGTGTTTTTGTACTCATGTCTTATTTTCCATAGGTGATTATTTACCAGCTGTCATACCACTGGGTTCATTAATGATTTTGTATCACTGTATTTGTTGTGAATATTGTATTTTGCACTTTCACTTGCATGTTTTTATATATGTCAGCACCAGATGATACTGCTTTGGTTCGTGATAATGATTTTGCATCATTGTATTTGTTTATATATTTATATATATTATGTACCTGTTCACCTATGTCTCTATGTTAACTTTTGATAGTTGGTTAAACCAATTTTAAAATAATATCCCATGGTTGTGGTCGTAATAGGTCAGATGACATGATGTTAGCGTAGTATATCACGCTTAATTTAATTTGTTCTGTTTGCTTTGCCGACCGCATGAGGTCACAATTATTGACTAAGGTCAGATAAAGCTCACTTGGATATAAGAGATTAATCAACTCCTTTGTGCTGCTGTTTACTGTTGCAATTGTTACTCGTTAGGGTATGTTTGTTTCGAAGACTGTTGGCGAATCTCCTAGCATGGCGAGAAAATTCGCGGCACAGTCTTCTCCGGGACGTTTGGGGTGATGAAAGGGTCCTGTAACCACCTTTCATTGCCAACTCTCGTAGTGGTCAAGTCGGCAAAGAGGTTTCCGCTACTTGGGAGAAATCCACCTGCGTTAGGTTGGTGGCGGAAATGGCATCCTGGGGTTTTCCGGTCCACGCGGAGCGTGGAAGAGGCTGGAGAAGCGGGAGGCAGTCTGCCGCCGGTACGGGAAGCGTACACAGCTGTGCTCCAGTCGAAGAAGGGTGAGTTGGACTGACCGCGTGGCGCGTTGTCACATAGAGAGGGGAGCTTTTAGCTTTTGGTCTCGAATTCCGTCTTATAAAGATTTACTTGCTGGGTTGCAGCAGGGAATGCAAGGCTTTTGTAGACTTTCAGTTTGATTCCCAATGCAGTCCTGACTTTGATCCGTGAGAGGAACGCGGCACAAAGGAGTTGCATATGTTGAAGTGCCCTCGGTTCAGTGTGAATGTTTATGTGCCTACAACTGTGTGTGTATGCTTCTAATCTTTTCCAGATCTTGGTAATTTTTGTGTATTTGTGAATTTTCTTTGTCTCATGTGATTAAAATTTGGCCACGGTCCATAGAAATTGTCTCCGCGGACCGAGTGGACACGCGAGTCTGTTATGAAACGTGTAGTATTTCACAAGCAATTGTACACAGTTAGCATGCAACAGCAGTCTATAGATGAACTACATCAATGTTTTAAGGAATAAATAATTTTGCCTTCAATCTTATCTTGTGTACCGATGTTACATCGCCGTTACCTTCGCCATTTACCTCGTAGTTTTCCTTGTTGGCCCACCTATAGCGTTTCCATGTGCACAGGTGTAGTGATTAGTGTCCCTTTTTTTATCTGAAACAAATGCTCTGGAATAGATCGTGTTTTCACGAATCTTGCTGCAGGCTGCACTTACGCATGGTGTTCACGCCCTTTTTACTTTACTCAATATTTGATTCACGGGAAGAATGCCTGGATCATATTAATAACTACATCCCATTCTTTATCAATGACTTGACAATGAATGTTCTTTTGTGAGTTTTTCTTATTAATAAATTAAGTAATTTTCCGACTCAGTGCTACTTCTTCTTTGTCGTGTGGCTAGAGTTGGTGGCGACCCTATCTTTTATATTGATTTCAGTGTCAAGTAGCATTTTCTTATTCAAAGTGCGCGTGGCTCTTTTAGCTATCAGGATACATTCAAAGGGCGCTTCATGCTTCTTGCACATAGCGTCCTTATATTCACGCTACTTATATTCATGCTACTTACATTCTTAAGGTATGCATTTTAGAGTCCATGTTTACTTGGCTTTTTTTTCGAATGATATATCCCTGAATATTGAGCATCACTTCTCAAAACCCCGTACATTATGGAGCATTAAACTGTTATATTGACAATAAGTAATTGAGATGATATAGAAAAGTAAAGAGATGCACAAAGTATAAATGATAATACGTAGGTTATTGAAATTCGTCAGGTTAACACACTAAGCCTCGCTATATCAGCAAGTGATGGATGTAGACGGATCGTCGGTTATTAGTGCTGAGTGAATCAAAATCACAAAAGAACATCAAATGCAACTGTCATGTACATTATGATGCTCAGTTGCCTTTTCGGAAGAAAAAAGAAAAAAACCGAACTGAACCCACCAGTCTGACGTTTTTCTATGGGGCCCTTGCGTTGGATCACGAGGGTACAGACTGATCATCATTATGCCAGTAATCTGTCCATACAATCATCCTTGGCTGTCTATTTTGTTGTGATTAATTGATTCCCAAATACAAAGAACTGATCGTGTCAAAAGTTTTAAGGATATGGAGATGCATTGTGTCCTGTGAAGGAATCCTGATTTCAAAATTAAATACCTTGAAAATTAAGATCGGCAGACGACTGCAACAAAAGATATGTTTATTGTGAAACGTGTAACAATTTTATGCGAAGTTTCGAAATAGTTCGAAAAAATGGTAATATATGGCGCTGCACGCTGTGCAGCACAAACAGTATCAGGGTTGCGGAATTAAACGGTTACTCTGCAAATAGTCTTTGCAGTCACATCACAGTCTTTTCGAAACGTCCACCACACACAGTATGGAGGTGGCGCAAACGAACAATGAAATTTGTCATCACATCCTGTAGTGCCTCAACGTAAATGGATTCAGTTGCCACACAGATCGCTGATTCAAGCTCGTCCTGTTTAGTGGGACGCGTAGACTGTGTCTTTCAATGTATTGCACAGAAATCAGTCACAAGGAATCGGACCTGGCAAATATGGAAATCAATCCATATCTGCGCAGGGAAATTTGTAATAATCCAACGCAATGATTTTATTCCCGAAGCAGTCTTCAAAAAAGCGAAACACCTGGAAGTGTTAGTAGTACTGGAAGTACGAGCCATGGCGCACAGTAAGGTGACTCGCGGATTATAGGTGTAGATGTAGATGCTAATGTTAAGTCTAGTGATGTACAATAGGTCAGAGGATCCTGTACCAATACTGTATAACTTTCAAATTATCCTTGATAGCTATGAGAGACATACACTATCTATACATGATGCTCACAAAAAGCAGGACTGACTTACCTCACTGCTGAATATGTGTGACTGCGCACTTGATGCACAAGTGACATATACGAGGTGCATTCAAGTTCTAAGTCCGATTTTTTTTCTAATTAACTACTCATCCGAAATCGATGAAACTGGCGTTACTTCTCGACGTAATCGCCCTGCAGACGTACACATTTTTCACAACGCTGACGCCATGATTCCATGGCAGCGGCGAAGGCTTCTTTAGGAGTCTGTTTTGACCACTGGAAAATCGCTGAGGCAATAGTAGCACGGCTGGTGAATGTGCGGCCACGGAGAGTGTCTTTCATTGTTGGAAAAAGCCAAAAGTCACTAGGAGCCAGGTCAGGTGAGTAGGGAGCATGAGGAATCACTTCAAAGTTGTTATCACGAAGAAACTGTTGCGTAACGTTACCTCGATGTGCGGGTGCGTTGTCTTGGTGAAACAGCACACGCGCAGCCCTTCCCGGACGTTTTTGTTGCAGTGCAGGAAGGAATTTGTTCTTTAAAACATTTTCGTAGGATGCACCTGTTACCGTAGTGCCCTTTGGAACGCAATGGGTAAGGATTACGCCCTCGCTGTCCCAGAACATGGACACCATCATTTTTTCAGCACTGGCGGTTACCCGAAACTTTTTTGGTGGCGATGAATCTGTGTGCTTCAACTGAGCTGGCTGGCGCTTTGTTTCTGGATTGAAAAATGGCATCCACGTCTCATCCATTGTCACAATCGACGAAAAGAAAGTCCCATTCATGCTGTCGTTGTGTGTCAACATTGCTTGGCAACATGCCACACGAGCAGCCATGTGGTCGTCCGTCAGCATTCGTGGCACCCACCTGGATGACACTTTTCGCATTTTCAGGTCGTCATGCAGGATTGTGTGCACAGGACCCACAGAAATGCCAACTATGGAGGCGATCTGTTCAACAGTCATTCGGCAATCCCTCAAAACAATTCTCTTCACTTTCTCAATCATGTCGTCAGACTGGTTTGTGCGAGCCCGAGGTTGTTTCGGTTTGTTGTCACACGATGTTCTGCCTTCATTAAACTGTCGCACCCACGAACGCACTTTCGACACATCCATAACTCCATCACCACATGTCTCCTTCAACTGTCGATGAATTTCAATTGGTTTCACACCACGCAAATTCTGAAAACAAATGATTGCACGCTGTTCAAGTAAGGAAAACGTCGCCATTTTAAGTATTTAAAACAGTTCTCATTCTCGCCGCTGGTGGTAAAATTCCATCTGCCGTACGGCGCTACCATCTCTGGGACATGTTGACAATGAACGCAGCCTCATTTTAGAACAATGCGCATATTTCTATCTCTTTCCAGTCCGGAGAAAAAGAATCGGAGGCCTTAGAACTTGAATGCACCTCGTAGCTGTGGGGGTACTGGTGGAGTGTGCCTTGTTGCCGCATTCCCGCCCTCCCCCTCCCATCGACGATGCCATTTTTGTTGCTATATTTCCCCTGCCCCCGCTACTATAATCGTAAGCCAATTACCCTGTGTATAAAATTGTAGGACATGTTGAAAATGGCTGGAAATTGAAAATAGCATAATTGTAGTAACTGTAAACTGAGGTGAATTTGAGAAGTCCAAGTTGGGAAATTGTCTACGTGTAAAATCCAAAATGGCTGAACTGAGACCAGCCACTATGACATCACAATCCAAGACAGGCATTGTCAAAAAATCCAAGACGGCGATCCAAGATGATGGACTTGGACGTACAGTGCAGTCCTATGACGTCAGAATCCAAGATGGCGATCCTTAATGGAGAACCTTACAATGTGCCTGCAGCCTGCGTGGTTGTCAGATTTCCTGGGTTTTCCCTAGCTCTATGATATCAGAGTCAAATACGGTGGACAAGAGGTACATGAATGCATTCTGTGTGGTTTCAGCTTGTTGCGTTTTACCTTTAGAAATCTTTCCTAAGTGTAAAATGGCAGGAAAGTAAGTAATGACAACTTACACAATCCATTGTTTGGACACATCGATACCTTCAGTAGCAGCAGCAGTGCATCCATCGTCAACATACTTGGGGCTGATATGTGATATGTTGTAGCTGACATCTCAAGATGCAACACAATGTATATATTTAAAGTGTCCAATAACTGTGATCCTGCATGGCTTGTATACCACAACATGTGCCATGGCTCAAAAAAAAAAAAAAAAAATCAGTTTCTATGTTTTTAAAATTCAGCACAAAAATTTTTTGTGTTGGATGAGTGGCAGCTAAACAAGCTGATATCGTTAATAACTGGCGGCCAGCTCTGTCAAAACAAAACAAAACAAAATGCATGGAGCTATATACACCATATTTGAGAACGAAATATGTTTATACTTATTTACAATTCATTTCATGACTGTTAACTTAATGGCAAATGTGGATGATAAAACAAGGCTTGTTGTGAAAGAAGTTTTCAAGAGCATTCTTGTATCCAGAATTCTGAGGCGATGACTATAGCAGCTGAAGGCTTCACGCCTGCCCCATGCATACTGGCCCAGCGTCCGTTAAATATTGCCAGCATCGCAGACTGGCCGAGGCTTGTGGTTCAGCGTGGCAGCCAATGTATTGTTATAGGTATGTGGCGCACCGAAACTGTGACTGCTACGTCACCTCAAGCTGTACTGCCTGAGTAAAATGAAACTTACGTAAGAACCTGTTTGAGTCTATGGTACGAATCAACTACTACTACTACTGCTACTACTACTTTTACTCCTGCATCTAGTTGGGAATCTATTTTTAATCTATGGTATGAATCAAGTGCTATTCGCTAACCCAATTCGCTACGGGACCTACTTCTTGAATTTATTGAATGGATGTACTACTACAACAACAACCACTTATATTCTACCAACAGCATAACACCAACCCCATCCCTTCATAACATGTTTTTTCGTACAAGCATCCTTATAATTGACTGTGATAACAGCTCAAATCGTGCTACAGTTGTTTGGGAGCACTCACGTTGATGTCTTAGCCAATAAATTCGTTTGATCTGAATACATTTGGGATGATACTGGTTGTCAGTACTGTATCCGTAATGTATGGGCATTGTGCGAAAATGCGTGGAAACCTGGAAGAATCTGCTGTAGCACTGTTTCGCTAGAATGTTCGATCTGCCGACTACCCTTAAGCCATGATGATGAGCTGCATCCCCCCTCTCCCCGCTGTGTTAAAGAGATATTAATGGTGCTAACTAGTTGCCTACCTAAATCTCTGCCCAAAGAACCATGCTGATTACACTGTTTACAATGGAATTAATAAAAAGCTAATTTTTGGCCAGCATTTAATCAATACGTGGAGGGAAATTACAAACTTTCATTAAATATGAAAAGGGCTGACTAACTATAAAATGAAATGCGGACTAAAATAAACACTGGAGTTTATTAACAATAACTGATTTTCTTTAAACATGGTCAAATAATTCAGTGAAAAACTTACTCCAGATGTAACAAACAATAAAAAAATTAAACTGGAATGACCCGTTGCCGACAAAGTTTAAGAAACGGAAGGACGTGAAAATAAGTTCAGCTCCCTAACACATTAAAAGTTAACTGACCAGAATCCACGACTCGACAACAATGATTGTTTATCATGCCCGGAGTAGAAGTGAAGTTTTTGTGCAGCTGTGTCTGCCCGAATGCCCAAGTTGAATCTAACCATGAAATTATGGAGGCTTCTTAAATTCATTGTTACCCTATACTGCCGGTGCTGCCCGTAAATCTCACTGTCATTGAAGCGTGAATATGCTGGTTGCTGGTGATATCAATGGCTAGCTAAGTGCGCCTATATGCGCATAGCTGCTGAATCGTCCTTAGACGCGGTCTGTACCAGAGGTTTGCTGGGCAAAGGTTCCACCTGAGGCCTTCTGACTAAAATATGTCCTTACTGACAAGGGAATGGTTCAATCTGATGTGTAGAAATCTTTCGTAAATTTTTCACACGTAGATAATACACGGAAAGAAATGCACTGTCAAAATTTTACCTGCTAAGGCGCTTTGCAAGTAATTAAAAAAAATCTTTAACTTACTCATTTTTGTAGCTTATAATCGCGGTTTGTACACCGAATAAACAGACAAAGCCGAGACAACAAGACGTTGCGCCGCACAGCGCGAAGTCTAAAGTGCACAGCGACGAATTTTAAGCACTTAAACCAAACCATAAATGTCCGAACTCATTAATTTTTGAATAACTAGCAATTCATATCGACAGCCAAACTGTTGCAAATTAATTGTTACAGAAGTGACTAGCAAAGGAAAGAAAATCAAGGCCGCGTATGCATTACGTTACAGGCAACTTTCATCAACCGGAACTTTAATTTTTTGACTTTAAATATGTTATAACAACCGCTGTAGCACAGCTCTTAAGATAATTTTTGAATAGTGTGGGTTTTGCTAACAATGTAACAGTTCCTTGTTTATTTTACATGTATATGTAGAGTTGAATGTAACAGTTCCTTGTTTATTCCCTGTAGTTGTCACAAAAATGCAAAGTGTCTGTTTGATACAGAAAACGAACATATTCCTCACACCATGTGCATTTGATAGAACAAAAATTAATGCATTAAGGCACTTCACAATAATAATTAGTTTTATTTAGAAAGAACTGAAATAGGGTAAGAAATGGTCGTGCCCGTTTTTCTGCAGATCGTGTTGTGCACTGGGCAAACTTGATCAAATTTGTAAAATGTGGTAACTTAAACTGTCAATGCAGAAATGATTGAAGTTTAACAATGTGTGATCCACTGATAAACCTCAGCTGACATAGAGCTAACGAAAATAATATTGCCCAACAATTTTCTGAAAAATGCTTTAGACTGTTCAAAAACATTTTTATCGAGTTCTTAAAGAGGAAAGGTGAGAGGTTAGGGAACTGGGTGGGCTTTTAAGTTAGAGGGTCTCAGGAAACTACGGAAAGGGCGTCAGTCCAAACGGATGCAGGGCAAACATAGGACGAGGACAGGCCTAGTAACAATCGATATTGTAATTGTGATTTGTTGTAGCTGTGTTAGGAACGAACCAGCGCTCCAAGCCCTAATAGAAAGCATTGAAGCTCGAATCATTATACTGCATTTAATCTACGTTTTCTGAACACAGTCAAGTTCTTCGTAAAAATTTTGGCTGAACTTATCTCCGACTTTAGCCAACTTCCAGTATCCATTACAATCTCAGTACTCCTCTTTTGGATCTTTTACACAAGTTAATTTCCACACGAAATTACTGATGTCGATGCAACATACACTCCTGGAAATTGAAATAAGAACACCGTGAATTCATTGTCCCAGGAAGGGGAAACTTTATTGACACATTCCTGTGGTCAGATACATCACATGATCACACTGACAGAACCACAGGCACATAGACACAGGCAACAGAGCATGCACAATGTCGGCACTAGTACAGTGTATATCCACCTTTCGCAGCAATGCAGGCTGCTATTCTCCCATGGAGACGATCGTAGAGATGCTGGATGTAGTCCTGTGGAACGGCTTGCCATGCCATTTCCACCTGGCGCCTCAGTTGGACCAGCGTTCGTGCTGGACGTGCAGACCGCGTGAGACGACGCTTCATCCAGTCCCAAACATGCTCAATGGGGGACAGATCCGGAGATCTTGCTGGCCAGGGTAGTTGACTTACACCTTCTAGAGCACGTTGGGTGGCACGGGATACATGCGGACGTGCATTGTTCTGTTGGAACAGTAAGTCCCTTGCCGGTCTAGGAATGGTAGAACGATGGGTTCGATGACGGTTTGGATGTACTGTGCACTATTCAGTGTCCCCTCGACGATCACCAGTGGTGTACGGCCAGTGTAGGAGATCGCTTCCCCACACCATGATGCCGGGTGTTGGCGCTGTGTGCCTCGGTCGTATGCAGTCCTGATTGTGGCGCTCACCTGCACGGCGCCAAACACGCATACGACCATCATTGGCACCAAGGCAGAAGCAACTCTCATCGCTGAAGACGACACGTCTCCATTCGTCCCTCCATTCACGCCTGTCGCGACACCACTGGAGGCGGGCTGCACGATGTTGGGGCGTGAGCGGAAGACGGCCTAACGGTGTGCGGGACCGTAGCCCAGCTTCATGGAGACGGTTGCGAATGGTCCTCGCCGATACCCCAGGAGCAACAGTGTCCCTAATTTGCTGGGAAGTGGCGGTGCGGTCCCCTACGGCACTGCGTAGGATCCTACGGTCTTGGCGTGCATCCGTGCGTCGCTGCGGTCCGGTCCCAGGTCGACGGGCACGTGCACCTTCCGCCGACCACTGGCGACAACATCGATGTACTGTGGAGACCTCACGCCCCACGTGTTGAGCAATTCGGCGGTACGTCCACCCGGCCTCCCGCATGCCCACTATACGCCCTCGCTCAAAGTCCGTCAACTGCACATACGGTTCACGTCCACGCTGTCGCGGCATGCTACCAGTGTTAAAGACTGCGATGGAGCTCCGTATGCCACGGAAAACTGGCTGACACTGACGGCGGCGGTGCACAAATGCTGCGCAGCTAGCGCCATTCGACGGCCAACACCGCGGTTCCTGGTGTGTCCGCTGTGCCGTGCGTGTGATCATTGCTTGTACAGCCCTCTCGCAGTGTCCGGAGCAAGTATGGTGGGTCTGACACACCGGTATCAATGTGTTCTTTTTTCCATTTCCAGGAGTGTAGATTGATCTACTGTATGTACGCATTGTAAACTAAGGCGACAAAAGTTCTTGGGTACCTCCTAATATCGTGTCGGACCTCCGTTTACTCGACGTGATGCAGCAACTCGACGTGATGTGGACTCAACAAGCCGCCGGAAATCCCCTCGAGAAATACTGAGTCATACTGTCTCTATAGCCGTCCATAATTGCGAAATCGTTGCTGCTGCACGAACTGATCTCTCATGTATGTGCTATAAACGTTCGATGGGATTCATAACGGCCGATCTGGGTGGCCAAATCCTTCGCTCGAATTCTCCAGAATGTTCTTCAAACCAATCGAGATCAGTTGCGGCCGGTGTGTCATGGCGCACTGTCATCGATAAAAATTCCTTCGTCTTTTGGGAACATAAAGTCAATAAACGATTGCAAATGCTCTCCAAGTAGCCGTACATAAAATTTACAGTCAATGATCTGTTCAGCTGGACCAGAAGACCTAGCCCATTCCATGTAAACACAACCTATACCGTAATGGAGCCTCCACCAGTTTCTGCAGTGTCTTGTTGACGATTTGGATCCTCGGCTTCGTGGGATCTGCACCGTTCTCAAACTCTAGCATCAGCTTTTACCTGCTGAAATCGGGGCTCATGAGACCAGGCAACGGTTTTCCAGTCGTCTAGGTTTTTGTCCGTACCCGCCCCCAATGGTCCCATCGATTATCCTTGCAATGTTCAGGCCCATTACGGTCCGTTAGGGCTTTGCGTCACCAGCAGGGCTACCAAAGCGCTTTGCAAACAATTTCGATGGGATCATTGGGGGAGGGTACACAGAAAACAGGTTCGGAATCTAGTAGTTGCAGTAGCACGAAGCAATTCGCGTCCATAATGTACAAAAGGCTTCTTTAAAAGCTGTCAATGAAAACGATTATACTTCCATTTTCGTATTCGTAGTACGTGACTGCAAAAGTTTTGTAGAAGACCGACTGTAATCGCTGTATGACGATTAAAACCCCATATACCGTACCATGCAGCCTGCTTTTAGCAAATAAAAACGAATATACCTCGACCCAGAATTGTATCATCGCCCTTCTGCGTGCAAACCCAAAACACTATCCACTACGCCAACTGCACAACACTACCAGACTGGCTGACAGAGGTAGTTACCGTATATGTGATCACAGTGCTCCCAGATTGCCAACATTTAACGTCCATTTACTGCCGAAATAAGAGCAGGGCGAAGTTTTGTGACAGACATTTTTGTATTGCTAGTATGTGAGAAATCGCTCTGCGAAGTCCGAGTGCGCGTATTTTTCTTCGTCCTCTATGTACATATCTCTACCCCATGACTGTCGTTTCCTCACTGTAGAGTTTATGTCCATTTCCTCTACTTTTGTTTTGGATAGTTGTTTTTCTTCGTTTCGGTTGAGCCCCAGCCTGATGTTTGCATACCTTCATTCCAAATCTTTCTGCCTCGCTTTTCATTTTGCGAACCAAGCGTTTTCCGAACACTGTGTGGTCATTGTATGCACGGAGATGGTTTTAGATGAACACGTCTATGTGTCAGAAGCAGTTTCTTTTTCATTTCATTTCAAATCGCATCTACATAGCATACAAGCCATCATATGAGGCACATAGAGGGTGCCTCGTAGCACTTATAGTCATTTTCTTTCCTATTCCACTCTTAAATACAGTGATGGGAGTACAACTATGTGCATCCGTATGAACTCTCATTTCTGCTGTCTGTGTAGTCATCACAAGACATGTACATTTGTGGCAGTAAATCTGACATGTTTCCGCATTTCAGTTCAAACGATGAAATGCCCTGACCCGTGGTCTTAGTTCTCCTCCTTCCTAGCACGGTCGTTGTCTGACGCTGTTGCGTCGTTAGAGCCTGTGTAAAACATATCAAAACATCGAGTAACGATGTAAGAACTCCGATTTCTCTTGTTTTTGAGGTCCTTACGTGGGAAACTCGTATATGTTCATGGCTGAAAATCGTTCTGCAGTCACAAATGTAAGTTCTCTATGTTTTTCAATATTTTTTTCAGGAAAAGAACTCCTGCAAGCCTCTTAATTGTTTTGGTGTCTTCCTTTTGTCTGAGTGACTCGCTCAAAATCCATTGCTTTATATTTTCTGCTGTAAAATATGCTGTCTTGGGCCTTACGTTGTGTCATTTTACACCTTTTTCTTTTCCTTTCTTTTTTTTGTGAACATTTGAAGCCACGTACCTAAAGAAACCTACCAAGAGCCTGTGTCACGAAGATTCAACGATGTATTGTGGGTAAAAGGTAAGTATGGCAAAAATTTGTGTCATCAGCCGGCCAAGAGGGCTACTAGACGTTAGTTACGTCATCATCTGCAGGCAGCACAGAGAAGCGTGTGGCCCTATGGCACTACAGCTTGAGGTGACGTGGCGGTCGCTGTCTCAGCGCCTCAGCAGGCCGCTGTGACTGAGCAATTCTAGGCGCTTCAGTCCGGAACCGTGCTGCTGCTACGGTCGCAGGTTCGAATCCTGCCTCGGGCATGGATCTGTGTGATGTCCTTAGGTTAGTTAGGTTTAACTAGTTCTAGGTCCAGGTTACTGATGACCTCAGATGTTAAGTCCCATAGTGCTTAGAGCCATTTGAACCATTTGTCTCAGCACACTGGATGTCTATAACAGCACATTGACTGACACACTGGGCCACTAGCCTCAATCAATCTGCAATGCTGGTGGTATCTAGCGGTCGCTGGACCTGTAGGCGTGAGGCAGGTGTGGAGCCTTGAGCTGCCATAGTATTCGTCTCAAAATGCTGGATATAAGAATCCTCTTGCAAACTTCTTTCATAATATGCATTGTTTTCAAATGTTCAAATGTCTCTAAGCACTATGAGACTTAACATCTGAGGTCATCAGTCCCCTAGAGTTAGAACGACTTAAACCTAACTACATCACACACATCCACGCCCAAGGCAGGATTCGAACCTGCGACCGTAGCAGCAGCGCGATTCCAGACTGAAGCACCTAGAACCTCTCGACCACAACCGTCGGCATGCATTGTTTTCCCGTCATCCTCATTTACCAGTACTTTGTTGACGGTCGTGACTTGATTGTAAATAGGTATAAGCGTGTTTTGCTCTTAAACGTGGTGTATATATAACTGTAAGCATTTTTGATGGCCGGGCCAGCGGTTATTGCTGAGCTCAGTTTGTTTAGCTGTCACTAATCCCACATAACAACTTCTTTGCGATGAATTTTAAAGACATGGAGACAGAACTTTTTTTCTTGTCTCGTAAGCCATCGCACAAGTTTCAGCATACTAGCTGTGCGGCATCTCAGTTATTGGATGCTTTAAATATATACACTGCGTTGGGCTTTGGGATGTTAGGTTCAACATATGACCCCCCAAATATGTTGACAACGTATCCATTGCTACTGCACTGCTGAAGATGTCGATGTGTTGCGGGATAGTTCAAAATGGTTCAAATGGCTCTGAGCACCTTGGGCCTTAACATCTGAGGTCATCAGTCCCCTAGAACTTAGAACTAATTAATCCTAACTAACCTAAGGACATCACACACATCCGTGCCCGAGGCAGGATTCGAACCTGCGATCGTAGCGGTCGCGCGGTTACAGACTGTAGCGCCTAGAACCGCTCGGCCACTCCGGCCGGCACGGGATGGACTGAGTCAGATACCATAACTAATGTTGAATTTCCCGCTATTTTGCAGTTAGGTTAGGTTTCTAAATTTATGAGTAGAAGACAAGAAACTGACAACCATGAAGCGTGCGTTATATACGTCCAGTCCACCATATTGGATTCTGACATCATAGGGCTAGGAAAAACTCAGGAAATCTGACAATGACGCAAGTTGCGCCCACATTGTAAGGTTCTCCATCTTGGATTATGGTGTCATAGGACTGTGTCTTTATTCTCCAGGGCTGGCATCTTCGATGTTTTGAATTTATCACGGATTCGAAAAATGTCCATCTTTGATTCTGACATCGTAGAGGCCGGCGTCTTGGATTTTATACTTAGGTCAAATTGATCATGTGCAGATGCTTGTTTATTATCCAGATCGATAATGTCCTCCCTGTTACTTCTAAAAAGGCGGCATACATGTCTGTTGAAATGTTCTCTGGGTCCGTACAAGTTATAATTTGTAAGTAGCGGTCATCAGGTGATTGTGCTGACCATGGGTGACCACTACTAGACACAGATCAATGTTATGTGTCTTCGATAAGCATGTGGGTATTCTAATGACAGTTTAAATTTGAAAATACCCTTGAAAGTATGTTGACAGACTGAACAGTGTGCACAAGCCGTATTGTCCCGTTAATGACTGGATACACAGCGTAATCTACTTAAATGTACAGTGAATGCAAATTTACTGTTGCGTTCATTAAAAAGGAGGCTGTCTGTGGTAGTGAATTCCTGTGGTCCAGTTACTACAGCGAAACAAGTTCCCTATATATAAAAAAAAGGATCTGTGCTGTCATGAAGGAGCTGAAAAGCTTTGTTTGAGCTGTTTGCATAAGCAACTTATAGTTTTGTTTCCATGAATGAAGGAAAAATTACGAAAACTTTAATGACTCATCACAAAAGTAGGGCATTATGTTACTAAATGAACGCTGCAGCAAACGTGAGGAGAACTGGAAGGGAAAGAACTCCCTTGAGGTCTGCTCTATACAAAAGGCCTGGCATGCAAAAGTGGCGAACAATCAGGTATGTGCTTCTCAGAGCTTGTCACTCAAGAGAGCCTTTGCAGTTAACACGTGTATGTGTTCTTTGGACTGCTGGTGAATTGGGTACTGTTCTATTCATGGTTGAGATTCGTTTACTTTTCAAAGGAATAGCAGACGTTGTTTTTGATGTGGCACAAAGATACAAACTATTACCTTGTGTAAATCTGTTACAGATGCTCGATGACGCTCAAGATAGATCGGGGCAGGTGTTTAAGCTCTTCTGCGCGTATTAAAGTTTTCCTGTTGCGCATACTTGTAAAAATTACTCCAAATGCTTCAACCTGTTTAGGGCCCTGCGCTTTGTGTAGTTCTGTTGGCGATCTATTGTTATGTGATCTTTTTGCACTCTTCTCTACTCTTGTAACATTTCATTTAGAGGCATTAGTCCACATTCCGTTCATTCCGTGCTTACATCTGTATTTCGTTTAGCGTTTGTCTTTTTGTGTCGTTCTACGTGTCTGAGTTATGTCATTACCGCTCTCTGCGTACCCATTTTTGTGTGTTACCACGACTGACTTCTATGCATTAAAGCTGAGAATAACGATGTTTTATCAAATTTTAGCAGTGTTTCTCTCCTACATCTACATGATTACTCTACAATTCAGAATTAAGCACCTGGCAGAGGGTTCATCGAACTACTTTTAAGCAATTTCTCTACTGTATCACTAAAGATGAGCGCACGGAAAAAAACGAAAAACGAATTCTTCAAACTTTCCGTGCGACCTCTGATTTCCCTTATTTTATTATGATGACCATTTCTCCCTCTGTAGAAGAGCGCCACAAAAATATTATCGCATTCAGAGGAGAAAGGTGGTGATTGAAATGTCATTAGAAGACCCTACTGCAACGAAGGGCGCCTTTGTTTTAACGATTGCCAACCCGAATTGGGTTTCTGAAAAAGAGAAATTTGTTAACATCGAGTATAGATTTAAGTGTCAGGAAGTCGTTTCTGAAAGTATTTGTATGGAGTGTAGCCATGTATGGAAGTGATACATGGACGATAAATAGTTAGGACAAGAAGAGAATAGAAGCTTTCGAAATGTGGTGCTACAGAAGAATGTTGAAGATTAGGTGGGTAGATCACGTAACTAATGAGAAGGTGTTAAATAGGATTGGGGAGAAGAGAAGTTTGTGGCACAACTTGACTAGAAGAAGGGATCGGTTGGTAGGACATGTCCTGAGGCATCAAGGGATCACAAATTTAGCATTGGAGGGCAGTGTGGAGGGTAAAAATCGTAGAGGGAGACCAAGAGATGAATACATTAAACAGATTCAGAAGGATGTAGGTTGCAGTAGGTACTGGGAGATGAAGGAGCTTGCACAGGATAGATTAGCATAGAGAGCTGCATCAAACCAGTCTCAGGACTGAAGACCACAACAACAACAACAACCCAATTCGTGTATCGTATCCGTGGTACTCTCTCCCCAGTTTCGTCATAATACAAAACGAGCTGCAGACATCACACCGCGCAGCAAATGCTGCAGAAGAGGACGCACAGGCGTAGTATAGGGAGTCTCTTTAATAAACCTCTTGCATTTTCTAAGTGTTCTTCCAGTAAATCGTAGTCTTTGGTTCGCTTTCCCCACAACATTATTGATGTCACCATTCCAAGTTATCCGTAATTGTAATCCCTAAGTATTTAGTTGAATTCACAGCCTTTAGATTTGTGGGTGACTTCTAACATTCGTCATTATTTAGAGTCAGTTTCAAGTTTCCGTACCGTTCGGATATATTGTCTAAATCATTTATCAATTGGTTTTGATCATTTGATGACTTTACAAGTCGGTAAATAACAGCATCATCTGCCAACAATCTAGGAGGGCTGCTCATGTAGTCTCCTACACGGTAAATCGTTTATACACATCAGGAACAGCAGAGGGTCTATAACACTTTCTTCGGGAAAGCAAGATATTATTTGTGTTTTACTCAACGACTTTTCATCAGTTAATACGAGCTGTGACCTTTCTGACAAGAAATGACGATTCCAGTCGCACTGCTCGGATGATACTCCATGGGCAATCAATTTGATTCGGAGTCGCTTGTAAGGAACGGTGTAAAAAGCTTTCTGGAAAGCTAAAAATGTGGATCAATTTGAAATCCCCTGTCAATAGCACTCATTGCTTCTTGAGAATAAAGAACTGTTCCACAAGAATTATATTTTCTGAATCCGAGTTGGCTATTTGTTAATAAATCGTTTTCTTCGACTTATTTCATACTGCTCGAAAACAGTATATGTTCCGAAATCCTACTGCAAATCGAAGTTAGTGATATGGGTACGTAATTTATGTGTTGCTCCTGTTTCCTCTCTTGAGTATTGGTGCTATTCTAGCAACTTTCTAGTCTTGAGGTACGGAACTTTCGACGAGCGAGCGGTTGTTTATCGCTAAGTATGGAGCAACTATATTACATACTCTGAACGGAACTTAACTGGTATACGATCTAGATCGGAGACCTTGCCTTGATTAAGTCATATAAGCTGCTTCGTTATATCGAGAATATATACATCTGAGGCAGTTGTTCTTGGTTCGAATTGTGGAATATTTACTTCGTCGGATTTCAAAAAGAGGTTCGTTGTGGAAACTGTTAGGAGCAACTCGCATTGAAGTTCATGTTAAGTTTCGAGCTTCTGTGAAACTTCGCCAATCCTGGGGATTTTTCTTCCTTTTAAATCTCGCATGCTTTTTTCGTTGCTTCTGAAATAGTGTTCCGACCTGTATTGTATACCATGGAAATCAATGCCCTCTCTTATTAATTTATTTGGTATACATCTCTCACTTTCCGTCGATACTATTTCTTTGAATTTAAACCAGTTCTGGTCCACGTTTACGCAGTTGCACTGGAAGGAGTGGAGACTGTCTCTTAGGAAAGCGCCAAGCGAACATTTATCCACTTTTTAAAACAGATGTGTTTTGCGTTTATATTTGCTGGACTTAGATGTTACGGTATTTAGTCTTGCTACAACGACCTTGGGGTCACTAACCCTTGTATCCGTCATGATGCTCCTTACCTGCTCAGGATTATTTGTTGCTAAGAAGTCAAATATGTTTTCGCAACAATTTACAAATCGAGTGAGGTCGTGAACTAAATATTCTAAATAATTTCTGTATGATTTCGGACAAAGTTTCATGTCTAGTACCGATTTTAAACTATTTTCCTCTACATATCGATGGTAGACAGAAGTCGTCACCATCTGTAATTGGACGAGTGGTGTATTTATTTGATATGAGACTAAAGTTCTCATTGAACTGTTCAGCAACTGCATCATCAGAGTCGGGGCTCGATAAACGGAAGCAGTTAATAATTTATTCCGGTTGTCAAGTATAACCGCTACCCGTACTAACTCACAGGAACTATCTACTTCAGTTTCACTACAAGGTAAACTACTTCTGACAGCAATAAACGCTCCACCACCAGCTGTGTTTAATCTGTCCTTTCTGAACACGGTTAGGTTCTCTGTAAAAATTTCGGCTGAACTTACCTCCAAAGTTAACCAGCTTTCAGTACCTGTAACAAATTGAGATTCAGCGCTTTCTATTAGCATTTCATGCTCAGGTTCTTTCCCAACACAGCTACGACAGTTTACAGTTACAATATCGGCTGTTGCAGGGTCTCTCCTCGTCCTGTCTATATTCTGCACCCTTTTAGACACCTTTCCTCTTTAAGAGTCGTCTGTTAGTGACACTAGTTAGGGTAAATTCCTCTATCTTGTGCTAACTATCACTATTCACGTGATATATTGCATCCTAAGTATTTAAAATGTTTCTTGATCTACAGTACCTGACAAAAGAAGTGAAGCATTCAGAAGAAATGGTCGATGTCAGTTTAACTTTGTGCTCTTACACTCCATAGATGGGTTGTTAGTGTTCAGAGCTGCAATTTTCTATGACAGGTAGAACAGCCACCAGAGTGCATGAGAGTTGTTCGTGTATAGTGTTTTTGCCAGGCCTGGTAGGACATATAAGGGGCGTGAACTGCGTCAGTGTTGAGTGCTCACTGTCAAGGACACGGGAATTCCGCGTACGCTTTGAGACAGCGTTTCCATCGCCTAACAGAGTTTCAAAGGGACCTGCTTGTGCCTCTCCATTTGACCGACTGGTCGAATCGTGCAATATCGAGATCTATGGGGCATTCGTAGGTGACAGTGTCCCAGTGCAGGACTACCCGCCAGGTTAGCCGAGAGCACTAATGCGCTGGTTCCTGGACTCGGATCCGCCCGGCGGCTTAACGACGGAGGCCGGTGTGCCGGCCAGCGTGGATGTGGTTTTTAGGCGGTTTTCCACATCCCACTAGGTGAATACCGGGCTGGTCCCCACGTCCCGCCTCAGTTACGTGGCTCACAGACATCTGAACACATTCGCACGTTTCCATGGATTACACTAGACGCAGACAGTTGGGGTACACTAATTCCATCCCAGGGGGTATGGGTTGGCGGCAGGAAGGTCATCCAGCCACCCCTTAAGTTAACCTTGCCAAATCCGATTAACCATGCCGACCCTGCGTCATTGCTCGAAAAAGGCACAAGCAATAGAAGTGTCCCAGAGCTGGACTGCATGGGAATGTGCGGGCATGAAAACTCGTCGTCAAGGTTCTGGTCGACCACATCTGACCACCACAGGAGAAGGTCGCCATGTTGTGCACCAAGCACATCGCAGCCCTTCCACATTCGAGAAAAAGTAATAGACTTCCTACAACGTTCTGTGTGATTCTGCACCTTTGGTCACAGACTAATAACAGCCCACACGTAGGCTGCCATTAATACCACAACACAGGCGGCTGCATTATGAGGGTGCTATGACCAGGAAGCAGGACTGCTGATGAATGGCGTCGAATTGTGTTCGGCGTTGGATTGCGGGTTTGCACTACACAGGTCGGATATGATTTTATGTCACGGCTCTTAGTGATGGAGGCAAGTAACAGCGCAGCGATATCTCACGAGAATCTTGCGACCTCACACGTTATATCTTAGGCAACAGCACTGTGGTGCCATATTTCAACAGGACAATCCTCGACCACACATGGCAGTTATCTCTATGAACTGTCTGCGTGATGTTGAGGTAGTCCCTTGGACAGCAGAGGAGCAGTTACAATAGTTGTGTGCCAGTTTGGCTTAGGAGAGGAAACAACGGCCTTTGACACGCTTGCCAACCAAATCAGTCCATGCATGCAGGCTAGACGGATGTAACTTCATACTGAAGTGAGCGCATCTTGCCAACTGCCTCATAATTTTGACTCGATTTTGTAATCACTGAAATAACATTATATACCTTCTCAACTCGTGTGGTTTCATTTCGTCTCCCCCTCCCCTTGTGGGTGCTTCACTTTTTTGTCAGACAGTGGATTACGAGCAGCCGCGTGTAACGGAAGGAAGATGGTAGTTTGTCCGTCAAGCTTTTAGGTGGTTATACCGTGCGGAAACGTATAGGCAGAAACGAGGTAAAGTAGCCATTTTACTGCGAAGTGCACATTATTATTAAACATCCTGTCAGGTGAAAGCTCTATCGCGGACAAAACCTCAAAATCACTTCCTTGCCTTTCGAGGGCAATGCTCTCACTGACTCCTCATAGCCTGCCAATACCGGCCATTGTGGGGGGAGGGGAAGGTTTAGAGACACCGGCGTTTGCGGCTGACTGCCTAGCGGATTGTGCAGCTGCCAACGTACAATTGGCATAAGGACTATGAAGACAAGATGAGAGAAATTAGGGCTCGTATGGAAGCATATAGACAGTCGTTTTTCCATCGCTCCACCTGCGAGTGGAGCAGAAAAGGGAATGACAGGTAGTGATACAAGGTACCCTCTGCCATGCAGCGTATGGTGGCTGGCGCAGTATTTATGTAAGAATTTATGTAAGAATATATATATTTCCTTTAGTCCATGGCTAAGCAATTCTTCGTCAGATGATGTTTTTCAGGAATCCTAGTCTAGTAGCATATCAAGGAGAAAATCTGAAAAACTTTAAAAGTAGCAGAAACACTGAGAGATTAATCTGCAACGGTATAGGCAGCGGATCTGTGATTAGATTAGTACTTGTTCCATAGATCATGAATACGACACTTCGTAATGATGTGGAACGTGTCAGGTTAATAAAAGGTGTCTATACAAGATATTACATTAGACAAAATATTACATGACACTCAATATTTTAAATTGTTTTTTTGTGGGGGTTGGGAAATTACCCACTTACTATATCCAAAAATTCATCTAATGAGTAGAAGAAGTTGCCATGAAGAAATTCTTTTAATTTCCTTTTAAATGCTATATGGCTATCTGTCAGACTTTTGATGCTATTAGGTAAGTGACCAAAGACTTTTGTGGCAGGATAATTTACCCCCTTCTGAGACAAAGTTAGATTTAACCTTGAGTGGTGAAGATCATCCTTTCTCCTAGTGTTGTAGCCATGTGCACTGCTATTGCTTTTGAATTCGTTCGGATTGTTAATAATAAATTTCATACGTGAATATATATATATATATATATATATATATATATATATATATATATATATATATATATTTATTTATTGTGAGGCTACAGTGAAGATTTCTAGCTCTTTAAATAAGTGTCTGCAGGATGATCTTGGATGAGCTCCAGCAATTATTCTGATTACACGCTTTTGTGCAATGAACACTCTTTTACTCAAAGATGAGTTACCCCAGAATATGATGCCATACGAAAGCAGAGAATGAAAGTAGGCGTGGTAAGCTAATTTACTCAGATGTATATCGCCAAAATTTGCAATGACCCTAATAGCATAAGTAGCTGAACTCAAACGTTTCAGTAGATCCTCAGTGTGTTTTTTCCAGTTCAACCCCTCATCAATGCATGCACCTAGAAATTTTGAATATTCTACCTTAGCTACCGATTTCTGGTCGAAGTCTATATTTATTAATGGTGTCATTCCATTTACTGTGTGGAACTGAATATACTGTGTTTTGTCAAAGTTTAATGAGAGCCCATTTGCAGAGAACCACTTAATGATTTTCTGAAAAACATCATTTACAATGTCATCAGTTAATTCTTGTCTGTCAGGTGTGATAACTATACTTGTATCATCGGCAAAAAGTACCAGCTTTGTATCTTCGTAGAATGGCAAGTCATTAATATATATTAAGAATAGCAGAGGACCGAAGATCGAACCTTACGGCACCTCATTCTTGATTGTTCCCCAGTTTGAGAAATCACCAGTTTTTTTGAATATTATGTGAACTGCTTATTTCAACTTCTGCACTCTTCCAGTTAGGTATGATTTAAACCATTTGAGCACTGTCCCATTCATACCACAGTACTTGAGCTTGTCTAGAAGTATTCCATGATTTACACAATCACAAGCCTTTGATAGATCACAAAAAATCCCAAAGAGTGACTTCCGGTTACTAAGAGCATTTAATATTTCATTAGTGAAAGTATATATAGCATTTTCCGTTGAAAACCCCTTCTGGAAACCAAACTGACATTTTGTTAAAACTTTATTTTTACAAAGGTGTGAAGCTACTCTACAATACATTACTTTTTCAAGAATTTTGGATAAGGCAGTCAGAAGAGAGATTGGGCGGCAGATGTTGACATCAGACGTATCCCCTTTTTTATGCAGTGGTTTAACAATGGCATACTTCAGTCTATCTGGGAACATACCCTGCTTCAGAGAGCTATTACATATGTGGCTAAGAATCCCACTTATTTCTTGGGAACAAGCTTTTATTATCCTGCTGGAAATGTCATCAACTCCATGTGAGCTTTTATTCTTGAGAGAGTTTATTATCTTCCTAATTTCAGAAGGAGAGGTGGGTGGAATTTCAATTGTATCAAATGGTGTTGGTAAGGCCTCTTCCATTAACTGCCTTGCTTCTTCTAATGAACATTTAGATCCTATTTTCTCTACAACATTTAAAAATGATTATTCAAAATGTTTTCGACTTCCGGCTTGTTGTTTATCAAGTTTCCATTCGCTTTGATGGTGATGCCGTCATCCTGTACTCTTGGTTGTCCTGTCTCCCTTGTAATAATATTCCAAGGAATCTACTTCAGCGCACAGTTTTTAACAGTCACGTAGACTAATATCACCTAACAAGAAATTTTTTGCAGTTAGCGTACGCCGAAGCTGAATACTTACCCAATTATTTTAAAATTTGAAGTTTGTAGCATAGACACAGACGTAGAGTTTCTACAGCTCTCATGGAAGTACGACTGCGGAAATAGGTTTCTGGTAATTAGAAAAGATATCACTTTTGTCACACTAGCCCTTCGCTTCTTTGTGTTAATGGGGACGAATTTTCTCTCGAGCCATTTAGCACACTGGCAATATTTATTATGCTTACTCCTCGAATCTCCCCTAACAGAAAGTCGGAGACGTTCCCTATCTCGCATTACCTGCTTCTGGCCAGTTGAATGAACGAATATTTTAAACCTCAAGCAGTGTGTTGAACACAAATTTCCATCTCTCCAGTAATAAATAATAGTTTCAGAATGTGAATAAATAGGATCCTCACTCTATAATGATATGTTGAAATTTGTTTTCACAGACTTTATTAACCAAAGCAGTTCTCTTGGCTCGATGACATACTAATTAAAGAACTAGGAACTCATGGGTTACAGGTGCTATCCCAAACTTCGTTTGCATAAGGTTCGACTATTGTAGCAAATTGATCGAAACGGTTACGACAGGAAAAAACATACAGATATACCTTTGGATACGTGTACCATTATCTGTTCACACATCTTTTAAGACTGGACAATTTTTATTCAAAGTTTTTGTTGTGTACTGTTTCGTCAATATAGTGTTCCCAAAGGAACATCTCAGCTTGCTGTCGACGTCGCATAACAGAACAGTGTATAATGTAGACAGGATGAATTCTTTGAATATTTGACAGTCAGCTTCTCTTCGCAAAAATGGGACGCTGTTACCATTGCAAATGAAACGAGAGAGCTGTTCACTGTTTTCTGTGTGATAACAGTTCACTTACGTTCTCAGACGGTATTGTGAAATATTGTTCTCGATTAGTTTTGTATGAAGCAACTGCAGCAGCAGTGACCTCCTCGCTCTGAAATTAACAGGACACTCAGAACTTTTTGTGGCTTTAGAACAGGTTTATTCACGAATGACGAATATATTAAATAACATATAATTTTACAATGATAATTTTCTTGATGTTTTAAGTGCTATATGTATTATGAATAATGATAAATGGCATAAATGAATGTCATGATGTATAGGCTCATCAACAAATGAAAGATGATTGGAAGAACAAAGAAAATGACGGAGAAAAGTACAGGGAAGATGAGGATGTAGAAAGTGACTAAAGGAAAAAATATGGTCATTAGTTCAACAAATCAAAATATCGAGCACCTGAAACGTTTGTAATGTCTCTATAAACCTTTAAAGCCATTCTGCTTTAACAGTGTCTTTGTTCTCATGTCGACTGGCAGTGACAATTTTACACAGAGTTCTATCGTTCTTATAATCCGTGCAAGATATAAATTTAGGAAACAAAGTAAGCTCAATACAATATGTATCTTCCTACAAAATAACAAGATAGTTATTTTCACAGATTTTTTTATTAAATTTGTTCCTTTAAAATCACCCGAATACAAAGATGTTGATTGGACAAGGTTTTCAGTAGTCGAGTGTTGACAGGTACATTTTCCATGAAGTCCTCATCTGAGGGGAAAAAGGAAATATTTGCACCTGCTGGAAATACATTTAGTTTATGCTCATATTTAATATGGAACATTTCTTACGATGCAGAGACTGCATCTAGCTTGAACTGAGGAGAATGAGCGCGAATAGTGGTCTGTGCTCCTTCGATGAGTTTCTGCGTGAATGACGTATTTAAGCGGCTTCTCCCTCCTCTTCCTCCTCAGCGCTGGCGGTAAGCATGGTGATCAGCTTCTGGGTGTTGATGAAGCCCTTCTCGTCGATCTCCATCTGCTCGTAGGCGTCGTCGACCTCATCCGCGCTGAACTTGTCTCCGAAGGTCATCAGGAGTTGTCTCAGCCTGTGGAGCAACCAACAGTAATCATGTGTGTGTCTCGGTAAGCGAAATCGGCTTATAAAAGCGTCAATCAATGGGAAAGAATAGCTGCTTGGAACATGTTAGCAGCTACAAGAAATAATAGCTTTCTAACGTGTTAACTGCACAATATCGGTCCTTATTAGTTAGCAACAGAAGCAGATACTCGAAAAATGGAAATGAAGGAACAGCGTGTTGAATGGAAAGATAATTGTTGTATTTAGACGATATTAAATGCCCATTGCTAAAGATTTTGTTCCTTTGTCAAAGACAAGAAAAGTGTGGAGCAAGTTCTTATTTACTGTCATAATTGACGACACAAAGTCTGTTTGAACACCACTTTCAGAAACTCGTTGTAAGGCACTCGTTTTTTGGTGACAGTTAATTTTTTTTTAAGTGGAAGAATGGTTGCTTCACTTTCATCAGATGTTAACGAAATGCAAGTAGCTGGCTATTCGTGAAAGTATTAAATGATAAAGAAATAATAGTGTACAATTCCTTAAGGTCACTGTGATTAACGTATGCGAAAGAATAAGTGAATACTGTACGTTAACAGAAGCTATACGACTCTACGTACATTTCATTAATTATTTCAGAACACAGAAAGAACTTTTTACTACAAACTTGACTTCGTAAGTCAGTTAAAAAACTATTTATAATGGCACACAATTTGTTTGACCTCGACTGGAAAGTATTGGAATAGGCCTATAGATAAGGAAATGGGAGAAACAGAAAGCACAGGAGCCTCTGTTAAAACATAAAATATTTTAAAAGTGGTATCATTTTTTTCAGTTTTAAGCTGATAGTTATCAATTCTTCTCTCGTACGAGAAAATGAACCTCCAGTTTATTTAATAGAAAAAAAGTGCTATTTCACGCGGATCTCGGAAGTACATTCACTGACAAAAACGTTAAGCCCCTGGAGGGAATGTTCTGAGGTAGACGCAGAATCGTACGCGTGCGTACCCTCAGCGTGCATGCAAAACATTAGAGTTGCACCGCTGTCAAGGCCAGAATGCCCACTAGAGTTCCTTAGTCCCTCCACCATATGGTCGTGTTATCAGACCTTAAAGCGTATAGCATGATCAGCCGTCGTGTGAGCTACGAGTACGCCAGATACTGGAAATTGAAATAGGAACACCGTGAATTCATTGTCCCAGGAAGGGGAAACTTTATTGACACATTCCTGGGGTCAGATACATCACATGATCACACTGACAGAACCACAGGCACATAGACACAGGCAACAGAGCATGCACAATGTCGGCACTAGTACAGTGTATATCCACCTTTCGCAGCAATGCAGGCTGCTATTCTCCCATGGAGACGATCGTAGAGATGCTGGATGTAGTCCTGTGGAACGGCTTGCCATGCCATTTCCACCTGGCGCCTCAGTTGGACCAGCGTTCGTGCTGGACGTGCAGACCGCGTGAGACGACGCTTCATCCAGTCCCAAACATGCTCAATGGGGGACAGATCCGGAGATCTTGCTGGCCAGGGTAGTTGACTTACACCTTCTAGAGCACGTTGGGTGGCACGGGATACATGCGGACGTGCATTGTCCTGTTGGAACAGCAAGTTCCCTTGCCGGTCTAGGAATGGTAGAACGATGGGTTCGATGACGGTTTGGATGTACCGTGCACTATTCAGTGTCCCCTCGACGATCACCAGTGGTGTACGGCCAGTGTAGGAGATCGCTCCCCACACCATGATGCCGGGTGTTGGCCCTGTGTGCCTCGGTCGTATGCAGTCCTGATTGTGGCGCTCACCTGCACGGCGCCAAACACGCATACGACCATCATTGGCACCAAGGCAGAAGCGACTCTCATCGCTGAAGACGACACGTCTCCATTCGTCCCTCCATTCACGCCTGTCGCGACACCACTGGAGGCGGGCTGCACGATGTTGGGGCGTGAGCGGAAGACGGCCTAACGGTGTGCGGGATCGTAGCCCAGCTTCATGGAGACGGTTGCGAATGGTCCTCGCCGATACCCCAGGAGCAACAGTGTCCCTAATTTGCTGGGAAGTGGCGGTGCGGTCCCCTACGGCACTACGTAGGATCCTACGGTCTTGGCGTGCATCCGTGCGTCGCTGTGGTCCGGTCCCAGGTCGACGGGCACGTGCACCTTCCGCCAACCACCGGCGACAACATCGATGTACTGTGGAGACCTCACGCCCCACGTGTTGAGCAATTCGGCGGTACGTCCACCCGGCCTCCCGCATGCCCACTATACGCCCTCGCTCAAAGTCCGTCAACTGCACATACGGTTCACGCCCACGCTGTCGCGGCATGCTACCAGTGTTAAAGACTGCGATGGAGCTCCGTATGCCACGGCAAACTGGCTGACACTGACGGCGGCGGTGCACAAAAGCTGCGCAGCTAGCGCCATTCGACGGCCAACACCGCGGTTCTAGTGTGTCCGCTGTGCCGTGCGTGTGATCATTGCTTGTACAGCCCTCTCGCAGTGTCCGCAGCAAGTATGGTGGGTCTGACACACCGGTGTCAATGTGTTCTTTTTTCCATTTCCAGGAGTATAGTTAGTTATCATTGTGCAGAGCCACGAAGAATTTGGGTGAGATAACGTCACTAGCACAGTGTTAGAAAGGGGCGAACTGTGGGACTGAATCTGGCCTGCCGATCGAAGGATGCGATGCACCTGCATGTGGAAAGTCTGGACGTGACACTGCTTGGTCCACTATTGAACTGTATGGTTTGTTACGAAAACTAAATTCCTCGTCACAGTTTTGGTCGGTCATGACTGACGACACCAGGGAGGGGGGAATCGTATCGTGTGCCAAGCGCATCGTAATTCCTTCACATCTGCGCCTGCTGTCCGCGTAGAAGTAAAGGACTTACAACACCCCATCTTACCCCGCAACATTGCTTGGAGACCAGCAGAAGCTGGGCTACTGAATCGCCGTCTCATTGGTAGACTGCAGTTAACACCATCAGTTGGACTGCCGTCGGGTGGCTGCACATTATTTTCATCGATGGATCTGAAACCTCGTCTCACCATTGTCTGCGCCTATGGTGACACTGAGCCGAGACGACACATTCTGCTGATGTTGTGGACAGACTACCTTTGTTATTGCCAGTGTTGTGATGTGAGGAACCATCGGGTATGATTCCAGGTGTCCTCTGATAGTGATTCAGGCAAAACTGATGGCATAGCCAAACGTTACCGAAGTCCTGCATCCTCATATGTAGACACTATCCTTGTGCCATCTTTAAAACATGACAACTTTCGTCCCACATAATGTTGAGTGCTGACGTGCTTCTTTGGCCAGGACAATCCCTCGATGTGTACCCCGCTCGACCCCTCCCCTCCGTCACCACTACAAACCATGATGTCAACTCCATCCCGGTACCAGTATCCAAAACGCAGAATTGCTCATTACAACTGCGGGTCTAATTACCTCAGGAGAGGATACAATAACAGTATGACACCCTTCCTAAGAGGATCAGTGCACGTATTCATGACAGATTGCAACATTCTACTGACAAGAGGCCAGCAGTGTACTCGTACTCCAGATTTTGTTGTTCATTGAACTTTATTCTGTAATCAATAAAATAAAATCACATAGCTTCTCAACGTGAGAAGTTTATTTTAACTTCCTTCTAGGTGTTTAACGTTTTTTGTCAGTGAGACTATGTGTTCCAAGTTTTGTCGGTGATACAGTTTTCAGAATAAAATTAATCCTCGGCTTTTGAGTAAGGATAACAGGAGGATTTCCTTGGTTGTGAGAAATTATGGAACTGGTTGTGCTCTCCCAAATATTCCCAGCTGGGAACACCTTCACTCCACTTCAAGATGGCTGGGTTTTCGATGAAAATAACCGAGCTCTTCTATCAGCAGGCCAATAAATCCGGGAATAAAATTTTTCAAAACATGTGAGGCATCAGTACAAATGCGTAAACGAAACCTTACGTTTACATCCGTCCACAGATAAAACATAATCAGGAACCATACGTTAAGAAAAATGCTGTGTGTATAGGGGTAAAGTCGTGCAACACGAAATACACAACATGTAAAACTTTACAACTATTCACTGAAAATAATTATTTGTTCCAGTTGAATATCAGGTTATGGTTCCATGAGTTCAGCATCTTATTATCAGACTTAGATCGTACAATAGTCATCATATTTCGCACTATTCTTTCCCATTACGCTACGAGTGTTAAATGTAAGAGTGAAACTTACTTTTCACTGTCAATCTTGCCGTCGATGTCAAAGGTCTTGAAGGCGGCGATAACAACTTCATCATCATCGGAGCCTGAAATAACGAAAGACAAATATTAACAAACAGTTGAGCTAACCGTTCTTGATAAATTTTTAATTCCACGAATATTTTGCCAGTCTGAGATTGATCATTCTCTGTTTGAAGCCCTGCAAACCCCTGTGCTTCAAAAGATTCAACATCTACGAGACTTATACCAGCCTTCATGCTGAACGGAGAGCTATTTTGTTATCCTAAAGGTGCCAATTTGGTCTGTGAGTGTTTTGTGCTGTGACACCACACACTGTCAAAGGTTGTTAGTCTGTACGGAGAATTGCACGCACACAACAGAATATCTAAATATATCAGTCTATACTAGCAACGACTTTAGGCAAGATTACTCCCGTTGAAGAAACCAAAGCTAGTATTTTGTAGCTGTTCAGTGGCGCAGAATGCACGCCGTGTTTCCTTTCCTTTATTTAATTAAATAAGTTGTCTAACTGCTGTACAATGGAGTTATTTATGTGAAGTAAGTAGCTTCAAGTGGATTGTCAAAGCTCGTTAGGAACATCTTGAAATTGGCTGACCAACTGTTATACAGAAAACGAGTTTTCATAGAAACTATTTAGTGCAGGCCTCCAGAGAGAGGTGGATGGATTAAAAACAAGTCTGCAACTAAACCGTGTCCTAGAACTAAACATTATGCAGCTCACAATACGAAAATTATTTGGAAACAGTTGAAACATGTCTCATAAGTTGCAGATATGTCACACCGTGGAATGCTAACAAAGAGCTAACAGGTATCTTTCTTTTTCGTCTTTTCTAAACTAAAATAATACATTTAGAAGTAAATGTTTGTTCTGAAATCAGAAAACAGCTCACGCTGTTCACTATGTACCAAAAGTGGAATAGTAACACCAGAATAGCTGAGAATCATAAAACCTCCCGCCGTGGGTGAGTCTGACTTATACTCTAAACTCCGCAGAGGTGAATAAAAATTACTTCTACTCTCTTGTTAACGATTTAACGCATCAGTCAGATGAGATGGAACGAATGTTAACTCGCCAACAAACAGGCGGTCTCCCGCTTTACCATTTCCTGGAGACCATGTGACAGCGTTTCGCATTCATATGTTATTTGTGTACCTCAAACGGACAAAGATGGCCGGGAAATAGCCATATTCAAATAATCACTCGAAGATTCGTATTAAGAGATTTCGGAAACAACGGTAAACTTATACCTGTACCGTGGGGCAGAGATCTGAAACCCTCTCCTCCACGAGACGTGTACCTTAACCACTGTGCCATCTCGTTCGGCTTTACTTAAATAATAGAAAAAGAAAGATACACTGAATATTTACAACAAATTATTCCAGAGGAGCCGCATAATTCAAACTTTGATTAGGTAGAATCCCTTAAAAGACTTGCACCAACAGCTGCTTTTCTAGGTATTTGAATTTGTTGTGTCAGATAACGACTTCACGGGAGTTTAATGTGGCATGTTGGGAAGTTTTGCAGCATCGTGACACTGTATCAAAGCCAAATGCAATGGGTGAAAATGATGGGTTGTTATTGGTTCCTTATCTGAAAACAATCCTGGAGAATGCTGCGTTTCAGAACAAATGTGTCACTATTGGGCTAACATAACGAATCTCAAAGAAGGTTGTCAGGGGAGTTGTTTCTGGCACCGTGCTTGAAAATAATCCTGGAGAACGCTGCGTTTCAGAAATACTGTGTTACTATTAGGCTAGCGTAAGGAGTCTCAGAATAGGTTGTCAGCGGGAAAAGCCGCGTACCTCCCGACATCCTTGCGGCGAAGAGGGACAGGAGCTGGGTGAAGTTGATGGGGCCGGGCGCCTCGTTCACCATCTCGTCGAGCTCCTTGTCGGAGGCGAGACGGCCCAAGCTGTCAAACGTGGCCCGCAGGTCGTTCTTGCTGATGATGCCGTCCTTGTCTTGGTCCATCAGCTGGAATGCCTGCGAAATAGAGCGAAAGCGTCCCATTAGCAGTAAAGCTTATAGTCTAACAGATGACTGCTGCACTCTGGAAACATGTGCTGATTTAAAAGACACACCGTATTTTCTGTACAGAACCATTTCCCCTCACTAGTTTTCCTGATTTTTTTCGTACACTAGGAGTTTCAGGATAAGACAGGCATACGATAGGAGCCGATATTATGAACTTCTAGGCGTATAAAACAACATGCAAATATACAGTACACATGTTTTGTCCTCAGTGGTTTCCTACACACAGCTATTTGAAACTATCAAGAAAGGAGGGAATGCTGCACGTTGTAGAATACTGATATGTCGTTATCTGACGTGATTTTTATTGACAATTTTTCTTTACTACTCATGCTGCTATGTGCGCGTAAGCACTAAAAACACGACGGAGGAATGTCTGCCTTGTTCAGACACCTTGTTCTGTACTTCGTCGTTTAACAAACCGTACAAACAATTATCTATTGCGAAAGGATTCAGTGAGGATCGGATCCAAACAACCAAAATGGCAAATGTCATGTATTTCAAATACACTCCTGGAAATGGAAAAAAGAACACATTGACACCGGTGTGTCAGACCCACCATACTTGCTCCGGACACTGCGAGAGGGCTGTACAAGCAATGATCACACGCACGGCACAGCGGACACACCAGGAACCGCGGTGTTCGCCGTCGAATGGCGCTAGCTGCGCAGCATTTGTGCACCGCCGCCGTCAGTGTCAGCCAGTTTGCCGTGGCATACGGAGCTCCATCGCAGTCTTTAACACTGGTAGCATGCCGCGACAGCGTGGACGTGAACCGTATGTGCAGTTGACGGACTTTGAGCGAGGGCGTATAGTGGGCATGCGGGAGGCCGGGTGGACGTACCGCCGAATTGCTCAACACGTGGGGCGTGAGGTCTCTACAGTACATCGATGTTGTCGCCAGTGGTCGGCGGAAGGTGCACGTGCCCGTCGACCTGGGACCGGACCGCAGCGGCGCACGGATGCACGCCAAGACCGTAGGATCCTACGCAGTTCCGTAGGGGACCGCACCGCCACTTCCCAGCAAATTAGGGACACTGTTGCTCCTGGGGTATCGGCGAGGACCATTCGCAACCGTCTCCATGAAGCTGGGCTACGGTCCCGCACACCGTTAGGTCGTCTTCCGCTCACGCCCCAACATCGTGCAGCCCACCTCCAGTGGTGTCGCGACAGGCGTGAATGGAGGGACGAATGGAGACGTGTCGTCTTCAGCGATGAGAGTCGCTTCTGCCTTGGTGCCAATGATGGTCGTATGCGTGTTTGGCGCCGTGCAGGTGAGCGCCACAATCAGGACTGCATACGACCGAGGCACACAGGGCCAACACCCGGCATCATGGTGTGGGGAGCGATCTCCTACACTGGCCGTACACCACTGGTGATCGTCGAGGGGACACTGAATAGTGCACGGTACATCCAAACCGTCATCGAACCCATCGTTCTACCATTCCTAGACCGGCAAGGGAACTTGCTGTTCCAACAGGACAATGCACGTCCGCATGTATCCCGTGCCACCCAACGTGCTCTAGAAGGTGTAAGTCAACTACCCTGGCCAGCAAGATCTCCGGATCTGTCCCCCATTGAGCATGTTTGGGACTGGATGAAGCGTCGTCTCACGCGGTCTGCACGTCCAGCACGAACGCTGGTCCAACTGAGGCGCCAGGTGGAAATGGCATGGCAAGCCGTTCCACAGGACTACATCCAGCATCTCTACGATCGTCTCCATGGGAGAATAGCAGCCTGCATTGCTGCGAAAGGTGGATATACACTGTACTAGTGCCGACATTGTGCATGCTCTGTTGCCTGTGTCTATGTGCCTGTGGTTCTGTCAGTGTGATCATGTGATGTATCTGAGCCCAGGAATGTGTCAATAAAGTTTCCCCTTCCTGGGACAATGAATTCACGGTGTTCTTATTTCTATTTCCAGGAGTGTATAAATACCTGCGAAGCCACTGGGAACAAAGCTTATGTTTATCTGATTTTTTTTATATGCAGAACAGTCGATACTGTTCCACATAGCGTACTTGCGTTTCCTTTATATTGATAGGTAATAGGGTTTTCCACAAACATGGCTATGTAGGCTATGAAGCCGTTTGTATTGTTTATGGTACGGTGAGCTGGGCGACGAGGGGCTGTCGCGAGTATTTTCCGTAACAGTGAAAGATGTAGGACCATACGGCGCAGACAGATTCTCCTGGGTTATTACCGGAAACATTCAGTTTGGATTACTCTTCAATGTGGTTGTGTCAATCTGCTGGGATGGCTCATACCCCTCAGTGACCATCTCTGGTTTTATTTGAACACCTAGATCCATACGATCACCAGACATAACAGTAAATAGAGGTAGCAAAAATGTTAGTGCTGTGGGTATCAGAAAGTATTTCTTGTAACATGAGCCTCGTTCGATTGAAGAAGAAATATTTTTATTATTTGATCCGTGGTCTCTTGAGAACTCTGGGACTGTACTGAAACGTAACAACGAGGAAAAGACTGCAACTTGTTCAACTTTCGTTGAATGAAAGCATTCCTTTTTATCCAATTTTACATCTCTTCCCATTTTAAAAAATGAAGAACTATAACAGAATACATAGCCATACCTGTATTCAAATCTTGACCTCCGTTAAACCCGATTAGAAGTCTTAGTTAACAAAGTTTCAAAAGTTTACGTATCTGCAACGTTGTACTCTATCTATATTATGGAGTAAAAATAGCGTTCATAAAGCCATTTGGTATGATGTTTTAGAGAAAGAAAAATGATAATTATAGCACTCCGCTCAATTTAAATAATGTTTATGGATACTACAAAGCAATTTTATCTACTAGTTATAAGAAATGTGCAGAACAGTATAGAAATGGATGCCGCCATCTGAGGATCGGCCCGGAGCAGTTTACGGATTACGTCCATCCGAGAAAATTGTGAATGATCGGATTATTTTTTACAGTGCTATTAAAATATGTAAAACTGAAAAGGGAAAACGTGTGGCTAACCTGTAATTATGAGTAAAAGACTGAGACGAGTTCTTCATCAATAAGAAAAAGTCTGTAGGTGTGTATTACTTAATGTGTAGTGGACGGCTTTGACAAGTCTGCCGCAATCACTAAGTACCGAGTACAGGGTAAAGAACTTCATATGAAAGAAAGTAAGCTACTGGCGTATACTTCCACGAATTTATGTGTACCAGGAAGCACAGAGATGCATTTTGAATCTACTTGGAGAACAGTTAGCTGAAGGCACATTTTTTCTCCCTTGTTTCAGATTCCTCCTTCTGGGCGGCAACGGAATGTAAAAGTGTATACTTAGTGATCAGTTTTTCGTCGAATGAGCGATACGTTTCCACGCACATAGTATCGGGCATAAGTCTATCCTTAGATGGCGATATGTATTTGTTTGCCATTCTGCATATTTCTTCTGTATTGTGTATAAATAAAGGTGCTTCATAATATATATAAACCTGATTTAAAAGAATTGGAGGGCTGTAATATCGGAGGGAAGGAAAGGTGTTCTTTTTTTCTAAAATATCAGAGTAAATTACTTCTGCAAGTCATGTTGATCCCATGTCACAGACAAGGCAAAATATTGCAGACGATTGAACGTATTCTGCCTACCGTTATAGTCATATTAGCTAAAGCTTGAATTGGTGGTGATGGTGGATTAAAAATATAAGTTTAAAGAAAAATTATCAAAACAGTAGGTTAGGTGATATTCAGTCGCAATTACCATTTCCATTCTTGATAGTTTCAAAAAGCCATTAGGAAGAAAGTTTCTATTTACATGTTGTTTTCTATTCCAAATAGTCCTGAACCACCTTGTATACAAAAATATCCTGCGAGCTAGTGACAGAAATGTTTCCTTACATAAGTCGGTACTGTGTCTTTTAAATTGGCATATATCACTCTGTAAAGTGCTACCTCAATCTAAGGCGCACAATTTGCTCGTTCTAGCTACGTATAAGGGGAAAAGTGCGAAGGTGTGCTGACCTCCTTGAATTCGGCGACCTGCTTCTGGGAGAACATGGAGAAGACATTGCTGCCGGTCCTCTTGGCCTTCTTGGAGCCGCGCGAGCTGCGGTCGGGGGCGGCGGCGGCGGCGGGGGCGGCGGCGGGGGCGGGGGCTTCTGCTGGCGCCTCCTCCTTGACAGACTTCTTCTTCTTCTTCTTTTCCTTGTCCGCCTGTAACACGCCACCAACGTCAACAAAAAATGACTCTGAGCGCTATGGGACTTAACTTCTGAGGTCATCAGTCCCCTAGAACTTAGAACTACTTAAACCTAACTAACCTAAGGACATCACACACATCCATGCCCGAGGCAGGATTCGAACCTGCGACCGTAGCGGTCGCGCGGTTCCAGACTGTAGCACCTAGAAACGCTCGGCCACTCCGGCCGCCCCAACGTCAACAACTTCCTACTTTTATCATTCACTTGGCTCTAAACAAAGCCGCAATCTGTGTCAGAGCAATGAAAGGGAAATTCCACATCAGACCCTATGCAAAACAGCCTAGAGGCACAAGATGAGTTCGTATCTACAATCACGGTACATGCTGGTTCGCGAAACTAGACTTGCCAAGGTAAAGGAAGAAGAGACGAAGACAGGTTGGAAGTAAAGCTTTTATCGAGAATGCGGTCATTAGACAGAATTCACAAGGTCGACTAGACAAGAAGATGAAAGCGACAACGGTCGTCCTGAAGCGACCGTTGCGGCAGATAATTCACGGCAACCACGGAAAATCTAAACCAGGACGATTGAAACAAGATTTGAAACCTGCCGCCCCTATAAAATAACGAGTTTGTTTCTTAGTCACAGCGCTGCCTCATTCAATGATAACTTCCCTAGCGCCCTCCATCGGAAGATTTACACAGAAAACTGGTCTCCCTATAATTTCCTCCCCACAACAAACCGATATGAAAGAGAAGCTCGACACTACGACTGGTCTATAGGAACCACGCTATAAATCCGAATAACTTCGGGAACCATTTCGCAAGAACATTTGAACTGCAAATTTGTATGTGTATCTCGCATAAACGAATGCGTCACAATGTCTGTTGTACAGGGGAATGAAGACTGAATATTCAATGTCTTTTAGGTAAAGGGCACAGAAAATTTATTTATATTTGCCTGTTGACGGGTCTAGTACTATTAGCAAACTTGAACTGGCTCCAGGGTTCATCATAACATTTTCTGCAAGCATGCATATTTTACTCCTCAAACCAGGAGGACAAATATAAGAAACTACTAAACCATTAACTCTATGGATAGAACAAAGGTCACGTACAGAAGTGGACAGACTTCGACTCACTTTGAGAGCCCCTGTTCGTCTTCAGTATAAATTAAACGAGGAGGAGATTTCAAGTAACTATAGTCTTGTAAAAGCACTTTGGATAATGGAACCTATTTATGGAGTAGAGTTAAATATGTTTTGATTTGAGTACAATAACTCGAGGTTCTTACCGAATGAAATTTAGTACGAGAACTCAACTGTTATTTCGAAAGAAGTCCTCGTGGGTGCGGCTTTACCGGCAGTCGAATCCAGAACTCCTCAGTATGAAAGGGAACAGAAAGACCAGCGTATCCCGAGTAATATCTCAGTTATCAGGAATGCAACATAGCATCAGATTTTAGGTTCATCCTGAAAAGGATGTTTCATATTCAGTTACAGTTTATCACCAACTTGCTTCATTACTTGGACTGGACGGTCATCTTGTTTCCTGCCATTTGCGAGATAAGAAAAGTGTAGAGCACTCTTCATAGGCACTAGCTTACCGCCAACGTACATGTTTTGATCAGAGATGTGACACGGGACGAACTCATTTTATTTATTCCTGTCCTGTACCAGTCAAAAATTACCATAAAACCAAGTGAAAAGAAAAATAGAATACCACACAGCAGTTCTTACCCAGACATTTCCTCCTAAATCAATGGAAACACGCAATGCGAAGTCTGCGATGGTAAGCAGGTGTGAAGCATAAAATCGGTTAACACTATCTTTACCATTCACTCAGTATCGAATTACTCTATTACATACACAACCCATGTAAACAAAGAGCTTAGAACGAACGCCATTGTTAATAATGCACATAATGCAAGAACTAGTGAATTAGACCAAGAACCTGCCCGAACTCCACTGTATATCTCTACGTAGAGACAGGGACGTCATCTAATTTACAGGTGTCACCCCTTGTTGTTACCACTCCTGAAATGATAAAGTCCGCAGCACGTTCCGACTGGGACTTCGCTCTCCTCGTAGAGGGCTGTTCCGACCAGAATTCCAACACTTGGGAACTGTCAGAATCAACTGATGGAAGCCTTCAGGACTCCCTCACGTCCCTGCACGAGGCAGTTAATGACATTCCATTCTCAAACGGAGTTTTTTTTTTCATATCACACATAACTACCGAAGCCCGCAGGCTATGATTTCCATACTGTGTTCCGTGAAACCTCAATGTTCGTTAAAACAGCTTCAGATGTACCAAACCCAAGATTTCATTTAAAAACTATTTCAATAAATATAAATGAAGCAATAAACATCGACCTGTCTGGTACAGTGCACCGAGATCCTCGCAAGTTCGCAACGGAGCTACTACGACACTAAACAAATATGATGCACGTTGGCAACGATAATTAGAAGAGTAGGAAATTGCGACTGAGCTCCAAAGCATAACTGATTATTTCAGTGGTCTGTTACCAAAAGTTCGGAGGACGGCTGCGCTAGACTATGGAGACTATTAACGTATTAGTTTCTGCACAAAGGGTTCTGCGAATTTTCGTCCTACTTATTGTTGTCACTTGCTGTCTACGTAACTACCAACACTGGTGGAGTGCGGACCACAGGTTTGCTGAAAATAGCAGCAAAGCCACGAGTTGTACTCATTTTCCAGGACAACAGGGTCGGGCCACTAGCCAAGTGTCTAAGAATACTGGAACGGTAGCTGTCCAATGGAGTCAATACTTGTATACCACTCTTTCAATGGGGCGCCGAAGTGGTTACGTGGCACGTGATGGACGTGTACAGTTTACCTTGTTCGCATACGTGTCAAAATCTGCGCCAGCAGTGCATATTTTTACGGCCGCTTATTTTCAGACCCTCTCCCGAGTTCCTCCCCTCCTTTCCCCCTCCTTCACACCCCACCGCTCCTTCCCCCACCCCCAATTCCCCGTCATCGCCCCACCAACCCGACTTTGGACTCATGCCGCCCTCAACCCGCTCAGGAAACGCGAGAGGGCGTCGTTAAAAATAGACAGCGCCCGCGGACGCAGTGACGCGAACACTCTTAAATTTACTCAGCCCGGCGGCGGTGGCTTCCAGTTACGAACCCGTGGATACCTCCAGAAATGGCTATGGCCGCATCAGGGTGTAGTATCGTGCTCCGAATATGAAATGACATCAGGGGAAACGATCCAAAAGAAGCGAAAGCACGAAAATAATCTGTGGCCACTAGCCTGTTAAACAGTCGTGAAAACCGCTACGAATGGAGCCAGCGGCGACCTTTAATGTTGCAGCATGTCTGGGATACGAAGCAAACGCTCGGGTAGCGTTTCAGAGGCGAGTGTTGAAACGAAAAGTAGCTTGCGATCACTAACCCCAGCGTTGGTGATCAGTTCCTGTCCTCTGTGACAATTGAAACCGGATTCGGTATAGACGTAGCTTGGTTTTTCGCAGTTAACGGGAAATAACACGTGGTGACACGAAAGGAACGCGTGTCACCAACATTTCTCTTGTTCGTAGGCAACAGTCCGAGAATTGTTATACGTCACTTAGATTTCTTTTACCTCTGGCAACGTTAGGGTGAAAAGTGGTGAGTTGCACCATAGTTCGGAATCCCCCTGTAATTAATTGGGTAATTCAGTCAAAAGTCGGACGAAGGCAACGGCGTGCCACCTCCACAACAGCCATGCCTAGTAACGCACTGCGGTGTTCAAAGCAACCTTCGGGTTGATGACTGATTTACTTTAGGTAGGCTAATGTTCTTCGACAGTGTATGTAGGCTGATTGATTGTACTTACTGTCGTAAAGGAACTAATTTTCATGAGGTTTATCGCCCGGATTTTCTGGCGGAAACGAACGAAACAATATTTATGAAATTTGGAAAGAAAGGTTTCTGCCCCACCGTAGTACAAGGGTTCTGAGGTATCATATCCACGTTTTGTGTGGTAGGTGGCATAGGGCCTCACACTGGTTTCTGAGACGTCATATTCACGTTCAAATGGTTCAAATGGCTCTGAGCACTATGGGACTCAACATCTTAGGTCATAAGTCCCCTAGAACTTAGAACTACTTAAACCTAACTAACCTAAGGACATCACACACACCCATGCCCGAGGCAGGATTCGAACCTGCGACCGTAGCAGTCCCGCGGTTCCGGACTGCAGCGCCAGAACCGCTAGACCACCGCGGCCGGCTATTTTCGTTCTGTGTGGTGTGTGGCTATGGCAGCCGTTCAAGGTTTTGTACTTTTACTGACATTCTTATCTGCAAAACAATAAGAATAGAAGCTCGTTACACTACACTGTTGTCGACTGTCAGAGGGCACAAGATGGATACAATGCTTAATGTATTCTGGTTTCTCATTCTCAGGGTAAATAAAACAGCAATTTTTTTAGAATCTGACATTTATAAATAAGGCAATCTTCTAGCCACGTGACTGTTACTGACATTTATTCGGGAGATCAGAAATATATGTTTTAAGTATAGAGCTGAACCTATGCTTGTACTTGCGTCTTATACTACGACGTGCAGTTACTAGCCCCAATGTGTTTTTGAAATTACCTAACGAGCTTCTCGCAGTATGTCAATCATCCCAGTTATCTACGTTAGCTTTCGTATCTGTGCGTAAACAGTAACTTTCTTTTTAGGTTGGCAGATTTATTTTTTATTTTGGTGAAGTCCATCTGGCTTCTTACTCGTCTTTTGGGATATTGCAATTTTTAGAGAAGCTGGTGTCCACATCGATATAAGTGAGGATTCGGATCGTGGTCTGATCATCCTGCGTAAAGCTTTCGAAAGTCTCTGGAGGCGAATAACGCTGTGATTCCGTTTCCTTCCAGTCTCCATCAAAGCTACGTGTTCCTTCTCTTTTCCTACTACAAGTCAGTGAATAACTGTGGGAAATATGTTACTCCTTTCTAAGAATTCAAGGAATACTTAGCAGTTCTTGTGGAAAGTCGTTAATTTCGTATTTTTCCGAAAATTATGATTTGTAAAAGTAGAACTCCAACAATATAATATACATTGTTGTGTTTCTATCGGAAGGCACCATTGATCCAGCCTGTCTGAATATTTATTCATTGTGGTATTTTTGAATAAATAATCAAACACGCTAATATGACGGCTTACAGTAAGCACGAGACATGTTTTGGGAAAATTCAGAAGCGGATAGAATCAGACGTTCAGGTTGCAATGTTCCGATGACAGCGAACGATTGACTCCCTCTCTCCTTCAGCAACAAAACCGGAATAGACGTTGTGTAGATATGAAATGAAAGATTTTCACTTGGTGGAAGATGTTTAGTCGTGAGTCAACCAACATACACCCCAAGTATGCTCAAAACTTTCGCTTTTCATAGACGATAAAAACTAGTATTATTTCATTAACATTCGTAGATGCAACAAATCTGCGACTCATCTCTTCGCAACAACCGAGCCACATTGCGTGTTTGTCTAGCTTCATACGTACACAACACTAATGACATTTTAGCAAATGTGTTGACCGTGCGTTATATGGTAACCACGTCGTATGCACCCTCACTGGATACTGGTTACCAGTCGCGATCACAACTATAAAAGACGCTCCGCCACGTCATTATTATGCAGAAAAGTATTCACCTTTGGCATCAAGCTTTATTAAAAATTTAGCGAAATATAACAGATACGCAGTACGTATCGTAAGGTCAAAAGGGATAACAGTACACTACATCTGCAGACACATGTTGCAGAGACGAGCTCAGAAGAGCTAGACGTTCAATGTCCTGGATCATTCAGATGTCATCTTCTGTTAAGCTCCACTATATAGCTTTGCTAGAGGCGCATCTAATAAACATAACAATATATGAACATTACGTTATGGGAAATAGAGCGGAAGAAAGCGGAACAATATAAAGGCGTCTATGTCTTCATTGCCGAGTTGTTTCTCAAGTGGCATTACAGAATTACACGTCTGAAATCATTGGCCTGCACTTATCAACCTCGTATCCTATATTAGTCGTACTTCATTCTGTGTAAGATCGATATTCTCAATAAGGAAAATAATACACATTTAAACTCAGTCATTTTGTACTGTCGTCAAAACAGCAATAAATGATTTGTTGTGATCCTGTGTTCTTATTCAAGGTAGTTTCTTCGTGGCACATGCCTTTGCCTCGCGGGGTAGCCGAACAGTCTAGGGCGTCTTGTCACGGTCCACGCGGCTAACCCCGTCGGAGATTCGAGTCCTTCCTCGGGCATGGGTGTGCGTGTCGTCCTTAGGGTAAATTAGTTTAAGTTAGATTAAGTAGTGTGTAAGCTTAGGGACCGATGACCTCTGCAGTTTGGTCCCATAAGACCTTACCACAAATTTCCAAATTTCCAATTGCATATGCCTTGCAGTATGCTCTCAGCGTCATCACACAGTCATACAATCAGATAATGACAGTTTATTCGCTGACATTGTGACTCAAAGTGACAAACTTGCTCAGTAAATGCGAGTAAAGAGGGTGGATCTTTCTTTCGGAACAGCATTCTTTCGTCGCCTCATTCTACCTTTATTTACAACTCACCGTCAGTCATAATGAGTAGACTTGGCCACTGAGGTTTCCCTTCACAGATGCGAATGTCAAGCTCACTGTCGGTCCCTTCTGACACTGTTGTAAAAATTCAAGTAAGTTGTAGCATCGTTAAGAGCTTCCTTTCGCAGAAGGCGGTACACTTCTGAACACACTGGATTCGTAAACGTGAGAATCGGAGTTCCAATCCCCGTGCAGCCGTCTGGATTCAGTGTTATTTTGAATTCACGAAATCAGTTTAGGTGCATTCTGATACTATTCGTTTAAGAAGACCTCAGTCAGTCTCCTCCACAATCCGTCTCACACTAAGAGAGTGCATCTTTTGCAGTGCCCTGTATGCAGCAGTGTAGTTATTTTGAAAACTTTCCTTTCTGCTGCAAGTTCGCAGCCGACTAAACAGTAAACGTAACGAAAAGAATCATTATGTTACGCCATGTACACTACATTTATTCTACGAGCACCTATTCGAGACAGGGTTCCTCAGATTTTGACCAATACTCCTCTCTGATAAATAAATGTAAGCCCTGCGTAGTTTTCTGATTTACTTCACATTGACCATACTCAGAAATGGTTGTGATTTATTCGTGCCGTTTGATTTCTGCGGCTACCAGTAAAATAGTGCTATGTTGCCTAACCAAAACATTAAAATCGCGAACTCTTCTAGCGGTCGTCGAGAAATTGGTCTTTTGAACACCCACTGCTAATATACACGTAATCGCCTTTGGAAGTTTGGTGATCTAAGGAGAAGCACATTCGCAATGAGCCATAGTAGAAGCAAGTGCCACTCTGCTGGACACAGATCAAAAAGAAAGAAAGAAAAAAAAAATAAACTGTCACACGCTGTCAGCTGTAACTAAGTGCGGAGAACGGAAATAATGTGCCGGACACTTGTCGTAGCTGCACACGCGTCCGTTTCGCGAGATCCACCTGCCACACTTTAACTTAGCTGCGCGCCGAGAGGACTCGGCCGGCCGACGCGCACACTTACCATTGTGTGTTGAGCCGAAGAAGAAAGGCCTTCCTAGAGGTGTTGTCTGCCGGAGAAGGCTCAGGCCACTGTCTTCCGAAAGTCTTTTCACTTGTCTCGGCACCTCGCCCCCCTCCCCGCGCGCTACCCGTCGGCCCGTGCGCGCGCCTGGGGGCGTACCTCTCCTTATTTAGAGCTGGCGTCGGAAATAGTCAGCGCCGGAGCCCCCAGCGGCCGATCGCGATCGGGCCGGCTCTTCGGGCGCTCGAAGGCGCCCCACCCTGGCGCCCCTCATTGTTCTCCGTCGCCTTCCTTGTCCTTATCTGCAATGCCGGGGGTGACACGGCTGCCCGGTCAGTCTCTGTGACAACTCCGCCCCGTTGACCTGTCCCGGCAGTGTGCTATTGTAATCGCGGCTCCCTCCGCGCGACCTACTTTTCACCGCGTGTCGCATCGTCGCTCTGTAAACGGTGCTGCGAAAACTACACTCTGGGACATTCCATCAGCGGCACTGTCGACGATCTTCCGGAAATCGTATAGAGTGGCTACGAAACAAGACGACTGAAATTTAGAAAAAATGGTTCAAATGGCTCTGAGCACTATGGGACTTAACATATGAGGTCATCAGTCCCCTAGAACGTAGAGCTACTTAAACCTATCTAACCTAAGGACATCACACACATCCATGCCCGAGGCAGGATTCGAACCTGCGACCGTAGCGGCCGCGCGGTTCCAGACTGTAGCGCCTTTAACCGCTTGGCCACCACGGCCGGCTGAAATTTACACATTGATACAATTACACTACTGGCCGTTAAAATTGCTACACCAAGACGAAATGCAGATGATAAACGGACAAATATATTATACTAGAACTGACACGTGATTACATTTTCACGCAATTTGGGTGCATAGATCCTGAGACATCAGTACCCAGAACAACCACCTCTGGCCGTAATAACGGCCTTGATACACCTGGGCATTGAGTCAAACAGAGCTTGGATGGCGTGTACAGGTACAGCTACCCATGCAGATTCAACACGATACAACAGTTCATTAAGAGTAGTGACGCATATTGTGACGAGCCAGTTGCTCGGCCACCATTGACCAGACGTTTTCAATTGGTGAGAGATCTGGAGAATGCGCTGGCCAGGGCAGCAGTCGAACATTTTCTGTATCCGGAAAGACCCGTACAGGACCTACAACTTGCGGTCGTGCATTATCCTGCTGAAATGTAGGGTTTCGCAGGGATCGAATGAAGGGTAGAGCCACGGGTCGTAACACATCTGAAATGTAGCGTCCACTGTTCAAAGTGCCGTCAATGCGAACAAGAGGTGACCGAGACGTGTAACCAATGGCACCCCTTACCATCACGCCGCGTGATACGCCAGTATGGCGATGACGAATACACGCTTGCAATGTGCGTTCACCGCGATGTCGCCAAACGCGGATGCGACCATCATGATGCTCTAAACAGAACCTAGATTCATCCGAAAAAATTACGTTTTGCCATTCGTGCACCCAGGTTCGTCGTTGAGTATACCATCGCAGGCGCTCCTGTCTGTGATGCAGCGTCAAGGGTAACCTCAGCCATGGTTTCCGAGCTGATAGTCCATGCTGCTGCAAACGTCGTCGAGCTGTTCGTTCAGATGGTCGTTGTCTTACAAACGTCCCCATCTCTTGACTCAGGGATCGAGACGTGGCTGCACGATCCGTTACAACCGAGCGGATAAGATGCCTTTCATCTCGACTGCTACTCATACGAGGCCGTTGGGATCCAGCACGGCGTTCCGTATTACCCTCCTGAACCCACCGATTCCATATTCTGCTAACAGTCATTGGATATCGATCAACGCGAGCAGCAATGTCGCGATACGATAAACCGCAATCGCGATAGGCTACAATCCGACCTTTATCAAAGTCGGAAACGTGATGGTACGCATTTCTCCTCCTTACAGGAGGCATCACAACAACGTTTCACCAGGCAACGCCGGTCAACTGCTGTTTGTGTATGAGAAATCGGTTGGAAACTTTCCTCATGTCAGCACGTTGTAGGTGTCGCCACCGGCGCCAACGTTGTGTGAATGCTCTGAAAAGCTAATCATTTGCATATCACAGCATCTTCTTCCTGTCGGTTAAATTTCGCATCTGTAGCACGTCATCTTCGTGGTGTAGCAATTTTAATGGCCAGTAGTGTAAATTATTGTCAAAAGCTCGTGTTTTACAACACTACACAGACCTGCCTGAAAGGCCCTCTTAATCTTAAGGCATCAAAGGCGAATAGTTGATGATAAATGAATGTGAGGTAAAGCAGTCACCAATGTGAAGGTTGTTTTGAAAACCGTGGTGCTCTACCAGGCGCTATCTTACTAGAGACAGGCCCTTGCCTTCTGTCGACGCTTGAGCTTACTTATACAGCATTTATAGAGGGACCTAAAAATTAATGTGTAACTCAGCATTTTCATGGTGAAAAACCATTCCAGACTCGGAAGAAATGATAAATGGTAAAAGTTCCGAGGCTTTTGGATTTTTAGTCTTACACTTTACCACTAAGCCACTGAATAACGCAGGTATCTTCTAAAGTGGATTCACTGTAAAAGATCGCACTTCGCCAGCCTTCGTGGCCGTGGGACAGCATCGCTGTCAAATAAAACAGAGGTCGTCGGATGGAATAACTGGTCGGGCGTGAAAGTGGGTTTTAAAATTTCTATTACAACATATGGCCTCGATATCCAATCATAAATTAATATTTATGATGGGGTGAACTTAATGCAACGTGCAGAATACTGTGGAACCACAGCGATCGTATATACAAATTTAATAAAAAAAACAGTTCAAATCCCAATAACTTATTTACTTTTGATTCAAAAAGTGGTTCAAATGGCTCTTAGCACTACGGGACTTAACTACTGAGGTCATCAGTCCCCTAGAACTTAGAACTACTTAAACCTAACTAACTTAAGGACATCACACACATCCATGCCCGAGGGAGGATTCGAACCTGCGACCGTGGCGGTCACGCGGTTCCAAACTGACGCGCTTAGACCCGCACGGCCACACCGGCCGGCTTTTGATTCTGGTAACTGCTCCCAGTCTACAGGGTGTCCTGGAAATGTCACGACAAACTTCGAGGAGCTGTAGAGGGTGTCTTGAGGAACAAATCGAGGATAGGAACCCTTGTCCGAAAACGTCATCCAACGACGCTACAGACTGTCGAAGTTTTAGGCGTTGGTGCTTGCCATTAAGCCACCCCTTCGGCAGCAAACGTGACTGCAGTGTATTTTTCTCCTGTATACCGAGAAACAAATTTTAGAGGGTTCCAGGAGAAAAGCAAACTGCGGGCGGAAACTCGTGACCGAAACCGTCATCCACCAAGGCAACAGTCATCACATTCATAGGGAACACGGATTTTTTACTCAGCAACCAGCTCCATCTTCTCCACTGGCGATCGTGGCAATCACTCGTCGTCACTGAATAACAAACAACATCGAGAGACGTTCCGCCCACGGTCCGTCGGCGTGCGTTTGCTGCCGAAGAGTTGGCCTAGTGGCAGGTGCTGGCGCCTGTAACTTCAACGCTCTGTAGCGTCGTTAGATGACAATTTGTTCCTTAAGACATCCTCTACAACCCCTCGAAGTTTATCTCAACATTTCTGGGACACCTTGTATAAAACCATCTTCAGACCAGAGACTCCAGATGACGCTAGAAAGGAGAAATAGTATGTGGAATTTCTGTGACTACACCACGAATGAGGCTGGCCAACTTTTTTTTTTTTTTTTTTTTTTTTTTTTTTTTTTTTTTTTTTTTTTTTTTTTGGAGTTAGTATTCCCGCAAGCGCCCTTATACTGAGGTAACAAAAGTCTTGGAATGGCGATATGCACATATACAGATGGCGGTAGTACCGCATACATGAGGTATAAAAGGACAGTGAATCTGCTTTTCGACATGGTTATGGCCACACGACGGGAATTAACAGATTTTGAATGTGAAATGATAGTTGGAGCTAGCCGTATGGGATATTGCATTTCAGGAATCGTTAGGGAATTCAGTATTCCGAGATTCAGAGTGTCAAGAGTGCCGAGAATACCAAATTTCAGGCATTACCTCTCACCACGGTCAACACAGTGGCCGACGGCCTTCACTTAACGATCGAAGAGGAGGGAGAATCTAGTGTTTAGGGTCCGTCGACAGCGAAGTCATTACTGTCAACGATCGTGAGCAGCGCCGTTTCCGTAAAGTTGTCAGTACTAATAGACAGGTAACACTGCGTGAAACAACTGCAGAAATCAATGTGGGACGTACGACGAACGTGTCCATTAGGACAGTGCGGCGAATTTTGGCGTTAATGGGCTATGTCAGTAGACGATCGATGCGAGTGCCTTTGCTAATAGCACGACATCGCCTGCAGCGCCTCCCAGGGAGTCATGACTACATCGGTTGGACACTGGACGACTGAAAAACCGTCGCCTTGTCGCATGAGTCCCGATTTCAGTTGGTAAGAGCTAATGGTAAGGTTAGAATATCGCGCAAACCCAACGAAGCCATTGACCCAAATTGTCAACAAGGCACTGTGCAAGCTGGTAGCGGTTCCACAATTTTGTGGACTGGTCCCTCTGGTCCAACCGAAACGATTATTGACCGTAAATGGTTACGTTCGGCTTCTTGGAGACCATCTGAAGCCTTTCAAGGACTTCATGTTCCGAAATAACGATGGACTTTTTATGGATGACAATGCCCCATGTCACTGGGTCACAACTGCCCACAGTCCGCCCCTGGTAGCTGAGTGGTGCCGGCACGATAGCTCAGCGTGTTCGGTCAGAGGGTTAGCTGCCCTCTGTAATAAAAAAAACTGAGTTAATAGACCAACAACGAACTTAAAAGGGTGTCTTACGACGTCTGCCCCGATCAGATTCAACGAACAAAACAGCCGGCACGGTAGCTCAGCGTGTTCGATCAGAGGGTTAGCTGCCCTCTGTAATAAAAAAAACTAAGTTAATAGACCAACAACGAACTTAAAAGGGTGTCTTACGACGTCCGCCCCGATCAGATTCAACGAACAAAAACAGCCGGCACGGTAGCTCAGCGTGTTCGGTCAGAGGGTTAGCTGCCCTCTGTAATAAAAAAAACTGAGTTAATAGACCAACAACGAACTTAAAAGGGTGTCTTACGACGTCCGCCCCGATCAGATTCAACGAACAAAACTGCCGGCACGGTAGCTCAGCGTGTTCGGTCAGAGGGTTAGCTGCCCTCTGTAATAAAAAAAACTAAGTTAATAGACCAACAACGAACTTAAAAGGGTGTCTTACGACGTCCGCCCCGATCAGATTCAACGAACAAAACAGCCGGCACGGTAGCTCAGCGTGTTCGGTCAGAGGGTTAGCTGCCCTCTGTAATAAAAAAAACTAAGTTAATAGACCAACAAGGAACTTAAAAGGGTGTCTTACGACGTCCGCCCCGATCAGATTCAACGAACAAAACAGCCGGCACGGTAGCTCAGCGTGTTCGGTCAGAGGGTTAGCTGCCCTCTGTAATAAAAAAAACTAAGTTAATAGACCAACAACGAACTTAAAAGGGTGTCTTACGACGTCCGCCCCGATCAGATTCAACGAACAAAACAGCCGGCACGGTAGCTCAGCGTGTTCGGTCAGAGGGTTAGCTGCCCTCTGTAATAAAAAAAACTAAGTTAATAGACCAACAATGAACTTAAAAGGGTGTCTTACGACGTCCGCCCCGATCAGATTCAACGAACAAAAACAGCTGGCACGGTAGCTCAGCGTGTTCGGTCAGAGGGTTAGCTGCCCTCTGTAATAAAAAAAACTGAGTTAATAGACCAACAACGAACTTAAAAGGGTGTCTTACGACGTCCGCCCCGATCAGATTCAACGAACAAAAACAGCCGGCACGGTAGCTCAGCGTGTTCGGTCAGAGGGTTAGCTGCCCTCTGTAATAAAAAAAACTGAGTTAATAGACCAACAACGAACTTAAAAGGGTGTCTTACGACGTCTGCCCCGATCAGATTCAACGAACAAAACAGCCGGCACGGTAGCTCAGCGTGTTCGGTCAGAGGGTTAGCTGCCCTCTGTAATAAAAAAAACTAAGTTAATAGACCAACAACGAACTTAAAAGGGTGTTTTACGACGTCCCCCCGATCAGATTCAACGAACAAAAACAGCCGGCACGGTAGCTCAGCGTGTTCGGTCAGAGGGTTAGCTGCCCTCTGTAATAAAAAAAACTGAGTTAATAGACCAACAACGAACTTGAAAGGGTGTCTTACGACGTCCGCCCCGATCAGATTCAACGAACAAAACAGCCGGCACGGTAGCTCAGCGTGTTCGGTCAGAGGGTTAGCTGCCCTCTGTAATAAAAAAAACTAAGTTAATAGACCAACAACGAACTTAAAAGGGTGTCTTACGACGTCCTCCCCGATCAGATTCAACGAACAAAAACAGCCGGCACGGTAGCTCAGCGTGTTCGGTCAGAGGGTTAGCTGCCCTCTGTAATAAAAAAAACTGAGTTAATAGACCAACAACGAACTTAAAAAGGTGTCTTACGACGTCCGCCCCGATCAGATTCAACGAACAAAAACAGCCGGCACGGTAGCTCAGCGTGTTCGGTCAGAGGGTTAGCTGCCCTCTGTAATAAAAAAACTGAGTTAATAGACCAACGACGAACTTAAAAGGGTGTCTTACGACGTCTGCCCCGATCAGATACAACGAACAAAAACAGCCGGCACGGTAGCTCAGCGTGTTCGGTCAGAGGGTTAGCTGCCCTCTGTAATAAAAAAAACTAAGTTAATAGACCAACAACGAACTTAAAAGGATGTCTTACGACGTCCGCCCCGATCAGATTCAATGAACAAAAACAGCCGGCACGGTAGTTCAGCGTGTTCGGTCAGAGGGTTAGCTGCCCTCTGTAATAAAAAAAACTGAGTTAATAGACCAACAACGAACTTAAAAGGATGTCTTACGACGTCCGCCCCGATCAGATTCTACGAACAAAAACAGTCGGCACGGTAGCTCAGCGTGTTCGGTCAGAGGGTTAGCTGCCCTCTGTAATAAAAAAAACTGAGTTAATAAACCAACAACGAACTTAAAAGGATGTCTTACGATGTCCGCCCCGATCAGATTCAACGAACAAAAACAGCCGGCACGGTAGCTCAGCGTGTTCGGCCAGAGGGTTAGCTGCCCACTGTAATAAAAAAAACTGAGTTAATAGACCAACAACGAACTTAAAAGGATGTCTTACGACGTCCGCCCCGATCAGATTCAACGAACAAAAACAGCCGGCACGGTAGCTCAGCGTGTTCGGTCAGAGGGTTAGCTGCCCTCTGTAATAAAAAAAACTGAGTTAATAGACCAACAACGAACTTAAAAGGATGTCTTACGACGTCCACCCCGATCAGATTCAACGAACAAAAACAGCCGGCACGGTAGCTCAGCGTGTTCGGCCAGAGGGTTAGCTGCCCTCTGTAATAAAAAAAACTGAGTTAATAGACCAACAACGAACTTAAAAGGATGTTTTACGACGTCCGCCCCGATCAGATTCAACGAACAAAAACAGCCGGCACGGTAGCTCAGCGTGTTCGGTCAGAGGGTTAGCTGCCCTCTGTAATAAAAAAAACTGAGTTAATAGACCAACAACGAACTTAAAAGGGTGTCTTACGACGTCCGCCCCGATCAGATTCAACGAACAAAAACAGCCGGCACGGTAGCTCAGCGTGTTCGCTCAGAGGGTTAGCTGCCCTCTGTAATAAAAAAAACTGAGTTAATAGACCAACAACGAACTTAAAAGGGTGTCTTACGACGTCCGCCCCGATCAGATTCAACGAACAAAAACAGCCGGCACGGTAGCTCAGCGTGTTCGGTCAGAGGGTTAGCTGCCCTCTGTAATAAAAAAAACTGAGTTAATAGACCAACAACGAACTTAAAAGGGTGTCTTACGACGTCCGCCCCGATCAGATTCAACGAACAAAAACAGCCGGCACGGTAGCTCAGCGTGTTCGGTCAGAGGGTTAGCTGCCCTCTGTAATAAAAAAAACTGAGTTAATAGACCAACAACGAACTTAAAAGGATGTCTTACGACGTCCGCCCCGATCAGATTCAACGAACAAAAACAGCCGGCACGGTAGCTCAGCGTGTTCGGTCAGAGGGTTAGCTGCCCTCTGTAATAAAAAAAACTGAGTTAATAGACCAACAACGAACTTAAAAGGATGTCTTACGACGTCCGCCCAGATCAGATTCAACGAACAAAAACAGCCGGCACGGTAGCTCAGCGTGTTTGCTCAGAGGGTTAGCTGCCCTCTGTAATAAAAAAAACTGAGTTAATAGACCAACAACGAACTTTAAAGGATGTCTTGCGACGTCCGCCCCGATCAGATTCAACGAACAAAAACAGCCGGCACGGTAGCTCAGCGTGTTCGGTCAGAGGGTTAGCTGCCCTCTGTAATAAAAAAAACTGAGTTAATAGACCAACAACGAACTTAAAAGGATGTCTTACGACGTCCGCCCCGATCAGATTCAACGAACAAAAACAGCCGGCACGGTAGCTCAGCGTGTTCGGTCAGAGGGTTAGCTGCCCTCTGTAATAAAAAAAACTGAGTTAATAGACCAACAACGAACTTAAAAGGATGTCTTACGACGTCCGCCCCGATCAGATTCAACGAACAAAAACAGCCGGCACGGTAGCTCAGCGTGTTCGGTCAGAGGGTTAGCTGCCCTCTGTAATAAAAAAACTGAGTTAATAGACCAACAACGAACTTAAAAGGGTGTCTTACGACGTCCGCCCCGATCAGATTCAACGAACAAAAACAGCCGGCACGGTAGCTCAGCGTGTTCGGTCAGAGGGTTAGCTGCCCTCTGTAATAAAAAAAACTGAGTTAATAGACCAACAACGAACTTAAAAGGATGTCTTACGACGTCCGCCCCGATCAGATTCAACGAACAAAAACAGCCGGCACAGTAGCTCAGCGTGTTCGGTCAGAGGGTCAGCTGCCCTCTGTAATAAAAAAAACTGAGTTAATAGACCAACAACGAACTTAAAAGGATGTCTTACGACGTCCGCCCCGATCAGATTCAACGAACAAAAACAGCCGGCACGGTAGCTCAGCGTGTTCGGTCAGAGGGTTAGCTGCCCTCTGTAATAAAAAAAACTGAGTTAATAGACCAACAACGAACTTAAAAGGATGTCTTACGACGTCCGTCCCGATCAGATTCTACGAACAAAAACAGTCGGCACGGTAGCTCAGCGTGTTCGGTTAGAGGGTTAGCTGCCCTCTGTAATAAAAAAAACTGAGTTAATAGACCAACAACGAACTTAAAAGGATGTCTTACGACGTCCGCCCCGATCAGATTCAACGAACAAAAACAGCCGGCACGGTAGCTCAGCGTGTTCGGTCAGAGGGTTAGCTGCCCTCTGTAATAAAAAAAACTGAGTTAATAGACCAACAACGAACTTAAAAGGATGTTTTACGACGTCCGCCCCGATCAGATTCAACGAACAAAACAGCCGGCACGGTAGCTCAGCGTGTTCGGTCAGAGGGTTAGCTGCCCTCTGTAATAAAAAAAACTAAGTTAATAGACCAACAACGAACTTAAAAGGGTGTCTTACGACGTCCGCCCCGATCAGATTCAACGAACAAAAACAGCCGGCACGGTAGCTCAGCGTGTTCGGTCAGAGGGTTAGCTGCCCTCTGTAATAAAAAAAACTGAGTTAATAGACCAACAACGAACTTAAAAGGGTGTCTTACGACGTCCGCCCCGATCAGATTCAACGAACAAAACTGCCGGCACGGTAGCTCAGCGTGTTCGGTCAGAGGGTTAGCTGCCCTCTGTAATAAAAAAAACTAAGTTAATAGACCAACAACGAACTTAAAAGGGTGTCTTACGACGTCCGCCCCGATCAGATTCAACGAACAAAACAGCCGGCACGGTAGCTCAGCGTGTTCGGTCAGAGGGTTAGCTGCCCTCTGTAATAAAAAAAACTGAGTTAATAGACCAACAACGAACTTAAAAGGGTGTCTTACGACGTCCGCCCCGATCAGATTCAACGAACAAAAACAGCCGGCACGGTAGCTCAGCGTGTTCGGTCAGAGGGTTAGCTGCCCTCTGTAATAAAAAAAACTGAGTTAATAGACCAACAACGAACTTAAAAGGGTGTCTTACGACGTCTGCCCCGATCAGATTCAACGAACAAAACAGCCGGCACGGTAGCTCAGCGTGTTCGGTCAGAGGGTTAGCTGCCCTCTGTAATAAAAAAAACTAAGTTAATAGACCAACAACGAACTTAAAAGGGTGTTTTACGACGTCCCCCCGATCAGATTCAACGAACAAAAACAGCCGGCACGGTAGCTCAGCGTGTTCGGTCAGAGGGTTAGCTGCCCTCAGTAATAAAAAAAACTGAGTTAATAGACCAACAACGAACTTAAAAAGGTGTCTTACGACGTCCGCCCCGATCAGATTCAACGAACAAAAACAGCCGGCACGGTAGCTCAGCGTGTTCGGTCAGAGGGTTAGCTGCCCTCTGTAATAAAAAAACTGAGTTAATAGACCAACGACGAACTTAAAAGGGTGTCTTACGACGTCTGCCCCGATCAGATACAACGAACAAAAACAGCCGGCACGGTAGCTCAGCGTGTTCGGTCAGAGGGTTAGCTGCCCTCTGTAATAAAAAAAACTAAGTTAATAGACCAACAACGAACTTAAAAGGATGTCTTACGACGTCCGCCCCGATCAGATTCAATGAACAAAAACAGCCGGCACGGTAGTTCAGCGTGTTCGGTCAGAGGGTTAGCTGCCCTCTGTAATAAAAAAAACTGAGTTAATAGACCAACAACGAACTTAAAAGGATGTCTTGCGACGTCCGCCCCGATCAGATTCAACGAACAAAAACAGCCGGCACGGTAGCTCAGCGTGTTCGGTCAGAGGGTTAGCTGCCCTCTGTAATAAAAAAACTGAGTTAATAGACCAACGACGAACTTAAAAGGGTGTCTTACGACGTCTGCCCCGATCAGATACAACGAACAAAAACAGCCGGCACGGTAGCTCAGCGTGTTCGGTCAGAGGGTTAGCTGCCCTCTGTAATAAAAAAAACTAAGTTAATAGACCAACAACGAACTTAAAAGGATGTCTTACGACGTCCGCCCCGATCAGATTCAATGAACAAAAACAGCCGGCACGGTAGTTCAGCGTGTTCGGTCAGAGGGTTAGCTGCCCTCTGTAATAAAAAAAACTGAGTTAATAGACCAACAACGAACTTAAAAGGATGTCTTACGACGTCCGCCCCGATCAGATTCAATGAACAAAAACAGCCGGCACGGTAGTTCAGCGTGTTCGGTCAGAGGGTTAGCTGCCCTCTGTAATAAAAAAAACTGAGTTAATAGACCAACAACGAACTTAAAAGGATGTCTTACGACGTCCGCCCCGATCAGATTCAACGAACAAAAACAGCCGGCACGGTAGCTCAGCGTGTTCGGTCAGAGGGTTAGCTGCCCTCTGTAATAAAAAAAACTGAGTTAATAGACCAACAACGAACTTAAAAGGATGTCTTACGACGTCCGCCCCGATCAGATTCAACGAACAAAAACAGCCGGCACGGTAGCTCAGCGTGTTCGGTCAGAGGGTTAGCTGCCCTCTGTAATAAAAAAACTGAGTTAATAGACCAACAACGAACTTAAAAGGGTGTCTTACGACGTCCGCCCCGATCAGATTCAACGAACAAAAACAGCCGGCACGGTAGCTCAGCGTGTTCGGTCAGAGGGTTAGCTGCCCTCTGTAATAAAAAAAACTGAGTTAATATACCAACAACGAACTTAAAAGGATGTCTTACGACGTCCGCCCCGATCAGATTCAACGAACAAAAACAGCCGGCACAGTAGCTCAGCGTGTTCGGTCAGAGGGTTAGCTGCGGTCTGTAATAAAAAAAACTGAGTTAATAGACCAACAACGAACTTAAAAGGATGTCTTACGACGTCCGCCCCGATCAGATTCAACGAACAAAAACAGCCGGCACGGTAGCTCAGCGTGTTCGGTCAGAGGGTTAGCTGCCCTCTGTAATAAAAAAAACTGAGTTAATAGACCAACAACGAACTTAAAAGGATGTCTTACGACGTCCGCCCCGATCAGATTCAACGAACAAAAACAGCCGGCACGGTAGCTCAGCGTGTTCGGCCAGAGGGTTAGCTGCCCACTGTAATAAAAAAAACTGAGTTAATAGACCAACAACGAACTTAAAAGGATGTCTTACGACGTCCGCCCCGATCAGATTCAACGAACAAAAACAGCCGGCACGGTAGCTCAGCGTGTTCGGTCAGAGGGTTAGCTGCCCTCTGTAATAAAAAAAACTGAGTTAATAGACCAACAACGAACTTAAAAGGATGTCTTACGACGTCCACCCCGATCAGATTCAACGAACAAAAACAGCCGGCACGGTAGCTCAGCGTGTTCGGCCAGAGGGTTAGCTGCCCTCTGTAATAAAAAAAACTGAGTTAATAGACCAACAACGAACTTAAAAGGATGTTTTACGACGTCCGCCCCGATCAGATTCAACGAACAAAAACAGCCGGCACGGTAGCTCAGCGTGTTCGGTCAGAGGGTTAGCTGCCCTCTGTAATAAAAAAAACTGAGTTAATAGACCAACAACGAACTTAAAAGGGTGTCTTACGACGTCCGCCCCGATCAGATTCAACGAACAAAAACAGCCGGCACGGTAGCTCAGCGTGTTCGCTCAGAGGGTTAGCTGCCCTCTGTAATAAAAAAAACTGAGTTAATAGACCAACAACGAACTTAAAAGGGTGTCTTACGACGTCCGCCCCGATCAGATTCAACGAACAAAAACAGCCGGCACGGTAGCTCAGCGTGTTCGGTCAGAGGGTTAGCTGCCCTCTGTAATAAAAAAAACTGAGTTAATAGACCAACAACGAACTTAAAAGGGTGTCTTACGACGTCCGCCCTGATCAGATTCAACGAACAAAAACAGCCGGCACAGTAGCTCAGCGTGTTCGGTCAGAGGGTTAGCTGCCCTCTGTAATAAAAAAAACTGAGTTAATAGACCAACAACGAACTTAATAGGGTGTCTTACGACGTCCGCCCCGATCAGATTCAACGAACAAAAACAGGCGGCACGGTAGCTCAGCGTGTTCGGTCAGAGGGTTAGCTGCCCTCTGTAATAAAAAAACTGAGTTAATAGACCAACAACGAACTTAAAAGGGTGTCTTACGACGTCCGCCCCGATCAGATTCAACGAACAAAAACAGCCGGCACGGTAGCTCAGCGTGTTCGGTCAGAGGGTTAGCTGCCCTCTGTAATAAAAAAAACTGAGTTAATAGACCAACAACGAACTTAAAAGGATGTCTTACGACGTCCGCCCCGATCAGATTCAACAAACAAAAACAGCCGGTACAGTAGCTCAGCGTGTTCGGTCAGAGGGTTAGCTGCCCTCTGTAATAAAAAAAACTGAGTTAATAGACCAACAACGAACTTAAAAGGATGTCTTACGACGTCCGCCCCGATCAGATTCAACGAACAAAAACAGCCGGCACGGTAGCTCAGCGTGTTCGGCCAGAGGGTTAGCTGCCCTCTGTAATAAAAAAAACTGAGTTAATAGACCAACAACGAACTTAAAAGGATGTCTTACGACGTCCGCCCCGATCAGATTCAACGAACAAAAACAGCCGGCACGGTAGCTCAGCGTGTTCGGCCAGAGGGTTAGCTGCCCTCTGTAATAAAAAAAACTGAGTTAATAGACCAACAACGAACTTAAAAGGGTGTCTTACGACGTCCGCCCCGATCAGATTCAACGAACAAAAACAGCCGGCACGGTAGCTCAGCGTGTTCGGCCAGAGGGTTAGCTGCACTCTGTAATAAAAAAACTGAGTTAATAGACCAACAACGAACTTAAAAGGGTGTCTTACGACGTCCGCCCCGATCAGATTCAACGAACAAAAACAGCCGGCATGGTAGCTCAGCGTGTTCGGTCAGAGGGTTAGCTGCCCTCTGTAATAAAAAAAACTGAGTTAATAGACCAACAACGAACTTAAAAGGATGTCTTACGACGTCCGCCCCGATCAGATTCAACGAACAAAAACAGCCGGCACGGTAGCTCTGCGTGTTCGGTCAGAGGGTTAGCTGCCCTCTGTAATAAAAAAAACTGAGTTAATAGACCAACAACGAACTTAAAAGGATGTCTTACGACGTCCGCCCCGATCAGATTCTACGAACAAAAACAGTCGGCACGGTAGCTCAGCGTGTTCGGTCAGAGGGTTAGCTGCCCTCTGTAATAAAAAAAACTGAGTTAATAGACCAACAACGAACTTAAAAGGATGTCTTACGATGTCCGACCCGATCAGATTCAACGAACAAAAACAGCCGGCACGGTAGCTCAGCGTGTTCGGCCAGAGGGTTAGCTGCCCTCTGTAATAAAAAAAACTGAGTTAATAGACCAACAACGAACTTAAAAGGATGTCTTACGACGTCCGCCCCGATCAGATTCAACGACAAAAACAGCCGGCACGGTAGCTCAGCGTGTTCGTCCAGAGGGTTAGCTGCCCTCTGTAATAAAAAAAACTGAGTTAATAGAACAACAACGAACTTAAAAGGATGTCTTACGACGTCCGCCCCGATCAGATTCAACGAACAAAAACAGCCGGCACGGTAGCTCAGCGTGTTCGGTCAGAGGGTTAGCTGCCCTCTGTAATAAAAAAAACTGAGTTAATAGACCAACAACGAACTTAAAAGGATGTCTTACGACGTCCGCCCCGATCAGATTCAACGAACAAAAACAGCCGGCACGGTAGCTCAGCGTGTTCGGTCAGAGGGTTAGCTGCCCTCTGTAATAAAAAAAACTGAGTTAATAGACCAACAACGAACTTAAAAGGGTGTCTTACGACGTCCGCCCCGATCAGATTCAACGAACAAAAACAGCCGGCACGGTAGCTCAGCGTGTTCGGTCAGAGGGTTAGCTGCCCTCTGTAATAAAAAAACTGAGTTAATAGACCAACAACGAACTTAAAAGGGTGTCTTACGACGTCCGCCCCGATCAGATTCAACGAACAAAAACAGCCGGCACGGTAGCTCAGCGTGTTCGGTCAGAGGAATAGCTGCCCTCAGTAATAAAAAAAACTGAGTTAATAGACCAACAACGAACTTAAAAGGATGTCTTACGACGTCCGCCCCGATCAGATTCAACGAACAAAAACAGCCGGCACGGTAGCTCAGCGTGTTCGGTCAGAGGGTTAGCTGCCCTCTGTAATAAAAAAAACTGAGTTAATAGACCAACAACGAACTTAAAAGGATGTCTTACGACGTCCGCCCCGATCAGATTCAACGAACAAAAACAGCCGGCACGGTAGCTCAGCGTGTTCGGTCAGAGGGTTAGCTGCCCTCTGTAATAAAAAAAACTGAGTTAATAGACCAACAACGAACTTAAAAGGGTGTCTTACGACGTCCGCCCCGATCAGATTCAACGAACAAAAACAGCCGGCACGGTAGCTCAGCGTGTTCGGTCAGAGGGTTATCTGCCCTCAGTAATAAAAAAAACTGAGTTAATAGACCAACAACGAACTTAAAAGGGTGTCTTACGACGTCCGCCCCGATCAGATTCAACGAACAAAAACAGCCGGCACGGTAGCTCAGCGTGTTCGGTCAGAGGGTTAGCTGCCCTCTGTAATAAAAAAAACTGAGTTAATAGACCAACAACGAACTTAAAAGGATGTCTTACGACGTCCGCCCCGATCAGATTCAACGAACAAAAACAGCCGGCACGGTAGCTCAGCGTGTTCGGTCAGAGGGTTAGCTGCCCTCTGTAATAAAAAAAACTGAGTTAATAGACCAACAATGAACTTAAAAGGGTGTCTTACGACGTCCGCCCCGATCAGATTCAACGAACAAAAACAGCCGGCACGGTAGCTCAGCGTGTTCGGTCAGAGGGTTAGCTGCCCTCTGTAATAAAAAAACTGAGTTAATAGACCAACAACGAACTTAAAAGGGTGTCTTACGACGTCCGCCCCGATCAGATTCAACGAACAAAAACAGCCGGCACGGTAGCTCAGCGTGTTCGGTCAGAGGGTTAGCTGCCCTCAGTAATAAAAAAAACTGAGTTAATAGACCAACAACGAACTTAAAAGGATGTCTTACGACGTCCGCCCCGATCAGATTCAACGAACAAAAACAGCCGGCACAGTAGCTCAGCGTGTTCGGTCAGAGGGTTAGCTGCCCTCTGTAATAAAAAAAACTGAGTTAATAGACCAACAACGAACTTAATAGGGTGTCTTACGACATCCGCCCCGATCAGATTCAACGAACAAAAACAGCCGGCACGGTAGCTCAGCGTATTCGGTCAGAGGGTTAGCTGCCCTCTGTAATAAAAAAACTGAGTTAATAGACCAACAACGAACTTAAAAGGGTGTCTTACGACGTCCGCCCCGATCAGATTCAACGAACAAAAACAGCCGGCACGGTAGCTCAGCGTGTTCGGTCAGAGGGTTAGCTGCCCTCTGTAATAAAAAAAACTGAGTTAATAGACCAACAACGAACTTAAAAGGATGTCTTACGACGTCCGCCCCGATCAGATTCAACGAACAAAAACAGCCGCCACGGTAGCTCAGCGTGTTCGGTCAGAGGGTTAGCTGCCCTCTGTAATAAAAAAAACTGAGTTAATAGACCAACAACGAACTTAAAAGGATGTCTTACGACGTCCGCCCCGATCAGATTCAACGAACAAAAACAGCCGCCACGGTAGCTCAGCGTGTTCGGTCAGAGGGTTAGCTGCCCTCTGTAATAAAAAAAACTGAGTTAATAGACCAACAACGAACTTAAAAGGATGTCTTACGACGTCCGCCCCGATCAGATTCAACGAACAAAAACAGCCGGCACGGTAGCTCAGCGTGTTCGGTCAGAGGGTTAGCTGCCCTCTGTAATAAAAAAAACTGAGTTAATAGACCAACAACGAACTTAAAAGGATGTCTTACGACGTCCGCCCCGATCAGATTCAACGAACAAAAACAGCCGGCACGGTAGCTCAGCGTGTTCGGTCAGAGGGTTAGCTGCCCTCTGTAATAAAAAAAACTGAGTTAATAGACCAACAACGAACTTAAAAGGATGTCTTACGACGTCCGCCCCGATCAGATTCAACGAACAAAAACAGCCGGCACGGTAGCTCAGCGTGTTCGGCCAGAGGGTTAGCTGCCCTCTGTAATAAAAAAAACTGAGTTAATAGACCAACAACGAACTTAAAAGGATGTCTTACGACGTCCGCCCCGATCAGATTCAACGAACAAAAACAGCCGGCACGGTAGCTCAGCGTGTTCGGTCAGAGGGTTAGCTGCCCTCTGTAATAAAAAAAACTGAGTTAATAGACCAACAACGAACTTAAAAGGATGTCTTACGACGTCCGCCCCGATCAGATTCAACGAACAAAAACAGCCGGCACGGTAGCTCAGCGTGTTCGGCCAGAGGGTTAGCTGCACTCTGTAATAAATAAAACTGAGTTAATAGACCAACAACGAACTTAAAAGGGTGTCTTACGACGTCCGCCCCGATCAGATTCAACGAACAAAAACAGCCGGCACGGTAGCTCAGCGTGTTCGGTCAGAGGGTTAGCTGCCCTCTGTAATAAAAAAAACTGAGTTAATAGACCAACAACGAACTTAAAAGGGTGTCTTACGACGTCCGCCCCGATCAGATTCAACGAACAAAAACAGCCGGCACGGTAGCTCAGCGTGTTCGGTCAGAGGGTTAGCTGCCCTCTGTAATAAAAAAACTGAGTTAATAGACCAACAACGAACTTAAAAGGGTGTCTTACGACGTCCGCCCCGATCAGATTCAACGAACAAAAACAGCCGGCACGGTAGCTCAGCGTGTTCGGTCAGAGGGTTAGCTGCCCTCTGTAATAAAAAAAACTGAGTTAATAGACCAACAACGAACTTAAAAGGATGTCTTACGACGTCCGCCCCGATCAGATTCAACGAACAAAAACAGCCGCCACGGTAGCTCAGCGTGTTCGGTCAGAGGGTTAGCTGCCCTCTGTAATAAAAAAAACTGAGTTAATAGACCAACAACGAACTTAAAAGGATGTCTTACGACGTCCGCCCCGATCAGATTCAACGAACAAAAACAGCCGCCACGGTAGCTCAGCGTGTTCGGTCAGAGGGTTAGCTGCCCTCTGTAATAAAAAAAACTGAGTTAATAGACCAACAACGAACTTAAAAGGATGTCTTACGACGTCCGCCCCGATCTGATTCAACGAACAAAATCAGCCGGCATGGTAGCTCAGCGTGTTCGGTCAGAGGGTTAGCTGCCCTCTGTAATAAAAAAACTGAGTTAATAGACCAACAACGAACTTAAAAGGGTGTCTTACGACGTCCGCCCCGATCAGATTCAACGAACAAAATCAGCCGGCACGGTAGCTCAGCGTGTTCGGTCAGAGGGTTAGCTGCCCTCTGTAATAAAAAAACTGAGTTAATAGACCAACAACGAACTTAAAAGGGTGTCTTACGACGTCCGCCCTGATCAGATTCAACGAACAAAAACAGCCGGCACGGTAGCTCAGCGTGTTCGGTCAGAGGGTTAGCTGCCCTCTGTAATAAAAAAAACTGAGTTAATAGACCAACAACGAACTTAAAAGGATGTCTTACGACGTCCGCCCCGATCAGATTCTACGAACAAAAACAGTCGGCACGGTAGCTCAGCGTGTTCGGTCAGAGGGTTAGCTGCCCTCTGTAATAAAAAAAACTGAGTTAATAGACCAACAACGAACTTAAAAGGATGTCTTACGACGTCCGCCCCGATCAGATTCAACGAACAAAAACAGCCGGCACAGTAGCTCAGCGTGTTCGGTCAGAGGGTTAGCTGCCCTCTGTAATAAAAAAAACTGAGTTAATAGACCAACAACGAACTTAAAAGGATGTCTTACGACGTCCGCCCCGATCAGATTCAACGAACAAAAACAGCCGGCACGGTAGCTCAGCGTGTTCGGTCAGAGGGTTAGCTGCCCTCTGTAATAAAAAAAACTGAGTTAATAGACCAACAACGAACTTAAAAGGATGTCTTACGACGTCCGCCCCGATCAGATGCAACGAACAAAAACAGCCGGCACGGTAGCTCAGCGTGTTCGGTCAGAGGGTTAGCTGCCCTCTGTAATAAAAAAAACTGAGTTAATAGACCAACAACGAACTTAAAAGGATGTCTTACGACGTCCGCCCCGATCAGATTCAACGAACAAAAACAGCCGGCACGGTAGCTCAGCGTGTTTGGTCAGAGGGTTAGCTGCCCTCTGTAATAAAAAAAACTGAGTTAATAGACCAACAACGAACTTAAAAGGATGTCTTACGACGTCAGCCCCGATCAGATTCAACGAACAAAAACAGCCGGCACGGTAGCTCAGCGTGTTCGGTCAGAGAGCAGGTTGGCCTCTGTAATGAAAAAACTGAGTGGAAGGATCAACCACCGAACTTGAGCAGGATGTCTTGCGACGTCCGCAACTACCAAACACAACGATCAACAACGAACAAAATGAAAAAAAAAGTGGTCAGCGTGACAGACTGTCAATCCTAAGGGACCAGGTTCGATTCCAGGCTGGGTCGGAGATTTTTTCCGCTCAGGGACTGGGCGTTGTGTTGCCCTAATCATCATCATTTCATCCCCATCGAAGCGCAAGTCACCGAAGGGGCGTCAAATCGAAAGACTTGCACCTGGCGAACGGTCTACCCGACGAGAGGCCCTAGTCACACGATAATTGCTCGCTGTTGGTTTGAAGAACATTTTGGACAGTTCGAGTGAAAGATCTGGTCGCTCAACTCACCAGACATGAATTGCATCGTACATTTGTGGGGACATAATCGAAAGGCCAGTTCGTGCACAAAATCCTGTACCGGCAACACTTTCACAATAATGGACGGCTACAGAGGCAGCATGACTCAATATTTCCTCAGGAGACTCCAACAACTTGTTGAATCCATGCCACGATGAGTTGCTTCGCTATGCCGTGCGAAAGGAGGTCTGACACGATGTCACAACAAGGTATCCCATGACTTTTGTCACCTCAGTGTACATACACTCCTGGAAATTGAAATAAGAACACCGTGAATTCATTGTCCCAGGAAGGGAAACTTTATTGACACATTCCTGGGGTCAGATACATCACATGATCACACTGACAGAACCACAGGCACATAGACACAGGCAACACAGCATGCACAATGTCGGCACTAGTACAGTGTATATCCACCTTTCGCAGCAATGCAGGCTGCTATTCTCCCATGGAGACGATCGTAGAGATGCTGGATGTAGTCCTGTGGAACGGCTTGCATGCCATTTCCACCTGGCGCCTCAGTTGGACCAGCGTTCGTGCTGGACGTGCAGACCGCGTGAGACGACGCTTCATCCAGTCCCAAACATGCTCAATGGGGGACAGATCCGGAGATCTTGCTGGCCAGGGTAGTTGACTTACACCTTCTAGAGCACGGTGGGTGGCACGGGATACATGCGGACGTGCATTGTCCTGTTGGAACAGCAAGTTCCCATGCCGGTCTAGGAATGGTAGAACGATGGGTTCGATGACGGTTTGGATGTACCGTGCACTATTCAGTGTCCCCTCGACGATCACCAGTGGTGTACGGCCAGTGTAGGAGATCGCTCCCCACACCATGATGCCGGGTGTTGGCCCTGTGTGCCTCGGTCGTATGCAGTCCTGATTGTGGCGCTCACCTGCACGGCGCCAAACACGCATACGACCATCATTGGCACCAAGGCAGAAGCGACTCTCATCGCTGAAGACGACACGTCTCCATTCGTCCCTCCATTCACGCCTGTCGCGACACCACTGGAGGCGGGCAGCACGATGTCCACTGGACCTGACGGGATACCAATTCGATTCTACACAGAGTACGCGAAATAACTTGCCCCCCTTCTAACAGCCGTGTACCGCAAGTCTCTAGAGGAACAGAAGGTTCCAAATGATTGGAAAAGAGCACAGGTAGTCCCAGTCTTCAAGAAGGGTCGTCGAGCAGATGCGCAAAACTATAGACCTATCTCTCTGACGTCGATCTGTTGTAGAATTTTAGAACATGTCTTTTGTTCGAGTATCATGTCGTTTTTGGAAACTCAGAATCTACTATGTAGGAATCAACATGGATTCCGGAAACAGCGATCGTGTGAAACCCAACTCGCATTATTTGTTCATGAAACCCAGAAAATATTAGATACAGGCTCCCAGGTAGATGCCATTTTCCTTGACTTCCGGAAGGCATTCGATACAGTTCCGCACTGTCGTCTGATAAACAAAGTAAGAGCCTACGGAATATCAGACCAGCTGTGTGGCTGGATTGAAGAGCTTTTAGCAAACAGGACACAGCATGTTGTTCTCAATGGAGAGACGTCTACAGACGTTAAAGTAACCTCTGGCGTGCCACAGGGGAGTGTTATGGGACCATTGCTTTTCACAATATATATAAATGACCTAGTAGATAGTGTCGGAAGTTCCATGCGGCTTTTCGCGGATGATGCTGTAGTATACAGAGAAGTTGCAGCATTAGAAAATTGTAGCGAAATGCAGGAAGATCTGCAGCGGATAGGCACTTGGTGCAGGGAGTGGCAACTGACCCTTAACATAGACAAATGTAATGTATTGCGAATACATAGAAAGAAGGATCCTTTATTGTATGATTATATGATAGCGGAACAAACACTGGTAGCAGTTACTTCTGTAAAATATCTGGGAGTATGCGTGCGGAACGATTTGAAGTGGAATGATCATATAAAATTAATTGTTGGTAAGGCGGGTACCAGGTTGAGATTCATTGGGAGAGTCCTTAGAAAATGTAGTCCATCAACAAAGGAGGTGGCTTACAAAACACTCGTTCGACCTATACTTGAGTATTGCTCATCAGTGTGGGATCCGTACCAGATCGGGTTGACGGAGGAGATAGAGAAGATCCAAAGAAGAGCGGCGCGTTTCGTCACAGGGTTATTTGGTAACCGTGATAGCGTTACGGAGATGTTTAACAAACTCAAGTGGCAGACTCTGCAAGAGAGGCGCTCTGCATCGCGGTGTAGCTTGCTCGCCAGGTTTCGAGAGGGTGCGTTTCTGGATGAGGTATCGAATATATTGCTTCCCCCTACTTATACCTCCCGAGGAGATCACGAATGTAAAATTAGAGAGATTAGAGCGCGCACAGAGGCTTTCAGACAGTCGTTCTTCCCGCGAACCATACGCGACTGGAACAGGAAAGGGAGATAATGACAGTGGCACGTAAAGTGCCCTCCGCCACACACCGTTGGGTGGCTTGCGGAGTATAAATGTAGATGTAGATGTAGATGTTGGGGCGTGAGCGGAAGACGGCCTAACGGTGTGCGGGACCGTAGCCCAGCTTCATGGAGACGGTTGCGAATGGTCCTCGCCAATACCGCAGGAGCAACAGTGTCCCTAATTTGCTGGGAAGTGGCGGTGCGGTCCCCTACGGCACTGCGTAGGATCCTACGGTCTTGGCGTGCATCCGTGCGTCGCTGCGGTCCGGTCCCAGGTCGACGGGCACGTGCACCTTCCGCCGACCACTGGCGACAACATCGATGTACTGTGGAGACCTCACGCCCCACGTGTTGAGCAATTCGGCGGTACGTCCACCCGGCCTCCCGCATGCCCACTATACGCCCTCGCTCAAAGTCCGTCAACTGCACATACGGTTCACGTCCACGCTGTCGCGGCATGCTACCAGTGTTAAAGACTGCGATGGAGCTCCGTATGCCACGGCAAACTGGCTGACACTGACGGCGGCGGTGCACAAATGCTGCGCAGCTTGCGCCATTCGACGGCCAACACCGCGGTTCCTGGTGTGTCCGCTGTGCCGTGCGTGTGATCATTGCTTGTACAGCCCTCTCGCAGTGTCCGGAACAAGTATGGTGGGTCTGACACACCGGTGTCAATGTGTTCTTTTTTCCATTTCCAGGAGTGTATGAACGCAGATGAGTTGGCGCGGCCACTCCCGTCGGAGTTTCGAGTCCTGCCTCGGGCATGGGTGTGTGTGTGTTGTTCTTAGATTAAGTTAGTATAAGTAGTGTGTAAGTCTAGGGACCGATGACCTCAGCAGTTTGGTCCCTTAGCAATTCACACACATTTGAACATTTTTTTGCAGACTATTTGGCATGGGTCTCGCGGAAGTGTAGTATGGAAAGCTATCACGGATGGTATCATATAACCAAAATTGCTGATTTGGTGTTTACTTGGCGGCGGCGACAGATTGAGCAAATCGGTTCTTACAGTGAGCTCAACTAATATGGACTTGGCTTTCGCATTGCACCGTGCTTTTGATTCCGGTCATTTGCGCTGGTCGCGTTTTGTGCTTTTCTCGACGCCAGTCTGTATTCTGTGTTCAGGCTCTCTGCTCCACCGTAGACTGAACCGCACATCGAGTTTTTCCTCTTGCAGGGTCCAGCTCCCTGGCCTCCTGTTACGGCATGACCGTAGACAACAGTGGAGACATTTGTGCCGACAGGATGATTTCACAGCCTCTTCACGCCTGTGAAGATACTAAAGTGTATCAATGTACAGGCAGACCGTTCAGTGTGACTGGCGTATCACTCGCAGCTATGTATTATAGCGTAATAATAGTGGTCCTAACAGACAGGGACCGGAGAGAAGTGTACGCCTTGTCAATGACAAGTGGTTTCAAATCGGACAGGAGTTGCTGCTGTTAATGAATGCAGACAGGTTACCCAGGGAGCACTGCGAAGAAAGTAGCATGCAATGGACATATCGAATAGGGAGCCTTGCAAGGCACAATAGCTCACAGCGGTACATAATGCTGCACGTCTTCAGTTGGAGAAGCGACACAAAAACTAGGTAACGAATGATCGAGTAAAACAGAAGTGACATTCAGCGTACCCCAAGGAAGCGTTATAAGCCCTCTGCTGCTTCTGATCTACATAAACGATTTAGGAGACACCTGAGTAGCCCTCCTAGATTGTTTGCAGATGATGCTGTCATTTAGCGTCTTGTAAAATCATCAGAAGGTCAAAACAAATTACGAAATGACTTAGATCCGATATCCGTGTGGTGCGAAAAGTAGCAGATGTCTCTCATTAAGAAAACGTGTCAGGTCATCCACGTGAGTACAAAAAGAAATCCCTTAAATTTGGGTTTCACGATAAATCACACAATTTTAAAGGCTGCCAAATCGATTAAATGCTTAGTAATTAGGAACAAAGTTAACTGGAACGATCACGTAGACAATATTGTGGGGAATGAAAACCAAAGAGTACGTTTTTTTGGCAGAACGCAAAGGAGATGCAGCAGGTCTACTGAAAAAAAAATGCCTACAATATTCTTGTTCGTCCTGTGCTCGAGTTCTGCTGTGCTGTATGGGATAGTCTGTGGCTGGTTGGCATTGTTGGAATATTCGCTATTGTAGTGTTGGGCAGTTGGATGTGAACAGCGCGTAGCGTTGCGCACTTGGAGGTGAGCCGCCAGCAGTGGTGGATGTGGGGAGAGTTATGGCAGAATTTTGAGAGCGGACGATCTGGACGTGTGTCCATCAGAAAGCGTAAATTTGTAATACTAGATATCATGAACTGATATATATATATATATATATATATATATATATATATATGATTACTTTTGAGCATTATTAAGGTAAATACATTTTTGTTCTCTATCAAAGTTTTTCATTTCCTAACTATGCGTATCAGTAGTTAGTGCCTTCAGTAGTTAGAATCTTTTATTTAGCTGGTAGTATTGGCGCTCGCTGTATTGCAGTAGCTCATTTTTGGTAAGCGATCCATGAAAGGTATAGGTTATTGTTAGTCAGGGCCATTCTTTTGTAGGGATTATTGAAAGTCAGACTGCGTTGCGCTAAAAATATTGTGTGTCAGTTTAGTGTTGATCAGAATAAGTAAGGAGCGAAATGTCTGAGCACGTTCAGTTCTGCTCAGCTGTTTGAAAATCATGTAACGTAAGGGGTTTGTCAGCACAGTCATTCATAAACTTTCCTAAGGGGATGCTTCAAATAAAATAAGAGAAACTAGAGCTCGGACGGAAATATATAAGTGTTCATTTTTCCCGGGCTCTGTTGGAGAGTGGGACGTTAGAGAAATAGTCTGAAGGTTGTTCGAAAAACCCTCTGCCTGACACTTAAATGTGAACTGCACAGTAATCATGTAGATATAGTTCGTAGGCGCTTAGCCTGGCTGAACTATGTTGCTAGGTTGCTCATTTGGCTGTACAGGTGTAATACACACGATGCATTGTACACATCGACCATATCGGAGAACTACATAATTCATGAGCAGCAAGACTCTCTACTCACAAAGAATGACTGTCGTCATTGTAGGTGCCGGCATGGTTCATTGCAGATTGATTGGACGACACATTCGTCATAACGGAGAGAAATGACACGTATTTGTCAAAGGTGTGTTACCAGAATGCCGTCCGCCCCCGGCAGCTGAATGGTCAGCGTGACGGATTGTCAGTCCTCTGGGCCCGGGTCGATTCCCGGCTGGGTCGGGGAATTTTCTCCGCCCAGGGACTGGGTGTTGTGCTGTCATCATCATCATCATCGACTGCAGGTCGCTAAAGTGGCGTCAGACTGAAAGACCGGCACCCGGCGAATGGTCTGCCCGATGGGGGGCCCTAGCCATACGATTAAATAAATACCAGAATGCCTTTGGATATTAAACGAACACGATCAGTCACTAACACATTTCAATATTGTTGTAAGGGCTCATTTGTCGGCAACGTGCGGAAGTTAATGGATCGGCGTCGTCGAATCCGTGGCGTAAAACATGAGATCACCTAACCTAACATGAATAGATTTCTTCATCTGAAGACATATCGTCAGTTCGTGTATTTAACAGTACTTGATTCAAAAGAGTATCCTGTCGCAACAATTATCACCAAAAGTGGTGCTATTAAAGGCATTCAAAGATTATTAAGAAATGAATTCGCATTTTGCGAACCTGGATTGACGTCAGCTATTTGCGACACATGAAGATTTTTGCGGACCGGGACTCGAAACCGGATTTCCTGATTATCACGAGCGGTCGCCACAACCCCCTTTTTTTTTTTTCTTCATTGTGCTCGTCACGGTTCTCGTCATTCGGTCTGGGCGGACGTCACATAGCACCCCTTGAATTTCATCGTAGAATACTTCACTTAGTTTCTTTTATTTTCTTTTTTTTTATTGCAGATGGCAGCCAGTTCTCTGACCGAAAACCACTTCGGCTATCCGAGCACGCCTCCAGGTCCGACACAAACTTCCGCATGTCATGGAGTCCACAAACCTGACGTTCGCATATTTCTTGACCACTGCACAGTGAGAGACAAATATTTTATTGACACTTTAGTCCATCGAGGCATGGATACGTTATTGATGGTTACAATTTCTGTATTTATTCCCTGTCTGTATCTTACAATACGATGTCCTTGAGACATATATGTATGTCTGACGGACATTGTAATGATAAGAGACAGACACTGTTTAAACACAGACATTGTAACCATCAAAATTGAATTCAAAGATTAGTCGAACTCCTATGACGTTCAGTGCTCCGGCAATATGTCCTAGACGTTGAACCTGGTAGTCGCATTCGCGCACCTGTAAATTTTACAGTTTTTCGTATATTATTACACAATCTTCTCCAATATCTCAGAACACGATTCCTATCATCACAAACTGACTTTATTTAAGATACACTGAAACGCCAAAGAAACTGGTATAGGCATGCGCATTCAAATACAGAGATATGTAAACAGGCAGAATACGGCACTGCGGTCGGCAACGCCTAGATAAACAAGTGTTCGGCGCAGTCCTTGGATCGGTTACTGCTGCTACAATGGCAGGTTATCAAGATTTAAGTTTGTCTGAACGTGGTGCTCTAGTCGGCGCACGAGCGATGGGACACAGCATCTCCGTGGTAGCGACGAAGTGGGGATTTTCCCGTACGACCATTTCACGAGTGTACCGTGAATATCAGGAATCCGGCAAAACATCAAATCTCCGACATAGGTGCGGCCGGAAAAAGATCGCGCAAGAATGGAACCAACGACGTTTGAAGAGAATCGTTCAACTTGACGGAAGTGCAACTCTCCCGCAAATTGCTGCGAACCATTCAACGGAACATCATCGGTATGGGCTTTCGGAGCTGAAGGTCCACTCGTGTACCCTTGATGACTGCACGACACAAAGCTTTACGCCTCGCCTCGGCCTGTCAACACCGACTGTTGATGACTTGAAACATGTTGCCTGGTCAGACGAGTCTTGTTTCAAATTGTATCGAGCGGATGGACGTGTACGGGTATGGAGACAACCTCATGAATCCATGGACCCTGCGTATCAGCAGGGGCCTTTTCAGGCTGGTGGAGACTGTGTTTTGGTGTGGGGCGTGTGTAGTTAGAGTGATATGGGTCCCCTGATGTCTAGATACGACTCTGACAGGTGACACGTACATAAGCATCCTGTCTAATCACCTGCATCCATTCATGTCCATTGCGCATTCCGACGGACTTGGGCAAATCCAGCAGGACAATGCGACACCCCACGCGTCCAGAATAGCTACAATAGCTACAGAGTGGCTCCAAGAACACTCTCCTGAGTTTAAACACTTCCACTGGTCACCAAACTTCCCAGACATGAACATCTACATCTACATTTATACTCCGCAAGCCACCCAACGGTGTGTGGTGGAGGGCACTTTACGTGCCACTGTCATTACCTCCCTTTCCTGTTCCAGTCGCGTATGGTTCGCGGGAAGAACGACTGTCTGAAAGCCTCTGTGCGCGCTCTAATCTCTCTAATTTTACATTCGTGATCTCCTCGGGAGGTATAAGTAGGGGGAAGCAATATATTCGATACCTCATACAGAAACGCACCCTCTCGAAACTTGGCGAGCAAGCTACACCGCGATGCAGAGCGCCTCTCTTGCAGAGTCTGCCACTTGAGTTTGTTAAACATCTTCGTAACGCTATCACGGTTACCAAATAACCCTGTGACGAAACGCGCCGCTCTTCTTTGGATCTTCTCTATCTCCTCCGTCAACCCGATCTGGTGCGGATCCCACACTGATGAGCAATACTCAAGTATAGGTCGAACGAGTGTTTTGTAAGCCACCTCCTTTGTTGATGGACTACATTTTCTAAGGACTCTCCCAACGAATCTCAACCTGGTACCCGCCTTACCAACAATTAATTTTATATGATCATTCCACTTCAAATCGTTCCGCACGCATACTCCCAGATATTTTACAGAAGTAACTGCTACCAGTGTTTGTTCCGCTATCAAATAATCATACAATAAAGGATCCTTCTTTCTATGTATTCTCAATACATTACATTTGTCTATGTTAAGGGTCAGTTGCCACTCCCTGCACCAAGTGCCTATCCGCTGCAGATCTTCCTGCATTTCGCTACAATTTTCTAATGCTGCAACTTCTCTGTATACTACAGCATCATCCGCGAAAAGCCGCGTGGAACTTCCGACACTATCTACTAGGTCATTTATATATATTGTGAAAAGCAATGGTCCCATAACACTCCCCTGTGGCACGCCAGAGGTTACTTTAACGTCTGTAGACGTCTCTCCGTTGATAACAACATGCTGTGTTCTGTTTGCTAAAAACTCTTCAATCCAGCCACACAGCTGGTCTGATATTCCGTAGGCTCTTACTTTGTTTATCAGGCGACAGTGCGGAACTGTATCGAACGCCTTCCGGAAGTCAAGAAAAATAGCATCTACCTGGGAGCCTGTATCTAATATTTTCTGGGTCTCATGAACAAATAGAGCGAGTTGGGTCTCACACGATCGCTGTTTCCGGAATCCATGTTGATTCCTACATAGTAGATTCTGAGTTTCCAAAAACGACATGATACTCGAGCAAAAAACATGTTCTAAAATTCTACAACAGATCGACGTCAGAGATATAGGTCTATAGTTTTGCGCATCAGCTCGACGACCCTTCTTGAAGACTGGGACTACTTGTGCTCTTTTCCATTATTGAGCGTATCTGGGATGCCTTGCGACGAGCTGTTCAGAAGAGATCTCCACCCCTCGTACTCCTACGGATTTATGGATAGATCTGCAGGAATCATGGTGTCAGCTCCCACCAATACTACTTCAGAGATTAATCGAGTCCATGCCACGTCGTGTTGCGGCACTTCTGCGTGCTCGCGAGACCCTACACGATATTAGGCAGGTGTACGAGTTTCTTTGGCTCTTTAGTGCATATTGCTAATCCGAATATGTTTTCGAACTCATGTTCCAACTGGTGTTTAAACAGTACCAGACATTTTCTATCTCATGATTAATCTAAACGTCTCTCGGTAGAGACCATTACACCTGACTGGGTACTTTATAGAGTACACACAAATTATAACAATGGAGTGGGCTCTCTTGTAACAGCAGTTTATGGTGGTTCACTGGAGCGATGGAATGCACGTGTTAGTATAAATAAGCACAAGTTACTTCAGGTTTCAAGAACAGTTGGGCGGAAGAGCCCAGGACTGGTATTTTGGAATATGTATTGTACATGCGTCCATCCATTTCGATGGCTTGTTTCGTGAGTATTGGAAACCCGTTGATATAGATTCATACTATCATGTATTAAACTAAATTTATACGTAAGGGATATCGAACCCGGTTTACGCATGGACTGAAGACTTCTTCACAACCAGAACGCAGTGCGTCTTCCTCAATGATGGAACGTCGTGAGAAGCGAGAGCATTGTCAGGCGTGCGTCAGGGAAGCTATTTACGGTTGGTGCGGTTATATAAATGGGGATGACAGTGCAGAAAAAATGTTGCAAAGAGCTTGAAGAACTACAGACGATCGGCTGGTGGCTCACTCTCAACACCATTAAACACATTGTAATGTAATTGTCCAAAATACCTTCTACAGGCAGTGCTCCACAACCCTCATTTTCATACCATCAAAAGGGGCTGTATTTATATATTCATATTTACCTTTAGTTTCGATCATAGATCGTCGTCAGGTTGACCTGTGCTTTCATATCTATCGTAGCGTAGCGCGACCTGCTAATGACATAAGGTAGAAAATAATCGAGAATAAAAATTTATTGACGTCGCACTTTTTGGTGGCATGCCTGTACTGTAAGTGACTAATCTATCGGTGATCAGTCAGTCAGTCAATAGCAACAGTCAAATATCGAAGAGTATGCATTCGGAGAGAGTTAAGATTGCGTGATTAAGTAAATCTAGTGGTGCCAAAAGTAGATGTCAGATTGAGAGTCTGATTCATAAAGGAAGGAAAGCGCTTTGTAAACTGTCGTTCGGCCTGACTTATCGCTCGTCATCTTGATAACCTTAACAGATGGTATTAACAAAGATCTGGAGAAGGTTTAGGTAGATGCAGGAATCTCCATATGTTTGCTTAGTCAGCACGGGATGACCATGAAAGGCACAACAAACGAGGGATGTACTGTGCATCTTACAAAGGTTTACTCTGAAATCTTCAAAAGAGAGTCCAAGATGGACAAAGAAACAAGTTACTTTCTCGAATACTGAAGTTATACAAATAATATAACAGTAAAATTAGCGTAATTATATGTGATAGGGCATTAATCATATTACTTTGAGGCACTCATCACTTACTTCTACTACTGTTAGTAATTTGTGGTACGAAACTTCCGTCGTTGGCAATATGACTACGTTGCTTTATTTCGTCCAAAGAGTACAGTGAATATTCCGGTAGAAAAAGTGCCGCAGTGAAGAGCCAATGGGATTTAGTTCTGTCTATCCTGTTCCCGGAGCAAAAAAAAATTGGAACAGTGACTGTTATATACCTTTTTCTGTCGACGAAAGAAAGACAAAATTAAGAACTGTAAATTCAAAGATCCAGTCCAAAGTGCGACTTCAAATGTTCTGTGCAGTGTGGCCCTGCATATATTTCTCGTGCTTCTGTGTTTGCGAGAACCGTAAAGACATTCTTATGCAAATAACTTAGCTGAAGTTTCAGACCGTTACAGCCATATCACTTAATGTTAGATCAGTACTTCGTGAAGTTGGAACGAAGATTCTAAAGATGGTGGACATCGGGTCAAGAAGACAATAAATGTGTTGTCTAGAATCCACTCCACACCTCGTCGTCACGTGTGCTTGATCCAGTGTCCAATTTGTAACATCGACGATAAATGACGACATCAAGGTCTCCGCTTATCAAGAAGTCTTCTGTTCGCTTAGCATGACCTTCCTTAATGCACTGCTGAACTTGAGATTAACCGCTGTATATTGTAACTTTTATAGGGTCGTAGTAACAGTGAAAGTCTAAGCGGAAAGTGAACAACAGCACGACCCTTCTGCCAATGAACTGAGTACTAATGCGATCGTAATAGCATTGATTGGTACTGAAGTAAGAGCCCTCTCCTCCGACTTTGCCTTTCAGCACCGCATAACAAACGAGCGGATACCAGCGACGGAGTCATCGAGCAGCAAGTACTTTGTTTGCCACGAATTATTCTCTAAATGAAGTGCAAGCCAGTGGAAGTGACCACAGTACTGAATGGCCCCCTATTTCGTCCTCATATACACTCCTGGAAATTGAAATAAGAACACCGTGAATTCATTGTCCCAGGAAGGGGAAACTTTATTGACACATTCCTGGGGTCAGATACATCACATGATCACACTGACAGAACCACAGGCACATAGACACAGGCAACAGAGCATGCACAATGTCGGCACTAGTACAGTGTATATCCACCTTTCGCAGCAATTCAGGCTGCTATTCTCCCATGGAGACGATCGTAGAGATGCTGGATGTAGTCCTGTGGAACGGCTTGCCATGCCATTTGCACCTGGCGCCTCAGTTGGACCAGCGTTCGTGCTGGACGTGCAGACCGCGTGAGACGACGCTTCATCCAGTCCCAAACATGCTCAATGGGGGACAGATCCGGAGATCTTGCTGGCCAGGGTAATTGACTTACACCTTCTAGAGCACGTTGGGTGGCACGGGATACATGCGGACGTGCATTGTCCTGTTGGAACAGCAAGTTCCCTTGCCGGTCTAGGAATGGTAGAACGATGGGTTCGATGACGGTTTGGATGTACCGTGCACTATTCAGTGTCCCCTCGACGATCACCAGTGGTGTACGGCCAGTGTAGGAGATCGCTCCCCACACCATGATGCCGGGTGTTGGCCCTGTGTGCCTCGGTCGTATGCAGTCCTGATTGTGGCGCTCACCTGCACGGCGCCAAACACGCATACGACCATCATTGGCACCAAGGCAGAAGCGACTCTCATCGCTGAAGACGACACGTCTCCATTCGTCCCTCCATTCACGCCTGTCGCGACACCACTGGAGGCGGGCTGCACGATGTTGGGGCGTGAGCGGAAGACGGCCTAACGGTGTGCGGGACCGTAGCCCAGCTTCATGGAGACGGTTGCGAATGGTCCTCGCCGATACCCCAGGAGCAACAGTGTCCCTAATTTGCTGGGAAGTGGCGGTGCGGTCCCCTACGGCACTGCGTAGGATCCTACGGTCTTGGCGTGCATCCGTGCGTCGCTGCGGTCCGGTCCCAGGTCGACGGGCACGTGCACCTTCCGCCGACCACTGGCGACAACATCGATGTACTGTGGAGACCTCACGCCCTACGTGTTGAGCAATTCGGCGGTACGTCCACCCGGCCTCCCGCATGCCCACTATACGCCCTCGCTCAAAGTCCGTCAACTGCACATACGGTTCACGTCCACGCTGTCGCGGCATGCTACCAGTGTTAAAGACTGCGATGGAGCTCCGTATGCCACGGCAAACTGGCTGACACTGACGGCGGCGGTGCACAAATGCTGCGCAGCTAGCGCCATTCAACACCGCGGTTCCTGGTGTGTCCGCTGTGCCGTGCGTGTGATAATTGCTTGTACAGCCCTCTCGCAGTGTCCGGAGCAAGTATGGTGGGTCTGACACGCCGGTGTAAATGTGTTCATTTTTCCATTTCCAGGAGTGTATGTAATGGGCTGAACTACTTCGGCGATAATGTTAACTCGCTACTGGATCACTGTAACGAGTGTGTACCTGAGGGCTGGACTGGTGGTACGTATTCCATTGCGTCGCTTTCTGTTGTCCAGAAATCATAAGCGCTTAAAACTGTAGTTGGCGCGTAAACAACATCCTAGCCTTGACTAGAGAAAAACGGATGTGCTTTCGCTTTAACTGTGGTCACCTTGTCCTACGTTGATGGATGTATACGTGAATGGTGATAGCAATTGAAATAGCGTACATTGTTGAGAAGCGTAGTTGGGAAACACCACGCGGGATTTTTGGATATAACAGTAGATAAGAACGAAGGATTCCAGTTTCCATGGGGTGTATTTTCGCCCATCGATCCTGTGGAGAAAAGTTTTATCGATAATATGTTTGTCACCATACAGAAACACAACATACAAAATTCTCAAATGCAGAGGTCATACACAGTTCTGTAATCCTAATCGTTTATATCTTGTCATGTACCAAATCTATACTACACGTTTTACTTCAGCTCCACGTTTTCCGTCTTGGTTTTGAAGTTTTCGCAATCGTTAGTATACTATAATTCTTAACACATAATCTTCTAGACGTTTCATTAATCGTAGTAGCTCACTTACAAAAGATTGAGGAAGAAAATGGGTCATGGCCTATTCGAAAGACGCATCCTGGCATCTGGTTGGTGTAATTTACGGGAACCACAGATAGGAAGAGAGAAGCTAATTAAATCCGTTTTGCTTTCAGAATGACAATGTATGAAACCTTCAACGGTTACCGTAGCAGAATCTTATCGAAAGACTTCTCAAAAAACCCAAACAAATTCTGGTCATACGTTAGGGCTGTTAGTGGCACCAAACTTAATGCTTAGACACTCGTGATTGTCACATGGGAACCGAATGTGAGGGTAGCAAAGCGAAAGTATAAATGATGAACTTCTTTTGTGAAAGATTCCTTTACAAATATACACTCCTGGAAATGGAAAAAAGAACACATTGACACCGGTGTGTCAGACCCACCATACTTGCTCCGGACACTGCGAGAGGGCTGTACAAGCAATTATCACACGCACGGCACAGCGGACACACCAGGAACCGCGGTGTTGAATGGCGCTAGCTGCGCAGCATTTGTGCACCGCGCCGCCGTCAGTGTCAGCCAGTTTGCCGTGGTATACGGAGCTCCATCGCAGTCTTTAACACTGGTAGCATGCCGCGACAGCGTGGACGTGAACCGTATGTGCAGTTGACGGACTTTGAGCGAGGGCGTATAGTGGGCATGCGGGAGGCCGGGTGGACGTACCGCCGAATTGCTCAACACGTGGGGCGTGAGGTCTCCACAGTACATCGATGTTGTCGCCAGTGGTCGGCGGAAAGTGCACGTGCCCGTCGACCTGGGACCGGACCGCAGCGACGCACGGATGCACGCCAAGACCGTAGGATCCTACGCAGTGCCGTAGGGGACCGCACCGCCACTTCCCAGCAAATTAGGGACACTGTTGCTCCTGGGGTATCGGCGAGGACCATTCGCAACCGTCTCCATGAAGCTGGGCTACGGTCCCGCACACCGTTAGGCCGTCTTCCGCTCACGCCCCAACATCGTGCAGCCCGCCTCCAGTGGTGTCGCGACAGGCGTGAATGGAGGGACGAATGGAGACGTGTCGTCTTCAGCGATGAGAGTCGCTTCTGCCTTGGTGCCAATGATGGTCGTATGCGTGTTTGGCGCCGTGTAGGTGAGCGCCACAATCAGGACTGCATACGACCGAGGCACACAGGGCCAACAACCGGCATCATGGTGTGGGGAGCGATCTCCTACACTGGCCGTACACCACTGGTGATCGTCGAGGGGACACTGAATAGTGCACGGTACATCCAAACCGTCATCGAACCCATCGTTCTACCATTCCTAGACCGGCAAGGGAACTTGCTATTCCAACAGGACAATGCACGTCCGCATGTATCCCGTGCCACCCAACGTGCTCTAGAAGGTGTAAGTCAACTACCCTGGCCAGCAAGATCTCCGGATCTGTCCCCCGTTGAGCATGTTTGGGACTGGATGAAGCGTCGTCTCACGCGGTCTGCACGTCCAGCACGAACGCTGGTCCAACTGAGGCGCCAGGTGGAAATGGCATGGCAAGCCGTTCCACAGGACTACATCCAGCATCTCTACGATCGTCTCCATGGGAGAATAGCAGCCTGGATTGCTGCGAAAGGTGGATATACACTGTACTAGTGCCGACATTGTGCATGCTCTGTTGCCTGTGTCTATGTGCCTGTGGTTCTGTCAGTGTGATCATGTGATGTATCTGACCCCAGGAATGTGTCAATAAAGTTTCCCCTTCCTGGGACAATGAATTCACGGTGTTCTTATTTCAATTTCCAGGAGTGTAGATATAATATCCCTGACACAGTTTAAATTTCATGCCACTGTAAAGTTGAGCGGTATCGATATTAGTGACAGTGGCGATGAGAAAAAGCTGAAATCACTAAATTTAACAAGGCCAGAATGGCCCGATGGAACTCCTGCAAGATCATATATAGAATTTGTGACTGAGATAATCCCTCTGTTAATTGTGACACATCGCAGTTCCCTCGGACAAAGAACTGTGGTCTTTTGGTGGAAAAAAGCACAGATCACATTCGTCTACAAGAGAAGGCTGTCAGACTATATTAGTAGTCATTTCAGACTTTGCAGTTAATGCAAAAAGCTGCACAAATATCCTGTCAGATATTGGTAAAATTTCAAAGTGGAACAAAGGTTGGCAAGTTTTCTAAATGTCCATAAATGTACACCGATGAGCCAAAACATTATGACCACCTGTTTAATAGCGTGTTGGTCCACTTTTCAAACACAGTACAGGAGCGATTCTTCTTGGCATTGATTCAACAAGTCCTTGATAGGTTTCCAGAAGTTGCGGCACCAGGTGTCTACTGACAGGTCATTACATTCCTTCAAATTACGCGATGGTGGTTTGTGGGCACAGAATTGACGCAAGATATGTGTTCCGACGGGTACAGGTCAGGGGCATTCGGTGGCTAAGAAATCAATGTGAGTTCACTATCACGCTCCTCAAACCACTGCAGCACGATTCTGGCCTTGCGTCGCGTAGAGTTATGCTACTGGAAAAGCTCATCGCCATCACAGAAGACTTCAAACATGAAGGCATGCTGGTGCTGCGCAATAATGTTCACGTAGTTCACTTGTGTTATGGTGTCTTCCAGTACCACCATACGTCCCATAGAAGCCCCACTCAATGTATTCCATAGCAAAATTCTGCTCTCATCGGCCTGCATCTGTGGCGCGATGGACGTTTCAAGCAGTCATTCGCTTGCATGACGGCGTGTAAGCACACAACCATCGATCTGGTGTAACAAGAAAAGCGATTCATTCGACAGGCGACACGTTTCTATTGATCCACGCTGAAAACTCAGGGATGCTGAGCCCAGTGCGATCATAGCTGACGATGTCGTTGGTCAACACAGTGGGTCGTGTGATGTGGAGCTCCATGTTCAACAATGGCCTTTGAACAATGTACTCCGAAACACTTGAACCTGTACCAGCTTTGTACTCTGCCGTCAGATCTGCCACACATCGCTGCCGATCCTGGATTACAGGCTGGGGGATCCTCCGACGTCTACGTTATGTGATGGGACGAGGACGTCCAGTACCACACGACCTGTGCGTTATTCCACCATCCTTCATCCACTTGCCACGAACGCAGTACGCAAACAGTCGAGCAGCTTTCCCGTTTCAGAGATTCTCGTTCCCAGCCGCAGCGCCACAACAATATGCCCTTTGTCAAAATTGCTTGCATCAGTGGATTTCCGCATTTGCGGGCCGTGTCTTCGCTATAATGACTTCCCATTCGCCTCTCTTCCGCTTACATTCTTTCCTTACTGCGTCACCTGCCCACAATATGACCAGTAGGCATTCAATCTCCATATCAAGAAGGCGAGACATGTAGTCACATTTTATGTTCTTCAATGTAGAGAATGCAGACTACCACAAGTATGTCGCTGAGTAAAAGAAATATTGCTTTATTCGAGATATCCGGATATTCACTTTTGATTGAGATCCTAAAACATCAGGAGCATTTTCTTTAAATTTCGATCTCAGGACTGTATTCGATGATATTTCGATAAGTTGCTCTTTTTCGGAGCTGTTTAATCCTGCTCTGGATACGTTTCCTCATTAGATGCAATCAACCTCTCCCAGCCAGTAGCCGAGATAGAGGGAGATTATTTCGCCAGCCCTTCTTGCGTGTCAGATAAGTGGCCTTTTATGTATTCCTTTATCTGATTATTTTCTTCTGTATTCAACTCATTTATACGGTAGCCGTAATTGCAAAGCAGTTACAGCGTTCTTTCCTGTGGCCGACATCCAAACGGCTAGTTTCTTCGAAAATCACCGATTTTATCACTTCGTGATATGTCCATTTCATGCTGTCCCTGCGTACTTGAAAGCGTTAAGTTTGCTGAAAATATCGGAAACGTACGCCAGCTCAGCACACCAAACGAGATTTTAAGACGTCCACAGTAAACAAACTTATTATTATTACTAGCTTCAAAAAATGCAAGTAGGTCGTCTTTAAGTTATGGAGCTCTTGTAAGTACTTTTTCTCCGGAAATCCAACGGATGATCTGCACCCATTTCTTTACACACCTTCTCTAATACTCGCAATTTGATAGGAAGAGGTTTTACAAAGCTCATAATTGACACAAAAGTTTGGATGCCGTCCCCCAAACGATTTCCGTCCTTAATCTTCACCATTACAGCATCTCTATGTGAAATGCAATGAGTGTTATTAGTGATAGGTTCTTATGCCACACAAAAGTGAGGATCCCTTTTATATTTCTTTGAACTGCAGCAGCGCCATCAGTACATGTAGCAATGCAATCCGTCAGTTTGAGTCCGTTATCTTGAAGCAACTCTCAACGGCAGCAAATAGATCAGCTCCTGTGGTGGTTGTTTCCAGTTCTCCATAAAACAAGTGTGCTCAGTAATTTCTGATCTGCAAACAAATCTCACAAAAAATAATAATAGAGCATTTCCAGAAATGTCACTTCTTTTGTCTAACTGTAGTGCAAATTGTGTGTATGTTAAGTTTTCTACAGGGTGTTACAAAAAGGTACGGCCAAACTTTCAGGAAACATTCCTCACACACAAATAAAGAAAAGATGTTATGTGGACATGTGTCCGGAAACGCTTAATTTCCATGTTAGAGCTCATATTAGATTCGTCAGTATGTACTGTACTTCCTCGATTCACTGCCAGTTGGCCCAATTGAAGGAAGGTAATGTTGACTTCGGTGCTTGTGTTTACATGCGACTCATTGCTCTACAGTACTAGCATCAAACACATCAGTACTAGCATCAACAGGTTAGTGTTCATCACGAACGTGGTTTTGCAGTCAGTGCAATGTTTATAAATGCGGAGTTAGCAGATGCCCATTTGATGTATGGATTAGCACGGGGCAATAGCCGTGGCGCAGTACGTTTGTATCGAGACAGGTTTCCAGAACGAAGGTGTCCCGACAGGAAGACGTTCGAAGCAATTGATCGGCGTCTTAGGGAGCACGGAACATTCCAGCCTATGACTCACGACTGGGGAAGACCTAGAACGACCAGGACACCTGCAATGGACGAGGCAATTCTTCGTGCAGTTGACGATAACCCTAATGTCAGCGTCAGAGAAGTTGCTGCTGTACAAGGTAACGTTGACCGCGTCACTGTATGGAGAGTGCTACGGGAGAACCAGTTGTTTCCGTACCATGTACAGCGTGTGCAGGCACTATCAGCAGCTGATTGGCCTCCACGGGTACACTTCTGCGAGAGGTTCATCCAACAATGTGTCAATCCTCATTTCAGTGCAAATGTTCTCTTTACGGATGAGGCTTCATTCCAACATGATCAAATTGTAAATTTTCACAATCAACATGTGAGGGCTGACGAGAATCCGCTCGCAATTGTGCAATCACGTCATCAACACAGATTTTCTGTGAACGTTTGGGCAGGCATTGTTGGTGGTGTCTTGATTAGGCCCCATGTTCTTCCACCTACGCTCAATGGAGCACGTTATCATGATTTCATACGGGTTACTCTACCTGTGCTGCTAGAACATGTGCCTTTACAAGTATGACACAACATGTGGTTCATGTACGATGGAGCTCATGCACATTTCAGTCGAAGTGGGGACAGATTCGGTGACCGATGGATTGGTAGAGGCGGACCAATTCCATGGCCTCCACGCTGTCCTGACCTCAACCCTCATGACTTTCATTTATGGGGGCATTTGAAAGCTCTTGTCTACGCAACCCCGGTACCAAATGTAGAGACTCTTCGTGCTCGTATTGTGTACGGCCGTGATACAATACGCCATTCTCCAGGGCTGCATCAGCGCATCAGGGATTCCATGCGACGGAGGGTGGATGCAAGTATCCTCGCAAACGGAGGACATTTTGAACATTTCCTGTAACAAAGTGTTTGAAGTCACGCTGGTACGTTCTGTTGCTGTGTGTTTCCATTCCATGATTACTGTGATTTGAAGAGAAGTAATAAAATGAGCTCTAACGTGGAAAGTAAGCGTTTCCGGACACATGTCCACATAACATATTTTCTTTCTTTGTGTGTGAGGAATGTTTCCTGAAAGTTTGGCCGTACCTTTTTGTAAAACCCTGTATAACATTAGTTTGAATCCCATCTGACATGTCCACAATGCACCAGTGACCTGCATAGTTTTGACAGAGGTATTTTTGAAATCTGTTCGATTGCTTCCGGTCCCAACATAGTAGCAATAATTTGTGTACATGCCAGTAAAATAAGCTGTTCGCCGATGTTATGGGATTTCTGTTTCTAGTAAATCATTTCAGAAATTCTGAACGACGCCAAAAGGGATTTTTCTGCCAAGGAACACCTTGAGTGCAAGGTCGCAGGTTCCATCTTTAGTAAGACTCGTTTGAAAGTGTTGTGTTAACAATTATTACACGAAAAATATTAGCTACTGTATCAGTAGGGTGACAGAAAATGAGTATCTGGAAGGTGCGGGGATCAACCTTCTGGGGGATCTATGTATTACACATCACAAAATGGACATCGTCGACATTCAAGAAATGATCAGAACAGACCATTGACATTCACCATGAACACCGAATGAAAAATGGCGAGTGATCACAAAAGTTCGCACCATCAAGATCCAAGACGAACTCCTTGGGAAACCGTGCAGCTAGGTATTCACTTTTAGAGAATGCATATAGAATCATATTGGTGTAATAGAGTGATGAGAACTGATGGTATGTCAGGGCGTGCAACCGAATGCGAAACAGTCTGTCGTGGTGCCTATCGTGAAACTGGTTATCCTTTAACGTGTAGCTGCAGACTGAACGATAATTGTTTTATAGGCCCAGAAGAAACAAACATCCAGAGACTGAATTTGTACAGTAATTCCAGGTGGTATAAATTGCAATGTCACATACTTTTCAGGGGGGTAGTTTGCTCTGAAGGAGTGCGATTTTTACACGCAGATAAGGAATCAAGCAAAAACAAGTTAATTTGACTAGCTATTGGCCAAAAGCAGTTCTCATCCATAGTTGTAGTTCTCTTACATCCATTTTCCCACTCTTGCTTGCTGTGACGTAAATATTCTCTACCACCCTTGCAAGATCACGCACATGAGAAAAAATCGTAGGGGGCAGAGCAACCCCAACTTCTCGCAGCACAATAAATAACTTTCCAGCCAATTTAGCGTCCAGATTAACAGTTGGCGTAATTGTATACGAATGCGTTAAGGCATTGATGTTAGCTGATCTTAATACAACTCTCTCAGTACCTCCAATTTCCAGGGTTCCTTTCCTATGCATTTCCTCTTCAAATCCCGATTGGTGGGAATTGAAAACAAATTCCTTTCTGAGCGATGGATTAAGTTTATTTATCTCATCTACATACTTTCGGGCCGATTTTGCAGTTAGCTGTGCATCGTCAAGTTGACAAGTTGTTGGAAATTTCGCTATCTTACGTCTTCCAATTCTGTAGCACTGTTTGAAGTTATGCAGTCATTCGCTGCTTCCCTTGAAATCACTGTAATCTATGTCTCGCGCAGTTCGATGTGCATAACGTACACTACTGGCCATTAAAATTGCTACACCACGAAGATGACGTGCTACAGACGCGAAATTTAACCGACAGGAAGAAGATGCTGTGATATGCAAATGATTAGCTTTTCAGAGCATTCACACAACGATGGCGGCGTTGGCGACACCTACAACGTGCTGACATGAGGAAAGTTTCCAGCCAATTCCTCATACACAAACAGCAGTTGACCGGCGTTGCCTGGTGAAACGTTGTTGTGACGCCTCGTGTAAGGAGGAGAAATGCGTACCATCACTTTGATAAAGATCGAAATGTAGCCTATCGCGATTGCGGTTTATCGTATCGCGACATTGCTGCTCGCGTTGGTCAAGATCCAATGACTGTTAGCAGAATATGGAATCGGTGGGTTCAGGACGTTAATACGGAACCCCGTGCTGGATCCCAACGGCCTCGTATCACTAGCAGTCGAAATGACAGGCATCTTATCCGCATGGCTGTAACGGATCGTGCAGCCATGTCTCGATCCCTGAGTCAACAGATGGGGACGTTTCAAGACAACAACCATCTGCACGAACAGTTCGACGACTTTTGGAGCAGCATAGACTATCAGCTCGGAGACCATGGCTGCGGTTACCCTTGACGCTGCATCACAGACAGGAGCGCCTGCGATAGTGTAATCAACCACGAACCTGGGTGCACGAATGACAAAACGTAATTTTTTCGGATGAATCCAGGTTATGTTGAAACGTCCCCTTAGGGCAACTTATACACGACTGTGCTTAAACTGACAGACTATAATTTTTTAGCGCAACGCAATCTGACTTTCAATAATCCCTACACAACAATGGCCCTGACTAACATTAATCTATACCTTTCACAAATCACTTACCTCACAAAAATCTTCGTTACTCGAACTACTACAATACAGCGAGCGCCACTATTGCCAGCTAAATAAAAGATTCAAACTACAGAAGGCACTAACTACTGATAGGGATAGTTAGCAAATGAAAGATATTAATAGAGAACAAACAATGTATTTACCTTACTATTCATAATTGACATCCAGTCTTACAGATTATCAAACCTCCGCCATCTCTCTCCCCACATCCACCACTGCTGGCGGCTCACCTCCAACTGCGCAACGCTACGCGCTGTTCACATCCAGCTATAGCACTTCATGACAACAATGGCAGACAATAATGCGATTTTCATACAGAGCGCTACGTAACGTTGCCAATAAGAAAACATAAACAGCAAACTTACATAAAGAAAACATAAACAGCCTACTTACATAGCCCCCATGCTCCCCACAAAAAATTTTACAAATTTTTTTGGCCAGTGGCCAATACAGATTTGAAAAATTTTTTCATAGTTACAGTAAGAAAGATATCAAATGCACACACTTATTTATACAATGTTGGTCAAAAGCTAAAATTTTCTCACAGTCCATAAAGACAGTCCAGATTGTTCGTCACAGTAAAATTTCAGTGTTTTTTTTTCTAAGTCTGAGCAGTAAAAGACAATGCACACGGAAGTAGTGGATTTCCATGCAGTCTTGAAGAAGTAGTGTTGTCCTTCCAACTGAAAGACAGTGCTGACTCTTGACATGCTGACAGGTAATGGGCCACAACAGAGCAAACCCACAGCAGAGTCAGTCGAAGTTTTGAAGAATATTGGTAGTTAGGTAGGTAGGTCATCACAGAGCAGATCCACTGTAGTCCTGGTAGAGATTGTGGTATTGGTGGGTCATCATAGGTGTAGACCCGCTGTAGTTCTTGTAGAGACGGTCAGCAGCCATCTGTTGCGACTGTGCAGGTGCACAATCACCATTGAAGAGTCTTGCGGATAATATAGCAATTCCATAAACCACCACTTGTGCACTCACAAAGTTTTTTGGAATTGTCCTTAGAACCAGCAATGCTGTTATCCAGTCCCTTGCTGAATTATTAACACACGTGCAAACACTAACAGTCCCAACTTCTCACATATTGTCCATATAGTATGACCAACAGAAACGTGTGCAGTGAAATGGAACTTACAAGTTACTTAATTTGATTAACTGGTGTCAATTACAATATTATAACATGAGAATACAATTACAAAGGTACAAAATACATCATTAAAAACATAGCAATACAGATAACATTTGTAGTACAGGCTTTACAACAGAATAGAAATAAACATATACATCAGTGTTACAGGAATTATGACATGAGTACATACATAAAAAATCAGAATAACTTGCGAAACATCAACTTCACACATGAGCATTAAAACAGAATAAATAATGTCTAAACATCTTTACAAAGTAAATAACAGAGTATTAGAAAAAGTCTACAACATAGCTCTCATCAGCTAAACACATAAAGACAGGAAAAACACAAATACACAAGGGTACACAAACATATAGCGGAATAACACAAAAGGAAAGGACAGGGTTTGTTTTACTGCAGTATTTTGCATGGAGATCTCCCTTCGTTCATCATTATTCCCAAAAGTCCTATTTAAGCTTGCTTTCTGTATTCTGTTCACATCCTCTGTCAAAAATAGTTTTTCTCCACTGTACAGTATCCTTTTTTTTTGCCCAAACCATTTTCATATAGCTTCTCAATGCATTTCTTCCAATTTATCGCAACTCATTCTCTTATATAGTCTACCCCCTCTTAAGCTAACTTAAATCTACTGAGCTCAGATGCTAAACTAAGGGACGAGGCAATGCAGCAGAACATAACAAATTATCACAAACAGCAATGACAAAAAAAATGGAAAATCGCAAAGCAAGCTACAGTAAATCTAAATTACCAAGCAATGCAACATTACAAATAATATGAGCCAATGTGCAGCAACAATAAAAATAAATCAATAGTAAAACTATCTCAACAAAGTAATACAAAGTGAAATTTAGTAGCACTATGCCTGGCAAACAGCAGCAGCAACTTATCTCTAAACATGACAAAGCTCAAGCAGAAAAAATATTACAGTAAAAACAACAATGCAGAAAAGGAAAATATATATTCACATCTTAATGTCTATGTAATTAAAGTGGTGCACCACAACAACTGATTGTAAAAAGAAATATTACCATGTACTTGAAAAGAAAATTATGTGTTACTGTTACTAGTTCCTTCTTATTGTTCTTTCCTTTCCAAGTGCTCCTTTTTTAAAGAATGTGGATCATAAAATAATTATTTAATAGATCTGTTGACAGAAAGTGTTCACATTAGCAAATGCATTTCATTTTATAAAAGCAATGCTGCAACACAGCTGGAAACCAGATATCAAATGAAATAAGCAACTATGAAAAGCAAAGCATAAAAATATCATTCAGTAGTCAAGTGACGTTTCATAAGTCAGTAGCACTCAACTCTCGGAGAAAGACACTTGTCATAATCAGGTGTGCAGATGTACGAATATTTCCCATCAATTCATAAGCATTTCAGTAATTAGCACAAAGTGCGAGTAATCATATGTTTTCAAGTAACAAGGGTGTCGCATTAGCGATGAAAGGCACACCCTAATGGCTTGTTCTCCAGGTGTTTGACACAGCTGTGTGCCCACAACGCATTACAAAAATCATATGTTTTCAAGTAACGAGCGTGTCGCATTAGCGATGAAAGGCACACCCTAATGGCTTGTTCTCCAGGTGTTTGACACAGCTGTGTCCCGACGACGCACGTGCAGGTGGTCACTTAACTTTCTTACGGAAATATTTACCGCTACAGTGACAGTCTTCACAGGTCAAGAATTTGCGTTACAAATCTGTAGAAACCAAATCTTATGAATATAACAGTGTCCAAAAAATTTTCGCCGGCATTGTGATACATTCACGCATTTACACACACATTTCATAACTCTTAAAGTACGATTCTCGGTTTCCAACATCCTTTTTCACAAGTCAAGAGTCCCTAAACACTACTCATTATTCCTTACCTTATTCGTCAACACTTCTTCAATATTACATCATAACATACGTAGCATAATCAAATAACTCATATAGCATTAGCTTATTGATCATAAACATACCTCAGCAGCATAATACACATCGTCATCATAATAATAACATCATAACACCTCAGTCAAATCTCAAAAACGTCGTAGCTTTCTGCAATAATTTCAAAACCTAAAGAAAATGCTCTGCTCATGTCAATAGTGTCATCTACCTCAAACGTACTTTAAAAAATCATGATCTCATACCAAATACATCATTCAAAGCTCTCATAGTATCACAATGGTTCCAAAAAAATTAAACAGTTCACAAAGTACAGACAAAATACAATTTCATAAGTGTGAAGTTACCCAACGGTGTAATTACGTAAACATGTGTCACTGACGTAGTGAAAAGGTTTGTCTCTCTCAGTTAAATGATCAGATAGCTGTTTAATTATGTGTGAGAGCAAAATGGTACCGATGTGTTGAATTGTATAAGCAAATACCATATTAGCTAGGGCTCCTTGTGCTTGCCAAACACATGGTACACAAAGTAGGCGTGTACCCCCCTGAGGTTTATTGTAATTATACCCTCAGGTGTTACAGATTACAGCAATGGAATGAAATGTATAACGAAAAACTTTCTTTGTAATTCAAAAATCTTTAAAAATAAATGTTTTAAGTACAAAATTAATCACTCAAATACGTGTCCTGTAGCGCTAAATGTGCGTCTTGCTGTAAGATAATCTCTGGGAAGTGTCGTAGTTATTGTCCTCCGAAAGCTAAGTTCTGCAGAAGTCAATGTACTTACCTCATGATACACAAAAGTGAAATGCTTTGCGTATAGATAACTTAGTTATTACGCTTATTGTTGTAATGAAGAAATTACTGTGCTGTAACGTATTGTTGTGCTACGGAAAAGGCTGTCTCTTTGTAGCAATAGCTCAAAAGTCACCACTAAAACATGTTTCACTTTATAAAAGAATTAAAAAAAAACTGTGCAGATATAAAACAGATACACCACAAAAGCAACATTGTAAATTGTCACGCATTAGCAGCGTCGTGATAAAATCGTGTAGCTGTCACATAAACTAACCACTGTGTCATTTGGCATTTCACAGAAAGCACCTCAAATCCAGAATCCACTCTCAAGCAAACCAAAATGTTGCATGAAAATTTCATTAGCAGTGCTGGTATATGTTCTAAGTATGTAAGCCTAATAGTCGTTACATAATCGTGCAACTAACAAGCAAGAATGCACACACACAATAACACTGTGTCCTCTGTTCACTATCACAAAGCAGTGGTAATTACTGTCTAAATATGTACCCTAGGTTCTAGACTGGATAGTTAGTTAGCTTTAAAACATAGTTGCATGTTAACAGTTTGTAAGTGTGACAAAGAGTACTAGTAACGTGAAGTGAAAAATTTTATGGCAAAGACAAAATTAAAAAGCAGATTATCTTTCAATAAACGGTTTTACAAGTGAAATGTGGTGTAAACCTTTGCTCTTCTCAGTACGCCGAGTTTCAACTCGAATGCAATTATCATGCAGTATTAGTCCGTAAAGAATACAGGAATTTTGCTCAAGGTTAGCGTCTATGTTATTTTTCTCTGAGCCAGCCGGCGCACGCGGCTGCCTGCGGTGTGAGTCATTGTCTGTTTCTTTGTTGGCGCGCGTCATTACTGGGATTAGGAGGCCTAACTTCCACAAATTCGCCTTGCCGAGAGGGCCCAGCTCTGTTAGAAACCCGCCAGTTCTGATGAAATTCACGTCTGTCGTTTTGTCGGTAGTTTACACAGTTTCTTTCGTGTCGGTCACGTGGTGGAGAATTTCTCCCTGAATCGTAACTGTGCGCTGAACTGTTGCGTCTGAAATTATTCTGTCTCCCTTGATAATAATAGTTCTGATTACCATATTGTCTGTTTCTATGGTTATCTCTGTCATATTCATTACTACGGAAATGCGATCTTTCTCTGTAACTATTATTACTCTGCCAGTGGTTGTCATATGGGTGGTGTCTATTTTGGTCACGATTTGTGTGGTGAGAATAGCCTTGTCGCGTCCAGTTATCGTTTCTGTCGTCACGGAATTGTGACGGATGTGACCTGTAGTGATTGTTTTCCTGTTTTCGCATCCCGCGACTGTCTGTGTCAATTTCTAATTCTTGTAACAGTCCCTGAAAAGCTTCAATGTCGTCTTTGCAACGTCCTGCCAAAATAATATGTCGTAAATGTTCAGGCAGTTTGATTAAGCAAATGCGGATGAGTTCTGAGGGGCTGTATGGGTTTGACAGGTACTGATTCTTGTGCAACATGTCTTCAAAATATTTGACAAGACTGGAAAATTCAGATTGTTCAAAGTGTTTCATCACCATGATGCTATGTTTTACGCGGTCTTGTGTGGCTTGAGACCAATATGCTGAGAGGAAGGCATGGTAAAATTCTCCTTCACTGTGGCAATCGTGAATGACCGATCGCATTCTCACAGCTGGTTCATTCTCTAAGTAGCCACACATAAATTCTAACCTGTGCTCCAATGACCAGTTGGGAGGGAAACAATGAGAGAATTGATGGAGCCATGCTTGTGGATGAATGTCGTTGCCAGAATTCTTAAATGTTTTGAATTTACGTGTAGTAATGAACAGCTTATAGTCAAAATCATCGTGTCGGCGAGTAGCATGTCGGTCATTGTCACGTCGTTTCGGCGGTTCCATCTCAAAATTCGGTGTACCTTGCCAATTTCTTTCATAATTACCGAAATGCCCTGTGCTATTATTTTGTGGCTTTTCCGTATTTCTATGTCCCTCTTCCAGTATTGGGGCGCGAGTGTCCTCTGAAATACGTAATTCTTGTATTACCTGTGTCAACTGATCTTGTACTCCCCGGATTTCTCTTTTGTACTGTGTATTGATTTGATTTTGATCTTGTTTGAATTTTCTTATTTGTTCATACTCTTCTGTGTCAGTGAAGGCTACGGGTCTTGTGTCATTCAGATCATCATCTACCTTTGTAGATAAGTTAGTGACCTGATCCGAAAGTTCGGCTACTTTCTCTGATAATGAACTAATTTCCCCCATGTGTCTTTCTACTGTGTCCTTTAAGTTTTCCTGAGTTTTTGCAAGTTGCGTAACCGAATCGGTAGATGCAACTGAGTCCATTTTAGCTTGCAAGGTCTCATGATTTTCATGAACAATAGTTTGCAGTTCTTTTATGGCTGCTTCATGATTCTGTAATGCATTTTCATGCCGCGAAAAAATAGGCTGAAAATGCTCACAAATTTGTGTTTTTACGTCATTACAGACTTTTTGACATTTTGATTCAATGTTATGTAACTCAGTAGTTAAATCTTCACGTGTTTGTTCAAGCGTGGTGTCTAACTTTTGAAGCTTTTGTTGTGTTTGTCTCTGATTTTGTTCCATTGTGTGTAACTGTTGCTGTGTTTGTTTCTGGTGTTGTTCCATTGTGTCTAACTTTTGCAGCTTTTGCTGTGTTTGTCTCTGATTTTGTTCCATTTGTTGCATTAGTTGTAATAACAATGCATTAGTGTCTGGAATCTGTTCCTCTACTCTTTTCGGCAGTGCATTTGAACCGGCAACATTCACATTTTGACAAGCTGAAAATGTGTCTTGACTTATTTGAGAAAACGGTGAGGACGCAAAACCTGAATCTACAGTATTTGCAAGATTGTGTCCTGTCATTTCGGATTCCTGAGGCGAGCTGTTGCCGACCGATCGATCGATAATGCTTCCCTGTTCACTACCTGTTTGACTGTCTACACCATTATTTGCCGCCCGCTCCATTTCCCTATGCACAGTTACCAAATTACTACTTTGAATATTAGTTAATTCATTACATGGTGGGGCCAACACACTGCTTTCGTCTTCATTGTCATTTCTCATTTTACTTTGGAGCCGAGTGTTACGTTTTTCACACGCCATTATTGTCACAATATTTCACACGATAACACAGAAAAGCACAATTTGAATAGCAAAAATAAGAGAACACATTAACATAGCACTGAAAATAATATGTAGTTAATTACAAGCGCAGCTGCGAAATACTTGGTGCAAATCTACATGCATGCCACAACTGTTTTACAGTACAACAATGAAAGACTGCAACTACAAAGGAGATTCTCTCTACAATTACGCGCTAGCAATAAACAAAAGCTACACTAAATACACAAACTACAAGAAAAAAAATCAGAAGATTCCAGTGAGGTATCCTAGGCTAAGGGTCGACATATGAAACGTCCCCTTTGAGCAACTTATACAAGACTGTGCTTAAACTGACACACAATGTTTTTAGCGCAACGCAATCTGAATATCAAAGATCCCTGCAAAAGAATGACCCTGACTAACTTTAACCTATACCTTTCAGAAATCACTTACCTCACAAAAATCTTCGTTACTGGAACTACTGCAATACAGCGAGCCCCACTACTGCCAGCTAAATAAAAGATTCAAACTACTGAAGGCACTAACTACTGATAGGGATAGTTAGCAAATGAAAGATATTAATAGAGAACAAACAATGTATTTACCTTACTATTCATAATTGACATCCAGTCTTACAGATTATCAAACCTCCGCCATCTCTCTCCCCACATCCACCACTGCTGGCGGCTCACCTCCAACTGCGCAACGCTACGCGCTGTTCACATCCAGCTATAGCACTTCATGACAACAATGGCAGACAATAATGCGATTTTCATACAGAGCGCTACGTAACGTTGCCAATAAGAAAACATAAACAGCAAACTTACATAAAGAAAACATAAACAGCCTACTTACAATGTTTACAGCATCATGATGGTCGCATCCGTGTTTGGTGACATCGCGGTGAACGCACATTGTAAGCGTGTATTCGTCATCGCCATACTGGCGTATCACCCGGCGTGATGGTCTGGGGTGCCATTGGTTACACGTCTCGGTCACCTCTTGTTCGCATTGACGGCACTTTGAACAGTGGACGTTACATTTCAGATGTAGTACGACCCGTGGCTCTACCCTTCATTCGATCCCTGCGAAACCCTATATTTCAGCAGGATAACGCACGATCGCATGTTGCAGATCCAGTACGAGTCGTTCTGGATACATTAAATGTTCGACTGCTGCCCTGGCCAGCACATTCTCCAGATCTCTCACCAATTGAAAACGTCTAGTCAATGGTGGCCGTCACAATACGCCAGTCACTACTCTTGATGAACTGTGGTATCGTGTTGAAGCTGCATGGGCAGCTGTACCTGTACGCGCCATCCAAGCTGTGTTTGACTCAATGCCCAACGGCCAGAGGTAGTTGTTCTGGGAACTGATTTCTCAGGATCTATGCACCCAAATTGCGTGAAAATGTAATCACATGTCAGTTCTAGTATAATATATTTGTCCAATGAATACCTGTTTAACATCTGCATTTCTTCTTGGTGTAGCAATTTTAATGGCCAGTAGTGCAGTAGGTCACTATCGTGCAAACCCTCTAAATTGTAGCGAGAATCATCTAAATATGCAAACACCAGTTTTGTAACAAGTGCACCTTGTCCTCCCTTGATATCCGTAGTGTTTCTTATGCACGAGACGGTCATATTGCTGCGGACTTATTTGAAGTCTGTCCATAATTGTTTCTGTACTATGCTGCGGATGATCTTCCATGTACAGTCATGCTCAAAAGTATCCGAACGACCTGAATTTCATTTCGCCTGATTCACATGCAACCCACATGACGCAGCTGTCTAGCAGGTCCTCTAATCGCTCTTTGGTATAGTCGTTTCACTATTGAAAATGGTTCCAACAAGTCACCGTTAGAAAACTCTGCTCTGTATCGCAAAACTCAAGATATAAAGTAATACCACGATTCTACAAATATCAGGGAACACCTTATCACAGATAAGACTGTCTTTAAGGCTTGTAAGCTCACATTTATTGCAAAAATGACATACGTGAAATGTTACCACTCTCATTATTACGTCAGATTGGTAATGCACGTAGTAAGTTCGTCGTATTCACGATTTCCTCTTCAAAGTAACATATCGTACTTGTTATTTAACACAAAATAACAATAAAAATTTACGTTATTCACTAGCAGCTAGTTGAGAATATGTATGAACTTCAAATGACACGACGAACCGCCTCGTTCTGCATATCGATTCAAACCCAGGTCATGCAGACTAAGATTTCGTGACTGACGGAAACTAACAGTCATTCCTGACTAGGCATACAGAGAGTGATATACCTCGATTTTAGACAGTATCAGTTAGCAAATATCAACTTTAAATTACATAACGTAAACATTTTTAACGGACGCGAATTCCTACCCAGCATCTATTGTCCCTGTTCACGAACTACGAGAGATGTTAAATATTGCTTTTACACAAGTAACTTACTTGAAATGCCGTGAGGCAAAGCTTTGTGTTGGACAGGGATTCGAACCCAGAACCTAATCGGATTGTTATCGAAGCACAATCAACTGTGACACACCGGATTTTCACGGCAGTGGCTAGATGTTTTAACTGAAATGACGAGACGAAACATTAACTTTTTCCTTCCCAGGACACCAACCCGGCACCTATCGCTGTTATATTCTAGAGAAAACGGACATTAAATATGGGTTTGTTACACCAGCAGCGACACATCAGCATGTTTGAACTAGAAATAATATCACGAAGAGTTCAGTGCTGACTGAGAATCGAACCCCACACATATCGTTATTGACTACACACAAAGAGACGTCAGCTACCGAATTTATCTCCACCAGCAGTTCGGAATAACTTCCTTGAACTTACAGTGATCACTCAAATCGTTCTCTGTCTCACTGGGAGTCAAAAACGTCAGATATCGTTAGTGCTGACAACGAATGAAAATGCATTAAAAATCATAATTATTATCCACCAGCAGATAGGTGTTCTCATGCTAGAGCTTGAAAATACATAATGAAAACTTTAGTGCTGGGCGAGGATTCGAACCCATTCACGCGCAGTCTGTGGAGATGTTGAGGAATCTGCAGTTTTGAACAAACAACAGATAGTAGTCAAGTTGTATTGTCACGAAGGGATCAAATTCCGCGTTAAGGGCGGTCTGAGTTGCATTCCAAGTTGAGAACCAATTTTATCGACATACAGAAGCTCAAATAAAAGGTGGAATAAGTGTCCTGTGAACCTACATAGCGTTTGTTTTGTCACTAGAAATAAATAACTAGTATAAGAAAGGTTACTGGTGATAAAGTTCCCACATTTCGCCACTCCTGACTTTATTGTGGTTCAACCTAACGTCTACTTGTAGAGAAGGAATATCATGTTTAATGTGAATTTCAGACCACAATACCGTTATACCTTCTTCACTTGGCGTTGCCAGAAGAGAATAGAATCTGTCTCTCCCTACTAAAAATCATCAGCAGAAGATGGAATCGAACCCAGACCACCATCATAGGAACCTACCATCAATCCAACAGACCACCAAACACTCTTCTCTCAGGTTCATAATACCGTTGCGGCACACTCGATGAGAATTCTGACACACTGGCTCTCTGTAGTGGTTTGCAGCATGTTCAGTACATTCATTTACTTGGTTGACCGAATCGCCATGAACTAGCTTCTTCGGCTACCCAGAGCATACGTTCGACTCTATTTTGTAATCAACGAAATAAAATCACGTAACTGCCATCTACACAGAACTGTCAACAGTTTAGGATGCAAAATTTAAATTAAAAGTGTTCCTTTCCATTTGAGCTACTCTATTGCGCTATCTGTTTGTTGAAAATGTCGTGCAGTGCAAAAGAAAAGCTGTAACTGTCTGTCTCACAGAAGTCTAGATCCGGCCATATGCTTTATCTCACAGCATTGTGGAATGCGGAAGTTCTGGAGGAACTGCTGTTGACTTCAGGAGCTGTACGTAATTGTGTTCATTACCCGCTCGTTGGAGAACGATCCTTTAGTATGCAGCCCTCTGTCCGACAATGTTGACTACCTACACGGCTCGACACCTGTTTCAGTACCACTTTCGCTTGTTAAGCAGCTATTGTCACCATTGTACTCCTCATGTACATCGTCTACGCAGTCGAGCGTTTACAACACCACATATTCCACTGACTCATCTTGCAGAAACGCTGATAGCTCACTCTGCGAAATTCCTTGGATTCCTTTCTGACGAAACGTCACCTTCGGTAATTGTTGTTGCAGATATAATGCAATGTTTGCTTTTTTTACCGTTGCCATTTGCTGTGCTTTGTATCAACACCATTAGCATTGTAGCATTTTTGTGAGTCGGCTAAGCCGCTCAACTACGATCCGTAACTTCAGGCTGTGCTCACCACAGGATACCTCCAGTCCAACCAATATTGTGGTTGCGTGGTAGACAGTATGTGGGGCGCCGAATGCAGCAAATATCATTGGCCTTTTGCGACCTCGCAGTCAAGGGGTTACTTGTGAGACCTTCATTCGTTTTTCCATAATGGCAGAGGATGCTTAAATCGAAGTATACAGACGAAACAACTCTCACGCTTAGAGATGATGTGATGATTTCGTTCCAAGTGCTTATTCAGCTTTTCAGATTCCACACACTCGCCTGACAACACTGTGCCGCTCACCAAACATTTCGGTGCGGGATTGCCCCCCCCCCCCCCCCCCCCCCCGCCTGTCCACGTGAATCAGAAATTTATAAATTCTTCACTATGGTGGCGGTTATGTTGGACCTTGCTTGATCCTGGTTTTATGTTTTTCTGGTTAGTAGACGACGCAAACGATGCTATTTTTGTTCTATTTCGAATATTGCTATATCCATCTCTACTCTTCTCAGATGTAGAAGAGCTGTGAACGTTAAGTCTTTCTTTTCTCTTATTAAAAATCTGTCCATAATGAAAAGAGGGCATTAGCAAACTAGTAAACGCACGAAACTATTTAAATGAGTATAAAATTGTACCGAGCAGCGAAACATTTATATATTTCATCATATGATTCCTAAGAACAATGTTGTTGTTGTTGTTGTGGTCTTCAGTCCTGAGACTGGTTTGATGCAGCTCTCCATGCTACTGTATCCTGTGCAAGCTTCTTCATCTCCCAGTACCTACTGCAACCTACATCCTTCTGAACCTGCTTAGTGTATTCATCTCTTGGTCTCCCTCTACGATTTTTACCCTCCACGCTGCCCTCCAATGCTAAATTTGTGATCCCTTGATGCCTCAAAACATGTCCTACCAACCGATCCCTTCTTCTAGTCAAGTTGTGCCACAAACTTCTCTTCTCCCCAATCCTATTCAATACCTCCTCATTAGTTACGTGATCTACCCACCTTATCTTCAGCATTCTTCTGTAGCACCACATTTCGAAAGCTTCTATTCTCTTCTTGTCCATACTAGTTATCGTCCATGTTTCACTTCCATACATGGCTACACTCCATACAAATACTTTCAGAAACGATTTCCTGACACTTAAATCTATACTCGATGTTAACAAATTTCTCTTCTTCAGAAACGATTTCCTTGCCATTGCCAGTCTACATTTTATATCCTCTCTACTTCGACCATCATCAGTTATTTTACTCCCTAAATAGCAAAACTCCTTTACTACTTTAAGTGTCTCATTTCCTAATCTAATACCCTCAGCATCACCCGACTTAATTCGACTACATTCCATAATCCTCGTTTTACTTTTGTTGATGTTCATCTTATATCCTCCTTTCAAGACACTGTCCATTCCATTCAACTGTCCTTCCAAGTCCTTTGCTGTCTCTGACAGAATTACAATGTCATCGGCGAACCTCAAAGTTTTTACTTCTTCTCCATGAATTTTAATACCTACTCCAATTTTTTCTTTTGTTTCCTTTACTGCTTGCTCAATATACAGATTGAATAACATCGGGGAGAGGCTACAACCCTGTCTCACTCCATTCCCAACCACTGCTTCCCTTTCATGCCCCTCGACTCTTATAACTGCCATCTGGTTTCTGTACAAATTGTAAATAGCCTTTCGCTCCCTGTATTTTACCCTTGCCACCTTTAGAATGTGGAAGAGAGTATTCCAGTCAACATTGTCAAAAGCTTTCTCTAAGTCTACAAATGCTAGAAACGTAGGTTTGCGTTTTCTTTATCTTTCTTCTAAGATAAGTCGTAAGGTTAGTATTGCCTCACGTGTTCCAACATTTCTACGGAATCCAAACTGATCTTCCCTGAGTACCGCTTCTACCAGTTTTTCCATTCGTCTGTAAAGAATTCGTGTTAGTATTTTGCAGCTGTGACTTATTAAACTGATAGTTCGGTAATTTTCACATCTGTCAACACCTGCTTTCTTTGGGATTGGAATTATTATATTCTTCTTGAAGTCTGAGGGTATTTCACCTGTCTCATACATCTTGCTCACCAGATGGTAGAGTTTTGTCAGGACCGGCTCTCCCAAGGCCGTCAGTAGTTCTAATGGAATGGTGTCTACTCCCGGGGCCTTGTTTCGACTCAGGTCTTTCAGTGCTCTGTCAAACTCTTCACGCAGTATCATATCTCCCATTTCATCTTCATCTTCATCTACATCCTCTTCCATTTCCATAATATTGTCCTCAAGTACATCGCCCTTGTATAAACCCTCTATATACTCCTTCCACCTTTCTGCCTTCCCTTCTTTGCTTAGAACTGGGTTGCCATCTGAGCTCTTGATATTCATACAAGTGGTTCTCTTCTCTCCAAAGGTCTCTTTAATTTTCCTGTAGGCAGTATCTATCTTACCCCTAGTGAGACAAGCCTCTACATCCTTACATTTGTCCTCTAGCCATCCCTGCTTAGCCATTTTGCACTTCCTCTCATTTTTGAGACGTTTGTATTCCTTTTTGCCTGCTTCATTTACTGCATTTTTATATTTTCTCCTTTAATCAATTAAATTCAATATTTCTTCTGTTACCCAAGGATTTCTATTAGCCCTCGTCTTTTTACCTACTTGATCGTCTGCTGCTTTCACTACTTCATCCCTCAGAGCTACCCATTCTTCTTCTACTGTATTTCTTTCCCCCATTCCTGTCAATTGTTCCCTTATGCTCTCCCTGAAACTCTCTACAACCTCTCGTTCTTTCAGTTTATCCAGGTCCCATCTCCTTAAATTCCCACCTTTTTGCAGTTTCTTCAGTTTCAATTTGCAGTTCATAACCAGGAGATTGTGGTCAGAGTCCACATCTGCCCCTGGAAATGACTTACAATTTAAAACCTGGTTCCTAAATCTCTGTCTTACCATTATATAATCTATCTGATACCTTTTAGTATCTCCAGGATTCTTCCAGGTATACAACCTTCTTTTATGATTCTTGAACCAAGTGTTAGCTATGATTAAGTTATGCTCTGCGCAAAATTCTACAAGGCGGCTTCCTCTTTCATTTCTTCCCCCCAATCCATATTCACCTACTATGTTTCCTTCTCTCCCTTTTCCTACTGACGAATTCCAGTCACCCATGACTATTAAATTTTCGTCTCCCTTCACTACCTGAATAATTTCTTTTATCTCGTCATACATTTCATCAATTTCTTCATCATCTGCAGAGCTCGTTGGCATATAAACTTGTACTACTGTAGTAGGCATGGGCTTTGTGTCTATCTTGGCCACAATAATGCGTTCACTATGCTGTTTGTAGTAGCTAACCTGCACTCCTATTTTTTTATTCATTATTAAACCTACTCCTGCATTACCTCTATTTGATTTTGTATTTATAACCCTGTAATCACCTGACCAAAAGTCTTGTTCCTCCTGCCACCGAACTTCACTAATTCCCACTATATCCAACTTTAACCTATCCATTTCCCTTTTTAAATTTTCTAACCTACCTGCCCGATTAAGGGATCTGACATTCCACGCTCCGATCCGTAGAACGCCAGTTTTCTTTCTCCTGATAAGAACAATATTAAATATAATACAAACAATAACACATGTAATTTACAAACAGGCATCTAAATTTGTAGTATATTCAACTGCGTCGTTCGTTCGATGGAAGTATCACCATAGGTCATGTTGGGACATTTTGTAACCATACAACGAAGGGCTTGCCTAGCTGCTTCACAGTGTCATTTTAGAGATGGAACCTTACTCCATCCACGAAGTGAGTCCACGCTTCTGCCATGATTTGTGCATATTGTGTTAAACATGGACAGTATTCTGTGCGATTGGTCAAAGGCGGTATATTTCTTCTCAGGACAAGTTCTGGCACTGTAGAGCCAAGCCTCTGTCCACAATCACTCCTAAGAGTCTGTTGAGTTGAACTGAGACGGTTGCTCTACCTTGGCTGTTTTCATGGATGTTTTTCTTGATCGGAGCCGGTTTCTTTCTAGCGTAGCCGCATCTTGATGCATAGGGAGTTGCGGATTGCCTTGTATACGTTTAATTTCATGGAGTGGAGTTGCTTTTCATCTATGTGCAGGAGGTGGAATGTGGTTCAGTACGGACAGCCTTTCGACGGGGGCTGATCTCAGTGTACCACTGATAATTCTCATTGTGTTTTACATCTGTGCATCGAGAGTTCGTGCTTGTGCACTATTGAGCCATACATGAACATCAAATTCTGCAGCAGAGTAGACAAGCCTAAATGTTTAAATGCGCAGAGTGTCAGCGGCAGAGTCGCAAGTTGTTCCGCACCGCCTATGTAGGATCGTGTTTGTACTTTGTATCTTCGCAGCGGTGTTTTCCAGGTATTTCTTGTAGGGTAGTGTTCGGTCCAGTGAAACCGGTTCAATATCGGGGCCCCTAGGCAAAGCACGTCTCAGGGTCCCTTTAGCCTTTTCTAAATTCATAAAATATATTTTTAGCACAATTTTACTCGTAATTATGCGTTTTTTCTACATTACGTAGGTATGTCATCACCATATCCAATTAAAAATTGAAATAAAATGAATGGAAAATATGCACATGTTTATTAAATCGTTTGGTAAAGTACAATATGTTTAAGTATTAACAGTTCGAAGTTTTTTACGAACAAAATTGTTTAAATTACCTTGAAAGTTGTTCCTTACCGATACATCATTTTCAATCGCCGTTATCGCCAATGAATCGTAACGGTTCTGAGTTTATTTGTGATTAGTTTTAATTTTGAAACGCTATATTTACCCGTGGCGTTTGTAATCATCAGACTTCTATAAATCGGCAATATCTTCATTACATTCGGGAAAGTTGATTGTGTCACATTACCAAAAATAATTTTATACAATTTGATGTCTCGCCTATAAATTCAGGCTGAATGTCTTCGGAATAATGTTTCGTAAACTTTTTACAAGCCGCTCCAATTTCATCGTTGGACTTTGTTAAGAAATCTGATAGAAGTCCAAACAGAGAATTAATTTCCCGGTAAACTTCTAGAGGCCTCGACAGTCCTGTACAGAGCATGTCTAGCACAGGCACATAAGTTTCGATTTTTAACTTCCCTTTTCCTCTGTGCATAACGTCTTCTGCAGATCCATCATAGTAATGCCTTTTCCTTATTCGCACACCCTCATTCTCATCACTGTACTGGGGATCAGTTCTCTCATTTTCCTTTATCTTGTAATTGTCAAATAATTTTCGCTGTGAAAGTAAAAAATGTAATAGAGATTTTAAAAGACTGACTGCCGTTCGAAGTTCAGTAGTTGTTTTCTGTACAGATGCACTGATACCATTGATTCGATCTAGTATGGCAGCTCAGAATAATGTCATTACAGGATTTTTTTCCCATGTCCTTCAATAGCCATCTGGCCCTGTGAATCACTTGTGATATCTGAGTCTCATCATCGGCAATAAACAGCAAAGCTTCCTGGAAACTGTTGTAACCTTTTGACAAAGCCTTAGTCACATCGTAACTTGCACGCCACCTTGTCTCGGATACTCTTTTCAGAACTATTGACGGGTATGGCTTACGTTCATCACATTTCTCAAAATGTTTGAGCATAATTGCGCAGCAATGACCTGATGCTGAAAGAAAGTTGAATAGTGCCTGTACAAATCTGGAGAATGAAATTACTCCAACGCAGCTCTCCAATGCGTTACTCCAACAGTGAGAGCGCTGCACACGCAACGTAATGTGAGACGTGATTTACGATTTACTTTCTTGATATGCGCCTATAGGTCATTGTAAAAACCAGAAATATTTGACGCGTTATTGTAAGACTGGTTTTCAATTTTTTATGTCAATGTTATATCGGTCAAAAAATTTCAAATTTTGGTTGTTCGTTCTTCCCCTTTGTGACTTTTTATAGCAATAAATGTAAGAAAACGTTCTGCTACTTCTTCATTTGACGTAACGTACCTCAACATTACAATCAGCTGATCAGTATGAGGTATGTCTGGTGTCGAAACGACGCTTATTGAGAAATATTTTGCTTCAATAATTCAATTAAGAATGAATTTTAGAATTTTCTTTTCCAATATATCAATAAGTTCCTCGCAAATCACTGAAGACAAATATGATTGTTTTCCTTTGCTTACATTATCGTACTTGGCTAAATGTGGACTAAGGAACGGATCGCGATTAACTCTAAAATTCCCAAATAGTTGCCATTATGTTAGGAACCAAGAATTGCGTTATCACCACGGAATACCAATCCACGGAATAATAAAAATTTGTTCTCTTCGCTGAAAACAATTTCCAATGAGGTGTCGATTCGTTCATGAATACGTCACCTACTAATAAGTGTGTGTTCACATACTCGGTGCATTGCATTATTCCCGTGCGATGGAATTCGGCGCGACGCATTTTTCAAATCAGGAAATCCAGTGAAATTGTGAGTGGTTTTGAACTTCACCAAAAAGAACACGTGGAAGACAATATACTTTTCCCGTAAGCGGAGAATGCATGAGCCACTTTCGTTTAATTTTACCACCTCTTAGATGTTTACGAAAAAAATATAGATTCAGAAAAAAATCTTTTGCTATAGTCGTATTGTCGACTTGAAGCAAAATAATTACACTCAGAGTGTTGACTTTCGTTAAGATCTCTAGTACACAAAAAAATCTTGTATTTAGTTGGTAATATTTTGGTATAAGCTAATGTCATTCTGGTACTCTAATCGTAGATGGACCACGTTTTGATGTAGTAATTAGATCTCGCGTCGACCTCACTTTCCTATGCACCCACTAAAGCAGCTGTTACCCTCGCCAGTCAGTTCGGAACACTTGCGGGGAATCTCTACTGGATCCACCACCACTGTGTGGCAGGCAGACGTACTTGGAGATGAGTAAGCTGGTTTTTCTGTTGACTGGAGGACAAAATCCTAGTTGAATAAGGTTTTACGTCTTCTTTAATTGCTCATTACTCTTCCTTCGTTGCTCTTGCCGCTTTTTACTTTTTTCCGAACCAGTCTGGTGGTTTTCCATTACTGGAACCTCCGACATTTTGTTTGCGAGAGAAAAGGTAATTAATCTTGTGATTAGACTGTGGAGCTGAAATTTACTAATAATATTTGACAAGTAAGCACTTGCTTATCTATTTAATACAATTAACTGAAACTAAATACTTACCTATCCTCTACCTTTTGATCATTCCACCATTTAGTATTTTTCTACCTCCGGCACTTCACGCTAGTCAAATTTTATAATATTACACGAAATAAGTATGTAAAACAGAAATTGTAATCAAATTTATGTGGTCTGGTAAATGTAACTTCAGTTCGTTAGACTCGTCCTCTCGCCGATTTTCTCGATGCACATGCTGTCTTCATAAAAATCTAGCACTTGCAATCAAATTTGTAAGTTTTGAAACACACGCAATTGTAAAACTTTTTTAATTTGATTCACGGTCACGAAAGGAGCAAATCACAATTACAGAGCAAAATGAAAATTAAGTAATTTTAAGCGTTTGTAAAATTTCGTTTATGAAACAACATACGTGTTCAAAGAATCGGTGGCTCTCCCCAATGTTGTTTGTCTTACGAACCAGTACTGCCCATCTTATAAAACTAACGTGTGCTTAGAATAAATTAATAGAAGTAGCAGTAAGTGTGCATTCACACGGCAGAGTTTTTGAAGCGCGTTGCGTTAAAAAAGCTGCTCTTGCAATGCCGCCCTCTCAATTTTCGGCCTTAAAATCGCTGCTATGAAAATAATATTATTCTAAATAATTTGAAGTGCGTTCCGAAATATGTTGAAATATGACGATGTAACATAAAAAACGCAATAATATTGTCATTGAGAGTTTGTTACATGCAAATATCCAAATTTAATTTTCACTTGAAGAAATGTTTAAAATAAATTTTCACGGGGCACCGGGCACCTAGCTGATGCCTACACGGCCTAACGGATAATCTGCTAATGAATGTATCCCCTAGATATTTTGGGTGCTGATTGTGGTAAAGTAGTTTGCCACCAAAATAAATCTGGAGCTGCCTGTTCGCCGCCGTGTTGCACAATTGAAAGCAAGGCGTTTTTGTCTTGGTGGGGTTTGGCCTCAGTCTCCATCTTCGAAAGTATGTTCCTATTATCGTAAGATCAGATGTTAAGATGGCTTCTGTTTCTTCAAAATTTCAATGCAGCACCCAATCATTGGCGTATCCACATTTACGAGATCTAGTTTCAGACATATCGGAGATGTACAGATTAAACAGGAGTGGGGAGAAGACAGATCCCTGAGGTAGTCCATCAGTCCAGAAATGCCTGCTGTACGGGCTGTGCCAGCTACCAGCGAGACCTGCCGCCCATCTGATACCGTGTTTATGTGAATGGTCGCTGCTGGAGTAACATCTTCCGAAGATTGCTGAGACAGAGTCAGCACGTTCTGAGGCTGGGCACTTCACCTCCTCTGGTTGGCCGCTGCTACAGACAAGAATACACGATTGTAAACTTTAATGTAATAAATCCTTGTTCCGCTAATGTCGGCTAATGGTACCAGTGGACTGATCAGCCTGCTCCATTGCGCTCCACTCTCCGTATCCCGACAATGGTAGGGGTCTCAACACAGGTCCCTACAGTATGTCGCAAACAAATGAAGTGTGTGTGACATCTGTTACTATTGTATACTACCGCAGCCATGAACAGTAATCAGACACAATGAGCAGAACGGGTCACTACTGCTGGGCAGCATCAGATCGATAGTTTTTGGGCCGTCTAACTGTGGGAAGACGGACTTCTCATGCCCTCGGTAATTATGCATCCATGCAGTGTTTGCTTCGAGAATGTATATATATTTTCAGAAACACTACTCTCGATCAATTATCAAGTACTTGAGGAAATATGTTCAGGCATTTATGGTATTAAACATAAGGATTTCGCCCAAAATGTCATGTTCCACCACTTGAAGGAGTAGGACCTAATACAGTATTTATATTCGAGAACGTCACGGTGGAAAATCGTGATAAACATAGAAATATTTCAGTTTTGGGGGCCATAAATGTGTCTGTGTCTTCTATCGATGTCAGACGTGTTCTAGGATCCGAAAGCCACTGATAATATGAAGCTGTTATCTGTACAGATATCATTGGTGATCTTGCAGCTCTAGAAGAATTAATGAATAATGCAAATTTTATTATTACCTACAGACAGGATAATATTAATTTCAGACATATTTACCAGGTACATGTAGTAACTGACATGACATTCGACGAATTTATAATTTTATAGAGGAACTGCTTGGAATCATTCACAGTAAAGTTTGTTGGTTATCGATGAAACAAGGCAGTTGAATGATGGTCGATACCGCCAGAACTTCCAGGACTTTTTTAAAAGATGATTATGAAATAAAAGTGTAATAACGTCATTATACTATACACTGTGGAGAAGTCCATGTGCACATCCATGCACAGTGCATTTTTCTCTACGTTGACGTGAAAATCCAGGTCCTTGATGGTGGTATTAACTGTCATGACATTAGATTCAAAGCACTCAAGAAAAGTATCAAGGATTGTACATTTATTCTCAGCTCACTTTGAGGTTAATCAGTGAGTAATTGCAAAGGCTTATATAACAGAAAAGAGGGCAAACAGGTTAACTTCAGGGTTGATGCAATTTAAAAGAAGGCAAACGAGAGGGAATGTAAGTTGAATACTGTTCCAAAGTCTTTCATTGAAGTGCGTAAGGCTGTTCAAGAAAAACTACGACTGCTGAGGTTAGGGCATTGGAAAGAGACCAGTCACTCAGAGACACATTTAAGTCTGTCAGAGTATGTCTCTAACACCTCTTGAAGGCTTAAGATGATGATGAAGAAGAATCTGTTGGCAATTTCATTAAAAATTGCAGCTGTAGTTTGATAGATATAACAAACGGAGTAAGCAGGGAAAACCATATTGCTAGGCACTCAACCTATAATTAACAAAGATTCCAATACAGGTCAGTGATAGAGAATTTGAAAGAACACTTGGCTTACTGAATCTAATATTCATAGAAACTACAAAAATCAACGGTTGTTCACCGAAAGATACAGACATTTATGGTCAGATATTGTAGAGTGTATGACACAAATATATAAGGAAGCCAAAGGAGCAGGAGCAAAAAGTCGCAACAGTTGGAAATACAAAAGTATTGCTAGACCTTGGCGTTATCGACATTCAGACTAAGAAAATTAAAATACCGATCACCCCAATAAATCTACTACGACTAACCCAACAAAACAGTTGAATGATTAACACTGCTCACAACGTACAAGAGATTCAAATAAAGGCAGGTTGTAATTCAAGGTTTAGCGGATTTATGCCAGGCTGGTCTGCGTCAATATTTGTGGGAGAATAAAGATTTCAAATATAATTTGATGGCTATTGATATGCAATCGAAATTTGCCTGGACCTTACCTGTGAAAACAAAGATGACGAAGGCAGCTACACTGGTATTTCATCAGCTGCTGCAGACGGGAACTAATCACGTCCCAGGCAATCTACAAACAGAACACGGTGGCGAGTTCTATGACAGATATTTCAAAATGGTAATGGGATGGAATATTCCTCTACCAGAAGATTTCTCAGATGAAAGCAGATACCGTGGACGGTTTGAACTGAACAATAAAAGTGTGAAAGTGGATACATATTAACCTTTGCTGTTGTTGGAAAAGGACTGATATCCTCTAGCAAATCATTGAGATGTATAAATGGACTGTCCACTGGACAATAAAAATGAAACGAATTGACGTTTGTGATAATGATCTCCTAAGTACAGCTTACAGTTGTGTTAGAATGGTAGATCTGCACAAACAGCAATTTAATATAGGTGATTTAGTATGTATTTCAAAACACAAGATAGCATTTGAGAAATTGAGCCTACCAAACTGTTCGACAGAAATATTGACAGTTTCCAAAGAGCGACAAACTAGATGTCTTTCTCCTAGATTCTAGAACGTGTCGTAAGGAGACAGTGGAAGATGGCTCTTGTTAAGTGGTTCACCTTCCCTTCATCACATAACGGTTGGGGGAATGATAATGATTTGATATGATAAAGCAATGTGTGTAAAACTTCAGTTACTTATGGGGCTACATTTCTGTCGAGTTATGAACAACACCCATTGGCCGCAGAAGAATAAGAAGGAGGTGGTCCCTTCAGCATGTTCAAAAATGCAATCAGCTATCTCTGATAGCAGCTGAAACGTCATCGAAAGAAATGTTGATCAAAATGTCTTACCAATGATTAGCACATAGGATAGATTCCTTTCAATTATAAATCCAGCCTTGCCCGAACTTTCAGTGATTGGTTCCTTAGCCAACAACACGGCATTATCATCAGAAGAGCAAAAATGCAGGAAACGCATAGCAGCAGCTTCACGAAACGAAGAGACACAACAGATTCATGACATCTGTCGCTGTTGCGAAAGAACTGCATTTAAAATCGCATAGTAAAGTGTTTGATTACCATAAAAGAAAAGACTACTTCCTATGCTGCTCGATAGACTGTTTACAAATACTGACCTGCTTAAATTCACCAAAAAGTTCGAAATTCCAAGATTTTATGGAGAATTTATTTGGAATACTCGATCCAAGACTACGTGGAAATCTATTTAATGTGGAATTGTAAATTTAGACGTTGCAGGTAATCTTAAACTCGCTGGGTGTCATACACTGTGTGATCAGAAGGATCAGGACACCCCAAAAACATACGTTTTTCATATTAGGTGCTATGTGTTGCCACTTACTGCCAGATACTCCATATCAGCGACCTCAGTAGTCATTAGACATAGTGAGAGAACAGAATGGGGCGCTCCGCGGAACTCACGGACTTCGAATGTGGTCAGGTGATGGGGTGTCACTTTAGTCATACGTCTGTACGCGAGATTTCCACACTCCTGAACATCCCTGGGTTCACTGTTTCCTATGTGATAGTGAAGTGGAAACGTGAAGGGACACGTACAGCACAAAAGCGTACAGGCCGACCTCGTCTGTTGACTGACAGAGACAGTTGAAGAGGGTCCTAATGTGTAATAGGCAGACGTCTGTCCAGACCATCACACAGGAATTCCAAACTGCATCAGGATTTATTGTAAGTACTATGACAGTTAGGCGGGAGGTGAGAAAACTTGAATCTCATGATCGAGCGACTGCTCGTAAGCCACACGTCACGCCGGTAAATGCCAAACAACGCCTCGCTTGGTGTAAGGAGCGTAAACATTGGACGATTGAACAGTGGAAAAAAGTTGTGTGGAGTGACGAATCACGGTACACAATGTGGGTATGGCGAATTTCCGGTGAACGTCATTTGCCAGTGTGTGTATTGCCAACAGTAAAATTCGGAGGCGGTGGTGTAATGGTGTGGTCGTGTTTTTCGTGGATTGATGTTTTAAGCACCTTCTTGCTTCCCACTGTTGGAGAGCAATTCGGGGACGGTGATTGCATCTTTCAACACGATCGTGCACCTATTCATAATGCACGACCTGTGGCGGAGTGGTTACATGACAATAACATCACTGTGATGGACTGGCCTGCACAGAGTCCTGACCTGAAACCTATAGAACACGTTTGGGATGTTTTGAAAAGCCGACTTCGTACCAGGCCTCACCTACCGGCATCGATACTTCTCCTCAGTGCAGCACTCCGTGAAGACTGAGCTGCCATTCCCCAAGAAACCTTCCAGCACCTGATGGAACGTGTGCCGGCGAGTTTGGAAGCTGTCATCAAGGCTAAGCGTGGGCCAACACCATACTGAATTCCAGCATTACCGGTGGAGGGCTCCACGAACTTGCAAGTCATTTTCAGCCAGGTGTCCGGATACTTTTGAGCACATGGTGAATGTTCTAAGAAGAACCGAGGAAGAGGAAAATGAGATTAGTGTTTAATGTCCCGTCGACGACTGTATCTTTAGAGACGTAGCACAAGCTCGGATTAGGGAACGACGGGGAAGGAAATAGGGCGTTCCCTTTCAGAGGAACCATCCTGGCATTTGCCTAAAGTGATTTAGGGAAACCATGGAAAACCAAACTCAGGATGGCCATATGTGGGTGTGAACTGTCGTCCTCCTGAATGCGAGCCCAGTGAGCTAACCACCTCGCTCGGTAATAAGAATCCGAAATACGTCTACCACTTTGACTCATTTGGCGACGTCCGCCCCTTTAGCTGGCAGCCGGCACGCTAACTCAGCGTGTTCGGTCAGAGGGTTAGCTGCCCTCTGTAATAAAAAAAAGTGAGTTAATGGATCAACGACGAATTGAAACGGGTGTCCTGCGACGTCCGCACCGAGCAGATAAAACGAACGAAAACGAACAAAATGAGATTAGAAAAAAAAAAGCTGGCTGGTCAGCGCGTCTGACTGCTATGCAATGGGCCGTGGTTCTATTCCCGGCCAGGGCGAAGATTTTTCCCTCTCGGGGACAGGGTGTTGTGTTGTCCTCATCATCATTTCATCATCATTGACAAGCAGGTCGCCCAGTGTGGCGTCAACTAAAAATATTTGCTACTCGATGACCGAATTCCTCAAGGTGAGGACTCTCAGCCGTGAATGGCATACGATCGTTTCATTTCATTTGGCGAGTGACAGCCGCCAGATGAATTATGCCGCTACTTTACCGACAACCACATAGTCTGCAATTTTGAAAGTTACCAAATGTTCAGTTCATACCTCTGGAGACACCGAAGTCTCATGCCCATCCTAACAGCTATAAAGGAGAAGATATAAAAACAATATTTATGCCAGAAGTTTGTCAGTTGAGCTTGAGAAGAATGATGACACATACTTTGACTTTAAAAGATCGACCGTTGATGCTAAGTGCGAAGTACTTTCCGCCATTCAAAGCAATCAAAGGAGATTGACGTATTGCATGGAGAGGCTTAGGTATAAACAGCACTATTCCTAATATCACAGCATAAAACTGCTCTCTACACTTGGGAAGTGGTAAAATTGTGCAAGTACCACATGGCACATGATCAGTGATGAATTAAACGAATATTTAAAATGGACAGTATGAGGTTTCAAGTTACTTGTGAATGTCAATAATCTCACAATGGAAACAGGAATGACAGAACAAGTTACAGACTTTACAAAAGAAAATTTAATGGGATCACTATTAGGTTTCTCAAAGGATCAAATTCTGCAGAATGAGTCAAATAACATGCACTATCACCTCCAGTGGCACCTTCACCTCCAGTAGCACCTTCATCTGCAGCAGAACCATCATTTCCAGTGGCACCTTCACTTCCAGCAGCACCTTCACCTGCAGCAGCACCATTGCCTCCAGCAGCACCTTTGCCTCCAGCAGCACCATCATTTTCAGCAGCACCATCGCCTTCTATGACATCTTTCAGTGGCAAATTCACCTGCAGTGGGACCATCGTCTCCAGCAGCACGATTTCCTCTACTGCACCATCACCTACATCAGCACCATAGCCTCCAGTAGTGCCATTGCCTCTGGCGTGATGCTGCAGACCCTACCTACATTCTGGACTGGCTCTCACAGGCCATCCACCTCGGGTTAAACCTGCTCATGACATGTACTGATTCGAGCTCTTCTGCACCACTCAACAGGATCTCACATGCTTCTATCATCCTGATCTCCTTCCTTCCAGATGGGCCACACGACTCATGCTTTTGTGCTATTCATAAGCAAGTAACATTCCAAGATGCAACCCTCTTTCTGACAATCCATACCCTGCGCCACCCCTATTTGGTCACCTGTCCAGGACTCTGCACGTTGGTGGCACTGGTTTCAACTGCAGGGTCCCAGGACTACACCTGTTCCTTATCTGGACCCCCCAATTGAGTCATCAGCAGGACTTCCGTGGCTCTAGGTTTGTGCACCATAAAGCTAGTCGGTGCTCGGTTCTGGTCTGTGACACCTTTGGCAGTTGGATCGACCTTCCAAGACGACATGACTGCAGTAGTAGGGTAGTGGCGTTACCAGTGCAATTTTGGTATCAAATTGATACTCAAATTAATTAAACTGACCATTAACCCCTCCCCAACCACTCCCACCCCCACCCCAAATGACATGTGTTTTCGTCAGCCTGCACATGAGCTCCTGATCCCTCCCCACCTCCTCCACTTACTCTACTGGCAGGAATTTCGAATTTTGTTGGAAATTCGAAATTTCGCTGTACAATTCAATTGTCAGTTCAGAGGACATAATACACTCCTGGAAATGGAAAAAAGAACACATTGACACCGGTGTGTCAGACCCACCATACTTGCTCCGGACACTGCGACAGGGCTGTACAAGCAATGATCACACGCACGGCACAGCGGACACACCAGGAACCGCGGTGTTGGCCGTCGAATGGCGCTAGCTGCGCAGCATTTGTGCACCGCCGCCGTCAGTGTCAGCCAGTTTGCCGTGGCATACGGAGCTCCATCGCAGTCTTTAACACTGGTAGCATGCCGCGACAGCGTGGACGTGAACCGTATGTGCAGTTGACGGACTTTGAGCGAGGGCGTATAGTGGGCATGCGGGAGGCCGGGTGGACGTACCGCCGAATTGCTCAACACGTGGGGCGTGAGGTCTCCACAGTACATCGATGTTGTCGCCAGTGGTCGGCGGAAGGTGCACGTGCCCGTCGACCTGGGACCGGACCGCAGCGACGCACGGATGCACGCCAACACCGTAGGATCCTACGCAGTGCCGTAGGGGACCGCACCGCCACTTCCCAGCAAATTAGGGACACTGTTGCTCCTGGGGTATCGGCGAGGACCATTCGCAACCGTCTCCATGAAGCTGGGCTACGGTCCCGCACACCGTTAGGCCGTCTTCCGCTCACGCCCCAACATCGTGCAGCCCGCCTCCAGTGGTGTCGCGACAGGCGTGAATGGAGGGACGAATGGAGACGTGTCGTCTTCAGCGATGAGAGTCGCTTCTGCCTTGGTGCCAATGATGGTCGTATGCGTGTTTGGCGCCGTGCAGGTGAGCGCCACAATCAGGACTGCATACGACCGAGGCACACAGGGCCAACACCCGGCATCATGGTGTGGGGAGCGATCTTCTACACTGGCCATACACCACTGCCGATCGTCGAGGGGACACTGAATAGTGCACGGTACATCCAAACCGTCATCGAACCCATCGTTCTACCATTCCTAGACCGGCAAGGGAACTTGCTGTTCCAACAGGACAATGCACGTCCGCATGTATCTCGTGCCACCCAACGTGCTCTAGAAGGTGTACGTCAACTACCCTGGCCAGCAAGATCTCCGGATCTGTCCCCCATTGAGCATGTTTGGGACTGGATGAAGCGTCGTCTCACGCGGTCTGCACGTCCAGCACGAACGCTGGTCCAACTGAGGCGCCAGGTGGAAATGGCATGGCAAGCCGTTCCACAGGACTACATCCAACATCTCTACGATCGTCTCCATGGGAGAATAGCAGCCTGCATTGCTGCGAAAGGTGGATATACACTGTACTAGTGCCGACATTGTGCATGCTCTGTTGCCTGTGTCTATGTGCCTGTGGTTCTGTCAGTGTGATCATGTGATGTATCTGACCCCAGGAATGTGTCAATAAAGTTTCCCCTTCCTGGGACAATGAATTCACGGTGTTCTTATTTCAATTTCCAGGAGTGTATTAACGGAAATTTTTGAAGGAAATTGTTTATAAAACCGAAATAGATGGCAGAAATCGAAGAAAAACACAATTCACAGGACAGGAAATGGGTGAATTATGCTCTGAGAAGGATATAATTTGCATCTTGTAAGACCGGGATACTCTTGTTTAACTCCCAATTGCTAATCACTCCGTATAGTGTGATTGCAAAGTCATCAAGACGCTCCGCAGTGTACAACTGGGCGCAAGTGCAATACTGGTGTGGCTGGCTCGGCACCACCAGCCCCCCTCCTCTCCATGCATCAGGCAGCAGCCCCCTTGTCTAACCTCGGTGACTCTATCTCTCCCCAGCCGGGCCGCTTTCTTGATGGCCACCTCACGGGAAACTGCCGGACCTGCCTACCCCACCTCCTGGCGGGCCGTTTCAGATGAAAAAGCCGCGTGGGGTAGCCACGGAGTTTGAGCTACCTCGTCACAGTCTGTGTGGCTCCCCCCGTCAGAGGTTCAAGTCCTCACTCGGGCATGGATGTGTGTGTTGTACATAGCGTAAGTTAGTTTAAGTTAGATTAAGTAGTGTATAGTCTTAGGTACCGATGACCTCAGCAGATGGTCCCATAAGACCTTACAACAAATTTCCAGATTTTGTGATGAAAAGCTGCCGCACCTCTCATGCTTGTAACTCTCAGGCGGCCTTAGATGACACAACCGCATCACGTGCGTTGCTTTGCTAGTTCTCTGGCGGTCTACTGATGACCACTTGTCTGCCTCCCTAACAGTCTCCCAACAATTTCCACGCCACAGAGGAGCAGCAGCCAGCAGATGGAAATCGGCAGAAGATTGTAATGTAGAATGCTGCTGTCAAGGCCCGCTTTGTTGGTCATCTATCACGAACAATGTATTTGGTTTCGAAGGTTAGCGTCTTCCCTCACAGATCTGTCCTAAGGAAAACAGCAGCATATATTTCGAGGGTTGCAGCTGGCATTGGGCATGCCAGACTATCGATCTGTCTCAGAATGAACAAACGGTGTTTTTCTAAAGATAGCAGATGTGTCCAATTTTCCAGCAAACAGAGGATGTTTTCAGAAGGGGTCTCTACCTGTTTCACAGAATTTTTTGTCCAGCAAACACCTGCACCAAGCCTCCTTGAAAAAGAAAAAGAAGATGAGGTAAGCGTCCTCACCCCATAGCTGTACCCTGACTAACAACATGTATTTCGAAGGGTGTAGCTGACATCAGAAATATCAAGCTATTTGTTTGGTTCACAATGAACAAATTTTTCCTCCTCCCCCCCCCCCCCCCCCCCCCCAGATGTGATATTTTCCTCAAACAGCTGCACCAAGCCTGCCTGAGGAAAAAAGGAGGCAAGTTGTAATTTGCTGGTATGGCACTCTGATTTCCTATTGGTCCACTGCAAAATAGAGACGGAGTCTGAAGGTATATTGTAAGTAGGCTGTTTATGTTTTCTTATTGGCAACGTTACGTAGCGCTCTGTATGAAAATCACTGGCTGTGCTGTGTGCAGTGTGTGGCTAGTTTGCATTGTTGTCTGCCATTGTAGTGTTGGGCAGCGGCAGCTGGATGTGAACAGCGCGTAGCATTGCGCAGTTAGAGGTGAGCCGCCAGCAGTGGTGGATGTGTGGAAGGAAATGGCGGAGTTTTGAAATTACATATATTATGACTTTTGATGATATTAAGGTAAATACATTGTTTGTTCTCTATTAAAATCTTTCATTTGCTAACTATCCCTATCAGTAGTTAGTGCCTTCCGTAGTTTGAATCTTTTATTTAGCTGGCAGTAGTGGCGCTCGCTGTATTGCAGTAGTTCGAGTAACCAAGATTTTTGTGAGGTAAGCGATTTGTGAAACGCATAGGTTAATGTTAGTCAGGGCCATTCTTTTGTAGGGATTTCTGAAAGTCAGATTGCGTTGCGCTAAAAATATTGTGTCGGTTTAAGCACACTCTTGCATAATTGTTCTAAGGGGACGTTTCATATGTCGACCCTTAGCCGAGGATACCTCACTGGAATCTTCTGATTTTTTCTTGTAGTTTGTGTAATTAGTTTAGATTTTGTTTATTGCTATTGAGTAATTGTAGAGAGAATCTCCTTTGTAGTTGCAGTCTTTCATTGTTGTACAGTAAAACAGTTGTGGCATGCATGTAGATTTGCACCAAGTATTTCGCAGCTGCGCTTGCAATTAACTACACTCCTGGAAATTGAAATAAGAACACCGTGAATTCATTGTCCCAGGAAGGGGAAACTTTATTGACACATTCCTGGGGTCAGATACATCACATGATCACACTGACAGAACCACAGGCACATAGACACAGGCAACAGAGCATGCACAATGTCGGCACTAGTACAGTGTATATCCACCTTTCGCAGCAATGCAGGCTGCTATTCTCCCATGGAGACGATCGTAGAGATGCTGGATGTAGTCCTGTGGAACGGCTTGCCATGCCATTTCCACCTGGCGCCTCAGTTGGACCAGCGTTCGTGCTGGACGTGCAGACCGCGTGAGACGACACTTCATCCAGTCCCAAACATGCTCAATGGGGGACAGATCCGGAGATCTTGCTGGCCAGGGTAGTTGACTTACACCTTCTAGAGCACGTTGGGTGGCACGGGATACATGCGGACGTGCATTGTCCTGTTGGAACAGCAAGTTCCCTTGCCGGTCTAGGAATGCTAGAACGATGGGTTCGATGACGGTTTGGATGTACCGTGCACTATTCAGTGTCCCCTCGACGACACCAGTGCATTGTTATTGCAGTTAATGCAACAAATGGGACAAAGGCTACAAAAGTTAGACTCAATGCTTGAACAAAATCAGAAACAAATGGGACAAAATCTTCAAAAGTTAGACACAATGGAACAAAATCAGAGACAAACACAGCAACAGTTAGACACAATGGAACAAACTCTTCAAAACTTAGACACAATGGAACAAAAGCTTCAAAAGTTAGACTCAGTGGAACATAAGCTTGAACAAACACGTAAAGATTTAACTACTGAGTTACATAACATTGAATCGAAATGTCAAAAAGTCTGTAATGATGTAAAAACACAAATTTGTGAGCATTTTCAACCTATTTTTTCGCGGCATGAAAATGTATTACAGAATCACGAAGCAGCCATAAAAGCACTGCAAACCATTGTTCATGAAAATCATGAGACCTTGTGGGCTAAAATTGACTCAGTTGCATCTACCGATTCGGTTACGCAACTTGCAAAAACTCAGGAAAACTTAAAGGACACAGTAGATTCGATTTCAACACAAATGGACACTCTGAAACTTGGTTAAGAAAAACACACTGAGGAAATGTGTTCACTATCGGAGAAAGTAGCCGAACTTTCGGATCAGGTCACTAACTTATCTACAAAGGTAGATGATGATCTGAATGACACAAGACCCGTAGCCTTCACTGACACAGAAGAGTATGAACAAATTAGAAAATTCAAACAAAATCAAAATCAAATCAATACACAGTACAAAAGAGAAATCCGTGAAGTACAAGATCAGCTGACACAGGTAATACAAGAATTACGTATTTCAGAGGACACTCGCGCCCCAATACGGGAAGAGGGATATAGAAATACGGAACAGCTACAAAATAATAACACAGGGCATTTCAGAAGTTACGAAAGAAATTGGCAATGTGCACCGAATTTTGAGATGGAACCGCCGAAACGACGTAACAATGACTGATATGCGACTCGCCGACATGATGATTTTGACTATAAGCTGTTCATTACTACACGTAAATTTAAAATATTTAAGAATTCTGCCAACGACATTCATCCACAAGCGTGGCTCCATCAATTCTCTCATTGTTTTCCTCCCAACTGGTCATTGGAGCACAGGTTAGAATTTATGTGTGGCTACTTGGAGAATGAACCAGCTGTAAGAATGTGATCGGTCATTCACGATTGTCACAGTGAAGGAGAATTTTACCATGCGTTCCTCTCAGCATATTGGTCTCAAGCTACACAAGACCGAGTAAAACATAGCATCATAATGATAAAACATTTCGAACAATCTGAATTTTCCAGTCTTGTGAAATATTTTGAAGACATGTTGCACAAGAATCAGTACCTGTCAAACCCATACAGCCCCTCAGAACTCATTCGCATTTGCTTAATCAAACTGCCTGAACATTTACGACATATTATTTTAGCAGGACGTTGCAAAGACGACATTGAAGCTTTTCAGGGACTGTTACAAGAACTGGAAATTGACACTGACAATCGCGGAACGCGAAAACAGAAGCACAACAATTACAGATCACATCTGTCACAATTCCGCGATGACAGAAATAATATACGACAAGGCTATTCTTACAACGTAAATCGTTACCAAAACAGACACCACCCATATGACAACCACTGGCAGAGTAATAATTACAGAGAAAGATCGCATTTTCATAGCAATGAATGTGACAGAGACAACCACAGAAGCAGACAATATGGGAACCAAAATAATTATTATCAAGGGAGACAGAATAACTTCAGACGCAACGGTCCACCACGCAGTTACGATTCCGGGAGGAATTCTCCACCACATGACCGACAAGAAAGAAACTATGGAATCTACCGACATGACGACAGACGATATGATCGTAACGACAGACCTGAACTGCATCAGAACTGGCTGGATTTAAACACGGCAGGGCCCTCTCGACAACGTGAATTTGTAGAAGCTAGGTCTCCAAATCCCAATAACGACGCGCGCCAACAAAGGAACAGACAATGACTCGCACCGCAGGCTGCCGCGTGCGCCGGCTGGCTCAGAGAAAAATAATATAGACGCTAACCTTGAGAAAAATTCCAGTATTCTTTACCGACGTATACCACATGATAATTGCATTAAAGTTGAAACTCTGCGTACTAGGAAGAGCAAAGGGCTACACCACATTTCACATGTGAAACCATTTATTGAAAGATAATCTGCTTTTTAACTTTGTCTTTGCCATAAAACGTTTCACTTCACGTTACTAGTATGCTTTAGAAACTGTTACCATGCAACAATGTTTGAAGTTAAATATCCAGTCAAGAACCAAGAGAACTTATTTAAACAGAAATTACGAATGCATTGTTATTGCGAACAGACGACACAGTGTTATTGTGTGTGTACATTCTTGCTTGTTAGTTGCACGATTACGTAACGACTATAAGGCTCACATACTTAGAACATTTACCAGTACTGCTAATGAGATTTTAATGCAACATTTTGGTTTACTTGAAAATACATTCTGAATTAAAGTACTTTCTGAGAGATACCAGATGACACAGTGGTTAGTTTATGTGACAGCTACACGATTATATCACGACATTACTAATGAGTGACAATTTACAATGTTGCTTTTGCGATGTATCTGTTTTATATCTGCACAGTTTTTCTGAATTATTCTGGAAAGTAAAACATGTTTTAGTAGTAACTTTTGTGGTATAGCTACAATGAGACAGCCTTTTCCGTAGCACAACAATACGTTACAGCACAGTAATTTCTTCATCACAACAATAAGCGTAATAACTAAGATATCTATACGCAAAGAATTTCACTTTTGTTTATCATGAGGTAAGTACATTGGCTTCTGCAGAACTTAGCTTTCGGAGGAAAATAACTACGACACTTCCACAGAGATTATCTTACAACAAGATGCACATTTAGCGCTACAGGACACGCATTTCAGTGATTAATTTTGTACTTAAACATTTACTTTTAAAGATTTTTGAATTACAAAGAAAGTTTTCCATGATACATTTCATTCCATTGCTGTAATCTGTAACACCTGAGGGTATAATTACATTAATCCTCAGGGGAGTACATGCTTACTTTGTGTACCATGTGTTTGGCAAGCACAAGGAGCCCTAGCTAATATGGTATTTGCTTATACAACTTTACACATCGGTACCATATTTCTCCAACACAGAATTACACAGCTACCTGATTATTTAACAGAGAAACAAACATTTTTTTACTACATCAGTGACAGATGTTTACGTAATTACACCGTTGGATAACTTCACACTTACGAAATTGTATTTTGTCTGTACTTTATGAACTGTTCATATTTTTTTGGAACCATTGTGATACTATGAGAGCTTTGAATGATGTATTTGGTAAGGGAGCATGATTTTAAAATACGTTTGAGGCAGATGACACTTTTGACATGAGCAGAGAATTTTTTTAGGTTTTGAAATTATTGGAGGAAGCTACGACGATTTTGAGAGTTGACTGAGGTGTTATGATGTTATTATTACGACGACGATGTGTATTATGCTGTTGAGGTATGTTTATGATGAATAAGCTGATGCTGTATGAGTTATTTGATTATGCTATGTATCTGTTATGATGAAATATTGAAAAAGTGTCGACGAATAAGGTAAGGAATAATGAGTAGTGGTTAGGGACTCTGGTTTGTGAAAAAGGTTGTTGGAAACGAGGAATCATACTTTAAGAGTTATGAAATGTATGTAAATGCGTGAATGTATTACAATGCCGACGAAAATTTTTTGGACACTGTTATATCAATAGGATTTTGTTTCTACAGCTTTGTAACGCAAATTCTTGACCTGTGAAATATTTTTATATGAGACTGTCACTGTAGCGGAAACTGCTGTCGTAAATATTTCCGTAAGAAAGTTAAGTGACCACCTGCACGTAATGCATCATGGGCACCCAGCAGCGTCAGACGCCTGGAGAAAAAGCCATTAGTGTGTGCGTTTTCAGAGGAACAGGTAGAAAAAAAAGGGGAGGCCCTTATCCTCGCTATTGACATTTCTTTGTCGAAAGCATTGCAAATACGATGCGCTCAAACTTGAAAACATATAATTACACTGTGGAGCTCGTAATTTATGATATTTACTAAAATGCCTAATGAAATGATGAGAATCATTTTATATCTATTGTCTTTGTAGTTGAGAGTTTGCTCATTTTGTTTAATATCTAGTATCTAGCTCCACTGCAGCATTGGTTAAAATAAAATTCTATAGATGTACTAATATAAATATTTTATGCCTACAGATCCAGTAAATAATTTTATGATCTATTCAAAAAAAACGAAGGAGCATAAAAAGGCATTTCCATTCACAGGAATTGCATACGGAATTTTCTTTTCAACTACTTGGTAATTTTTTTGGTAGAATAACTTCTTGTGGTGCACCACTTTAATTACATAGACATTAAGATGTGAATATAGATTTCCCTTGCCCGCATTGTTGTCTTTAGTGTAATGTTTTTTTTTTTTTTTGCTTGAGCTATGTCATGTTTAGATATAAGGTATTTCTGCTGCTGTTTGCCAGGCATAGTGTTACTCAATTTGAGTATGTGTTACTCTTCTAAGCCAGTTTACTACTGATTTATTTTTCTTGTTTGCTGCACAGTGCCTTATATTAGTTGTAATATTGTTGCTTACTTTGCCAATTTGAATTTTTTTGTCACTGCTGTTCGTGTTAATTGTTTTGTGCTGCTGCATTGCCTCGTCCCTTAGTTTAGCATCTGAGCTCAGTAGATTTAAGTTAGCTTAAGAGGGGTAGACTATATAAGAAACTAACTATGATGAACTGGAAGAAATGCATTGAGAATATATAAGAAAATGGTTTGGCCGAAAAAGTAGTGTACAGTGGAGAAAAACTATTTTTTAAAGAGGATGTGAACAGAATACAGAAAGCAGGCTTTTTGTGAATAATGATGAATGAAGGGAGATCTCCATGCAAAATACTGCAGTAAAACAAACCCTGTCCTTTCCTTTTGTCTTATCCCTCTATGTGTTTGTGTACCATTGTGTATTTGTGTTTTTCCTGTATTTATGTGTTTAGCTAATGTTGTTATGTTGTAGAATTTTTCTAATACTATGTTATTTACTTTGTAAATATGCTTAGACATTATTTATTCTGTTTTGTTTTAATGTTCATGTGTAAAGTTGATGTTTCAAAATTTACTCTGATCTTTTATGTATTTACTTATGTCATATTTCCTGTAACACTGATGTATATGTTTATTTCTATTCTTTTGTAAAGCCCCTATTACTACAAATGTTATCAGTATTATTATGTTTTAATGATGTATTTTGTACCTTTGTTATTGTATTCTTATGGTATAAAATTGTAATTGACACCAGTTCATCGAATTAAGTAACTTGTAAGCATTCATTTCACTGCACACATTTCTGTTGGTCATAGTAATGCACAATATGTGAGAAGTTGGGACTGTTAGTGTTTGCACGTGTGTTAATAATTCAGCAAGGGACTGGATAACAGCATTGCTGGTTCTAAGGACAATTCCAAAAACTTTGTGAGTGCACAAGTGGTGGTTTATGGACTTGCTATCTTCTCTGCAAGACTCTTCGATGGTGATTGTGCACCTGCACTGTCGCAGCAGATGGCTGCTGGTCATCTCTACATGGACTACAGTGGGTCTACATCTTTGATGACTCACCAATACCATTATTTCTACAAGGTCTGCAGTGGGTCTGCACCTCTGGTGGCCCACCAATACCATAATCTCTACCAGGACTACAGTGGGTCTGCTCTGTGATGACCTACCTACCAATATTCTTCAAAACTTCGAATGACTCTGCTGTGGGTTTACTCTGTTGTGGCCCATTACCTGTCAGCATGTCAAGAGTCAGCACTGTCTTTCCGTTGGAAGGACAACACTACTTCTTCAAGACTGCATGGAAATCCACTACTTCCGTGTGCATTCTCTTTTTCTGCTCAGACTTTGAGAAAAGAAAAACACTGTAATATTACTGTGATAAATGATCAGGACTGTTTTTATGGACTGTGAGAAAATTTTAGCCTTTGACCAACATCGTATCAATACGTGTGTGCATTTGATTTCTTTGTTATTGTAATTATGAAAAATTTTATCAAATCATTATTGGCCACTGCCCAAAACAATTTATAAAATTTTTTGTGGGGAGCATGGGGGCTATGTAAGTAGGCTGTTTATGTTTTCTTATTGGCGTAGCGCTCTGTATGAAAATCACTGGCTGTGCTGTGTGCAGTCTGTGGCTAGTTTGCATTGTTGTCTGCCATTGTAGTGTTGGGCAGCAGCAGCTGGATGTGAACAGCGCGTAGCATTGCACAGTTAGAGGTGAGCCGCCAGCTGTGGTGGATGTGTGGAAGGAAATGGCGGAGTTTTGAAATTACATATATTATGACTTTTGATGATATTAAGGTAAATACATTGTTTGTTCTTTATTAAAATCTTTCATTTGCTAACTATCCCTATCAGTAGTTAGTGCCTTCCGTAGTTTGAATCTTTTATTTAGCTGGCAGTAGTGGCGCTAGCTGTATTGCAGTAGTTCGAGTAACCAAGATTTTTGTGAGGTAAGCGATTTGTGAAACGCATAGGTTAATGTTAGTCAGGGCCATTCTTTTGTAGGGATTTCTGAAAGTCAGATTGCGTTGCGCTAAAAATATTGTGTCAGTTTAAGCACAGTCTTATATAATTGTTTAAAGGGGACGTTTCAATATAAAGCTCAACCCCCACCACAGTCATCATCAGTCTTTGACAGTGCCTAGTTGTCTCAGGGTGAATCCTGCAATGTGAAACAGTCAGCCACCAGTGATGCCAGCGGTAGTGGTAATAGGAAATGACCAAACTATGGTCAGTTGCCATGTAAGTGCTCATAAAAAAATTAGGGCAAATTGCGACAAAAAGTTCTTTTTTCTTACTATTACAGCATTCATTTCCGAAATGTTGCTAGAACTAGAACGGCAGCAGGAAGCTGAAAGTCGCCAGCAAGCGGAAGAGCTTGTGCTACCCTCATGTAAGTATGCCTACAACTCCAAATTCTGGGTGATAGTTTATGTGTTCAGAAAACTGCTCCTGATATATTCAGATCGTAACAAGTGCTTATAAAATTTTTGATCTTGTTGCTGCAGCAGGAACGTAAGTACTGTGTAATATATTGCAGTTAACCTTTTTTTCATTGTATAAATTGTGTGAGGTATGTATTATTCATTGTTGTAGAGGTTGCTATAGGTCAAGAGGAAAATGAGATTCTAGTAGTAGTATGTGTCGAGAATGATGACCAGGAGTCATCGCTTCCATCTGCTATGACATTTTTATTTATTTATTTATGATCTGAAGTATGTATAATCAATATATCGCTGTAGGCAAATTCAGTGAAAATTTCTTGCTGTTGTTGTTGTTTCTTATAATCAATATATTGTTGTAGACAACTCCCATGAGATGGATCGGTTGCTCCACAACAACAACAATTCCGACGAGGGTGAAAACCTGGGTGGGAGCATGAGATAGTGGCTGCTAAAAGGCAGTGTGATCTCTCCCTTCTGGAACAGGAGATGGAGATATTTTACATGGTGGGAGAACTACCACAAAGATCGATTGAATGGCTCAGTCCTGAGGCCCAGAATGTAAAAGGTGATTATAATATGACTGTCATTGTTACAGCATATAATTTTTGTTCTGGAATTCTGATATACTTAATTATCATTGTTTGTCTACAATATATATTTAAAAAAATGTGAGCATTGTACTTAATTTTTTTCCCAATATTCGTATGTTGCAGGGGCGCCACTAACACCAACACGACAACACCCTGTTGTGGCACGTGCATCTAGAACGATGGTTCTGGGTCAGGTATCAAACACGCACCCGAGCGGCGTGCAAAACGCCGCTTGTTGCCACGCGAGAGGGTGGTGCGGCTGCTGCCGTGGCAGTGCCCGAACCACCGAACACCCTCTGGCGTCCATTGGAGGCTCAGTCACAACAACGATCTCCCACCCCCCAGACTGGCGATGGTGAAGGCTCAAATATGCAGCAGCATCCTCGAACACCCTCGCTGCATCTGGGTGCTTCCACAGGAGCCCACCGCCACCACTTCCTCCCACTCAGGCTCCGGTTGTTCGCGCTCGCCGGCAGCAAAAGGTAGGTGTGCGTCAGTATATACCACTCCCCCCTGAAGGAGCCTCCTCCCAAGTGGTTGCTAGGGCCTTTGAGGGGCGTATCTCGTTTACTAGAATTGAGAATCCAGCTGGGGGTATCGCGACCCAGTCAGGTTTCTAGAAGCGTGCCTCCTGGTGCCGAAGGCAGAGCTCCTCAAAGCCTAGATGACCAGAAGTACAATGCCATTAAATGCAACGCAATACTCTTCCGCGAATTGACTTACCCACCCAAACAATAGGGTGCTGCTGAGGAGAAAACGGGTATCGTGAATCCATCTCGGGTGCTACACTGGCCCAGTTTTCCGAGATAGAAGTAAGAGTTTCAGCTAAAGCACTCTGCCGAATACCACATCTCGACATACATATTCATGTCTATGATCCGTTGAATGGGGGGGGGGGGGGTCCAGTTATATCAAACTCCCTGAGGATATTAAGAACAAGCAGTACTGTATTAGCATTCAAAATGAAGGATCATGCTTGTTTTGCATGATCAATCCTAGCTTGCGAAAAAAGTACACAAAAGATCTGCAGCGCACATATCGATACGAAAAAGGTCTTAACATTAGTGGATGTTGTGACTCTGACGGTATCATGTTCCCCATAAACATTCAGGACATACCAAAATTTGAGGCACAAAATCCCGGAATATCTGTTTGTGTTTATGGCCTGAAGAAGAAGCAGAAAAGCAACCCAGATGAGCAGGACAAGCATACTATTGTTGGTCAACTCCATTTTTCGAAATATACAGGTGAGCGTGATCTTTATGCCAACAAAGTGCTCTTCTCTGAATGTGATAATCAGCATTGTATTCGGATCAGAGACATGTCCCGCCTCATTTGCAGCCAATTGCTGAAACATAAAGATGAGAAACGAAAATGGTTCAAATGGCTCTGAGCACTATGGGACTCAACTTCTGAGGTCATTAGTCCCCTAGAACTTAGAACCAGTTAAACCTAACTAACCTAAGGACATCACACACATCCATGCCCGAGGCAGGATTCGAACCTGCGACCGTAGCGGTCTCGCGGTTCCAGACTGCAGCGCCTAGAACCGCACGGCCACTTCGGCCGGCGATGAGAAACGCATTTGCTTCAGTGTCTAAACAACTTTTCAGAAGAAAAGTTTTTAAAAAGACATCTGACGGACTATGAATCCAAGGAACCGCAGAAAAGAAGTTCATTAAATTCAAAGATGCTGACCACCAGGAACGATGTCCATTTGTTGTACACGCAGACTGCGAATGTCTTCTTGCTCCTGTCACCTGCTGCGAAGAGAACCCCTTAGCCTCACATACCACTTTCATGCAAAAACATGTACCCTATGCGGCAGCGTACCAAATTGCATGTTCATATGATTCAAGTCTTAACCGCTATAAATCTTATGTCAGGGATAATGCTGCGGTATGGTTGCTCACTAAGCTTGAATAACTCTCATGGGACGCTAATAGCCTTTATAGCACCAACATCATCATGACCACATTGGAGGAGGATAAAAAATTATACAAGATGTAGTTAACTGTCTTATTTGTGGACTGCTGTTAGGTAGAAAAGTTGAAACTCCCTGTAGAGATCATTGTCACTTAAGGGGAAGTTGCGTGGTGCAGCTCACAACGATTGCAATTTGGAGTATTAGTTACCACGACACATAACCGTTCTCCTCCATAATTTAAATGGATATGAAGCTCACTTTTTAGTTGAGCAATTGGTTAATTTCGGTTGGGAGAAAAATCAGGTTAGCATTCTGCCTGAAAGTGTTGAGAAGTATGTTTACCTGCCTTTACCAGTACTCTCATAGGCGATGCCATAACTAGTACAGATTATGGGCATGCCGTGAATGGGCAGGAATTCAACATTCCAAATTTGGATGAATACACAAGACTATACAGACTATACATGGACACCGATGTGCACTTACTAGTGAATGTTATTGAAAATTTCCAGAGTGTATGCATGATCACGTACTCTCTGGACCCCGCCTTTTATTACATGGCACCTGGGTTGTCCTAGGATACAATGCTCAAGAAAATGAGGGGCAGCATTGAACTTTTGACTGATCCTGATAAGCTTCTTTTCTTTTAGCGCAGGATCCTTGGGGGACTTTGCTAGTGTGTCCACAGATGCGCCAAGGTAAATAATCTACGTGTGGATGGGGGTTCAACGCATCTCTTCATTCAAGTTATGTTCTACATTTGGACGTGAATAAGTTATACCAGCACGCCTTGATGCAGCCACGGCCGGTTGGTGGGTTTCAATGAGTGCCCGGAAACGAATTAGAGGGATTAGGCGGAAAAATATTGGGTCTGGCGGCTGATCTTGACTTAGATTATGTGGTAGAGGAAGACCTCATATACCCTGTTAGTTTGCATGAAATGGCAAGCGACTTGCCGTTATGTCCAGAGCAACAAGTTCAGCAGAGAGCACTATCCTTAAACTGATGACACAGTTGAACATAAGCAGAGGTATGTAATTCATCATGTAATCTCCAGCAGTATCTCAGCTTATGTACAGAGCTAGGTAGAATCACCCAGGCTATCTCTTTCAATCAGCCCCCCTGGTTGAAGGAGTACATTGAATTAAATACCGAAAAGAGGGAGGTCGCGACTAGTAATTTTGAAAAAGATTTTTATAAACCGATAAATAACTCCATTTTCAATAAAACCATGCAGAGCGTAAGAAATGAACATTATATTTTGATTAGGACCGAATGGGGTGGGCGTTGAGGTGTAAGAAATCTCAACACCAGACCAAATTTTAAGCAGGTCGCTATTTTCAATGAGAACTTCGTTGCTGTGAAGATGTCGGAGGTTTCAGCAGAGTTTGTGAAACCAATCTATTTGGGTATGTGTATACTGGACATCTCCAAATTCCACATGTACTGCTTCCACTATGACTTTGCTAAAACTCATTTCGTGAACCCGACGCTACTTTATATAGATACAGACAGCTACATCTATTGGGTGAAGAACTGCGATCCATATGAAGTAATTAGACGTCATGGTAATGAATTCGACACGTCGGAATACGCAGCTGATAATCCTTACCGTATTCTTCCTCAGAAGAAGAAGGTTATCGGTTTAATGAAAGCTGAGGCGGATGGATTCCCGATTGTGGAGTTTGTAGGTCTAAGATCCAAAATTTATGCATATCATACAATAGATGGAGCCCCCATAGGCGGGCTAAAGGTGTGCGACATGCAGCATCATGTTTCCTCACGGTCGAAGACTACTTGCAGAGCCTGTATGCAGTGTCTGTACGGTGGTGTTCACAGTACCCCGCTGTAGCATCCACATTTGTCACAGAAAACTAGTATTCCATCACGAGGCCATTAGGTGTACATTGTGCTGCAGTCTAAAGTCAAATTGTCATCTCATGACGATAAAAGGGCCATTCATGAAGACGGGATCGAAACGCTCCCGTACTCACACTATTTACTTGAAGCGCGAGTATGGCTCTTTTATCATGGTTTAAATACTGTATGTGTGATGTATGGTGTGCCTGTATGTGTGAGGCTTCTGTGTGTGTGTGTGTGTGTGTGTGTGTGTGTGTGTATGCTTGTGACTGTGGACGTCTGTGTAAACATGTATGCCTATGTGTAACTATCTTCTGTTTTTTTTTCTGAACAAGTAGTATAATATCTATATAAGAATATATAAGCAGCATGTGCTGAAAAAAAAATTATAAAAAAGTTAAAAATGTGGAATATATATACAAAAAATTAAAAAATTGAACTAAAATCATCAAAAAAGTTAAAAAGTTGTAAACGAAGGAACAAAAATAGTTTACCGTATTTCTCGCTTTTGCACTTCATGTGCTTATGTGCTTGTGTGAGTGCACGTGTAAATAGATTAGTTTTTACGTTTCACCTACCGCTAGCTGTTAAAGTCATACTATGAGTACTTTTAAGTGTGAGTTCCATCCAATTCAGTTCAGTGCAGCTGTTTGAAATGAACATTTTAGAGCCATTCGCTTCATTGTATCATTAAATTATTTCACCTGCTTGAGATGGGAAATGTATAAAGCCTGTGTATAACCAATAACTGTAAATAAAAAGAATTTCAAACAGTAACAATAACTGGGAATTTAAAAGCAGTATTGCTTCGTGTACTGTAAAAACAACAAAATTTGTGGATGTAAAGTTGTATTACTACTGTGAGTATTTATGTCTGAATAAAAAATTGTTATTCATTACCATACGTCTTTGTTGTTATTTCACAAACTCCTACCCTTACAAATGTATATAAAGGATGTTCAAGATGCACAAGATATTAGTTTAAAGCATGAAGGAGGTGACATTTAAGATGGAGGAAAACAAAATATATGTAATGATTGCATGGGCTTTCGCCTATCGTGCTGCACTGTATAGGTTTTTGGGAACAGGCAGCGCGTGATCGTGTCCGGTTCCAAAGACATATAGCAAACGCGGCTGAAGTTATATCTCCTGTGCTTGAGCAAAGCCACAGACATAGGATCTGGGCAAAGCTACATACTATATAAGTAGGAGCCAGGTAGAGAGGAAGAAAAACACAGAATGTGAGGTAACAAATTCATTTATTTTCATTAATCCAACTTACAAACAATTTTACATTTTCATAAGGAGACGCAACAATATCTTCACACATCTTCTTCTTGTTGAGCTTATGGATAAGAGGACGGCCGCAGAATCCCAGGTATTGAACAGACGCAAGCTTGAAGATTCACTGCATCCATGTGATGTTCTCCTCACCTTTGACGTGGATGATGGTCTCATGGTTTTCGAATATTCGAAGTGACGTCATCATTTCTTTATAAGGTATACCAGGATCGCCCCACTGGGGTCCATGAAAGGAACGTGTTAGCCACTTTGCACTCGTCCGTGTTTTAGCACGGTTCACATCCTTGAAAGGTCTCCTTGACGCAATTCTTGCTGAGATTGTCTCTATTATACCAGCATGTTCTGTGTTTGCTATGAGTGCAACGTCTTTCAATATGAATTGTCTGCACTCATCATCACAGAAACCTTGAATGTCGCCAGCTACGTTCACACTGCGAGATGTCACTGTGAAATACTCTCGGTATGCCACAACACTTGGCCATTTATACAACACGCTGCACAACACCAGTAAGTGGGCAATAGTTAATCACAAGGTCATAAAGTACTAGAGCATACGCTGCAGTGTGTCTTGGGAAATTTCATGAGGATTCAAAACCGATTTGTACATCTATGGGTCCTGACTTAATTATCTCATTCTGCTTAGAACGACACTCTATCACGATGACTGGTGCCAGCTCCTTGAATTTCCGTGGACTGAATAGGCATCCTTCCTGTTCTTCATAATAAGAAGCACGGAACCTTGCATACATATCAAATGCTAGACTGTATACATTCTTATCCGACTGTAGCAGTAAAAATGTCATACGGGTAGAATTCTGAATTCTTCGATGTTTCCAGCCGCACTGAGGTTTTAACAGCCCACGTTTGTCTCCTGTCAGTAGCATCGGGTACTGAAAATCCTCCCATGAGCGGAAAGTTAATGGTGGATATGTACCGGTATTCAGAATTTTTAAAAGCTTCATTCCTCCTCGTCTTCCACAGTCATGTGTGGCATTTTCCATGTAATTTTATTGATGATGACCTGATTCTCCTCTTGAGCTCCTTGAATGTATGAGTTGCTATCCGTTGCATTCCGTACCAGAATAAGCTCCTGTTTAGCATTCATAATAATTCGCTGCATGTCCTCAAAGTACCCCATAAGCATTTTTAGAGGTATGCATGCAGTGTGGCGGCAGGAGGGGCATCCGGCCACCCCTTTCCACTAACCTTGCCAAATGCCTTCCTAAGAATGCCGGCCCTGCGTCAGCGCGGGACATTGCACCAGTGAAAGAAAGAGAGAACGAAAGAGGTATGCATGCAGTAAATCGGCGGTACTCTTCTGCTGTTCTGTCCTCTGCCTCGTCTATGAAGCATCCTACATTTGCTAAACCATTCAAATCCGAGCGTGATAATGACACATGTTTTAAGGGTCGATGCTGTGCCAACATTAGGTGTACGATCAATCTCTACCCCGTTAAGTTCGTATCGCATTTCCTGGTACAGGAAAGCCAAAGCATGACGTGTAAGCTTTGATCCCACTGTATGACTACAATCCTTTTTCTTAAATGATTCATCCAAATATATGAAACTCTTGCATGGAAGAGCTAAAGCGTCTTGGTGCTGGATGACAGTCCTAATTTCATCGTTCTTGTTAAAAGTTGTTGAAGCACAAGGTTTATGCGAGAAATATTCCTGGCGTATGATTCGCTCATCATAGTTCAGTTTAAGAGAAGCCTAAAGGATTTATTGGTGGCCAACTCCCTATACTCCATTGATGAATTTCTCAGTAGAACCCACCCTTTCAGTGCAGTAATGTGTTCATTGTAAATAAGTATGTGTGTGTGTGTGTGTGTAAGTACAATCTAACTTCTGCACCATTTCAGTGCAGTAATGTGTACATTGTAAATAATTATTGTAGTAGTCTTCTGTTATATGTTTATTACCTTATAAATAATAAAAGAAATTTTTTATTTTAAATTCAGTGCATTAATGCGATCTTAGTAAATGAGTGTTTGTAAAATGATTCTTTCATATAGTGTTCTTTAAAAAAAATGACGATCATTCCATTTGGGACCTGTGGAAGGTACATTAGCTTATTTGTTTCAGTTGTAAATATTTGTCATGTATTATTGTTTTTCTGACATGTTCTGCATCCTGGAGGACCTCCTCACTATTGGAATGAAAGTAAATCTAATCTAATCTAATCATATTTCTGTGGGCGAGATATATTGAGCGACGACGTCATTGCGAGTTTTCAAGCCTACTGATTTATCAAACCCGCTGCGAATTACAGTGCTGTGCGCTGTGTGCGCTGGTTTTATGCGTCTTGTCTTAGATGTAGTCGTACAATGATTTCCTCATCACGAAAGTCAACAAGTTGGTTATTCTGATCCACAATATCCAGCCCCAGATAGACCAATGTCTGAACTCTCACTGGAAGCTATACAGCGTTGGTTGCAGTCTCAAAATCGTATACCCTGTTCCAACTGATGGGAAGAATCCGTAAATTCAACGAACCAATCTACCGTTGAGATATGAGTTCGTTGCAATGTTACACTCAACACGGATTGTACTGACAGGGAGAATATTCACTGTCTGATCATATTTGTAAAATTTACTGGAAACCATCTTCAAAACCTGACCCTTTGTGAAACCCAGTAGTTGGCATATTGAACCTTCCTGCTTAAAGTCAATCGATGCAGTCACCGTCCGTATTTCAGATTGAAGTGTGCTGATGTTAGCACAGAGCTCAATCCCTTTTCCACACTGTTTTAAAACTTCAATTAAATAGTCAGTATCGTATGCATCAGGTTCAACTTCCATAATTTCGTTAATACCATTAATTTCCAGATGTAGTTTTTTGTTAGCCTCTGTGATATTTGGGATAGTTTTATATATCTCTAGTCCAATCAGCACTACGCTTCAGTCTCCAACGCTTAAATCAATTAGTGGGAAGCAATTCGCACGTAGTACAGACGATCGTTCTTTTAAAGTCAGGGTGTACGACATTGCATATAAACACCGACTGGTGAATGGATGCTTGGTACCAGTCCTTATATTTCGGTCGTAAACGTCAGGAGGAACATGATGCATAGATGATCACACGGAAATGTATTAATGTCTTGGTAGCGTCGGAAACTGTAGAACACATGTCTTCTGCCTGTGAAGTATCGTTGCAGCTCGCCGAATGAGTCGAAATAGTAGACGTCTTTTGTATTTCTTTTTTTAACATATGCTACCCAGGTCCTCCTGCTACATCCAGATTCACAGTTCCGCGTTCTCCTGATTTCCACATAGTCTTCGCTAATGTAGTCCGCAAAAACACAACCCGGAATCTCGGAATTTTGAATTTCTTCGTAACAAACTTAAGCAGATCTGTATTTGTAAGCACCCTGACTGATGGGACTGCTAGGGGGCTTTTTTTTGTTTATGGAGAGACCTAGTCCTTTCCTGTATGGTTTCAAGTATAGCCCTTTTCCGATGGCTGCTGCCTCCAGCACGCAGCTATGTCTTAATGCCTCCTGCAGATGCTCCTGAGACTTTCGTGCATTCTTGACTGTCCTGGCAAGAGCCGCAGCACCTCCAGCCAGTGAACCCACCGCTGAGAGACTGGCTAGGGCAGGAATGAGGAAGGGAATAATTCCACTCGACGTCTTGAGTATTGGTTGAACCGTGGGTGGTTTAGTCGATATTTTTTTTCTCGCTCCTTTCTGCTTCAGAGCGCTTTTAGCTGCATACAACGCTGTCAGGATAGTTACTCATGCACCCTTTGGTTTTCAACTTCTTCCTTAGCGCCCCACATGCAGCGCTCATAACTTGGCTGAACTTCTTCACACCCAAGCCCACCTTAACTATACCACGCATACTTTTGTCAGCTGCAAAATGCTGCAGTGCGTTGACCTATACCAATATCCCTTCTCGCACGTATTGCCTTAGCTTTAGCAGCTAAAATTTGATCGGCTGTGTGACGATCTTTATTTGCTGCGTAAGTGATGTCGTGTTCCATACACGCATCGTCGAGTAGATTTATCCCCCTGTTATGTAACAAAGTCAGCATCGATCCAGCTTTATTGGGAAAACCAAGCCATTTAACTAACTTGACCCGTAAGACCCTCTCTACGAGATGCACATCTGGTTCCGAGTTGTTCTGTAATTCTTGTGTGTAAAAGCATCCTGCAATTTCAGTAGCACTGCTGTCCTTTAAGAGGTAGGTTCTAGGATTCGTTCTCTGCGCTTTGGAAACTTAATATCTCGATGGCCAGTTTGGCATGTATGACTCCTCCAATGCTGTCTTGTGTTATGAAATACGTACTAAATCACCTACATTAAATACCGGTTTGAGCGGATTTAACATTGTAATACGATTGTATACTGCAACGAGAAGTCTATTGTCACGAATATCGATTGGTCTAATTTTTATGTGCTATGTTTGGTTCAATTATACTGTGCAATTATTTGTGGGAGGATATCAATCCATTTGTGTGAGCCACGAAGACTGAATTGCATCCACATTTGGGTTTTCACTGTTCTGTTCAGACGTTCGACGATGTTCGCCTTCAGGTGGGTGAACGTCGCGTAGCGATGCATTCCACACCGCTTCGTCACAGTCGTAAAACTCACAGCCGTAATCTGTTTGGAGGTTGACTGGGCTTCGATTCGTCCCCGTCTGCAGCAATCCATCAAACATATGAGCGACGTCCTCCCCTGTTTTCGCTTTCAATGGTAAGCCCAGGCGTACTTAGATTAAGTATCAAAGACCATTAAAATATATTTGAATCCGTTATTCACACGTGAATATTCCCTCATGTCGACAAGATCCACCTGCCACAGGTCCTACAAACCTTCTTTAATCATTACCTATCTTCGAGGGAATGTTTTCGCGCTGATTTGTGCAGTTCTCGAACTACGGTCTCCATACTTATTCGATGATACGCCTCTCTCTAAGCTAAGAAATTACTGAAACAACTTCATTCCAAAGGGCTGTATTACCGACATCAGCTGATGTCATGGGCAGTCGTAGCCTGTTTATTAGCTAATTGGGGTCGTCGTAATATATGTAATGTGGGAGTCGACTGCTCACTCTTTTATGCTGAATGTCAACACCATCACCATTGATATTTTTTTCACCATCCAAAATAGGTTTTATAATGGATTTGTATTTCACATTGCTTCGGATTTTGCATTCTTATGCAGATCAGTCAAAAGCAATATTTCGCGGTATATTTCCAGATTTTTAGACGAATAATTTACAGTTTTTGTGGGTCTTAGGAAAATAAGGTTCAGTAGACCGGGTATTCTTTGAAACTGTTTATCACCGATCTATATCGTTTTTTCATTTTAAGTTATAGACTGTGTGCCCAACATGTATGGTTTCTCACCACAAACAGCGAATGTTTTGTCTCTCCTAATGAAATCGGCAATAGCGTCATCGTCGTCGATGTGGAATTTCGCTGCGAGTTCATCGACAGATTCAGTAACTGGTTTAAAGATTTCTCACAGTGTCTACTCCTGATCCAAATGCCCTAACCTCAGCAACCGTAACTTCTCGCGAACAGCCTTCCGTGCCTCGATGTTTTTATGCTTGGTCGACATCTTGTTGCATACTAATCAGACTTCTGTGCAGACTTCTTCTTCTTATGCTGCTCCCCCTTCTCGGCAGCAGCTATTTTCCCTTTAGTTAAGTCGCCTACTTTCTTTTCAATTACGTTAAGCCGTTCATACAATGTCCCCTTCTCAATAACAACTATTTCCCCTTCAGTCAAGTGGTTTACTTTCTTCTCGATTGCATTAACCCAATCATTCAGTGTATTCTTCAGTCTCAGAAGGGTTTGCCAATACGTCTCTAGTTCCTTACGTACGCCTCCAACTTTATGTTCGAGAGTTTGAATTTTTGCGTCCGTTTACAAGCGAATGTTTTGTCTATGCACACCCGACCTGTCAAACTGAGCTCCCGGCATGCGTGCGAATTTATCCATGGTGATGCGTATACTGATGTACTCATCTCTTTGCATGACTATATATATATATATATATATATATATATATATATACTCCTGGAAATGGAAAAAAGAACACATTGACACCGGTGTGTCAGACCCACCATACTTCCTCCGGACACTGCGAGAGGGCTGTACAAGCAATGATCACACGCACGGCACAGCGGACACACCAGGAACCGCGGTGTTGGCCGTCGAATGGCGCTACCTGCGCAGCATTTGTGCACCGCCGCCGTCAGTGTCAGCCAGTTTGCCGTGGCATACGGAGCTCCATCGCAGTCTTTAACACTGGTAGCATGCCGCGACAGCGTGGACGTGAACCGTATGTGCAGTTGACGGACTTTGAGCGAGGGCGTATAGTGGGCATGCGGGAGGCCGTGTGGACGTACCGCCGAATTGCTCAACACGTGGGGCGTGAGGTCTCCACAGTACATCGATGTTGTCGCCAGTGGTCGGCGGAAGGTGCACGTGCCCGTCGACCTGGGACCGGACCGCAGCGATGCACGGATGCACGCCAAGACCGTAGGATCCTACGCAGTGCCGTAGGGGACCGCACCGCCACTTCCCAGCAAATTAGGGACACTGTTGCTCCTGGGGTATCGGCGAGGACCATTCGCAACCGTCTCCATGAAGCTGGGCTACGGTCCCGCACACCGTTAGGCCGTCTTCCGCTCACGCCCCAACATCGTGCAGCCCGCCTCCAGTGGTGTCGCGACAGGCGTGAATGGAGGGACGAATGGAGACGTGTCGTCTTCAGCGATGAGAGTCGCTTCTGCCTTGGTGCCAATGATGGTCGTATGCGTGTTTGGCGCCGTGCAGGTGAGCGCCACAATCAGGACTGCATACGACCGAGGCACACAGGGCCAACACCCGGCATCATGGTGTGGGGAGCGATCTCCTACACTGGCCGTACACCACTGGTGATCGTCGAGGGGACACTGAATAGTGCACGGTACATCCAAACCGTCATCGAACCCATCGTTCTACCATTCCTAGACCGGCAAGGGAACTTGCTGTTCCAACAGGACAATGCACGTCCGCATGTATCCCGTGCCACCCAACGTGCTCTAGAAGGTGTAAGTCAACTACCCTGGCCAGCAAGATCTCCGGATCTGTCCCCCATTGAGCATGTTTGGGACTGGATGAAGCGTCGTCTCACGCGGTCTGCACGTCCAGCACGAACGCTGGTCCAACTGAGGCGCCAGGTGGAAATGACATGGCAAGCCGTTCCACAGGACTACATCCAGCATCTCTACGATCGTCTCCATGGGAGAATAGCAGCCTGCATTGCTGCGAAAGGTGGATATACACTGTACTAGTGCCAACATTGTGAATGCTCTGTTGCCTGTGTCTATGTGCCTGTGGTTCTGTCAGTGTGATCATGTGATGTATCTGACCCCAGGAATGTGTCAATAAAGTTTCCCCTTCCTGGGACAATGAATTCACGGTGTTCTTATTTCAATTTCCAGGAGTGTATATATATGAACTCCTGGAAGGTGCGTCTATACTTCTCATCATTCAGTTGTCTTGTTTTATCTATAACGAGAAACCTGTACTGCGTGTGATTCCAGCAACCTGCACATATCTTTACAGAAGCGTTGAACGACATATCGGTTCCTGCATAAGCCTGGTAAATGTGTTTTAAAAGATTGTCCTGTTTGAATGTTATAATTAGGTTTGCATTATCTATCACCAGCTGTTTTGGGATTCTGGAATATGTCTGACTCAGATAAAATACATCAACAGCGATATGGCGACCGAAACAGAAATATCGCTGAATTTGATCTTGGTTTTCCACAACAACATCGTCAAATACGAACACTGTGTTTGGCTTTACTTTTTACGGTGTGGGATATCACTGCTCTCACTGAATGTCGTATACGTAACACAATCTACACACCGCAATATCTCCTGAAATAATTGGTATTTGGGATAAAACAGTGTTTCTGAAAATACACATACATGCTCCAAGCGGACTCCATCCGGATGCGTTAGCAGCGACATGAGAACAATTGTCTTGCCGCAGTTGGATTATTGCACGTATGTTGTCGGGAAGAAGTATGCCAGTCTTATTTTCCCGGTCTGCTTGCACATCGTCACAGCTCCAGTCTTTTACGGCAGAGTCTTCATGCTTCACGCACCCTGCCATGATACTATCTTCTACGTCAGGTTCTGGCGTGCAATGTGTTTTTATAGAGAATAATGCACGCTATGCCCTTCCATGATACCGACTATATCAGGTACTGGTGTGCAATGGTCTTTTACGGAGAATTTAGTTAAGTGACACAATTTTCTGCTGTTGCATGTTTGCAGTGAAAATACTGGTGGCAATAGCTTTAGTACTTGCATTATAATGAGAGGTAAGAAATAAAAACACATACATGCTTATATACAGTTTTATTCAGTAATCATACACAGGATGCACTACATAGACTGGTTCTTTATCTTAATGCCAGTACAAAATAGAGGAAATAAAGCCTTCTTGTAAGCACAGAATTCAGCATGTATTTCTCTCAAACTTTTTGGTAGTACGTTAGTTTCCACCAGCACCATACTGACCCACTGTTCAAGGTCGTCTACAGGCACACTGTTCACACTGAGATACTCTGCAATGTCTATATGTACAGTTTTAACACAAGGCAGCTATCTGTTCAGTCTTTCCAACACAATGGATAGCACCATCTGGAGTTTGAAAGAGTTTTTAACGGTGTAGTGCTGTAGATAAATTGATGTGTCACTAGATTTCACACGGAGTGCAGAGTCATTGTACACTGTTGTAATGGATGGAGTTACAGCAGCACAGTAAATGTCCAGAGGAGGACAGCTCGGATGATACTCGATGGTTAATTGCTTGTGATGTACGCTTTTGCACGACGCAGTTCATCCCATTCCACCTCCGTAAACCGCACTTTAACACTTTTTGTTGCATTCTCGATCTCTATCAAAATACGCCACTCTCTGTCTGTGGTTGCTTCTATACCAATAAGTAAACGTTTCGAACCACTAGCGGTTAAATTATACACTGAAGAAAAGAGTAGAGGTGCACAGGGCTTAATTGGTATCTTCTCATTCACTACGTCCTCACTTTGTCCATGCAGTTTCAAAATGTTCAAATGTGTGTGAAATCTTATGGGACTTAACTGCTAAGGTCATCAGTCCCTAAGCTTACACACTACTTAACCTAAATTATCCTAAGGACAAACACACACACCCACGCCCAAGGGAGGACTCGAACCTCCGCCGGGTCCAGCCGCACAGTCCATTCAGTTTCACTGTAATATTCTACGACAGCATGTATGATGGAGTCCAGTACCGACCTACGTTGTGCTGATTAGGACCCTTGGTGCACTTCAGGGAGTCGGGGGCTGACAGGGTGTCTTCAACTGACAGTAACAGCTGATTGCCCTTCGTCATCAAGCTGACGAGGTGCGCGACATGATCCCAGGGTGCTGCCGCTGCTGCAGGTCCTGACGGGCTGGGACACATTGCTGTTGCAGATCCTGACAGGCTGCGGGACATCACATCCACTGATAAGAAAGACGAAAATCCGTTAGAAGCGATGAAGAGTAGCACAAAGACTTATCTTCCTCACACGGCAGTAAACACAGACTTTACACAGGGGTACTTACTCTTCCATCGTTTCTTCCTATTCTGCTGCTGCTACTGTGGCTGGACAGCGCTGGACGATCTCGGCTGGCGCTTCATTCTGGCTACTATTGAGGCTGCAGACTCCTTGCTCTCTATGAATGACAGCCTCCCAGAGGTTGCCTAAAATGTGGAGTCTTTGTCATTTGACATTTACTCCAAAAATAATGGGGTGGAGATTATAACTGGGACGAGGGGAAAGACTGGACTTGCCTGAGCAAGGCAGGATTATATAACTGGTATGTGCTAATAAGACTAGCAGTTTTTCTTCTTAGTCCTCGCTCTTGGCACCACATCTATGATGCATTCCCAATCCTGGGGCGTCAAGATGGGATGAGAACTGGACAGGACTAGATCTTTCTTGGAAACGATGTTGTGCGGTTTGGCGGCTGCCCAACCAAAGTCATATGGTTGTTGGGGAAGAGGGGGTTTGGGAACATCGGGTGGGGTAAAGGCGTATGGATGGTAGAGGGCTGGCCGTTGTGGCCGAGCGGTTCTAGGCGCTTCAGTCCGAAACCGAGCTGCTGCTGTGGTCGCAGGTTCGAATCCTGCCTCAGGCATGGATGTGTGTGATGTCCTTAGGTTAGTTGGGTTTAAGTAGTTCTTGGTCTAGGGGACTGATGACCTCAGATGTTAAGTCCCATAGTGCTCAGAGCCATTTGAACCATTTTGATGGTAGAGGTACGGATATGTACCATCTCGCAGTGAATCAGCTAGCGTGTCCATCACCATCTTAGCAGCTCGCGGGTTGTCCGGCAGCAACAAGTGGTCGTGTTTGGCAGCGTCTTCTTGAACCATAGCAGTGATGGCAGCGACTTGTGCTTCTTCTTCGTCCTCTTCTTCCGGCTGCTGTGCCGCCTCCTCCATCTCCTCGACCACCTCTCCAGCAACCTGCGTTTCCGCGTCGGCCAGAGAGGCGGTTGTTTGGGTTTCCATATCTACCCCTTTTTCTACTGGGGGTCGGCGCCTCTTCTTTACGAATCGCAAGGGTTAAGGCTTCCATCAGTTGCCACACCTGACGGCGCGTCTCTTCCAGTTCCGCCCCCAGGGACGCCCTCTCCTCCGCCATGGCGGATTTGAGCGCGGCGACAGCTTCGTCCGTGGCCGCACTATCGCAATCGTCTTCTTCGCGGCGGCGCGGCCAGCTTCCCCTTCTTGGATAGGGGGGCAGGGTGGCCGCCTTGTCTTGTTGGTCTTCAGGTTTAGCGGCCTATCGCAGTCGCGTGTATCGTGTGCCTTTGCACACTTCATGCACGCGACCGTGTTGCTACAGGACTTTGCTACATGGACAAGCTGTTGGCACTTGTAGCACTGCTGCGTCTTTTTCTTCTCGCTCTTCTTTCAGCCTCGCACTTCATCGGCCAGGTGCTCCAGTAGGACGGCGAGAAAGCTGGATCTTGACTTCCCCTTGGATTCGCCTCCCTTTCCACGTCCAGCTATGTCTGCGAACGGCAAAAGTGACAGCGACGACGACGAGAGGCTGCAGAGCTGCTGGGCCAGCCTTATATGCCCGTTGTTATTGGATGCTGCGTTCCCATGGGCTGGTGCCAATTTCGGCTGCCTCTGGTGGTCTAATTGTGAACTAGACCAGTTGCTTGGTCCTCTGGATCGGAGACAGATGTTCCTTGTGAGGTGGAAAACCAACTGTGAATTTAAAACATGGCTGGCAGTTATAACAACAGCATTGGTCTGCCTGACTTGCACAGTGCATCTTGGTATCATTCTGTTGTATAGCCGTTACCTGCTGGACAGTATTCCTCTTCTTCTACAGGTCCTCACAAAATATAACTCCTTTACATTCTGCATATAGGAGTCTATGGGTGCAGTCCTCAGCTGTATGCTTACAGGCAACATGGCTGTTAAGCTTCTCACAGTCAGACACCAACAGCTCTTCATAGAGCACATTCTGCACAGCTGCGAGGATGGATTGGTGGAGGGGTAACTTCATGGGGGTGAGCAGTGGAAGCAAATATGAACTGAATCGCCTGGCTGTGTCTGACGCTTTCCCCTTGCCACTATCACATCTACGCTTATTACAAGAAACGTGATCGTATGGGGTGTCTAGCAAACTTGTGGCTGGTTTGATGATTTTTTGGTAGGGAGGACGCAGTTAGTGATCTTGCGTCGAAAGTCATCAACAGACATAAAAGTAACTTCGGTGTTGCCCCAAGGAAGTGTGTTGGGATCCTTGCTGTCCATCTTGTAAGTTAATAACCTTGTGGATGGTACAGTAACCTCAGACTTTTTCCAGATGATGGAGATAAAGTCCTCTCTGAATGAAGGTGCATAACTATTCAGTCAGATATTGATAAGATTTTAAAGTGGCGCAAAGATTGGCAATTTGCTTTAAATGTTCAGAAATGTCAACTTGTGCACTTCACAAAATGAAAAAACGTAGTATTCTAGTCACAGTTGGAATTGGTTAACTCAGTTTGCGAGGATATGAAATAGAATGAGCACATAGGCTCAGTCGTGGATGAAGCAGACTTCGGTTTATTGGTAGAACGTGGGGGAAATGCTATCAATCTACAAATGAGACTGTGACACTTCTTAATAATCGGTCGTGCGACCCACCCTACAAAATTAGTTAGATGTATGGGACCCATACCACACAGGACCAACAGGTGATATTGATCTTACGTAGAGAACGACAGCATAGGCATGGATGTGTGTGATGTCCTTAGGTTAGTTAGGTTTAAGTAGTTGTACGTCTAGGGGACTGATGACCTCAGATGTTAACTCCCATAGTACTTGGAGCCATTTGAAGCTTCTGGCCCACCTATCTCTCGAAATTAAGGCCTTTCGGGCCCATCCCTCTTTCATTTTATCGATTATGCAAAGTTTATTTATTGTGTGTGTGGGCCGATCTTTTATATGCAGATACAGTGATTGAGCACTATGGCACTATGTACTCTAATGACTTGATATTCCAATTACTTTGAGTTGTAGAACTCTCTTCTATCCGCTGCCTTTTTCTGCCTTCTGTTCCGTGGTCACTTCGTATTGCCGATGCACACAACCAAGGGGTGCGTTAGCGAGTCGAGAGAGTCGGACCAGTTCTTGGAAGGGCGAGAAGAACGGACAATAGTGGGCCTGGTGGGCACTGAGGTACCCGCGGCCTCGTGGCTGGTGCTGTACTCTGGCTGGGAACACATGGCTCGCTTTCAGGTTCTGCAGCCCGCGCCGCCCTGGCGTCTTCGCTAATTGCCGTACAGTGGGGTTGGCGTACTCTGATGGACACACGGTGCTTGTGTGCAAAATGACGAGGCGTCGGCTACAGAGCCAGCTGGCTTTGTTAGCTGACCTCTCTCGAAATGTACGTCCGGCCTAGCGGGGTACGCGATCTTCTGGCGCCACACGTAGCCCACCTGATTTGCATATTGCATTTGTGTGCTCCCAAGCTTTTCACGAGTTCAGTCTGCCAGCTCGGTGACTGGTGGCCTGGCCGTCACCCCAACTTACGTTTGCAGGCGCGTTTTCTCTGGTGGGCGCTATTCCATTGGGCTATCTTATTGAAAGGTGGCTACACTGAGCCACAGCGCCAAAGATCGCGCCAGAGAGTATTGTTCCGCCGCCTCCACTGGCAGTGCTTATTGAGACGTAGCGGCAGGCAGTTCTTACCGAGAAGTTGTGGTGGAGACTGCTTGTCGTGAAGTCAGAGTGAGATGTGGGAGTGGAGAGTGTTGTTCCATGTTTTATGCAGTGGTTTGATGGGAGAGATAGCAGATGTTGTTCTAATGGAGATATTGTAATGGTCAGAGTGCATTTCGTCAATATATATGGAGGTATTTTCTTTTATTCTTTTATTCTTTCAGTGACCTGAATAATGTGTCATTACAGGTTCAGTCAAAAAAGCATCTGGCGTGTGTTCTTGTATTAGAGTGTAATTTTGGTTTTCTTGCACAATTATAGTATTTGTAATTTTCTTTTATCACGTCAGTATAATTGGTATTTAAAAATTCTTGTCTTGTTGAAGAAGAACCGTGTCAGATGTGCGTTGAGTCATACTACCACATACAGAACAGCTACACTTGTGCTTTGTTGGTTTCGTAGGTTTTATAGTTGCTGGGGACTTAATTAATTAATTGAGCTAACAGAAATTTTCTTACATTCTTTGTTGTCATTCTAAGCAGTCAGATTGCGTACTAAAACTAGTCAGGGCCAGCCGTTTACGAGACTTGCGTAATCGGACAGACAGCTACTAAAAAATATTTTCAATCATATTTAATTAAGCCCCCATGCATTATTTAACTGTATGTGTTGTGGGAGTCCAACTCCAGCACACTAGTTTCGGAAGTACAATTGGAGCAGAGTTTGCCACTCCGCCAGGATTGGCAATTACGGGGTCTTAGCATAATACACGCCGTGGATTTTTGTTGGTTGCTGCAAAGAAGGAAGGCAGTTGTCTTCTGGATCAACGGAGAGACTAGATAGGGCATCATTTGGACCGCCGGACACAAAACTTAGAAATTTCGTGGATGCGCTTCTTTCGCGGATTTCGATCCGGAGTCCTTTGATCGATGAGGTGCGCAGCCATCCTGATTGCAGCATCAACCTCCACCGGATGCAGCCATCACCTACATGAAAGACGACAACATTAGTACATGACGCGCAATGGAAGTACACACATGCTCATAAATTAAGGATAATTGAGAATGTGGTGTCACACAACGTGGCACTACACAAAACTGGTGCTAATAGCACAGGCACACACGACACAGATCTGTAAGTCCACGGTATTGATGATACGTTGAGAAAACCGTACCGAAACACATGTGCTATAAAACGCCACTGTTTCCTGCGCTTGTACCCCGACTTCAATATGGGATATGATCACCATGCACATGTACACAGGTCGCACAACGGGTTGGCATACTCTGGATCAGGTGGTCAAGTAGTTGCTGGGGTATAGCCTCCCATTCTTGCACCAGTGCCTGTCAGAGCTCTTGAAGTGTCGTAGGGATTTGAAGACGTACAGCGATACGTCGACCGAGAGCATCCTAGACGTGCTGAATGGAGTTTACGTCTGGAGAACAGGCAGGCCAGTCCATTCGCCTGGTATCTTCTGTTTCAAGGTACTCCTCCACGATGGCATTTCGGTGGGGCCGTGCGTTTTCAGGTGGGACCCACTGCACCCCTGAAAACGCGGACATACTGGTGCAAAATGACGTCCCGATACATCTGATCTGTTACAGTTCCTCTGTCAAAGACAGGCAGGGTTGTACGTGCACCAATCATAATCCCACCCCACACCATCAAACCGCTACCTCTATACAGGTCCCTTTCAAGGACATTAAGGGGTTGGTATCTGGTTCCTGGTTCACGCCAGATGAAAATCCGGCGAGAATCACTGTTCAGACTATACCTGGACTCGTCCGTCAACATAACCTGGGACCACTGTTCCAATGACCATGCACTGTGTTCTTGACACCTGGCTTTATGGGCTCTCCTGTGACCAGGAGTCAGTGGAATCCACCTTGCAGGTCTCTGGGCAAATAAACCGTGTCTGTTCACGTCTGTAGACTGTGTGTCTGGAGACAACTGTTCCAGTGGCTGCGGTAAGGTTCCGAGCAAGGCTACCTGCCGTACTCCGTGGCCGTTTGCGGGCACTGATGTTGAGATATCGGTCTTCTTGTGGCGTTGTACACTGCGGACGTCCCGTACTGTGGCGCCTGGACACGTTTCCTGTCATAATGGTGAAATCACACTTTGTGGCACACGGAGGGCCCATTCTGCGAGCTGCTATGTTCTACATCTACATCCATACTCCGCAAGCCACCTGACGGTGTGTGGCGGAGGGTACCTTCAGTACCTCTATCGGTTCTCCCTTCTATTCCAGTCTCGTATTGTTCATGGAAAGAAGGATTGTCGGTATGCCTCTGTGTGGGCTCTAATCTCTCTGATTTTATCCTCATGGTCTCTTCGCGAGATATACGTAGGAGGGAGCAATATACTGCTTGACTCTTCGGTGAAGGTATGTTCTCGAAACTTTGACAAAAGCCCGTACCGAGCTACTGAGCGTCTCTCCTGCAGAGTCTTCCACTGGAGTTTATCTATCATCTCCGTAACGCTTTCGCGATTACTAAATGATCCTGTAACGAAGCGCGCTGCTCTCCGTTGGATCTTCTCTATGTCTTGTATCAACCCTATCTGGTACGGATCCCACACTGCTGAGCAGTATTCAAGCAGTGGGCGAACAAGCGTACTGTAACCTACTTCCTTTGTTTTCGGATTGCATTTCCTTAGGATTCTTCCAGTGAATCTCAGTCTGGCATCTGCTTTACCGACAATCAACATTATATGATCATTCCATTTTAAATCACTCCTAATGCGTACTCCCAGATAATTTATGGTATTAACTGCTTCCAGTTGCTGACCTGCTATTTTGTAGCTAAATGATAAAGGATCTATCTTTCTGTGTATTCGCAGCACATTACACTTGTCTACATTGAGATTCAGTTGCCATTCCCTGCACCATGCGTCAATTCGCTGCAGATCCTCCTGCATTTCAGTACAATTTTCCATTGTTACAACCTCTCGATACACCACAGCATCATCTGCAAAAAGCCTCAGTGAACTTCCGATGTCATCCACCAGGTCATTTATGTATATTGTGAATAGCAACGGTCCTATGACACTCCCCTGCGGCACACCTGAAATTACTCTTACTTCGGAAGACTTCTCTCCATTGAGAATAACATGCTGCGTCCTGTTATCTAGGAACTCCTCAATCCAATCACACAATTGGTCTGATAGTCCATATGCTCTTACTTTGTTCAATAAACGACTGTGGGGAACTGTATCGAACGCCTTGCGGAAGTCAAGAAACAGCCTCCAGTCGCCCTAGTATTCTACCCCTCATAACGTCATCAATATGTGTTCTTTGAGCCATTTTCAACACACAGTCACCATTAGCACGTCTGAAAACGTCTGCACGCTTACTCGCTGCACCTTATTCTGACATGCACCAACACACCTCTGAGTATGTGGACTGCTGCCAGCGCCACTGTGCGACGACCGCAGGTCAAATGCACCGCATGGCCATACCCCGAGGTGATTTAAACCCGCAAACCGTCCACCAGAGTGTTGTATCACCATGTATCAGCATTATCCTTAATTTATAAGCATGAGTGTAGATGACACCAAGTAGAAGTTTCCCACTTAGTGACAACGTGGAACCATATGCCAATGTAGCACCTCCCACTCGGCGACAACATGGAACCATATGCAAATGTAGCACCACTAGCTCAACACCAGTGAAATTGTCACAAAAAACTCAAGCACATGACTGACTCCGCGGGAGCGACTAATACGCTAAGTCGGAGTAGCGCCGTCTGCCCCCTGTGGTCGCGGAATGTAAAAAGCTTCTCGGAAGTTAAGCAAAGATACACTATGATACACTACTGGATCCCGCGCCTTCGTGAGGGTCATAAACATTTGGATGAACTTTTCGTATTTATTTCCATCCTTCTGAGGCACTATTGGTGCGATGGCACTTTTCACTGCAGTCTTGGCATATGCTCGTTATTGAGGCACTGTTACACGAAACAGTGGTAGAGTTCTTGAAGCTTTTTGTTTGCAGGCGTGCTCTCTGGAATACAAGCCAACATTTCCAGGGGAAGGTGTGCTACAGTTGAACACATTCTTATGTGATGGTATATTTCTTTATTTTCCTTATAAGCAGGAAAATGGCTGCAACACCGAACTTGTCTCCACAAACATTGGTTAAAATGATGATTGCGACCCATATTGTGCCTTCCAGGAAATGAACTTCTAGCTGATTGGACGATAGCTGTTTTGAAGTCCATCATGAATGACGCAGGGTTCCATCGAGGCATGTTTGTTTTAATAGCTTTTAGGAAACGATCATATGTTTCTCGGTTTTTGTTCGGCAGCAAAGCGCAATTAACTGAAATAATGTTTGTTTTCTCCCAAGAACTTGTAAGGTAGCTTGGAGTATAAACAACTATCCAACCTGTTTGCTCGATTTAGGGAAAGAAAACCAAGGTACACTCGGTGTGCATACTGGGTGGAGTCATTCCACATGTGGAACGGATCCTCCCGGATACCATGAAGAGCACAGGTGCAACCAACTGCAGATGGTTGCTAACGTCGGTACCAATGATGTGTGTCACTTTGGATCAGAAGAGATTCTCTCTGGTTTAGAGCGGCTAACAGAAGTGGTAAAGGCTGCCAAAATTGCTTGCAAGATGAAAGCAGAGCTGACCATTTGCAGCATAGTCGACAGGACCGATTGCGAACCTCTGGCAAAGAGCCGAGTGGAGGGTCTGAACCAGAGGCTCAGACGGTTCTGCGACCGTGTAGGCTGCAGATTCCTCGACTTGGTGGTTGGGTTTCGGGTCCCGCTGAATAGGTCAGGTGTCCACTATACGCAGGGGCCGTGTGGCGTGGACTGTGCGGTTTTTTTTATTTATTTATTTAGGTTAGAGGCTGTCGAGAAATAACAAGAAAGACTTCAGTCACAAAGGGTGCAGGCTGAACACAGCAAGAACTTAGATACAGGAACCATCGTGGCCGGCCGAGGTGGCCGAGCGGTTCTAGGCGCTACAGTCTGGAACCGCGCGACCGCTACGGTCGCAGGTTCGAATCCTGCCTCGGGAATGGATGTGTATGATGTCCTTAGGTTAGTTAGGTTCAAGTAGTTTTAAGTTCTAGGGGACTGATGACCTCAGAAGTTAAGTCCCATACTGCTCAGAGCAATTAGAACCATTTGAACCATCGGTATAACATAGTAAATTATCGTAGCTGTGTTGGGAAAGTACCAGAGCTCCAAGCGCTAATAGAAAGCACTGATATTCAGATCGTTATAGGCACTGAAAGCTGGCTAAAGCCGGAGATATGCTCAGCCGAAATTTCTGCGAAGAACCTAACGGTATTCCGAAAGGATAGGTTAAACACGGTTGGCGGTGCCGTGTTTCTTGCGTTAGTAGTAGTTTATCTCGTCGCCAAATTGAAGTAGATAGTTCCTGTGTGTTAGTATGGGCGGAGGTCATTGTTGGCAACCGGAATAAAGTAATAATAGCATCCTTTGAAGCCTTCCCATCTCCTCTGTATCTCTTTTTTTTTAAGCAATAACCGTCTCCTCTATATCTCTGTTGTTACGCAACCTTCCCTTCTACAATAACCTATGAAACCTTTCCTTATGATTTCTATCTCTTGCTTAATAATAACAAATGAAATCTTCCCTTTGAAATTTATTCTCTTTCTCAATCTTCGCATACAAATTTAATTGCTGCCTATTAAAAGTGATTTTCTGATTATTTCGACGAAACATAGAATGTGTCGTCGTCGTGACCCTCAGTCGTTATCTGCAATAACCCAAAACTGTTCAAATGGCTCTGAACACTATGGGACTTAACATCTATAGTCATCAGTCCCCTAGAACGTAGAACTACTTAAACCTGACTAACCTAAGGACATCACACAACACCCAGTCATCACGAGGCAGAGAAAATCCCTGACCCCGCCGGGAATCGAACCCGGGAAACCGGGCGTGGGAAGCGAGAACGCCAAAACTGTTCCTTACCTTTTTTACTGTTACTTGATCGCCATCAGACTGCTACATCGAACTGCGACATGAATATACTTACTCTGGTTTACTATACTCTATTAACTGCTGGTGGGCTGTCGTAATAAGTGGCTGTATACATTGCCAAATCTGACGTTATTCTTTAATAGCAAAGCTGACGGTTTTCTTTAATTAATTTGACTAAAGTTACGTAATTCATAGTTACACTTTTTCTTGACAACAATAACATTTTTGCAAAGTTTTACGTTGACGGTTTTTGGGATGGATTATAATCAGTAATGCAACATTGCTGGCAAAAATTAATTATATTCTGAAAACGTTTCTTCAAATATTTACTGCTGGTAATGAAATTCGTTCAAATGGGTCTTACTTTTTACAATAATGTTACAACTAGCATTGCGCAAACATACCTTAAGTAGTCTTGAGTTTCGAAAAGAAAATAATTCAATAATATTAGTTCCTCTTATGATAATAGTTAGCTGATGTCTCTGTACATCCGTTTATAATCTCTTGTAAATCATAGCTGGTGGCTGGCAGGCACACTGCTCCTCTTGACCTCTCGCTTCAGACCTGCTACCAACTCGCTTCACAGCTCGCTTATTACTGACTTCCTACGAACGCTAAAGTGCGGTCTCGCCTGCCAGCAATGGTTTCTGGTGCAGATAATCCCTGCTACCATTACAAAATGTATCAATGCGCGGTCTTTCCCGCTCTCTTCTTAAAATGTATTCATACGCGGTCTCTCCCGCCCTTTTTAAAATTATATCAATGTGCGGTCTCTCTTGTCAACAATACTTTGGTGCAGACATTCCCTGCTACCACAATTATTTCCAACATGACAAATATTAATTATTCCTACTTAATCCTATTAATAAAATATAAACATCTTTCATAAATTGTGGTTTGACAATAGAAATATACACGTCTTACATAACCCTCCACTGGGTTTCCTTAAAATTTTCCTACGTCGTTAAGTCACTGGGACTTGATGTAAGGAGAAAATTTGATTATAGAAATATGTGTAGTAATAAGTAAGTTAATCATAGAATATTTCTTTCAACAAAGCACATACATATACTGTCATAAGAATTTGTTTTCCTAAGTCTAACAAAGAGAATATTCAAAAGAGTATACATCAAAATATACAAATAGTATGAGTTAGTAAGTTTGGAAGTGTACATCATGTAGTAAAAGTTATTTATATTTCTAATAGTAGTGGATGGCAAAAAATTAGAACATAGTTTATGTTTTATTATAAATTTTTTTCTCTGGTAAAATTGGTATCTATTAGTACCATATTCAAGGAGGGAAAAAAAAAGGAAATTGGATAGCGTGGTCAGAGCACTGGCAACTGTCTGTGAATGCACTCAAAAGTCCGTTTCTTTCTCTCACATAGCACAACACCAGGTTTCGCCATGTGATTCCGTCGCCTCTTTGATTCATAGTTTAAGTGTAACCAAACACTAAGTTAACCGTCGAATTGCGTGAGTTGCCGCAGCTACATCTGGTATAAGTTACAACTCCAATTGTCCATTAGTAGTGATGGTGTGCATCTTGGTATGCAAGCACCTATTGACGTACATCATGACTGTGGTGTGCATCTTGGTATGCCGACACCTCATAGAAAACATCGTAGATTGAAGTAACGTGGGTCACTATTCACTTTGTTTGTGCTCCATAACCATGGGGATGCGCAGGAATTAAGGTATATGTACAATCATTTTGTCAAAAAGATCACGGCTGTAGTTAATACCGTTATTACCAAATTTTACATCATCTCTTTCCTCTGTGCTCATTAAAATTATCTTTACCGAATTCGTATTTTACGATTAAAATGACAAAATATGTCACCTTGTGTGACTGTAGAAAAAGTTTATAGTTTTAAACAATTACATAAAAAACACATGTTCCATCTGTAGTGAATTCGGTCGACAATACATATTACATTACGTGACAGTCAATAACATGAACAAATATTTGTGTAAGTGGAATTTAGTAGTACATTTAGGCATCAACATTTTAAATAAAATAGACAAGTACCTTTATACAAACTATGCCACTTTCTGTGACTCTATCAGATCATAATCTGGTGCTCATATAAATAATTACATAAAGACACTGTTATATTACTTCACAGGTTGTGAATTCACCGTTTTTGAAATATGAAAGTACATTTTGACAAACTTTGTCACTTTCTGTGAGTTCAGTATGTTCGGTAATGTGGTCGTCAGTTAAGAGTCATATTGTCCGTCAAATATATTATGTTTGAGTTGTGTAGCACACATCGTCATTGTCATTTAAGAGACAACATTTGTATTTTACGCAGAGTGCGAATCGGTATGCTGACATTTGGTGTGATCTGTTTTTCCTATGTATGTATCTGATGTAAAAGATATCATGTTCAATGCAAAAAAATTTTTTCGAATAGCAAAGTACATATAGTAAGCAATTTAATGTGGTTTCTCCATTCGTAGTGCTGCGCTGCGCTGTGTCACCTGTTATCAAAATAAACCATTACTACATACTAACATCTTCATTCTCCTCTCTCCTTTGTACCTCGTGTCATCTCTCTGCATAGCCTATAATAAAATATTCATTGTTAATAATCACCAGCGCATGGCATGACTTCAATATCTCTCTGTATTACCTATAATAAAATATTCATGGTTAATAATCGTCAGCGCACGGCATGACTTCAACATCTCTCTGCATCTGGAAAATCGCGTCAGCTGTCGGCATGACCTGTAAAGCATTTATCCACATTTCTCCATATTCAATACCCATATTATAATTAAAACTACGTTTATTTTGGTGAACTAAGACAACAATGCTGCATGCACGGATTAAAGAATACATCTAATTGCAGCTACTGTATGAAAATCATTTGTACGTGTTATACATTTACATTTAAAGTAGTCCTGTTAATTGCTTCACTTACCTTACGTAATGTGAAATAAATGTCCTGCGAGAACGCTTCTAAGATGCTATTAATGGTCAGTGTATTTATCTGCGGTCCAATCGAGGTGACCTGTTGTGAACATAAATAACCCATTAGTAGCTAGCTCACTGGTGTTCGGTCTTGCTGGAATGTGTCAAAAAGCTCATTGTTATACTCTGTCTATATGTATCCCTGTAAGAAGGTTTTTCTGTTTTAAGAATTTCTTTATGTTTGTTATATGATGGTTTCCTCTCGATTTTTTTGTTCTGAGTGTCTCAATGCGTACTACATTAGCGTGTGGAATATTTCGAATTCTGTACGGTCCTGCATATAGAAGTTCAAATTTTTTGCATTGGTTCTTCCCTTTATGTGACAGATAATGGATACGGACTAGTACCTTATCGCCAATCTCGTACTTGCGTAATCTACTTACCTGCTTCTGCTGTCTCTTCCGACGATCTGCAGCTCGTTTTATGTTCGCTAATGCTGTGTCTATTATCTAACAATGACGAAGTCTACGCTTCTTTGGAAAAGTAATCATTTCAGTAAGTTTATTCTGTGGGTCTTTATTCGTCAGTATTACAGTTGGTGAGAGCACTGTTGACTCATTAGGTATTGCATTTATTACTTCCTGAAACTGTGAAATATATTCGTCCCATGTTGTATGCTTTCTGTGGCAACAAATTCTACATAGTTTCCCGATCTCTTTCATTATTCTTTCTGACGGGTTAGAAGAACTGTGATATCTTGATATGTAAATTGGTGTTATGTTCTTACTCTCTAACATTTGTTTCCATATGTCTGACCTAAACTGTGGTCCGTTATCTGAAATAACCTTCTGTACATGTCCTACTATTGATAGAAGATCTCTTACATATGCTCTTGATAATGATCTAGCTGTTGCTTTCCTTAGTGGAGAAAATGTTACAAATTTGGATGTCAGTTCTACGGCTACTAGAATATAACTATAACCTTTACTTGTTCTGGGGATTTGACCGAAAAGATCTACTGCTGCCACGTGTCTTAACCGCTATGATGGGATACAGTGGTGGAATATGTGATACTATTGATGATTTAGCTTTCTGACATATCGTGCAGGATGCTATAACTTTGCGAATGTGTTTTTCCATATTGTTGAAGTGACACTTTTGTCGAAGAATTAGAAAGCATTTCCTATCTCCGTAATGTGCATAGCTTCGGTGCGTATACCGTATCAATTTGAATCTGATCTCTTATGGAATGCATAAAAGCCAATTGTTGCCATCTGGGTATGAGCGAATAAACAGAATATTTTGATGTACATTGTAATTATGTCTGATTTTTGCGTTGCTCTTGTCTCGCCAAAGCGTTACAATCTCTTTTAGTGTTTCATCTTTCTGCTGTTCTCTCTCTATGTCCTGTAATGCTTATGATATAAAGTTTTCGAAAGCTACTTGTTTGATATACATAATACTATGGTTGTTTTGGCAGAAGGTATTTTCTTTCTCTAGTCGTTTATGGTGAATACTACATACTACGCGTAGCGTCTCTAATTCTGTTACAGAATAATTGCGCTCTTCTGGAGAAAGTATCCTGCTTGCAAACGCAATATGTTTAACGATTGTCTTACCGTCCTCCTCTACTTCCTGGAAAATATGTACTCCTAGCGCTGTAGTTGAACTATCTGTTGCAATGGAAAAGTTTTGTGCTGGGTCAGGATATGATAACAAAGGCGCCCTTAGTAACACTTCTTTAAAATTCTCGAATTCAGCTTCAGCGTCTTCATTCCATGACCAAATTGTGTTTTTACTTGTGAGTTGGTATAGCAAGGGAGTGTATAATGCTTTATAATGAATGAATTTTCTAAAATAATTAATAAGGTCCCACAAGCTCCGTAGTTCCTTCTTATTTGTTGGCACGTCGATATCTTCCAATGCTTGCAATTTGTCGGAGTCTGGTGCAATACCTGTTTGTGAAATGATATGACCTGGAAATTTTATTGAGGCTTTTCCAAATTCAGATTTACGGAGGTTTATAGTTACACCGTTCTGCTCGAATGTATTCAGTAATTGTTGAAGGGCGTGGTTGTGCTGTTCCCAGTTTTCTGCTGCGATTAGAATGTCATCTACATATGTAGTAATTTTGTTTTTAAGATCATGTGGGAGAATTGTATTCATGCCTCGTATATAGGCTGCAGACGAAATCGTTAGTCCAAACGGAAGTTTACAAAATTGGTAACATTCACCAAAGCAAAGTAATGCCGTATACTTTCGGCAATTTGGATGCAACTTGATTTGCCAAAATCCTGATTTGAGATCGAGGGTGGTATATATAGAGGTGCCATGAAACTTTTGCAGTAACTCTTCTAACGTCTGTGGTCGGTTAGTTTCTGCAATGATTATTTTATTAACCTGACGTGAATGTAAAACTAAACAGAGTGATCCATCTTTCTTTTCAACGATGTGTAATGGATTTATATATTGGCTTGCTGCTGGTTCAATTATACCATGATCAATCATTGCTCGTAACTCTTTCTTAACTGCTTCTGTGTGTATAAGCGGGATTGGATAGTGTTCTGCTTTGAAAGTCTCGTGTGTTTTCACCTGAAATTCGTACATAAATCCTGTCATTGTTCCTGGAACATTGTTAAAAACTGTTTTATGTTGCACAAGAATATTTTCTAATTCTGTGCGTTCTGTGTCGTCTTATGCTATACTGTCTCCAACCTTGCATGTAATTGTCTCTAATACATTATACTCCTGTTCCTCTGCCATGTCGTTATTATGTGTATTCGTATATAGTGTGAGATAACAATCGTTATCTTTAGAATCTGCAATAATCTCGATCCTGTGCATATTTTGTTCTTCTGAGGATACTGTGTTTTGAAATCTCACTACCACATCACTGTCTTCCTTCTGTAATGTTAGGTATGACGATTTAAAGTCAATTTTTGTGTCGTACTGTACGAGAAAATTCATTCCTAATATTATATCAGTTGTTAAATGTGGAACTATCCAACAATTGCTGTGGAAAGTTTGCCCTGCAAAAACAAACGTTAATTGTGTCTGTCTTTTGACTTCAATGCTTTTTCCTGGAAATGCTCCCTTAACTTTAATTTAGTGTAATGGGAATACTGGCTAATCATTATTGCTATTGCATCTGTTAAATGTGTCTTCGTTAATTACGCACATTGGTGAGCCTGAATCAGTTATTGCTAAAATATTTTGTGACTTTAAATTTATCTGGATTATTGGGTGGCATATAGTTTTCTGCATGATAGGTTTTTCGTGTAACAATGTGTCTCGCACGTCGTCGAATATAATGGCATTCTCTATCGTTATCTTTTCTCTGTCCTTATCCATAGTGTCGTCATTTAGAGATTCATCACAGGCTATCTCTAGTCATAAATGATCTGACATTTAATTATCTGTCGGGGAGTGTTGTGTGTTTTCTATGAGCTGTACTGTTCTACCGTTTTGATTATTAGCGGTAGGTGGCGGATGAAATCTTGTGTCTGTTACATTCATACGATGACTTGGTTGTTGTGCACTGTTTGAATTTCTATGAAAATTATCATTGTAGAATGTCCTTTGCGGTCGGTGTTCGTTTTCTCTCCTTCTGTCGTTATAACAGTGGTTATACGGCGTGGCACGTGTGTTTCTATGAAAAGGCTGTCTTTGTTCGTTTTGTGTATTTTGCGGCTGACCCGTGTAATTGCTTGCACCCATCGCATTTTCTTGGCGATGAGTCATGTGAAAGTTTGACCGGTTCGGCATTTCCTGTCGTATATATGTCGTGTTATTTGGATGGCTTTGTTGCTGTCTTGAATTGTAATGTACATTGTTATTACACAGCTGTTCATTAAATCCCTGTGTGTATTCTCGATTAAAATTTTCATTTTCGCCGCGAAAGCGTTTATTACGATTGTTATTGCCAAATCGTGTTTGCTCAAAATTAGCATTGTTTGTCTGGTTTGCGGGAAAAGTTTTTATTAACAAACGCATAATCTGCCTGGTGTACCTCTAGCAATTGCAGGATGTCTCTAAATGTGTGCACGCTGTCCTTTAACTGGCCTGTTAATAAAGACACTTTTAATGCTCTGGAGAGTTTTGAAATACACAGCTGTATTAGTGCGGATTGACTGTATGGCTCATTGAGGTATTGGTTTTGTTCAACCATATACTCGAAAAATTGTGTGATTGTTGGGAAAGTAGAATTCTCGAAATTTGGCAGACTAATTAGCAGATCTTTAATGCTACTCTATGTGGTATCTGACCAATATGCTGCTAGAAATGCTTCCTGGAATGCTTCTACTGAAAAACACTGTCTAGCAATTGGTCGCATTCTTCTCGCTGGTTCCCCTTGAAGAAAACTAATAATAAATTCTAGTTTATGTTGAACTGGCCATGACTGTGGGAGTGCCGCATTCAATTGTTGGATCCAGTCCAGTGGATGTATTTGCGTCCTGTAGTTTTTAAATGTTTTAAACTTTCTCACTGAAAGGAAATGCTTGTGGTCGAAACCGTTATGTCTTTGTGTGTAATTATTTTCGTAATATTGTGAATATGAATTTATGTGTCTTTCTGCCTGGTTAAGATCTCTTACTCTCTGAAGTCTACCAACATTATATGTATTGTGCATCTGAGGCATGTTGTAATGGTGTGTGTTCTGTTGGAATAGACTGCAGTTGTTTCTTGTGTGTCAGCTATCCCTTGCTGTAAAGAATTGAGTTTCTGATGTAACAAATTATTACGTGATTCCAGGTCTGCGATTGTTTGTTGCACATTTGTAATTTGCGCATCTTTACTATTAGAAATCTGTTGAACTGAGACTGGTGTAGTGTCATCTGGTTTACTGTCATTGTTAGTATCTAACAGGTCTATTCTTGTAGTGAGTTCGTTGATCTTTTCTGTCAGTTCGTTTCGTAATTTACGATTACATTTGGTTACTTTCTTAAAACCTGCTTTCAAATTTTCTGGGTCTTGATTGATTTCTGTGTTCTATTTTGTCAGTTAGTGTCTGGACTTCTCCTGTTAATTTATCCCTAATATTCGGTCTGAAGAAATTTTCGCTTCAATTGTGTGTGACTGGATTTCCGTGAGCCTCTCTTGTATTTGAATATTTGTCTCCTTAAGCGTTTCGATTTCTTCCGAAATCGAGTGTATGTGATTGTCCACGTAAGTTTTTCCCTGAGCAAACACTTTCTTTTGGTCGTCCTGTCACTCTTTATTAATTGTTTGTAATATATCTTTTCGTTCTTTATCCTGTGATGGCACCAGTTTGCGGTGACGTATCAAACAGGTTTCTGTGTGATGGTTAAAACGTTCATCAATGTGAGCGTTTTGTTTAGAACAGTTCTCTGTCATTGTTTCTCGTATGCTAACCGCGAATGCTTCTTGTTTATCTGTTATTTCTTGAATCTTGGCGTGTATTCTTGGTTTGATTGTGAACATTTTTCAGCGACTACATTGATTTCGTTTTTTGGGTCTGCTGACTCTTGTGCCCTTCTGTTAAAGTTTTGATTCATGTCTTGTCTCATTTGTAGCAAAAATGCCATTATTGGATCCGTTTAGGATTGACTTCTGTGTGTATTTGTATTCGTTGTTAAAGATTGTATATCTGTGTTCATTTGAACACCCTCAGACGATTGTAATCGTGTCACCTCTTCCGTGGTTTCGGAATTTTTGTCAATAAAACTGTGGTATCTGCTACGCAGATTGTGTAGCTGTGTACCGTTTGAATCCGTTTCGGCACGTAATGGAGTCACACTGTTTGACTGCATTATAGTGGTTTCGTTACTGAAACTATTATATCTGCTACGCGTAATTTGTGGCTGTGTAGCGTCTGTTGTATTCAAAAACATAATATTTTGCACTAATGTCTCATTATCAGTTGGATTTCTGAAGTTGACTGTCCGTCAAAAGAGTCCATATTAATACTACTCTCGAATGTCTGTTCACCTAACGTTTCACTATCGCGTTTTTCACACGTATTATTTCTGTCTGTTCCTGAAAAGAAATTCTTGTCAGTATTTTCTACACTTTTATCGCTTTGAGAACGAGTAATTATTCTGCGGGACATTGTCTATAATTAACACACGCAACAAAATATATCACTGTTTAAAGCGGATTCAACACTGAACAAACACTTTTCAACGCAGAATCAATAGAGCAAACAAAATGGCCGATGGGCTGTGAATTAAAGGTATACAGTTTAGTATAAGCGTTGCGCCACTTAACACTAGCTTATTCATACAATTGTCAGAGTCAGTATAATATTCATTTTCACAGTAGATTCACTAAAGAGTCTTACTGACTGAAGTTACATAATTCATAGTTAAACTTTTTCTTGACAACAATAAAATTTTTGCAAAGTTTTACGTTGATGGTTTTTGGGATGGATTATAATCAGTAATACAACATTGCTGGCAAAAATTAATTATATTCTGAAAAAGTTTCTTCAAATATTTACTGCTGGTAATGAAATGATTTTACAAACGTTCAAATGGGACTTACTTTTTACAACAATCTTACAACTAGCATTGCGCAAACATACCTTAAGTAGTCTTGAGTTTCGCAAAGAAAATAATTCCATATTAGTTCCTCTTATGATAATAGTTAGCTGATGTCTCTGTACATCCGTTTATAATCTCTTGTAAATCATAGCTGGTGGCTGGCAGGCACACTGCTCCTCTCGACCTCTCGCTTCAGACCTGCTACCAACTCGCTTCACATCTCCCTTATTACTGACTTCCTACGAACGCTAAACTGCGGTCTCTCCTGCCAGCAATGGTTTCTGGTGGAGACAATCCCTGCTACCATTACAAAATGTATCAATGCGCGGTCTTTCCCGCTCTTTTCTTAAAATGTATCCATACGCGGTCTCTCCCGCCCTTTTTAAAATCATATCAATGTGCGGTCTCTCTTGCCAACAATACTTTGGTGCAGACATTCCCTGCTACCACAATTGTTCCCAACATGACAAGTATTAATCATTCCTACTTAATTCTATCAATAAAGTATAAACATCTTTCATAAATTGTGGTTTGACAATAGACAATAGAAATATACACGTCTTACACCTTTTGCCGACCTCCCAAACTTGAGTTTGATTTCATACACGTACCCGACTCATACGACTATAAATGATGGTGACTTTAATTTACACTCGAATATACATGAACGGTAGGAAAACTTTTCCAGTAGGTGACCGCTGTTGTTCTTGACTTCTGGCTTATTTTCTTCTTTGAAATTGATTGAACCCTTCATCAAAGAAGAAAAGAAGCAAGAGGTCAAGAGCAACAATGGTCACCTACTGGAAAGGTTTTCCTACCGTACATTAATAAAGTCATGGCCCATATAGGGAAAGTTCTGGCCAGGTATGGGATCGAAACAATCTTCAGACCCACCAAGAAGATTAAGGAATATTTAAGAACTGCAAAAGACGCCCGACATCCTCTAGAAATACCTGTTGTTGTTGTTGTTGTTGTTGTGGTCTTCAGTCCTGAGACTGGTTGGATGCAGCTCTCTATGCTACTCTATCCTGTGCAATCTTCTTCATTTCCCAGTACCTACTGCAGCCTACATCCTTCTGAATCTGCTTAGTGTATTCATCTCTTGGTCTCCCTCTACGATTTTTACCATCCACGCTGCCCTTCAATACTAAATTGGTGATCCCTCGATGTCTCAGAACATGTCCTACCAACCGATCCCGTCTTCTAGTCAAGTTGTGCCACAAGCTCCTCTTCTCCCCAGTTCTATTCAATACCTCCTCATTAGTTATGTGATCTACCCATCTAATCTTCAGCATTCTTCTGTAGCACCACATTTCGAAAGCTTCTATTCTCTTCTTGTCTAAACTATTTATCGTCCACGTTTCACTTCCATACATGGCTATACTCCATACAAATACTTTCAGAAATGACTTCCTGACATTTAAATGGGGAATACAAAAATCCATACAGTTGTGGACAAGTATATATCGGAACAACGAAAAGAAGTGTAAACGCCCGCTTAGCTGAACATAAAAGAAACTGTCACTTAGGACACATCGAAAAATCGCCCGTAGCTGAGCATGTTTTTCGAGATGGGAACCACGAAAATAAATTTAACGAGACAAGCGTTCTAGCACCAACATCCAATTATCATGCGCTCATGTATAGAGAAGCAATAGAGATTCACGAACACCATACTAGTTTTAATAGAAAAAAGGAAATTTAAAGTTGGACAAAATATGGATGTCGACGTTGCACCAGCACAATGACAATCGATTACTCTTAATGGAGAATGATGACGCCTTGCAACGATAGGCATACCGTCGGCATCACGAGACGAATGGTGGTGCCCTCTATGCGCTCTACAAATGCGAGAGTGCCTGGAGCCTTAGTGGCAGTAGCCGGACGACCTCGGAAGATGTCACCCGCAGATGGAGGCGAAACGTTGGGTGGAAATTTTATACATCGACCACGGCCCCTCAGCCCAGACGTTTCAACCTTCATTCCATTTGTTTATCATGAGTTTTTCTACATCCATATGTAGTAAACTGTGTTCACCAAGATTTTTGTCTAATTTCGTAGTCAGACGAATTAGTTCATCATTACTTTGGTGGGTGATGATTTATTTATCACAAATATACAGGACGAGATTAAGATATGTAATTAAAGATTCCAAATAAGGTACTCCACCCACAATTCACACGATTGAGCGTGAGCTTACACTAGTACTGGAGGCAGAACGCTATTTGCGGTATTCGATGACGAGACATAATGGTTTGTGTTCGTCAAGACATGCGGTGACGGAATCCTGCAGCATGAAGACATCTACGAACAGCTATGGCATTTAAATACACTCCTGGAAATTGAAATAAGAACACCGTGAATTCATTGTCCCAGGAAGGGGAAACTTTATTGACACATTCCTGGGGTCAGATACATCACATGATCACACTGACAGAACCACAGGCACATAGACACAGGCAACAGAGCATGCACAATGTCGGCACTAGTACAGTGTATATCCACCTTTCGCAGCAATGCAGGCTGCTATTCTCCCATGGAGACGATCGTAGAGATGCTGGATGTAGTCCTGTGGAACGGCTTGCCATGCCATTTCCACCTGGCGCCTCAGTTGGACCAGCGTTCGTGCTGGACGTGCACACCGCGTGAGACGACGCTTCATCCAGTCCCAAACATGCTCAATGGGGGACAGATCCGGAGATCTTCCTGGCCAGGGTAGTTGCCTTACACCTTCTAGAGCACGTTGAGTGGCACGGGATACATGCGGACGTGCATTGTCCTGTTGGAACAGCAAGTTCCCTTGCCGGTCTAGGAATGGTAGAACGATGGGTTCGATGACGGTTTGGATGTACCGTGCACTATTCAGTGTCCCCTCGACGATCACCAGTGGTGTACGGCCAGTGTAGGAGATCGCTCCCCACACCATGATGCCGGGTGTTGGCCCTGTGTGCCTCGGTCGTATGCAGTCCTGATTGTGGCGCTCACCTGCACGGCGCCAAACACGCATACGACCATCATTGGCACCAAGGCAGAAGCGACTCTCATCGCTGAAGACGACACGTCTCCATTCGTCCCTCCATTCACGCCTGTCGCGACACCACTGGAGGCGGGCTGCACGATGTTGGGGCTGAGCGGAAGACGGCCTAACGGTGTGCGGGACCGTAGCCCATCTTCATGGAGACGGTTGCGAATGGTCCTCGCCGATACCCCAGGAGCAACAGTGTCCCTAATTTGCTGGGAAGTGGCGGTGCGGTCCCCTACGGCACTGCGTAGGATCCTACGGTCTTGGCGTGCATCCGTGCGTCGCTGCGGTCCGGTCCCAGGTCGACGGGCACGTGCACCTTCCGCCGACCACTGGCGACAACATCGATGTACTGTGGAGACCTCACGCCCCACGTGTTGAGCAATTCGGCGGTACGTCCACCCGGCCTCCCGCATGCCCACTATACGCCCTCGCTCAAAGTCCGTCAACTGCACATACGGTTCACGTCCACGCTGTCGCGGCATGCTACCAGTGTTAAAGACTGCGATGGAGCTCCGTATGCCATAGCAAACTGGCTGACACTGACGGCGGCGGTGCACAAATGCTGCGCAGCTAGCGCCATTCGACGGCCAACACCGCGGTTCCTGGTGTGTCCGCTGTGCCGTGCGTGTGATCATTGCTTGTACAGCCCTCTCGCAGTGTCCAGAGCAAGTATGGTGGGTCTGACACACCGGTGTCAATGTGTTCTTTTTTCCATTTCCAGGAGTGTAACTCGATGTTCGTCCCTAACAGTTGCTTTAAACCTTCCACTTCGTTGGTGAGTACGAAAATCTTCGCCTTTCTTTTTATACATTGTTATACATTGATCAGCCAGAACATTATGACCACCGAACTACTATCGATACAAACCCGTAAGTAGATAGCAGCGTCACCTGACAAGGAATGACTGCTAGTTCGACACACACACACGGTGCATGTAGTATCAATGAGCGTGCCGTCCGTGTGTGGAAAGGGGAAGGAGCGTGACCTATCTGAGTTTGACCGAGGGCAGATTGTGGTGGCCCGGAGGTTCGGCACGAGCATTTCGGAAACTACACGACTCGGGTGTTCGAGGAGTGCTGTGGTGAGTGTCTTCAACACGTGGCGAAACCAAGGTTAAACCACGTATAGACGTCGTGTGTTTGAGCGGTCAACCCTCATTACAGATGTCGTAGGCTGGGCGGACTGGTAAAATATGTAAGTAGGCTGTTTATGTTTTCTTATTGGCAACGTTACGTAGCGCTCTGTATGAAAATCACTGGCTGTGCTGTGTGCAGTCTGTGGCTAGTTTGCTTTGTTGTCTGCCATTGTAGTGTTGGGCAGCTGGATGTGAACAGCGCGTAGCGTTGCGCAGTTGGAGGTGAGCCGCCAGCAGTGGTGGATGTGGGGAGAGAGATGGCGGAGTTTTGATAATTTGTAATACTGGATATTATGAACTACTATATATATTATGACTGTTAAGGTAAATATATTGTTTGTTCTCTATTATCATCTTTCAATTGCTAACTATACCTATCAGTAGTTAGTGCCTTCTGTAGTTTGAATCTTTTATTTAGCTGGTAGTAGTGGCGCTCGCTGTATTGCAGTAGTTCGAGTAACGAAGATTTTTGTGAGGTAAGTGATTTGTGAAAGATATAGGTTAATGCTAGTCAGGGCCATTCTTTTGTAGGGGTTATTGGAAGTCAGATTGCGTTGCGCTAAGAATATTGTATGTCAGGTTAAGCACAGTCGTGTATAAATTATTCTAAGGGGACGTTTCAAACAAGACAGGCGGCGAATTGTGGCAGAGCTAACACCAGATTTTATTTCTGGGCAGAGAACAAGTGTGTCTGAACCTAAAGCGCACCGAACACTCCTAATGGTGGGCCTTCACAGCCGACAACTCATTCATGTGCCAATGTTAACACCACAACATCGGCAACTACGACTCAAATTGGCACATGACCATCGGCACTGGATGTTGGTGCAGTGACAGAGCGTTGCATAGTCTGATGAATCCCGATACCTTCTTCATCATGCCGATAGGAGGGTGTGAACCCGTCATCTTCCAGGGCAACGGCACCGTGACATCTGCACTGCGGAACGGAGACAAGCTGTCGGCGACCCCATTACGCTCTGAGGAATGTTCACGTGGACATCCATGGATCCAGTGGAGCTCATGCAAGGTACCATGACGGCCAAAGAATATCGTACACTGGTTGCAGACCACTTACACCCTTTCGTGACGATCTTGTTTCCCAACGACAGTGGCATTTTTCAACAAGATAATGCGCCATGTGACAAGGCTTGGAGTGCGATGGAGTGGTTCGAGGAACACAATGGCGAGGTACAGTTGATGTGCTGTCCCTCCAACTCGCAAGATCTGAATCCGGTCGATGGGATGTGATTGAACGTGGTGTTAGAGCTCATTGCCCATCTCTCCGGAATTTACGGAATTTGGTGATCTGTGCCTGCAGATGTGATACCAACTACCTCCAGCGACCTACCAAGGCCTCACTGCTTCCATGCCACGACGCATCGCAGCTTTTACCCGGACATACTGGCTATTAAGTAGATGGTCATAACGTTCTGGCTGGTCAGTGTATATTCTTATCCAAATTTTCTCTGTAGCCCCTGGGATGTCCATTGCTTACCGAATGCGAGCTATCATGTGACAGCATTCGCACAAATTAACAAGTAGCATCTAGTTACCTCAGATAAGCATAATTCGACAAAAAATCCTATTGGTATTCACAACTTTGTATACAACTTTTGACGGGGCAGATACGTACACTACTGGCCATTAAAATTGCTACACCACGAAGATGACGTGCTACAGAAGCGAAATTTAACCGACAGGGAGAAGACGCTGTGATATGCAAATGATTAGCTTTTCAGAGCATTCACACAAGGTTGGCGCCGATGGCGACACCTACAACGTGCTGACATGAGGAAAGTTTCCAACCGATTTCTCATACACAAACAGCAGTTGACCGGCGTTGCCTGGTGAAACGTCTTTGTGATGCCTCGTGTAAGGAGGAGAAATGCGTACCATCACGTTTCCGACTTGATAAAGGTAGGATTGTAGCCTATCGCGATTGCGGTTTATCGTATCGCGACATTGCTGCTCGCGTCGGTCGAGATCCAATGACTTAGCAGAATATGGAATCGGTGGGTTCAGGAGGGTAATACGAAACACCGTGCTGGATCCCAACGGCCTCGTATCACTAGCAGTCGAGATGACAGGCATCTTATCCGCATGGCTGTAACGGATCGTGTAGCAACGTCTCGATACCTGAGTCAACAGATGGGGACGTTTGCAAGACCAAACCATCTGCACGAACAGTTCGACGACGTTTGCAGCAGCATGGATTATCAGCTCCGAGACCATGGCTGCGATTGCCCTTGACGCTGCATCACAGACAGGAGCGCCTGCGATGGTGTACTCAACGACGAACCTGGGTGTACGAATGGCAGAACGTCATTTTTTCGGATGAATCCAGGATCTGTTTACAGCATCATGATCGTCGCATCCGTGTTCGGCGACATCGCGGTGAACGCACGGTGGAAGCGTGTATTCGTCATCGCCATACTGGCGTATCACCCAGCGTGATGGTACGGGGTGCCATTGGTTACACGTCTCGGTCACCTCTTGTTCGCATTGACGGCACTTTGAACAGTGGACGTTACGTTTCAGATGTGTTACGACCCGTGGCTCTACCTTTCATTCGATCCCTGCGAAACCCTACATTTCAGCAGGATAATGCACGACCGCATGTTGCAGGTCCTGTACGGCCCTTACTGAATACAGAAAATGTTCGATTGCTACCCTGGCCAGCAAATTCTCCAGATCTCTCACCAATTGAAAACGTCTAATCAATGGTGGTCGAGCAACTGGCTCGTTACAATACGCCAGTCACTACTCTTGATGAACTGTGGTATCGTGTTGAAGCTGCATGGGCACCTGTACCTGTACACGCCATCCAAGCTCTGTCTGACTCAATGTCCAGGCATGTCAAGGCCGTTATTACGGCCAGAGGTGTTTGTTCTGGGTACTGATTTCTCAGGATCTGTTATTGTTGTGGTCTTCAGTCCTGAGACTGGTTTGATGCAGCTCTCCATGCTACTCTACCCTGTACAAGCTTCTTCATCTCCCAGTACCTACTGCAACCTACATCCTTCTGAATCTGCTTAGTGTATTCATCTCTTGGTCTCCCCCTACGATTTTTACCCTCCACGCTGCCCTCCAATATTAAATTGGTGATCCCTTGATGCCTCAGAACATGTCCTACCAACCGATCCCTTCTTCTGGTCAAGTTGTGCCACAAACTTCTCTTCTCCCCAATCCTATTCAATACTTCCTCATTAGTTATGTGATCTACCCACCTAATCTTCAGCATTCTTCTGTAGCACCACATTTCGAAAGCTTCTATTCTTTTCTTGTCCAAACTATTTACCGTCCATGTTTCACTTCCATACCTGGCTACACTCCATACAAATACTTTCAGAAATGACTTCCTGACACTTAAATCTATACTCGATGTTAACAAATTTCTCTTCTTCAGAAACGCTTTCCTTGCCATTGCCAGTCTACATTTTATATCCTCTCTACTTCGACCATCATCAGTTATTTTGCTCCCCAAATAGCAAAACTCCTTTACTACTTTAAGGTTCTCATTTCCTAATCTAATTCCCTCAGCATCACCTGACTTAATTCGACTACATTCCATTATCCTCGTTTTGCTTTTGTTGATGTTCATCTTATATCCTCCTTTCAAGACACTGTCCATTCCGTTCAACTGCTCTTCCAGGTCCTTTGCTGTCTCTGACAGAATTACAATGTCATCGGCAAACCTCAAGGTTTTTATTTCTTCTCCATGGATTTTAATACCTACTCCGAATTTTTCTTTTGTTTCCTTTACTGCTTGCTCAATATACAGATTGAATAACATCGGGGAGAGGCTACAACCCTGTCTCATTCCCTTCCCAACCACTGCTTCCCTTTCATACCCCTCGACCCTTATAACTGCCATCTGGTTTCTGTACAAATTGTAAATAGCCTTTCGCTCCCTGTATTTTACCCCTGCCAGCTTTAGAATTTGAAAGAGAGTATTCCAGTCAACATTGTCAAAAGCTTTCTCTAAGTCTACAAATGCTAGAAACGTAGGTTTGCCTTTCCTTAATCTTTCTTCTAAGATAAGTCGTAAGGTCAGTATTGCCACACGTGTTCCAGTATTTCTACGGAATCCAAACTGATCTTCCCCGAGGTCGGCTTCTACTAGTTTTTCCATTCGTCTGTAAAGAATTCGTGTTAGTATTTTGCAGCTGTGGCTTATTAAACTGATTGTTCGGTAATTTTCACATCTGTCAACACCTGCTTTCTTTGGGATTCTAATTATTATATTGTTCTTGAAGTCTGAGGGTATTTCGCCTGTTTCATACATCTTGCTCACCAGATGGTAGAGTTTTGTCAGGACTGGCTCTCCCAAGGCCGTCAGAAGTTCCAATGGGATGTTGTCTACTCCGGGGGCCTTGTTTCGACTCAGGTCTTTCAGTGCTCTGTCAAACTCTTCACGCAGTATCGTATCTCCCATTTCATCTTCACCTACATCCTCTTCCATTTCCATAATATTGTCCTCAAGTACATCGCCCTTGTATAGTCCCTCTATATACTCCTTCCACCTTTCTGCTTTCCCTTCTTTGCTTAGAACTGGGTTTCCATCTGAGCTCTTGATGTTCATACAAGTGGTTCTCTTATCTCCAAAGGTCTCTTTAATTTTCCTGTAGGCAGTATCTATCTTACCCCTAGGATCTATGCACCCAAATTGCGTGAAAATGTAATCACATGTCAGTTCTTGTATACTATATTTGTCCAATGAATACCCGATTATCATCTGCTTTTGTTCTTGGTGTGGCAATTTTAATGGACAGTAGTGTAATACTTCAGGAGATCTGTCATTACAATACTGGAAGTACCGAGATCGTTTTTAATGACAAATCTGAGTTGGAAGATAATCTGACCACTGTTAAGTCCCCAATCTGTTCTTGCAGGAAGACACTCTTGATAGTCACTGTACACATATTTCTTGGATTTCTGGGACTGAGAGGTGATAATTCAATTATGCCAATTGATAGGGATGACATTGATTACATAAAGTGCTCAAAAAGTTTTACATCTCCCTCATAGCTTGTACAGTGTGTGGCTTTCGATCGGAACCGTCTTTCTCGGTAATCCACAGGGAAAACGTTACGTACAACCATTTATGGCAGGGAAGTAGCAATAAATCTAAGCTGTCCGTGCAGTTCAGACGTGTCTCCAGTCGTGAGCGGAATGATGAAGCTTGTGTGCAGCGTTATTCTGTGAGATTGTGCGTCATTGCAAATTCACGCCGTGCGCGCTTTGTCACTTTATGGGGAGTTGCCGGCCGAATTTACGTGCACCACAAAGCCGTCTTTCAAACATAACGTCTGTAGCGTATGACTCAAAACACTGAATACCTATCTCATAGTGATCACCCGCTACCTACCTATTATGACTCGTAGGAAGTAGAAGCAAAATGCAAATTGTTAATGTTTCAAGTTTAACTTCATCTGCTCCATTGACGAAATGGATGGAATGATGCTACATTGGGCGACAAAAAATGTTAAGCACCTAGAATCGGCGGCGGAAGGGGGGGGGGGGGCGGAAACGAAACTTATCTGGATGAGAAAGTATGTGACGTTAGTTCAGTGATGACAACATCGAGTCAAATTTACAATGAACTTGACAGTATGAGCTCACTTATCAGTATGACGTTGCACCTTTATGGCCTGGGTGCATGCGCTGATGCGGTTAGGAGGGGTGTCATAAAGCCATTGTAGCCTGTCCTAAACAAAGTGAACAACTACTGTCGTAACTGGTCCTCGATATACAGGATACTGACACTGGGACGATGTGCTAACTGGTCCCCCATACGTACTATCGGGGACAGACCTGGGTCATCTCGCTGGCCGCTGGAGTATCTCAGCATCACGCAGACAGTTCATAGAGATATCAGCCGTGCGTCGACGAACATCGTCTTGCTGAAAAATGACACCACGACACTAACACGTGAGAGGTAACGTGTAAGGAAGCAGGATGTCGGTGAGATTCCATAGTGGTGTCGGAGTTCCCTCAGTCACTGACATGAAGTCATAGCCGAGAGCCAGACGCACCATGACGGTGGGAGTAACACTCTTGCGCCTCTGCAAAAGTCACGGCACCACTCAAAACGCAGCCGGTTCTGTTGTGGTGTTAACGGCAGCCTATGCGTGTGACGGTAATTACCTTGTCTGGCTGCTGCTGGACTCTGACCATCGGTGCAGGCAGTCAGTTACTTGTTCTCGGATGGCAGGCGTGATGCCGTACACTGTGTGTGGTGCACAGCATTGCGATCCCCCCTTCTAGCGGTCGGCAACGGCTTTGCCGCAGTGGATACACCGGTTCCCGTGAGATCACCGAAGTTAAGCGCTGTCGGGTGTGGCCAGCACTTGGATGGGTGACCATCCAGCCGCCATGCGCTGTTGCCATTTTTCGGGGTGCACTCAGCCTCGTGATGCCAATTGAGGAGCTACTCGACCGATTAGTAGCGGCTCCCGTCAAAGAAAACCATCGTAACGACCGGGAGAGCGGTGTGCTGACCACATGCCTCTCCTATCCGCATCCTCAACTGAGGATGACACGGCGGTCGGATGGTCCCGATGGGCCACTTGTGGCCTGAAGACGGAGTGCTCTCTCTCTTGTAGCGGTCAGACGTGGTCGATCGGAAACCTAATGACGAGTATGACTGCCCTCACGTTTTCATGTAGTCCAGCATGGATCACTGTCACATCTGTATGTCCCATAATCGGATATTGCACGATTCGACCAACTGGCCAAATGGGCACCCACAAAGAAACTCCTTTCAGACTCGCTCAGGTGTTGATAACGTTTTCTCACACAAGTACGCGACATCTCCGGGTCCCTCACAGTGATCACTGAGAATCGGGCACTGTTCATACCCCTTATGTACCCCAACAGGCCTGGCAATGGAACTAAACACGAACAACGCTAATGTAGTCTGATCGCTGTGCTGCGTGTCAAAAAGGATTGCGATTCTAAACACTAAAATACCGGCCGATTGTGTGATCGTTTACGAAGTTACATTGGCACCTGACGACGTATTCCTCGTGCTGTACTTTTGTTGTCAGGCAGTGTAATTGTCACCACTGCATCACAAACCATGTTTACATGCCATTATTTTTTTTTATTTTTTGTTTCTATGGGAAATGGATTATGATGTAAAGTGCCCTTTGTAGTGACTTGTTTCGGCGTTACGGGTTTTATCCATGACAGGGTCCATTTTATAATTCTCACGATTTCTACAGCAACATCCTTGCACTGACATGAAATGTGCGTTTGGTTAGGATCTTCTGTCGGGCAGATCGGTTGCCTGGTGCAAGTCTTTTTAGTTCACGCAAGTTTGACGGCTTGCGTGTCCTTAAGGATGAGACGATGAAGGCCAACACACCGTCCAGTCCCCAAGCGGAAAAAATCTCCGATCGAGCCAGGAATCCAAACCGGGCCCGTCGTATGGCGTTCTGGCGCACTGACCACTACTCAGAGGAACCAACTTTATATCCACAACCAAGCGTGATAATGAGAGCAAATGTTCTTCACCTGACAGTTCAAGGATATGCTGAAGTTTATTTTGTTGAAAGAAATTTTGAGGTGCGCTCAAAAGAAAAGTGAATATGCACCACAATTGGGCCATGAGGTGGTTGCATTCAAAAGTATTCGCCGGCCGGTGTGGCCGAGCGGTTCTAGGAGCTTCAGTCTAGAACCGCGCGACCGCTACGGTCGCAGGTTCGAATCCTCCCTCGGGCATGGATGTGTGTGATGTCCTTAGATTAGTTCGGTTTAAGTAGTTCTAAGTTCTAGGGGAGTGATGACCTCAGATATTAAGTCCCATAGTGCTCAGAGCCATTTGAACCAATCAAAAGTAATCAACAAAGGCGTTGAGACATTCATCCCACTGGGAGACGAGACGATCAATTCCTGTTTCGTAAAACGTGGTCGGCTTCTGAGGTATCCACAACTGCACCCACTCCTGCAAGCCCTCGTCCGACTGAAACCGACGCCCACGCGAGTCTTCTTCAGATCACTGAAGCGTAGCCTTCGTCCGATTGGCAGTGTGGGGGCGGGCGTTATCGTGCTACAGGATGTTTCCGTCCGACAGCATTCCTGTGCGTTTTGATTTTATAGTGCGTCGCAGTTTCTGCAAAGTGTCTTCATAGCGCTGCGCATGGATTGTGGTTCCACGAGGAAGTCGACGAGCAGAGGCAGCAGCCTGTCGAACGGTAACGCCTGCGCCCACACTACCAATAGGACGAACGCCAGGCTCCGGCGATTTGCTTGGGGAAGACTGCAGCAACCTCTGTACAGCCCGGATCTTGCATCTTGAGATTTTCACGTCATAGGCGGCATTAATAATACATAATTATATTTACATCAGCACATGAACAAACACAAATTATAAAAACAAAACTTGACTGAAATACACTCCTGGAAATTGAAATAAGAACACCGTGAATTCATTGTCCCAGGAAGAGGAAACTTTATTGACACATTCCTGGGGTCAGATACATCACATGATCACACTGACAGAACCACAGGCACATAGACACAGGCAACAGAGCATGCACAATGTCGGCACTAGTACAGTGTATATCCACCTTTCGCAGCAATGCAGGCTGCTATTCTCCCATGGAGACGATCGTAGAGATGCTGGATGTAGTCCTGTGGAACGGCTTGCTGGCCAGGGTAGTTGACTTGCACCTTCTAGAGCACGTTGGGTGGCACGGGATACATGCGGACGTGCATTGTCCTGTTGGAACAGCAAGTTCCCTTGCCGGTCTAGGAATGGTAGAACGATGGGTTCGATGACGGTTTGGATGTACCGTGCACTATTCAGTGTCCCCTCGACGATCACCAGTGGTGTACGCCCAGTGTAGGAGATCGCTCCCCACACCATGATGCCGGGTGTTGGCCCTGTGTGCCTCGGTCGTATGCAGTCCTGATTGTGGCGCTCACCTGCACGGCGCCAAACACGCATACGACCATCATTGGCACCAAGGCAGAAGCGACTCTCATCGCTGAAGACGACACGTCTCCATTCGTCCCTCCATTCACGCCTGTCGCGACACCACTGGAGGCGGGCTGCACGATGTTGGGGCGTGAGCGGAAGACGGCCTAACGGTGTGCGGGACCGTAGCCCAGCTTCATGGAGACGGTTGCGAATGGTCCACGCCGATACCCCAGGAGCAACAGTGTCCCTAATTTGCTGGGAAGTGGCGGTGCGGTCCCCTACGGCACTGCGTAGGATCCTACGGTCTTGACGTGCATCCGTGCGTCGCTGCGGTCCGGTCCCAGGTCGACGGGCACGTGCACCTTCCGCCGACCACTGGCGACAACATCGATGTACTGTGGAGACCTCACGCCCCACGTGTTGAGCAATTCGGCGGTACGTCCACCCGGTCTCCCGCATGGCCACTATACGCCCTCGCTCAAAGTCCGTCAACTGCACATACGGTTCACGTCCACGCTGTCGCGGCATGCTACCAGTGTTAAAGACTGCGATGGAGCTCCGTATGCCACGGCAAACTGGCTGACACTGACGGCGGCGGTGCACAAATGCTGCGCAGCTAGCGCCATTCGACGGCCAACACCGCGGTTCCTGGTGTGTCCGCTGTGCCGTGCGTGTGATCATTGCTTGTACAGCCCTCTCGCAGTGTCCGGAGCAAGTATGGTGGGTCTGACACACCGGTGTCAATGTGTTCTTTTTTCCATTTCCAGGAGTGTATCAAAGAATGAACCAACTGTCAACAATCATTTAGCAAACAAGAAGGGATGGAAAAATAGTTACAAATAAATATTTTAGCATAAACATAATCCAAAAGAATTAAAGAAATCATTATCATGAGAACGAATTATTGAAACTAAATTAGGAAGACCTAAAGCATCTTCACAAACAGAAAGAAGTAAACAAATAAAAGGAAAAAATAATTATAATAAACTTCAATAAAGAAAATAACGATATAAACAAAGAAATAAAAGTACATCTACATATATACTCCGCTAGCCACCAAGCGGTGTGTGGCGGAGGGCACAATTCGCGCCAAACTCATAATTCCCCCCCTCTGTTCCACTCGCGGATCGCGCGAGGGAAAAACGACTGTCTGAACGCCTCAGTACGAGCTCTTATTTCCCTTATCTTTGAATGGTGATCATTGCGCGATTTGAAAGTTGTTGGTAATAATATATGCTCTACATCCTCGGTGAAGATCGGATTTCGGAATTTAGTGAGCAGCCCCTTCCGTTTAGCGCGCCGTCTATCTGCAAGAGTGTCCCACTTCAAACTTTCTATGAGATTTGTAACGCTCTCGCGATGGCTAAATGTACCAGTCACGAATCTTGCCGCTCTTCTTTGGACTTTCTCAATCTCCTGAATCAGACCCAACTGGTAAGGGTCCCATACAGACGAACAATACTCCATGACTGGACGAACTAACGTGTTGTAAGCTATTTCCTTTGTTGAAGGACTGCATCACTTCAGGGTTCTACCAATAAACCGCAATCTAGAGTTCGCCTTACCCGTTACTTGTGCTATCTGATCATTCCATTTGAGATCATTTCGAATAGTCACACCCAGATACTTGACGAATGTTACCGCTTCCAAAGACTGGGCATTTATTTTGTACTCGACATTAATGGGGATTTTCGCCTTGTTATACGCAGTAGGTTACACTTACAAATATTGAGGGATAACTGCCAGTCATTACGCCACGCATTTATTTTCTACAAATCCTCGTTGATTTGTTCACAACTTTCGTGTGATACTACTTTCCTGTAGACTACAGCATCATCGGCAAACAGTCTAATGCCGCTGTCAATACCATCAACCAGATCGTTTATGTAAACCGTAAAAAGCAGAGGACCTATTACACTGCCCTAGGGCAAACCTGAAGTTACACTTGTTTCTGTTGAAGTCAGCCCGTTCAGGACGACATACAGCTTCCTGTGTGCTAGAAAACTTTCTATCCAACCGCATATGTCATCGGATACACCGTAAGCGCGCACTTTTTGTAGCAAGCGACAGCGCGGAACTGAGTCGAACGCCCGAAAGTCGAGAAATATGGCATCAACCTGGGAGCCGGTATCTAGAGCCTGTTGCATATCATGCACAAAGAGGACCAGCTGTGTCTCGCATGACCGCTGTTTCCTAAAACCGTGCTGGTTCCTGCAGATGAGCTTCTCAGAGTCTAGAAAGGTCATTATGTCTGAACAATCCAATCTCGTGTGGATGTCGGTTTCAGCCACACGAGGAAGTCCAAGAATGGATGCGGTTGCGGATGCGTCAGTGGCAGACTGCGTTCTACGAATCAGTAACTGCTCGTCTCGTCTCGCAGAGGAATAAGTGTCTTAACGTGTGTAGTGATTACTTTTGAATGGGTGTTCGGTTTTCACTTTACAGCTTCTTACATTTCGTGTGAAAAGATTTTCTCTACAAACTGGTATGGGACTTCACATCTGAAGACTGTTAGTCACGCTGTGTGAAACAGAAGCTTAAGCCATACGCGTATCCAGATGTGAGGTAATAATACGAAAATCCAGCGAGCACCCTCATAACCGAAAGCGTGCGCCGGCGGAATCCGCAGCTGGGCCGGCACGCTGTGAGCTGGCCCGCCGCACGTGGCCTCGATACTAATACCAGCGGCGCGGCTAATACGGGCCCGGCTGCCAGGCCCTCCCTGGACGCCCGCCAGCTTCTCGCCGCAGAGTTCACCGAATTTGCTCTCAAAGTCTACTTCTTGTTCTCACTGCAAACGTTGCAGTTATTACCATTTTCTAACACAAAAGTGTTCAAACATCACATAATATTTCCTTTTTTCCTATTTTACAAATGCCCGCATCTCGTGGTCGTGCGGTAGCGTTCTCGCTTCCCACGCCCGGGTTCCCGGGTTCGATTCCCGGCGGGGTTAGGGATTTTCTCTGCCTCGTGATGGCTGGGTGTTGTGTGCTGTCCTTAGATTAGTTAGGTTTAAGTAGTTCTACGTTCTAGGGGACTGATGACCATAGATGTTAAGTCCCATAGTGCTCAGAGCCATTTTTTATTTTACAAATATGAAAAGGAAATTTGTTGCCAACATTAAAATATTCCAGAATTTTCAGTGACATTCATGCTGTTTCATTCAGTGGACGTACCGTTTACCAGAATGAAACTTACGAGCAGAAACCCATCATCTACAGATAGTTATAAAAAAAAAAAAGGCAAAGAGGGAGGTGGATTCAGAATGAGATTTTCACTCTGCAGCGGAGTGTGCGCTGATACGAAACTTCCTGGCAAATTAAAACTGTGTGTTGAACCGAGACTCGAACACGGGACCTTTTCCTTAAGCGGGCAAGTGCTCTACCATCTGAGCTACCCAAGCACGACTTACGACCAGTTCTCACAGTTTCACTTCTCCCAGTACCTAGTCTCCTACCTTCCAAGCTTCACAGAAGCTATTCTGCGTATCTTCTGTGAAGTTTGGATGGTAGGAGACCAGGTACTGGCAGAACTGAAGCTGTGAAGACGGGTCGTGAGTCGTGCTTGGGTAGCTCAGGTGGTAGAGCACTTGCCCACTAAAGGCAAAGGTCCCGTGTTCGAGTCTCGGTTCGGCACACAGTTTTAATTTGCCAGAAAGTTTCAGGGAGATGGATTGTCACCAGTTTCTTAGACATAGCGCTGAACGAAATTATTTCGCAACCGTGATTTGTTAAACCAATGGTTCGATAATATTTACACCTGTCAGCATGTGGCTCTAAGCACTATGGGACTTAACATCAGGGGTCATCAGTCCCCTACACTTAGAACTACATAAAGCTAACTAACCTAAGGACATCACACAAATCCATGCCCGAAGCAGGATTCGAACCTGCGACCGTGGCGTTCGCGCGGTTCCAGACAGAAGGGCCTAGAACCGCTCGGCCACAACGGCCGGCCCATCCCAACTGGACTGGCAAGTATTTGCGGACGACATATTGATAGGAAGTAAGAAAGAAAGAAGAAAATTTAAAGAAACAGCCCAAACAGCTTAAAGCAAGACAGAAAAAAGCGTTCGACTGAGGATCGCCTGGAACAGTACAAAGTCACGGAATACTACTAGAGACTAGAAAACGCCAGAAGGCAGAAGATGGACAAATTTAATGGGACAATATAAAACAGGAAGAAAACGGAGCTGTGAGGAAATAATAAAGAGGGTGAAAAGGATGAGCTCACCTTTCTACATAAGCACAGATACGAGGTGCATTCAAGTTCTAAGGCCTCCGATTTTTTTTTTCTCCGGACTGGAAAGAGATAGAAACATGCGCATTGTTTTAAAATGAGGCCGCGTTCATTGTCAATACGTCCCAGAGATGGCAGCACCATACGGCAGATGGAATTTTACCGCCAGTGGTGAGAATGAGAACTGTTGTAAATACTTAAAATGGCGACGTTTTCCTTACTTGAACAGCGTGTAATCATTCGTTTACTGAATTTGCGTGGTGTGAAACCAATTGAAATTCATCAACAGTTGAAGGAGACATGTGGTGATGGAGTTATGGATGAGTCGAAAGTGCGTTCGTGGGTGCGACAGTTTAATGAAGGCAGAACATCGTGTGACAACAAACCGAAACAACCTCGGGCTCGCACAAGCCGGTCTGACGACATGATCGAGAAAGTGGAGAGAATTGTTTTGGGGCATCGCCGAATGACTGTTGAACGGATCGCCTCCAGAGTTGGCATTTCTGTGGGTTCTGTGCACACAGTCCTGCATGACGACGTGAAAATGCGAAAAGTGTCATCCAGGTGGGTGCCACGAATGCTGATGGACGACCACATGGCTGCCCGTGTGGCATGTTGCCAAGCAATGTTGACGTGCAACGGCAGCATGAATGGGACTTTCTTTTCGTCGGTTGTGACAATGGATGAGATGTGGATGCCATTTTTCAATCCAGAAACAAAGCGCCATTCAGCTCAATGGAAGCACACAGATTCACCGCCACCAAAAAAATTTTGGGTAACCGCCAGTGCTGTAAAAACGATGGTGTCCATGTTCTGGGACAGCGAGGGCGTAATCCTTACCCATTGCGTTCCAAAGGGCACTACGGTAACAGGTATATCCTACGAAAATGTTTTGAAGAACAAATTCCTTCCTGTACTGCAACAAAAACGTCCGGGAAGGGCTGCGCGTGTGCTGTTTCACCGAGACAACGCACCCGCACATCGAGCTAACGTTACGCAACAGTTTCTTCGTGATAACAACTTTGAAGTGATTCCTCATGCTCCGCACTCACCTGACCTGGCTCCTAGTGACTTTTGGCTTTTTCCAACAATGAAAGACACTCTCCGTGGCCGCACGTTCACCAGCCGTGCTGCTATTGCCTCAGCGATTTTCCAGTGGTCAAAACAGACTCCTAAAGAAGCCTTCGCCGCTGCCATGGAATCATGGCGTCAGCGTTATGAAAAATGTGTACGTCTGCAGGGCGATTACGTCGAGAAGTAACGCCAGTTTCATCGATTTCTGGTGAGTAGTTAATTAGAAAAAAAATCGGAGGCCTTAGAACTTGAATGCACCTCGTATATACGACAAAAAGAATATGTCTACAAACTCAAAGTTCAGACACTAAAAGGCAACGGTGATAAATGCGTTACTACGTGTGGCTGAGACGATATTTCGGAACCAGTTATTAGCAGGCCAGTTTCCTGGATAGTGTCGGCTAAATTTTTTGAACTGCATAACTCTTTTGATTTTCTCGTATTGAGTTTTTACGGTTTTGAGTGCCAAGTCGTTGCTAGACATGTAATTTCATGTGAGTTTTAGAGCCCTGCACTTTCTGCTGTTTCATTTGCAATTTTTATTTGCTTTTGTGCTGTTTGAATGCTCCGACACACATTACTGGCCTTTAAAATTGCTACACCACGAAGATGACGTGCTACAGACGCGAAATTTAACCGACAGGAAGAAGATGCTGTGATATGCAAATGATTAGCTTTTCAGAGTATTCACACAACGTTGGCGCCGGTGGCGACACCTACAACGTGCAGACAAGAGGAAAGGTTCCAACCGATTTCTCATACAGAAACAGCAGTTGACTGGCGTTGCCTGGTGAAACGTCTTTGTGATGCCTCGTGTAAGGAGGAGAAATGCGTACCATCACGTTTCCGACTTGCTAAAGGTCGGATTGTAGCCTATCGCGATTGCGGTTTATCGTATCGCGACATTGCTACTCGCGTTGGTCGAGATCCAATGACTGTTAGCAGAATATGGAATCGATGGGTTCAGGAGGGTAATACGAAACGCCGTGCTGGATCCCAGCGGCCTCGTATCACTAGCAGTCGAGATGACAGGCATTTTATCCGCATGGCTGTAACGGATCGTGCAGTAACGTCTCGATCCCTGAGTCAACAGACAGGGACGTTTGCAAGACAACAACCACCTGCACGAACAGTTCGACGACGTTTGCAGCAGCATGGACCATGGACTATCAGCTCGGAGACCATGGCTGCGGTCACCCTTGACGCTGCATCACAGACAGGAGTGCCTGCGATGGTGTACTCAACGACGAACCTGGGTGCACAAATGGCAAAACGTCATTTTTTCGGATGAATCCAGGTTCAGTGTACAGCATCATGATGGCCGCATCCGTGTTCGGCGACATCGCGGTGAACGCACATTGGAAGCATGCATTCGTCATCGCCATACTGGCGTATCACCTGACGTCTCGGTCACCTCTTGTTCCCATTGACGGCACTTTGAACAGCGGACGTTACATTTCAGATGTGTTACGACTCGTGGCTCTACCTTTCATTCGGTCTCTGCGAAACCCTACATTTCAGCAGGATAATGCACGACCGCGTGTTGCAGGTCCTGTACGGGCCTTTCTGGATACAGAAAATGTTCGACTGCTGCCCTGGTTCAAATGGTTCAAACGGCTCTGAGCACTATGGAACTTAACATCTGAGGTCATCAGCCCCCTAGAACTTAGAACTACTTAAACCTAACTAACCTAAGGACATCACACACATCCATGCCCGAGGCAGGACTCGAACCTGCGACTGTAGCGGTCGCGCGGTTCCAGACTGAAGCGCCTAGAACCTCTCGGCCACACCGGCCGGCTGCTGCCCTGGCCAGCACAGTCTCCAAATCTCTCACCAATTGAAACGTCTGGTCACTGGTGGCCGAGCAACTGGCTCGTCACAATATATTTGCCCAATGAATACCCGTTTATCATCTGCATTTCTTCTTGGTGTAGCAATTTTAATGGCCAGTAGTGTAGAATCGCCGGGTCATCTGTACAATTTAAACATGGAGTCCAAATATTGGTTCTTCCTAATTTGATTGCTTCATCAGTTACTCTTGAAAAGCTTTTTCTAAGACACTGCTGAAAAGAAATGGAGAGAGTCTAACTCTTGTTTTCATTTCTAAATGTTCCGAAATTTCTCCCCTTAATTTTACTCCCTATTTACTACCGTTTATAATTTTGCTACTAATTCCAGTGATTTTGAGGTTCCGATCGTGTTCTTCCCGCATTTGGAAGACAGATATACGATCCACTGCGTCATAAGGTTTCTTGATATCTGCATATGTACAAAGTACTAACTTATTATAAATTTTTTGATTCTGAGAATTAATCTCAGAACTAAATTTTGTTCTCAGAGGGATCTATTTTGCCTGAACGCTGTTTGATATTGCCAGTTTCGCATTGCTGCAATTGCTGTGCCGGGCCCAGAAGACAATGAGATTGAAATTTTGTTGTTATCATTACTAGAAACGTAGGCACCTGTTGTACGATAGAAGTGAGCTTGACCATTATTTATAGTTGTTTGGGAGGAAAGAACGAACGGTAACCCCTCCCCCATCGGCCCTACATCCAATCCTCGATCCACAGCTCATTTCATACAAACTGGATTAATGTAACTTTAAATAGTAGCTAGTTATACACACATCAAAAAAGTTTTGCACCACCGCGGTTCCCAGAACTGCTGAAGATAGACGTTAACTGTGGATATTGTATCACAGACTCAGTCCCTTTGACTGTTCAGAGACGTCACTAAAACAGCCCAAAGATGCAAACAACCATGCATGAGCAGCGCCTATTAAACGCAGGGGGTCCGACAGCCGATCAGTTCCAGTCATTCCACCAGGAATCAGGTATACGGCTCGTGTTGTCTGTAATTCAACCATGCCTAGACGGTCAATACCGCGGTTTGATCGCGTCCGCATTGTTACTTTGTGCCAGGAATGGCTCTCAACAAGAAAAGTGTTCAGGAGTCTCGGAGTGAACCAAAGCGATGTTGTTCGGGCATGGAGGAGATACAGAGAGACAGGAACTGTCGATGACATGCCTCGCTCAGGCCGCCCAAGGGCTACTACGCAGTGGATGACCGCTACCTACGGTTTATGTCTCGGAGGAACCCTGACAGCAACGCCATCATGTTGAATCATGCTTTTCGTGCAGCTACAGGACGTTGTGTTACGACTCAAACTGTGCGCAATAGGCTGCATGGTGCGCAACTTCACTCCCGACGTCCATGGAGAGGTCCATCTTTGCAACCACGACGCCATGTAGCACGGTACAGATGGGCCCAACAACAGGACGAATGGACCGCTCAGGACTGGCATCGCGTTCTCTTCACCGACGAGTGACGCATATGCCTTCAACCACACAATCGTTGGAGACGTGTTTGGAGGCAACCCGGTTAGGTTGAACGCCTTAGACACACTTGTCCAGCGAGTGCAGCAAGGTGGAGGTTCCCTTTTTTTGCGGGTGGCATTATGTGAAGCCAACGTACGCCGCTGGTGGTCATGAAAGGCACCGCAACGGCTGTACGATAAGTGAATGCTTTCCTCCGACCGATAGTGCAATCACATCGGCAGCGTATTAGCGAAGCATTCGTCTTCATGGACGACAATGCGCTCCCTCATCGCACACATCTTGTGAATGACTTCCTTCATCATAATGACGTCGCTCGACTAGAGTGGCCAGCATGTTCTCCAGGCATGAACCCTACCGAACATGCCTGGGATGGATTAAAAAGGGCTGTTTATTGACGAGGTGACCACCAACCACTCTGAGGGATTTACGCCGAATCGCCGTTGAGGAGTGGGACAATCTGGACCAACAGTGCCTTGATGAACTTTGTGGATAGTATGCCACGACGAATACAGCCATGCGTCAATGCAAAAGGACGTGCTTCTAGGTATCAGAGGTGCCGATGTGTACAACAATCTGAACCACCACCTCTGAAGGCCTCGCTGTATGGAGGAACAACATGCAATGTGTGGTTTTCATGGGCAATAAAAAGGGAAGAAGTGATGTTTATGTTTATCTCTATTCCAATTTTCTGTACAGGTTCCGGAACTCTCGGAACCTAGATGATGCAAAACTTTTTTTGATGTTTGTACATTGTATTTTGTTCTCCCAACATGCCCCTTAAGGCAGTTGTTGAATATTACAGCCAAGAAACCGACAGCTTGCTGTAATTATTAAGTGTTCGCTCTCTCTGACTTAGGATACGTTTGTGAAGTATTTTTTCTTAACAGTATCAGAAAATTCCTCTAAACAACTTTCTATTCGATATTAAAAATCTGCAGCTGTAATTTTACACAATATTGATAGTTTGTGTGACTTAATGTGTTGATACCTTTGCTTGTGTAACTGTGCCCCAATAATTGTTTATAATTTGGTTCGAAAGATATTGTCGTTGTCGCTGTGGTCTTCAGTCCGATGACTCATTTGATGCAATTCTCCATGCTACTCCATCCTGTGCAAGCCTCTTCATCTCCGAATAACTGCTGCAACCTACATCCTTCTGAATCTGCTTACTATATTCATTTCTTGGTCTCCTTCTACGATTTTTACTCTTCACACTTCCCTCCAGTACTTAGGTGGTGATCCGGTGACCTCTCAGAATGTGTCTTATTTACCTATTCCTTCTTCTAGTCGTGTTGTTTCACACATTTCTTTTCTCCATACTTCCGTTCGGTGCATCCTCATTAGTTGCTTGATCTAACCATCTAAGCCGGCCGGTGTGGCCGAGCGGTTCTAAGCGCTACAGTCTGGAGCCGCGCGACCGCTACGGTCTCAGGGTCGAATCCTGCCTCGGGCATGGATGTGTGCGATGTCCTTAGGTTAGTTACGTTTAAGTAGTTCTACGTTCTAGGGGACTGGTGACCTCAGAAGTTAAGTCCCATAGTGCTCAGAGCCATTTGAACCATTTAACCATCTAATCTAAAGCATTCTTCTATAGCTCCATATTTCGAAAGCTTCTATTCTCTTCTTTTTCTAAGCTGTTTATTGTCCATGTTTCACTTTCATGCAAGGCTGCACTCCATACAAATACTTTCAGAGGCGACTTACTCAAACTTAAATGTACTTGTATATTCGATTTTACCAAATTTCTGTTCTTCAGGAACACTTTTCTAGCCAGCGTCAGTCTACATTTTATATCTCGCCTACTTCTTCCATCATTAGTTATTTTACTGCCCAAATAGCAAAACTCATCTACTGCTTTCAGTGTCTCATTTGATAATCTAATTCCCTTAGTATCACCTGATTTAATTTGATTATATCCAGTTATTCTTACACTCCTGGAAATGGAAAAAAGAACACATTGACACCGGTGTGTCAGACCCGCCATACTTGCTCCGGACACTGCGAGAGGGCTGTACAAGCAATGATCACACGCACGGCACAGCGGACACACCAGGAACCGCGGTGTTGGCCGTCGAATGGCGCTAGCTGCGCAGCATTTGTGCACCGCCGCCGTCAGTGTCAGCCAGTTTGCCGTGGCATACGGAGCTCCATCGCAGTCTTTAACACTGGTAGCATGCCGCGACAGCGTGGACGTGAACCGTATGTGCAGTTGACGGACTTTGAGCGAGGGCGTATAGTGGGCATACGGGAGGCCGGGTGGACGTACCGCCGAATTGCTCAACACGTGGGGCGTGAGGTCTCCACAGTACATCGATGTTGTCGCCAGTGGTCGGCGGAAGGTGCACGTGCCCGTCGACCTGGGACCGGACCGCAGCGACGCACGGATGCACGCCAAGACCGTAGGATCCTACGCAGTGCCTTAGGGGACCGCACCGCCACTTCCCAGCGATGAGAGTCGCTTCTACCTTGGTGCCAATGATGGTCGTATGCGTGTTTGGCTCCGTGCAGGTGAGCGCCACAATCAGGACTGCATACGACCGAGGCACACAGGGCCAACACCCGGCATCATGGTGTGGGGAGCGATCTCCTACACTGGCCGTACACCACTGGTGATCGTCGAGGGGACACTGAATAGTGCACGGTACATCCAAACTGTCATCGAACCCATCGTTCTACCATTCCTAGACCGGCAAGGGAACTTGCTTTTCCAACAGGACAATGCACGTCCGCATGTATCCCGTGCCACCCAACGTGCTCTAGAAGGTGTAAGTCAACTACCCTGGCCAGCAAGATCTCCGGATCTGTCCCCCATTGAGCATGTTTGGGACTGGATGAAGCGTCGTCTCACGCGGTCTGCACGTCCAGCACGAACGCTGGCCCAACTGAGGCGCCAGGTGGAAATGGCATGGCAAGCCGTTCCACAGGACTACATCCAGCATCTCTACGATCGTCTCCATGGGAGAATAGCAGCCTGCATTGCTGCGAAAGGTGGATATACACTGTACTAGTGCCGACATTGTGCATGCTCTGTTGGATGTGTCTATGTGCCTGTGGTTCTGTCAGTGTAATCATGTGATGTATCTGACCCCAGGAATGTGTCAATAAAGTTTCCTCTTCCTGGGACAATGAATTCACGGTGTTCTTATTTCAATTTCCAGGAGTGTATTGTGCTCTTGTTGATGTTCGTCTTATATCCTCCTTTCAAGACAGTGTCCATTCCGTTCAATTGCCCTTCCATGTACTTTGATGTCCCTGACAGAATTACAGTGTCATCCGCAAACCTCAATGTTGTTATTTCTTCTCCCTGAACTTTAATACCTACTCCAAATATTTCTTTGGTTTTCCTTTACTGCTAGTTCAGTGTACGGATTGAATGACTTCGAGGATAGGCTAGAGCCCGTCTCACTCCCTTCCCAACCACTGCTTCCCTTTCATGCCCCTCGACTCTTATTACTTTAGTCTGGTTTCTGTACAAGTTGTAAAAAGCCTTTCACACCCTGTATTTTATCTTTGCTGCCTGCAGAATTTCAAGAGTATTCCAGTAAACACTATCAAGCTCGCCCGGCTACCCGCGTTGGCTAAAGCACTGCTTCCCGAGCCCAGTGTGCTGGCCAGCCTGTGGATGGTTTTTCAGACGGTTTTCCATCTACCTCTGTGAATGTGAGCTGGTTCCATTTATTCCGCCTCAGTTACACTGTATTGGAGATTGCCGCACAAACACCGTTTCCACGTACGCGTACACCATAATTATTCTACCATGCAAACATTTGGGGTTATATTCGTCTGGTGAGTCGTTCCCGAGCAGTTGCACTGGGGGCCGAACCGCACAATAACCTTGGGTTCGGTGTGGTAGGTGGACTGCTGTGGCCTGTTGTGGGTTTGTGAACCATTGAGGGCTATGGCGGGATGAAGCCTCTCCATAGTTTCTAGGTCCCCGCTTCAATACAATACAAACATCATCAACATCTTTCTCTAAGTTTGCAAATGGTATAAAAGTAGGTTTGCCTTTTCTTACTCTATCTTCTAAGAGAAGTCATAGGATCAGTATTGTCTCGCGTGTTCCTACACTTATTCGGAATCAAAACTGATCCTACTCGAAGTTGGTTTCTACCAATTTTTCCATTCTTCTGTAAAGAATTCATGTTAGTACACTCCTGGAAATTGAAATAAGAACACCGTGAATTCATTGTCCCAGGAAGGGGAAACTTTATTGACACATTCCTGGGGTCAGATACATCACATGATCACACTGACAGAACCACAGGCACATAGACACAGGCAACAGAGCATGCACAATGTCAGCACTAGTACAGTGTATATCCACCTTTCGCAGCAATGCAGGCTGCTATTCTCCCATGGAGACGATCGTAGAGATGCTGGATGTAGTCCTGTGGAACGGCTTGCCATGCCATTTCCACCTGGCGCCTCAGTTGGACCAGCGTTCGTGCTGGACGTGCAGACCGCGTGAGACGACGCTTCATCCAGTCCCAAACATGCTCAATGGGGGACAGATCCAGAGATCTTGCTGGCCAGGGTAGTTGACTTACACCTTCTAGAGCACGTTGGGTGGCACGGGATACATGCGGACGTGCATTGTCCTGTTGGAACAGCAAGTTCCCTTGCCGGTCTAGGAATGGTAGAACGATGGGTTCGATGACGGTTTGGATGTACCGTGCACTATTCAGTGTCCCCTCGACGATCACCAGTGGTGTACGGCCAGTGTAGGAGATCGCTCCCCACACCATGATGCCGGGTGTTGGCCCTGTGTGCCTCGGTCGTATGCAGTCCTGATTGTGGCGCTCACCTGCACGGCGCCAAACACGCATACGACCATCATTGGCACCAAGGCAGAAGCGACTCTCATCGCTGAAGACGACACGTCTCCATTCGTCCCTCCATTCACGCCTGTCGCGACACCACTGGAGGCGGGCTGCACGATGTTGGGGCGTGAGCGGAAGACGGCCTAACGGTGTGCGAGACCGTAGCCCAGCTTCATGGAGACGGTTGCGAATGGTCCTCGCCGATACCCCAGGAGCAACAGTGTCCCTAATTTGCTGGGAAGTGGCGGTGCGGTCCCCTACGGCACTGCGTAGGATCCTACGGTCTTGGCGTGCATCCGTGCGTCGCTGCGGTCCGGTCCCAGGTCGACGGGCACGTGAACCTTCCGCCGACCACTGGCGACAACATCGATATACTGTGGAGATCTCACGCCCCACGTGTTGAGCAATTCGGCGGTACGTCCACCCGGCCTCCCGCATGCCCACTATACGCCCTCGCTCAAAGTCCGTCAACTGCACATACTACGGTTCACGTCCACGCTGTCGCGGCATGCTACCAGTGTTAAAGACTGCGATGGAGCTCCGTATGCCACGGCAAACTGGCTGACACTGACGGCGGCGGTGCACAAATGCTGCGCAGCTAGCGCCATTCGACGGCCAACACCGCGGTTCCTGGTGTGTCCGCTGTGCCGTGCGTGTGATCATTGCTTGTACAGCCCTCTCGCAGTGTCCGGAGCAAGTATGGTGGGTCTGACACACCGGTGTCAATGTGTTCTTTTTTCCATTTCCAGGAGTGTATTTTACAACCGCAACTTATTAAACTGATAGTTTGGTAATATCCACAGTAGCCAGCAACTGCTCTCTTTGGAATTGGAATTACTACATTATTCTTGAAGTCTGAGGGCATTTCGCTTCTCTTGTACATCTTGCACACCAGATAGAATAGTTTTCTCATGACTGGCTCTCCCAAGGCTATCTGTAGTCCTGACGGAATGTCGTCTACTTCAGGGGCCTTGTTTCGACTTAAGTATTTCAGTGCTCTATCAAATTCTTCTCGCAGTACCAGGTCTCCCATCTCATCTTCATCTATGTCATCTTCCATTTCTATAATATTGTCCACAAGTTCATCCCCCTTGTATAGAGCCTCTACATACTCCTTCCACCGTTCAGCTTTCCCTTCCTTGCTTAGGACAGGTTTTTCATCTGAGATTTTGATGTTTATGTAATTGCTGCTCTTTTCTCCAGAAGCGTCTTTAATTTTCCGGCATGCGGTATCCATCTTTCCTCTAGTGATATGTTGTTGTTGTGGTCTTCAGTCATGAGACTGGTTTGATGCAGCTCTGCATGCTACTCTATTCTGTGCAAGCTTCTTCATCTCCCAGTACCTACTGCAGCCTACATCCTTCTGAATCTGCTTGGTGTATTCATCTCTTGGTCTCGCTCTACGATTTTTACCCTCCACGCTGCCCTCCAGTACTAAATTGGTGATCCGTTGATGCCTCAGAACATGTCCTACCAACCGATCCCGTCTTCTGGTCGAGTTGTGCCACGAACTCCTCCCCAATTTTGTTCAATACCTCCTCATTAGTTATGTGATCTACCCATCTAATCTTCAGCATTCTTCTGTAGCACCACATTTCGAAAGCTTCTATTCTCTTCTTGTCTAAACTATTTTTCGTCCATGTTTCACTTCCATACGTGGCTACACTTCAGACAAATACTTTCAGAAACGACTTCCTGACACTTAAATCTATGCTCGATGTTAACAAATTTCCCTTCTTCAGAAACGCTTTCCTTGCCATTGCCAGTCTACATTTTATATCCTCTCTACTTCGACCATCATCAGTTATTTTGCTCCCCAAATAGCAAAACTCCTTTACTACTTTAAGTGTCTCATTTCCTAATCTAATTCCCTCAGCATCACCCGACTTAATTCGACTACATTCCATTCTAGTGAGTGACTAAGCAGGAATCTCAAGATTACAAACTACATATTTGAATAATTTCTTTTAGCCCATCATACATTTTTTCAATCTCTTCATCATTTGTGGAGATAGCATATAAATTTTTCTACTGCGGTGTGTGGACTTTGTGTCTATCTTGGCTACAATAATTCGTTCGCTATGCTGTTCATAGTAGTTCACTAGATATATGCTTCTAAATCCTTACGTTTGTAATCTTGAGATTCCTGATTAGCCATTTTGCACTTCCTGTCAGACGTTTGTATTCCCTTTCGCCAGCTTCATTTTTAAATTTTCTCATTTCATCAGTTACATTAAATATCTCTTTTGTTATCCAAAGTCTTGTATTTGGTCTCTACTTTTTGCCTATTTAATCCTCTGCTGCCTTCACTATTTCATTTCAAAGCTACCCATTCTTCTTCTACTGTATTCCTTTCCCCTGTTCTCGTCAATCGTTACCTAACGCTGGCTCTGAAACTCTCAACAGACTCTGGTTTTTTCAACTTATCCAGGTCCCATCTCCATAATTTCCTACCTTTTTGCAATTTCTTTAGTTTCAGTCTACAGTTCATAACCAATAAATTGTGGTCACAAACCACATCTATCCCTGGAAATGTGTTACAATTTAAAATCTGATTCCTAAATCTCTGTCCTACCGTTATATAATCTAAAACCTTCCAGTGTCTCCAGGTCTCTTCCACGTGTACAGCCTTCTTTCATGATTCTAAACCAGTTATTAGCTATAATTAAATTGTGTCCTACCATGTGCCTTTCTCTTTCATTACTTTTCCCCAGTTCATATTTGCTTACAATCTCTTCTTCTCTTCGTTTTCCTACTCTCGAATTCCAGTCACCCATCACTATTTAATTTTCTTCTCCCCTATATATTTGAATAATTTCTTTTAGCCCATCATACATTTTTTCAATCTCTTCATCATTTGTGGAGATAGCATATAAATTTTTCTACTGTGGTGTGTGGACTTCGTGTCTATCTTGGCTACAATAATGCGTTCGCTATGCTGTTCATAGTAGTTCACCCATATTACTATTTTCTTATTCATTATGAAACTTACTCCTGCATTGCTGCTATTTGATCTTGTATCTGTAACCGTGTATTCACCTGACCAGAAGTCCTGTTCCACCTGCCACCGAACTTGACTAATTCCCGCAACATCTAACTGTAAACTGTCCCTTTCCCTTTTTAAATTTTCTAACCTACCTGCCCGATTAAGCGATCTAACACAGTACGCTCCAATCTGTAGAACGCCAGTATTGTTTCTCCTGAGGACGACATCCTCCTGAGTAGTCCCTGCCCGGAGATCCGAACGGTGGACTATTTTACCTCTGGTATATTTAACCCAAGAGGAAGACGTCATCATTTCACCATACAGTAGAGCTGAATGCCCTCAGAAAAAATTACGGCTGCAGTTTCTCCTTGCTTTCAGCCGTCCGCAGTACCAGCACAACAAGGCCGTTTTGGTTGATGTTACAAGGCCAGATTATTCAATCATCCAGACTGTTATCCGGGCAACTAATGAAAAGGCCGTTGCCTCTCTTCAGGAAACATACGTTTGCTTGGCCTCTCAACAAATACACATCCATTGCGGTTGCACCTATGGTAAGGTTACTTTCATCGCTGAGGCACGCACGCCTCCCCACCAATGGCAAGGTCCTTGATTCGTGAGGGACGCAAAGGATATGATCATTCACAAAGATACAGGTGTTGACAGCACCGATTTCTCGTAATATGGTTATTTTAAAAGTGGTTGATACATCCATTTAAATAGCCTTATGAAGTTAAAACTAATTTGTTGACAATATTGTTCTCACAAAAGTGGCAACAGCTATTTATTTCATTACCTCACAATTTTTTAATTAAATATATAGCAAGAAACCACACTATCTTTGAAAGAGAAGCGTATACCAAATGTCCATTTCTGGAATATTTCTCAGTGAGAAATCCCCTGATGTGGCTAAGACTGTTTCTCTTAAAAGGGACAATAATTTCAGTCGTTTCTCAGTAACTGTCATGACAGCATATCGGTTTTTACCTACATTCTTGTGGGAAGTGGTATAAACTGATATCTCTTCCATTTTTCATTACTTTAATCTATCCACAGTGCTTTGATTTCGCTGTGGAACTGCTGCTCATTCTGTGCCAAGTTAGTAGAAGAAACACTGCCTGTGAAACAGTATTTTTGATTGTTTCATTCTTCAAAGCTCCCACATTACTTTTAGTATGTTTGGAGTATCCCTGTCTCAAATTACTATATTAATCTGATTCATCTATAGCAAGTAGAGTAGCACTCTCTAAGACACTGGCTGATAACGCAAACTGTTGTGAAGTGCATGGTAGAGAATACATCCCAATATAGGTAGCAGTTATTAGGGCTTTTTTCCGTTTTATTCACATGTGGAACGCGAGAAACGTGATTGTTTAAATGTCTCTGTGCCCTCTGTAATTATTCTGATCTTGTCCTCAGGATCCCTACATGAGAGATTCGTAGGGATCATCAGATAAGTTGGTTCTTTGTACATAGTAAGTGGGCTTTCTAAGTATAGTTTGCTTCTGTTTTCAAGTGTCTGACAGTTCAGTTTCGTCAACATCTCTGTGAAACTATCTCATGGGACAAGCAAACCCTTGCTCATTCCTGCTATCCTTCCCTATATATGGTCAATACCTTTAATGAATTCGGATTTGGCCTCAAGCTGCTGGCGTTAACTAGAACCACCTTGATAGATACAAACTCCAAGATCAAGTCCTTAGGATACCTCAAGGATTCCTTTCAGGTCAAAAGAGGAGTCCAACCATGGCAATGTCTGTTTCTACTGTTTTTCAACTGTGTACTTAAAAATCATAGAGACTTGACAAACGAGGTTAATGGAAACCGACTATACCTTGCTGAGATGATGATGATGATGTTTGGTTTGTGGGGCGCTCAACTGCGTGGTTATCAGCGCCCGTACAATTACCCAGTCTTTGCTCAGTCCAATTTCGCCACTTTCCTGGATGATGATGAAATGATGAGGACAACACAAGCACCCAGTCATCTCGAGGCAGTTGAAAATCCCTGACCCCGCCGGGAATCGAACCCGGGACCCCGTGCTCGGGAAGCGAGAACGCTACCGCGAGACCACGAGCGGCGGACCTTGCTGAGAATTGGAACTAAATCAGAGGGAACCATGTTAGACTGCCTAGGGTGTCCTGATGATATAGCCATACCGTCAGACGTAAAAAAACTGCTAGGATTCAAGCCGAACTGTTAAAGGAAAGCGACGAAAAAATTGGCCTGCAGATATCACTGAAAGGGACGAAGGACGAACACATAAACTTCAAATAGCCTAGTGCTGTGCCAAAGAATATTTTGGAAGGATGCGAAATTTTTTTAGATATTTCCCTGGCCAATGACAGTGCCAGAGCTGAAGTCAAGGAAGGAACACATGCAATATGTAGACTGGAATGCTCACAATGAAGAACAATTGATACTGCGTGAGCACATCACCGAGCTAACTGCCACACACCACATGAGCTGGATGATCAAGGTGCTGATGTGGGAGAGTGCTCTCCCGAAGAAGTGAAAATAACTCATTCTGTTGACCACTCACAGTGAAGTAAGAACGCTTAAGTCATACAAAGGAGTACCTTTCAACACACAGCTGCTGCAAAAATAACCAAACTGAAAACCCAAGAGAGGATTTGTGACAACCGCAGTGTGATTTAGACTGCTGAAGGGTTCAGAAAACTAGGTCATATTTGGTCATTAGTGCCACATGACAACACCATTGGTGCAGACCAACTGGTACAAATGCTCTGACTTCAAGTGTTCTCACTTTGCAGCTAAGCAGTCCCAAGGTGGAACATGGGATACACCATTCAGTCTGTCTAGATGCCTTTCATCTAGGACGCAACAGCCAGCCTGGTCCGATAGGCTGGCTCCTGAGGGCTGCTGCCGGCTCGTCTTCACCTCTGCAGATGAGAAGACTTTTGTGCCTCCTACCACCAGGCTCCCAATGGCCTAGCTGATGGTACCTTGTGAGCTGCCAAACTACCATCATCCTGGGAGAGTTCATTAACTGCCACTCCTGACGTTCATCTACAAGCAGACACTGGCTTTGCTGACCATCTTTTACTGAGAGGCCATGATGTAACTCTTCTTGACTACAGCCAGCTTGTGCAGGCCAGTTGGATGCCTTTCCGGGCGCCATCTACGACATCAGTGAGACCACCCTGACAACCTGCTAGCCCTGTTGCTGGCCATTGGGACATATGAGCAAATTACACAGTATGTCCAGTCAGAAACCACCTGTAACTTAGCTACCTGTTGCATGTGCAGCCCCATCACTGTATCCATTGAGATTGCAAGGCCCACTGACATCAACACATACTGGTGTGCCCAGCACCCATTTGTCCACTTAGCTATTGGAAGCCACGAAAGGAGACAGCTGTGTATCAGTGAATAATAAATGTCTATCCCTTTGTCAATGTCTTATTAACACCTCTGGCCATTCACCACTGAACTCAACTCCAAGTCATCCTGGCAATCATAAAGGGCACAGCTCTGGCCCTCTATACTACCATACATTGTGCATAAAAAATGCCTTGCACAAAACACTAACATATATCACTATGGAACAGTTTTGAAATCAGAGTTTTGTATGCTGCTGAAACCCTATCCCCAAAGGAAAATAAAAGCCTTCTCAAAGAACTAGAGATAAAAGCGCGCAGAATCATAAGACAGTTATGGGATTCAGTTACAAGAATGGCACAAACCAAAAAAAGAGCCAACATAGAGAAAATTGTGGATGTAATCTGAATGAATTTATGGTCACATCAAAAGAACAGATGAAACAGGTTTATCAGGAAGATCTTCAATTTTTTCGATCATACTCCAAAAACAGAAGGCCCAGTTTCGAAAAACCAAAGAAGACCTACTCCTACTAATCAAACACATAGATGCCTGTAACAGAGATCTCTTGCACAAAAACATAGCGATGAATGGGTTAAACTGAGATGAGCAACCAGAAAGAAAACGTGGCGGCCCTTGGATGGAGGATTGTGGAGAGGACCATTCACAGAATACGATTCAAAGAAAGCAATGTTCACTGCCAAATTTAGCAAGCCACAATGTGATCCTAGATGACTCCTATGAAATAACGCTAATAAATATCTTCATTTAACCAATACCTTTGTTGAAAAAGTAGTTGCTTTGGTAAAAAATATGCCTTTTATTCAAGGATACTGATTTTCAATAACTTGTCAGGTAAATTGAAAAGTATAGTTTGAGAGAAGTTCAAAAGAGTTACAGGCACTCAATTTTTTATTCAATTGATAAAGTTCTTTGCAGAACCAATTGATAGACACATTGCTGATAAAGTAACAAAATGAGAGCGCTATGTAATGTTCCACTTCTGCATAGCCTAAGTTTAGCAGTATGATGAATATAATTACATATCACAAAATATTTTCAATTGACAATGCTTGGTTAATTATTTGATGTACTTTAGAATTTAAGCCTTTATTACCCCTATTGTATTAATTTGTAAATGAGGGTGTTTTAATTGGTATTATCTTGTTCCATTCCATTGAGGATCCCTTCATTAAGGATTTGCTGAACGGATATTAAATATAAACATATTAATCCTGGTATAAGACATCTATTTCAAATTATATTTTTCCCAGTGTTTTGTACCTTCTGACAATAGTTCTGTAAGGTGAACAAACTATCTATTGTTTGAGTTGTCCATGGGTGTACTACTGGTTGATAATTTGGTTGATGTATAGTTGTCATAGTTTAATTTGAAGATTTTGTGTTTTCAATGGCGCTATTATTTGTGAAATAAAAGTGTGGACTAAAAATAACTGATTGGGTCTCATTCAATACACATACGTTCAACTTAAATCCCTAGTCCGACCCAAGGTTTTTGGAATGTCCAATGTGCAGTATCTATTGCTTAGGATTTGAAAGAATTCAATTCCGTTAGCCTAGTTATAAATAACTTGGAGATCTTCATCAATAATACTTAGGTTTTTAGTCAGGGCCTCAGGTATAGTTGAATATCACATGAGCAAAGATATCACTTACAGTGAGAGATACAAAAGGTACACCATTTGTATAAAATGAAAAATAGTAGAGGCTTATACACCAATCTTTTAGGGACCCTTCAATCGAAGTTCCTCAATTGAGTATTTGAGTTCCAATTATTTCGCAGGGTTGGTGACTTGTAAACCTTGAGTATAATCATTTATAGTCTGTGATGGAGGCAAAAAATTGATTGCAAGTAATATATTGACAGGAGCTTTTTGGAAATTGGAAAGGAGTGATGCGATTGCCTGTTCACAGTGAATTTCAAATTGTCTGTCTTCTCGATCAGATGTTACCAAAAACCTGAGTGACGTAACACACTAGTTACTCAAGTATCATCAAACAACGCATGATGGACAGAAACTGGTTAACTGTCTCATTAGCAGTTTCATGTATCCATCTTTAGCATGATATTACTTAAATAGTCGTCTACCTAAACGTTGGTTTGAACATCAGACTTTGTTGTTAGGCATGTTCTCTATAGAGGTGGTATGGTTTTACTTCATCCAACCTTAAAGTTACTTGACCTGCAGTTTAACACAGAAACTGAACCATCGTGCAACTTGAAGTTTCTCTTGTACAGAAGGCATGGAAATCCAGTTAAACAACAGTTAAAAGTAAATTATTTAGTATATGTCCTAAGAGAATGGTTGGAAAAACATTTTATTGTGGGCAATATTTAAATTGGTAAATTGAGGAAATTACCATTAAATGGATTTTTATGTGTATAATGTAGAGACTGTCATATGTCACTTATGATATAGATTATCTGCATTATACTCAGTAGTATGGCTTTGTATATTCCACCAAACAGTTAAAATTACAATTGCAAGTCGGTGCTGCTGTCACTGGCGGTTGTGGGAAATTAAAAAATCAAAGACAGTGGATGGTGGGAAGCTCAGATATCTATGCTGATGCTGGCCAAAAATTTAAACATCAGAGATGGCACTGGGGGTGAAATAAAAAATGTAAGATTACGTGAAATGCAAATGAAAGATTAAAATATTTTTAAAAAGTTTGAGATAACAGAACTTGGCTGGTTGTGGTTTATAGTCCCTAGCTCTACCTAATCCCTCCCCCTCTCATCACCTGCCTACACCTCCCCTCACTTCTTCTCCAGTCAGGATGTAGTATTTTTGTAGTAATTCAAATGAAAGAGTCAATAACTATATGGCCCCAGAGCATCTATGTTAGCCATACTCAATGCTATCCAATTTTTGTGGCATATTCGAAAACGTTTATCCAAAGAATTACATAAAGGGTGTAGCTTCATACTTCATGTGAGATATAATGGAGCCTCATTTTAAATACTTTACACATCTGAATTGTTCTATGACACTTGACAACTGTCACAATGTTTTCTCCATGTCTAAAATGTCAGCAAAAATATGCCAGTTGCACAAAATGTGCAATGTTAAGGTCAAGTATCACAATGTTATTTACACACACACATACACACACACACACACACACACACACACACACACACACACACACACACTGACACACATGAACACATCTGTCAAACTTGCTGCCTAAAACAAGACTATGGATGCCCAAATTAAGACTTTCAAATTCAGTGCCCTATGCTATTTGCACATTTAAAATGTTACAAAATACAAACAGCTAAAAAGTAACAATCTAAGCATGTAGTTGACATTTCCATTTTTAGGCCTACACCTGGTGAAAGGTGCAATAAACACTCAAATTAAGTATTTCCACATATAAACTGTTTTATGATGCTTGTGAAGTGTCACCCTCAAAACGTCTGTAAAAGTACATCAGCAACAACAACAAAAATCAAATGTTTATGTCAAGTGTCACATTTTTATTTCACGTATACACATATCTATAAAACTGGTGTCCAAATGTCACTGTGGACTCTAAGACTAAGTGAACCGACGTGTCTAAAATAATTACAAAACACATATGAATAAATAATAACATCCTAAGCAGGTTGATGACATTCAAACTTTAGGCCTACACTTGGTATGAGATGCAATAGACCATCAAATTAAATATTACCACATCTAAATTGTTCTTTATGTATCACAATGCCCATTGGTCTTCTTGTGATAAACTGGGCTCTGATCTAGTACTTGCTTTGACCACCTGCCATCTTTCCTTCTAGTGACATCACCAGCCCACTGCCATCTGAAGATATTCACTCTTTCCAATATGCCACTGACCTTTGTTGTCATTCTGACATCAACTCCTACCTTTCAACCTTTCGTAGTGGAGACCAACATATATCACCATTTCTCTTTGGATTACTATTATTTTTCTAACAATTATTTAATATCCATGTCTCATAGCCACAAGCTCTTACTGGCAGTATACATTGGTCAAAATCTGTTTTCTTCAGCTAAGTCGACATTTTAGACTACACACACATACATAATGTAAATGTAAAGTCTTATGATTGTATCTCGAAATTGTCTTATGAAATGTCACACATAAAGGGTGTAACAATTTTAATCTGAAGCTATGTTTCTAGAACAAATTGACATTATTTCACGTTTTACAAGTTTTTTTTAGGAATGCATCACCTCATCAAGCACCATTTTAGAAGAGAAGAAGGTAATCCATCATGTTCAGCATTAGAAAAATATAATCCATGATACTGGTAGATTAACTTTTCTGTGATTTAGGTCTACTTGTAGGTAAGTATAAAACAACTTTTGGAAGCAATACGAATTACGATGTTGAGACTTTCTAAAAATGTATTTCTATGAACTACTAGTAAATAATGCGAGAAATCTAATCGTAATCCAAAATAAACCCCCAAAATCACACAACACAACCAAAATAAACAAAATGGACAAATGGTTCAAATGGCTCTGAGCACTATGGGACTCAACTGCTGTGGTCATAAGTCCCCTAGAACTTAGAACTACTTAAACCTAACTAACCTAAGGACATCATACACATCCATGCCCGAGGCAGGATTCGGACCTGCGACCGTAGCAGTCGTGCGGTTCAAGACTGTAGCGCCTTTAACCGCTCGGCCACTCCAGCCGGCAACAAAATGGACAAGCAACATTATAGAGTGGAAAGAAGGTGCTGTGACGAGATCTTTAGTGTAATGTATCATTTAATCTGTATCTTTTCTTAATACACTGATAACGTAATACACAAGTAAAATTAAAGAATGCCGTTTTCAAACGAAAACTCGAAGTTTGCACCAAAATTAAATTTTTTTATTTCTCAAAATCTATAAGATTTCGTGCACAAAACACATAGCACTACTATTATAACTTGATTGTTCTATAAGATTTTAAAAAAATATACATGATTTACGTATTGGTACTCCTGAAAAAATTCACAGATTAAGCAGCACTTGCTGACAAAATTTGGATCTCCATATCACACTGTGCAAGCACTATTGACCTTCAAATGAAATATTTAATCATCTAAATTGTTTGTATTATTTATCAAAATAAACATGGCTCACTAGTTGGCACTACTGAAATAAATTATATGTTATTTGATGAGCATATTTCTATTTTTGTACCCAGCATTACAGAAACCAAAATATATAGAAATTGTTTCTGTAACATTACAAAATGCACATTGACCCTACTGCTGATCTAACTTACAGCCTAAAGTTCACTTGGTGCTGAGAATTAACAAAGTAAACAATACATACTGGGTCAAGTGTTGTGTAGTTTCCACTGTGTGGTAGAAGAAGATGACAAACTTTTTTACTCCAAAACAAATTTCATAGCCTAGAATGGGTTCGCTACAATGTTTTGCTGATTTTAATATCGATTTTACCCTAACTTAGACAAGTCTTTGCCAATAACGCTTTTGGATTTAGGAACAGTAATATATTTTCTTAGCAAGGCAATTCACTCCATCTATTGATGCTGTAATGTGAAGTCAAGTCCTACTTAGAGATATGAAATGTTTAGATATAAATGATGACTTTACTCCATGCAGTTGGATCCTTGCAAAGTTGCCAACTGAAAGAAGAGTGGACAAGGTGATGACACTGGAAACAGATTTCAACAGCTCGACCTTCTGATAGGTTCGTCTTACTGGTATGGACAATCACCGGTTCTCGTATCAACTAAAACATTTTCTGGTGGTATGTATCCTAATCTTATTGCTATGCTAAATGCATTCCAAGCATGGGAATATGTGTGGACGAATGGTGAATGAACTGAAATTGCTTTTGTGAGCGTAAGCTGTTGTCAGTGCCAGTGTGGTGGCAAAAGCATAATGTCATATCCACACAAAATAATGTAGAAAGTTGTAATTAATAATTCAAGCAATATAGTCCAGGATAATAATTCTGACTGAGGGAAATGACGTATGGGGTTCACCAAGATTCAATCTTAGGTCCAATATTGTTCATCATATATGTAAATGATCTAGTCTAGCCTAGTAGAAAACAATCAGAATTAGTCTCTTTTTTGCAGATGACACTAGTAATGTAAGCAATCCAAGCATATATATAGAAGCAGAAGAAATGGTAAATGAAGATCTTAAAAGCATCATTGACTGGTTTCTGTGAATGGTCTCACCCTCAGTCTTAAAAAGTCACAACATGTTCAGTTCTGTACATTTAGAGGTATTTCACCAATGATAAGTGTAACACGTGGTGAGGAAACAATCAGTAGGGTAGGAACTTCAGAATTCTAGGCAGTCTACAATGATGCGTATTTAAATTGAAAAAAAAATATTTTGAAACTCCTAAAACAACTTTGTTCATCTACATTTGCACTTATAATCATTGCAGTTCTTGGGAAGAGACAAATGTATAAGTTGACATATTCTGTATATTTACATTCAATACTGTAATAATAATATATATTGCTCACCCAGAATCATCTTGTCAACATCTGTTTAAGGTGTTGGGCATTCTGACTGCTGCTTCATAGTATATTTATTCCCTCACGAACTTTTTTTTAAATAATCCACTATAGTTTAAAAGGAGCAATGAGGTACATAACTACAATACCAGAAGGAAAACTGACATTCATTACTCCACATTAAGGTAGTTTTTAACACAAAAAGGGTGCACAATGCTGCAACAAAAATCTTTGATCACTGATCTACTGATATAAAATGTCTGACAGACAGAAAAATAAAATTTGAAAACAAACTGAGAAAGTTTCTCGTTGACAACTCCTTCTATTCCATGGAAGAATTTTTATTATTGTAATGTATAAAAGGCGTTGGGTAGGAATTATGAAATTACATCTGCATATCTTTTTTTCTTTTTGCAAAAAAGAAAAAAAAAAGAACCTTAGAAATCTTTGGAATGTAGCTGTATGTACAAATTAATTTGCGATGTGAATATAAAATGACTCATTCCACTTAATTACGATCTACTGTGGAAAATGATCCATGGAGCATGGAACTAACTAACTAACTAACTAGTGTTCAGAATTATGTTTTGTCATGTAGTTTCCGTTATAGAATAGCACGATTTAACATTAACAGCAGAGCATGTCAAACGTTTTGAAAAGCAAAATGAAGTTAGTACTCTAGTAATGGAGTCACTATAACGATTGGTTGACTTTAATACTGGTTTTAGCCGGCCATTGTGGCCGAGCGATTCTAGGCGCTTCAGTCTGGAACCGCGCGACCGCTACAGTCGCAGGTTCGGATCCTGCCTCTGGCATGGATGTGTGTGACATCCTTAGGTTAGTTAGGTTTAAGTAGTTCTAAGTTCTTGGGGACTGATGACCTCAGATGTTAAGTCCCATAGAGCTCAGAGCCAATACTGGTTTTACCTACATTTTTTTGACAAATTTAGATATGAATATAATGTTGCTGACTTCGGTAATTCTCGTCAATAAGTGCACTATAGGCTCTACATTACACTGACAGAAGTGCACATACGTTGTGTAAACATATCTAATTGTACTCGTTGACCAGCCTATAATGCATTTCAGTGGTGGCACTGAGCAAGTTGTGTGTTTTATGACAAATCATACAAACAATTTAGATGTGGAAATATTCAGTTTGAAGGTCCATTGTGAATGCAAAATGTGGTACACATATTGAACTACTGTCATCAACAAGTACTGCATAACCTGGAAGTGTTATCAGGAGTGCTAGTATATAAGGCATGTGTATTTCAGTTCAAAGTTTGAATTTTTGTTTGCCAAATGGATGTCTATAATTTTACTTGCATATTACGATCACCAACCTTTTTTGTGCGCGCGTGTATGTGGGTGTGTGTGTGTGCGCACGCGCGCGTTCGCGCATGTGTGTATGTGTGTGTGTGTGTGTGTGTGTGTGTGTGTGTGTGTGTGTGTGTGTATTAGGATAACTTTACGTATGTTGATAAATAAATTTATTTTGGTGCAGAGATTATATTGTCAAGATATCAACCTTTCATCTCTGTCTTGATCCACCATTGTATATTTCATCTCGGTATTGTTCCCATTCTCTTTGGCCATGATGTGAATATTTCATGTTATTAAGGTTCCATTTGTATTACAATAATATGCAATTTAAGTGAAACATCACAACAAATATCTTGTCAGAACACCTTCTTCTCATCCTATGATGCTGTTTGGTTAGTTCGTTGATCTGTGGCTATGCTGTGTGGTATTACATGCCATAGTTTGGAGAATCAGGATTAGATTTCTGATATTATTTGGAAGTTGACTACACAAATACAGTTTTAGAAAACCGTGGCACCTTATTTCCACCCCCAAAATTTTTTGTTGTTGTTAATGTCGATGAGACCTGTATAATTTGTGATAAAAAACAAAACTTACCTCTCTGTATCATGTATTATATTTTTCTAGTGTAGAATAGGATGCAATGTCTTCTTCACCGCTAAAATGTGCTTGTTGGAGTTATGCTACTGAAAAATTTGTAAAACCATCAGATGATGTGACTTCATTCTATGAACCACCAATAACATAGCTTCAGATTGAAATGCCAACATCCTTCATCTATTTTGACAGATATTTTAAATGTCAAGATACGGTTGCAACAACTCACTTAAGCATTTTGTATGCGTGTATGTGTTTTGCTGATTTCTTTTTGAGAAACTGTTACAGTCCCTTGGCCTTTTTCTTCCTTGCGAAAGCACAAATACCGTCCGTACTTCTAAAAGAATCATAATTTGCGTGTGGAGAATTTCATGAGTGAGGGACGCTGCATTTCAGCACGTGATTAGTTGGAAATTTGAGTCTGTCAGCTACTGTGTCCAGATGGGCGAAGCGGTTAAGACAGTCGCTCATAAGAAAAGGTAAATACGGCTCCAAGAGCAGGTCCAGCAAAAATTTTCAACGTTCGTCATTGCATTACCACAATGCCCTGAGCGGCTAGCCGTCACGATTTCCTACCCATACCTTCCCTTTCCTCCACCTTCCAGCATTTCTTGTTTCATCTTTAGACCAGTTAAACATCAAATAAAGTTTTGCATCACCCCAGTTCCCAGAACTCCTGAAGATAAACGTTGACTGTGGATATTGTATTACAGACACAGTCCCTTTGACTGTTCAGAGATGTCGCTAAACCCGCCTAAAGATGGAAACAACCATGCATGAGCAGCGCCTATTAAACAGAGGGGGTCTGACAGCCAAAGAGTTCTACTCCTTCCACCATGAACGAGGTACACGGCTCGTGTTGTCTATAGTTCAACCACGCCTAGAAGGTCAATACCGCGTTTCGATCGCATCCGCATTGTTACTTTGCGCCAGGAAGGGCTCTCAACAAGGGAAGTATCCAGGCGTCTTGGAGTGAACCAAAGGAGATGTTGTGTGGACATGGAGGAGATACAAAGAGACAGAAACTGTCGATGACATGCCTCACTCAGGCCGGCCAACGGCTTTCACGGCGAAGCCCATCTTTGCAACCATGACACCATGCAATGCAGTACAGATGGGCCCAACAACAGGCCGAATGGACCGCTCAGGAATGGCATCACGTTATCGCCACCAAAGAGTGTCTCATATGCTTTCAACCAGACAATCGTCGGAACGCGTTTGGAGGCAACCCGGTCAGGCTAAACGCCTTAGACATTCTGTCCAGAGGGTGCAGCAAGGTAGAGGTATCTTGCTGTTTTGGGGTGGCATTATGTGAAGCCAACGTACGCCGCTGGTGGTCATGGAAGGCACCATAACCGCTGTACGATAAGTGAATGCCATCCTCCAACCAATAGTGCAACCACATTGGCAGTATATTGGCGAGGTATTCATCTTCATGGACGACAGTGCGCGCCCCCATCGTGCACATCTTGTGAATGACTTCCTTCATCATAACGACGTCGCTCGACTAGAGTGGCCAGCATGTTCTCCAGGCATGAACCCTACAGAACATGTCTGGGATAGATTGAAAAGGGCTGTTTATGGACGACGTAACCCACCAACCACTCTGAGGGATCTACGCCTAATCGCCGTTGAGGAGTGGGACAATCTGGACCAACAGTGCCTTGATGAACTTGTGGATAGTATGCCACGACGAATATAGGCATGCATCAATGCAAGAAGACGTGATACTGGGTACCAGAAGTACCGGTGTGTACAGCAGTCTGGACAACTACCTCTGAACGCCTCGCTGTGTGGTGGAACAACATGCAATGTGTTGTTTCCATTAGCAGTGAAAAGGGCGGAAATGATGTTTATGTTGAACTCCAAAAAAAAAAAAAAAAAAAGTGGTTCAAATGGCTCTGAGCACTATGGGACTTAACATCTATGGTCATCAGTCCCCTAGAACTTAGAACTACTTAACCCTAACTAACCTAAGGACATCACACAACACCCAGTCATCACTATGTTGATCTCTATTCCAATTTTCTGTGCAGGTTCCGCAACTCTCGGAACCGAGGTGATGCAAAACTTTTTGATGTGTGTACAAGATGGACATCATCAAAAAAAAAGTGTAAAGGAATGTAGTCGAATTAAATCAGGCGATGCTGAGGGAATTAGATTAGGAAACTAAATACTAAAAATAGTAGATGAATTTTGCTATTTGGGCAGTATAATAACTGATATAGCCGAACTAGAGACAATTTGAAATGTCCACTTGCAATGGCAGGAAAAGCGTTATTGAAGAAGAGAAATTTGTTAACATCGAGTATACATTTAAGAGTTCAAATAAATACTTTGGCAAGTATACATTTAAGAGTGAGGATACCTTTTGTTAAGGTATTTGTCTGGAGTGTAGCCTTGTACAGAAGTGAAAAGTGGACGACAAGAAGAGAACAGAAGCTTTTGAAATGTGGCGCTACAGAAAAATACCGAAGATAAGATGGTTAGATCACGTAACTAATGAGGAAGTACAAAACAGAGTTGACAGGACAAGAAATTTGTGGAATAACTTGACAAAACAGAGCGATCTGTTGCTAGGCCACATTCTGAGACAGCAAACTCGGATACTATCGGGTTCTTTCTCCTTCTTATGGGAATTACCTCACTTTTATCAATATTTAGAGAGAGTTATCACCCATTACACTGAATGGTAGTCTTTATGTTTCTTCCGTCGATAAGTTAACATGGCTCTTTCCAGTGACTGAAAGGCGCTACCAAACCGTCTGATAGTACGTCTGATACTATTTGATAAATAGTTTATATACACTGATCAGCCAGAATATTATGACCAGCTACCTAATAGCCAACTGCATGACTCACCTAATTCCCATAAATTCCGGGGAGGTGGGCCATGTGCTATGACGCCACGTTGAATCACATTCCAGGTGTGTTCGCACAGGTTAAGATCTGGCGACCTGGGGGGTCAGCAAATCAATTGGAACTCACCACTGTGTTCCCCGATCCACTCCATCACACTCCTGGCCTTGTGATATGGCGCATTATCTTGTTGAAAAATGCCACTGCCATTGGCAAACACGATTGTCATGAAGGCGTGTATCTAGGTACAATGCTCCTTGGCCATCATGGTGCCTTGTACGAGCTCCACTGGACCAATGAATGCCTACATGTATGTCCCCCAGAGCATAATGGAACTGTCGCTAGCTTTTCTCTGCCCCGCAGTACAGGTGACAAGGAGCTATTCCCCTGGAGGACGACGGATTCGCGCCCTGCCATCGGCATGGCATTTTCTATGGAGTTGTGTCTTTCGTAACGGGTGTGTTCGAGTACGGTCTTCGCAACATTCTCTGAATGGTATCATTAAACCAAGGGGTGTCAGTGCCGTCTTTTATTGCCTTACTTGATAGGCATTTATGTAGGCTGTAGTTTGTAACATCTTCCAGTTTTAACCACAAGTGTTTTTTGTTTACCAGATCCAATCCAAATGCTTTTAGTTCGTCTTATACGTGGGTTGTTCGTGACTGCGTATCGGTAGGCTAAACGCAAATACTCTTCTAGTTTTCTTAGTGATCTTTCTTCCTTTGGTGATCATGCTTCCTGTAATGTCCGCCTCTCATTGGTGTCACTCTCGAAAAGATTGAGTCTGTTTGTAGCCAGGAGGTCTAACATATTTCTTTCGCGTGTTTGTTGTCTGACTAGTTGTTCATGGCAGCTGCCTGATAATATTTTCAGCATTACCTTTCAAGACTGTTTGTCCTTACGGCTGGTAATGTACCCGTAGTTTTTTCCCGTCGATACTGGGCAGTTTAAGGTAACCACCGACTCCAGTGTAAGCTCGGGGTGTTTCCGTGCTATCATTTGAGTTATCTTCGAATGATTCCAAGACCGATATGCTTGAATCTGATGGTTCGTAGAAAAGTCCGATTTTTTATCTAAGTCCTCTTATATCGGTTACTCTTGCCCCTGTTAGTTCGCAATCGGATTCCTTTTAAACCTCGTAGCACCAAATACTAGTATTTTTGCTTGTCGCTATACACACTCTTCCTCCTGGGGAGTCTAATCCGTCTTTCCGGTATGCATTCCACGTGTTGTCGAAAATGTCCTTATTCTCTACTTTGAATTTCAACCAATTCTCAGTTCCTAGTATGGTGCGAGCGATTGCTATCTAGGAGAGAGTTAGGTTCTTGGAATATCCTACGAATAGTCTGTCAGTTAACAATTAATAATTTGTCTCTCCCTACGTTTGTTTATTGCTTTATCTGATGCTGATTTTTCCACCTCGGGTCTCGGAGTTTCGCCTAACTTAAAGAAACCATGTGTATTCGGCATGTACTCTGCCATACCACAGGCCATCTTCAGTGCACAGTTACCTACTACTGGGACACACACTGAGTGCACAATTGGTTCATTTCTCTTCCGTGATGCTATTTCCCTAAGACATTGTAACTCCCTATTACCAATAGTCGCCTGTTACCAGACTCTGGATGCTTGAATAAATGTGTTTATATACTAATTCACACATTTATTTAAATACACTCCTGGAAAAGGAAAAAAGAACACATTGACACCGGTGTGTCAGACCCACCATACTTGCTCCGGACACTGCGAGAGGGCTGTACAAGCAATGATCACACGCACGGCACAGCGGACACAACAGGAACCGCGGAGTTGGCCGTCGAATGGCGCTAGCTGCGCAGCATTTGTGCACCGCCGCCGTCAGTGTCAGCCAGTTTGCCGTGGCATACGGAGCTCCATCGCAGTCTTTAACACTGGTAGCATGCCGCGACAGCGTGGACGTGAACCGTATGTGCAGTTGACGGACTTTGAGCGAGGGCGTATAGTGGGCATGCGGGAGGCCGGGTGGACGTACCGCCGAATTGCTCAACACGTGGGGCGTGAGGTCTCCACAGTACATCGATGTTGTCGCCAGTGGTCGGCGGAAGGTGCACGTGCCCGTCGACCTGGGACCGGACCGCAGCGACGTACGGATGCACGCCAAGACCGTAGGATCCTACGCAGTGCCGTAGGGGACCGCACCGCCACTTCCCAGCAAATTAGGGACACTGTTGCTCCTGGGGTATCGGCGAGGACCATTCTCAACCGTCTCCATGAAGCTGGGCTACGGTCCCGCACACCGTTAGGCCGTCTTCCGCTCACGCCCCAACATCGTGCAGCCCGCCTCCAGTGGTGTCGCGACAGGCGTGAATGGAGGGACGAATGGAGACGTGTCGTCTTCAGCGATGAGAGTCGCTTCTGCCTTGGTGCCAATGATGGTCGTATGCATGTTTGGCGCCGTGCAGGTGAGCGCCACAATCAGGACTGCATACGATCGAGGCACACAGGGCCAACACCCGGCATCATGGTGTGGGGAGCGATCTCCTACACTGGCCGTACACCACTGGTGATTGTCGAGGGGACACTGAATAGTGCACGGTACATCCAAACCGTCATCGAACCCATCGTTCTACCATTCCTAGACCGGCAAGGGAACTTGCTGTTCCATCAGGACAATGCACGTCCGCATGTATCCCGTGCCACCCAACGTGCTCTAGAAGGTGTAAGTCAACTACCCTGGCCAGCAAGATCTCCGGATCTGTCCCCCATTGAGCATGTTTGGGACTGGATGAAGCGTCGTCTCACGCGGTCTGCACGTCCAGCACGAACGCTGGTCCAACTGAGGCGCCAGGTGGAAATGGCATGGCAAGCCGTTCCACAGGACTACATCCAGCATCTCTACGATCGTCTCCATGGGAGAATAGCAGCCTGCATTGCTGCGAAAGGTGGATATACACTGTACTAGTGCCGACATTGTGCATGCTCTGTTGCCTGTGTCTATGTGCCTGTGGTTCTGTCAGTGTGATCATGTGATGTATCTGACCCCAGGAATGTGTCAATAAAGTTTCCCCTTCCTGGGACAATGAATTCACGGTGTTCTTATTTCAATTTCCAGGAGTGTATTTATCGGCGCATAGGGCTCGTTTATAGATGAATATGTACAAAACTGAAAAATCTTTAATTTGTATAAAAAAGTGTATTTTTCTTTTCATTGTTTATATGTTCCCGTATAAAACTTGGCTAATAAATATATTAACAAGGTATTAGATTCCACTTAGTAGAACAATATATATATGACATATTCACTTGTACAGCTACAACATGGGAATGGGCTTTGAAGTTTATGCATTTGTAATTACAGACGTGCAGAAAGGAGACCTGTAAAAGGGAATACTTCAGTTTAACCCTCTTACTACCACTCGGGTCATATGACCCCATAAGCACTCTGGAAATATATGTGTCCCTTGTTTCAAAAACCGATGTTTTCAAAATATATGACTTTCTCCCTGTTCGTCAGTTGTATCGAATGATGCTTCATCCGTTTTTTATATTTACAACACATTAAAATTTATTAGCTATTTTTGCAAGGACTGCCAGTGGGGTCAATATGACCTCAACTTAAATTCTTTGTTTCCTAAGTATAACATTTATGAAATCAGAATTATTACTGTTACGTTGAACAGCTGTTATACGAAACTCCTGCTAAAATGAAAATGTTATTTCCTGATTACCATTGTGCCCATTGTTTGGGTTCCTTGCCTCTGCTGTTTTTGTACCCTTCCTAGTACCACCAGGGTCAATGTGAGCCCATAAGAACTCTGAAAATTAATATCTCCCTTGTTTTCAAAGCTGTTATTTTCAAAATAGGTGACTTCCTCTGAGTCAATGGTATCCAGTGCGGTTTTGTTCAGTTTCATATTTACAACACATTGAAAATTATTCATGGTTTTCTTTTCACTGGGAATCACTGGGGTCAATATGACCCCATCATAAATTTCTTTTTTTCCCTTGAATGTAACTCTTATGAAAGTAGGATGACGACTGTTACACTGTGTAACTGCATTTCATGTTTTATGTTACCTTATTAAAACACTACCAGTTTATCCCGTGTACTTGGTGATCTTTATGACCCCACTGGCATTCACTGGTAGTAGGAGGATTAAATATGCCTAATTCGGGTATAGATTAGCTATGTCCAAAATCTGTGAAGACTTTTCTTGTTAGCGTTTTCCAGTGGACTTTCAACACAAAATGAAGAGTTGATTGAACGAGTAGTTTTTTATAACACTTAAGGGGGGAGGGGGTGTACTTTACGGAGGAAGAGCCGAGGCATAAAAATTGCTCTACCTAAAGTTACACAAAGAAAAGAAAATCTATTGAATTAGTAATTTAAAAATTCTGACATTGGTGTTGCAGAAATCAATGACTTTCTCGTTATGAAAGACAAATTACTATCTTCGTAAAAAAAATACAATAAAATAAACCTGACAATTTGAGCACAGATAGAAAATAAAAGTAACTGCTTTTCTGGCCTTGAGAACATGAAGAAGGATACAGACTAGTGAAAGGTGAAGGTACCTAGATCGTCGTAGTAAGAAAGAGCACATTTAACCACAAATTATTGTACAGTTCTAGAAAAATCAAGTCAGACAATAAAACTAATTCCAGAAAGTACTAAGGGACTGAACATCGCTATAAATACGAAAGGCAGACACGCAAGAAACCCAATTAAGAGAGATATTAGCATTCCTCCCCTTCATTTTATAAATAAAGTCACGCAATAACGATATCTTGTCTGCTGGTGACAAGAAGACAACACAGTAAAAATACACTCCTTCGTCATCAAGGTGATGCACATAGACATCGGCGTGTGTCGTGCATGATTTACCGTAGGCTACCAAGATTATTTTAATGAAGAGGCCCTGTGATTGGGACTGCAAATCCAATAATGGAAAAATGTCAAAACGATGCTACCCGTTCCTGCGCGGCGTGCATTACACCCGAGTTATTTTTCACAGGCGTCTGCGCTGGTTGCCAGCTGCCGCTGCTACTGACTCACTCGTTCGTCTGTTGCTTCCAAGGCCTCGCGATTAAGAGATTCCGAAAGTTTCAGTTTCAGCGGCACGAGGAATTCCTCACGTGTCAAAAGTGTGTACCATTTACGTTCGAAGACTGACTTACTCAGCGCTTTCTAGAAGTGGGAACATTGTGTCATAACAGTGCTGTTTGCAGGTGTAGGATTCCAGAGCGAACTTAAAGGTGTGTTGGTAACGGCATTCCAGCAACAGAGTTACACCCGAGGCTTGCGTCCCAAGCTAAGCGCAGAGACTCTTCTGCTACACAAGCAAGACCAGCACAAATGGTAGAAAAAATATACCATATACTATGACTGCTCTGGAATCTACTCTGAGAGGACTGGAAAGCGTTGCACCATGAAGACCGTGACCGAATGCTACCAATCTTACCATGCCTGTGGGATCTATAGGTTAAAATTTCACTCTTACGTGAGCTGGGCAGCGGCCATGCCGCAGTGGATACACCGGTTCCCGTGAGATCACCGAAGTTAAGCACCGTCCGGTGTGGCCGGCACTTGGATGGGTGACCATCCAGGCCGCTATGCGCTGTTGCCATTTTTCGGGGTGCACTCAGCCTCGTGATGCCAATTGAGGAGCTACTCGACCGAATAGTAGCGGCTCCGGTCAAAGAAAACCATCGTAACGACCGGGAGAGTGGGGTGCTGACCACACGCCCCTCCTATCCGCATCCTCAACTGAGGATGACGCGGCGGTCAGATGGTCCAGATGGGCCACTTGTGGCCTGAAGACGGAGTGCTTACGTGAGTTGTATTCCATATTTTCAACACAGATCAAAGCTATTCAACAGATGAAGAATAGTTTGAGTACATGATGGCTATTAGGTGTGTAATCTATCGTTATTGCAACTTTTAACGTGGAGGTCGCAACTCAGCATACCCAGAGAATACGTCCTGCCCGCACAGCTTGTCGCCATCTTTCGGATTCTGAGAAAGATTGAATCACTGGATGAAGGATCAACACAGCAGAACACTCATAACTAGATGTATCCAGGACAACAGTGTAATGACAAGTGTAGACACAGATCCTTCCAGAAGAACTAAAGCACGAGATGATCGTCCGATTCCTCTTCTGGCTCTCGCGAATAGATGGACGAAAACAGCTGAAATCCGTGCAGAGGTTACAGGCAGTGTGCTACAACGAACCGTATTGAACAGAGTACTTGAAGATCGGTTGAGATCTGAATTGCCTTGCGCCATTTATCGCTGGCACCACACCACAACCAAGAGAGACTTGCATGGTGTTCAAATGGTTCAAATGGCTCTGAGAACTATGGGACTTAACTTCTGAGGTCATCAGTCCCCTAGAACTTAGAACTACTTAAACCTAACTAACCTAAGGACATCACACACATCCATGCCCGAGGTAGGATTCGAACCTGTGACCGTAGCGGTCGCGCGGTTCCAGACTGTAGCGCCTAGAACCGCTCGGCCACCTCGGCCGGCTTTGCATGGTGTATAGCCAAAATCAACTCAGACACTTAGTGGCATTCTGTGGCGTTCAACAATGAGCCCCCTTCTTTGTCACTCAACTTTGAAAAAACACACGATTTGCATTGTAGAACTCGTAAGAGTATGTTCCTAAAACATTATGACAAAAAGTAGACAGTGTCGAATCGTTGGGACTGCCGCTTGATAATGAATTCTGCTGGAAGGAGCATAACATAGAACTGCCGAAGCGCCTAAACAAATCTCTGTTTGCAATCCGGATGTTGTCAGATATAGGTGATGTTAGACGTTATTAGATTTATGCGTAACTCACGAAGCAAGCTAAAGTGTTACGAGTCCCAAAACGAGTTACAATATTCAGGGAGACCATTTTACGCAACTTTTCAGGACACATAAAAAGCTTAACTACAAATAAAATTCAACTTAAGACGAGCGTACAGGATTTATTGGTGGCCAACTCCTTCCACTCTACCGAAATTTCTAGATTCAACTGACGTGTATGTTCTGCTAACAATATCAAATAATGTATTATTTTTTTGCTACTAACAATATCAAATAATGTATTACTTTTAGGGGGGAGCGTGGGGAGGGGTGATTTCTAAGAGGGGTGGAGGGAGGGGGAGGAGAGTGGGCAGGGGTGACAACCCGAGATCTGGCCACGGAGTTCCGTTCTAACCGTCAGAACTAAGAAGGATGCAGGGCGTCGGATCCAAGAGGTCCAAAATGCATCAACAAAAGTCACTGACAATACCGGAAACCGAACCCAGGTCCTCCTATACAAATTCAGTGCAGTAATGCGATCGTTGTAAATAAACGTTGTAAAATTATTTTTGTATTTGGTGATGTATGGCTACAACAGCCTAAGAATTATCATATGCATCTTAGTGTATTGAAGATTTATGTATTTTGTGACAAGTTTGTTATTACCTTGTAAATCAAAATGTGTTAAAATTTGAAACTTCCTGGCAGATTAAAACTGTGTGCTGGACCGAGACTCGAACTCGGGACCTTTGCCTTTCGCCGGCAAGTGCTCTAGTAACTGGGCTACCCAAGCACGACTCACGACCCGTCCCCACAGCTTCAATTCTGCCAGTAACTCGTCTCCTACCTTCCAAACTTCACAGAAGCTCTCCTGCGAACCTTGCAGAACTAGCACTTCTGGAAGAAAGACTATTGCGGAGACATGGCTTAGCCACAGCCTTGGGGATGTTTCCAGAATGAATGGTTCCGAGTTCGAGTCTCGGTCCGGCACACAGTTTTAATCTGCCAGAAAGTTTCATATCAGCGCAACTCCGCTGCAAAGTGAAAATCTCATTATGTTAAAATTTTTTTGACTTATTCCATATCCATGAGGGCCACTTAACATGGGATCTATGGCAGGGACATTGCCATATCTGTTTTATTTGTACATATTTATTGTTTATTCTAATTTTCTGACATGTTCTACATCCTTGACGGATCTACTGGGACGAAAAGTACATCACATCACATCCTTTTGTGGCGGTCAGATAGCCTATGGTCCGTAATCACGCTAGGGAAAGGTCACAGAAAGCAGCGATTCGCAAATTACACATTTCGAACTCCTGGGATCATGGTATGGAACGCTATTGGATATGATAACAGGATTCATTTAGTAATCGTTGAAGATAGGCTGAAGGCTCGATAGTTTATAGAAAGACTGGTAAATCCTGTTGTCACTCGCTCTATGATAGTGTACGATACGGCATATTCCAGCAGAATAATGCAATTCTCCACACTGACGTTCACAAACGCCTAGAAGTGTGCGGATCCTTGACTGGTCTGCCGGTACTCTGATTTGTCATCCGTACGATGGGACGACGTGTACATTCATTCCAACCCCTAGCCAACAACCTTTATGAACTGACACATCCGTGCCAGCAACCTCCATGACCTGACACAGTACGTATTTCAGGAAGGGAAATAAATTCCTCAAGATGACATTCGCAGGTAGTTTGCTTCCATGCTAACAGAAGAGTGTACTCGCTCCTCTGAGGGTCATATCTCAAACTGACTTTATTTGGACCTGTTACTAGTACAATCAAAGTTTAATCATTGAAAACCTTTTATATCATGAACATCTCCACAAATATTGATAAATACGTAACTGGTGCTTTATGAAAACTTTCCATTTATTGTATGTCGATGTAACAGTTGAATTCAGGATTATATTCTCACTCGTGGTGCGCTTACTGAAGTAGGAAGAGACGAAGAAAGGTTGGAGGAAAATTGTACTTCGTTGTCGTGGACGGCTTGTTCAGATGACTGGATAATACTGGCACATGAATGGCTTGGAGCGCTACTCCTGATAGCACTTTTCACCTGCCACTGAGTGGGAATTTCATCCGTGTCGATACTGGTTCCCCTTTCCCCCACAGTTCGTAGAGTACTGATAAAGACTGCGAACTAGTTAGTGACACTTTAGGACGATGTAAGGTGTCCAGAGAATGAATTTCTTTGGCACAAAGCCACGAAAATAATACTGTATATTGGACAGAAGCATTACATTGCTTTTTAGTAAATTTAGAAACTGAACACGCATCCGATCGTCTTTCAATATATCACTACAGACATAACAGCAGAGTACGTTAAAACGGGAAGTTGCAGTACTAGCCGAAACTGAATCGTGAGAGATTTTCATTACTTCAATATCTTCCATTTTTCAAGTGTCGCAGCAGAATGTCAAGGAAAGGATAAACGGATTTATTTATTTCTGAAAATATCAGTATGATGTTTACTGCAAACAGGTGTTCGAAAGAGATTATACCTAAATGAATATGTGTGTTAAAGAAAGAAGGATCATAATGTGTTACAAAAATTACCCAGGTTATATAAGCGACAGTATCTCTAAGAAAGGGATTGATACTAAGCGTAAAATGGAGTATTAGCGTTGAAACTGTAAGTAAGTTCTCTTGTTTTCGGTGATGTTGTCGATTTTCATATATTCAAACAGCTTATAATCGATGGAAGCTACGTACATAGACTTGTTTTGTACCCCATTTCACAGAATATTCTGATGTAAAAGCATTTTACATATATGAAGCTCGGTAAATAAAGAAAAGTATCTGCCACAACTGAATAGTGACATTACTAAAACATTGCAAAACAGATTATGTATCATTATTAAACCATTTGATTTATGCTGTATGTACAGATATAATGCAAGAATACAGTTACGAAATAATACCAATGTGCAACTGTCTCAAGAACCGTATGGCACTGATGCAATGTAAGTTTTTCTAGGATATTGCCGCGAGCTCTAATAAGAGTCGTTTTTACATGGTATTGGTCCACGGAGATCACTGATGACTTAGTTGCCATCTGACCAAATTGCATACATCTTCAATTAGCGAATTCCCTGGCCAGTGGATGGCGAAGTACGAACTGCAACTTGTAATGCTGCACTTCAGTCCGGCACTGGGCCACTGCTACGGTCGCAGGTTCGAATCCTGCCTCGGGCATGGATGTGTGTGATGTCCTTAGGTTTAAGTAGTTCTAAGTTCTAGGGGACTGATGACCTCAGATGTTAAGTCACATAGTGCTCCGAGCCGTTTGAACCATTTTAATGCTGCGCAAAGGACTCCCTGTACCTGGACAACGTGTAGTGAGGAGCAGGAGCATATGTTCTCTAAATAAGCATGTTATAACTTGTCTGCAGTAGCGATTGCCATTCATTGTACCCACAAACCGCGAATGTCTAACATACGTTGTGTCCCACAGTATGTGACATGATGTGCAGCCGATTCTGCAACTTAAACATAAACCACTGAAGCGTCATGCTATGACGGGTGCATGAAGACAGACTATTCAATCGCGCTGGTAGCAAGTTGCGTTTCTGGAAAACCTATGATTATATGAAATTACAATGGGGGCAGCACAAGGATGATATCAGAAACAGCCTCCACATGTAGAAAGGTGTAATAAGAACGAGCGCTCTCATGCCACTGAGTTCCAGTAAACAATGATTCCAAAACACCAAGAAATCTGCATATCTTTAGCACTGCTTGTGTCGGTCCTCTTTGACCTGTTCGTTCCCCAGACATTTTCGCAGAGAAATGCGTGATAAAGTTACTCAAGAACTGGCGCAATAATCGGCACCATCGCCTTCACAATATAAGCTGTCTGACGAACTGATGGAAGACATAAGATGGCAGTCCTTTTGTTGTATTTTGTATAACAAACGCATAGGCAACGATCTAAGGGAAGATGGGAAGACGACTTCAGGAAATAGGACATGTATACAACTGTAGAACGTTAATGTGAAGGAATTTGGAAATGGCCTGTAACCAGGGTGGCGATGATGATTGATTAAAAACCGCATCTTTTATTTTTGGCACTATAGGGTACGGAATATACACTCCTGGAAATTGAAATAAGAACACCGTGAATTCATTGTCCCAGGAAGGGGAAACTTTATTGACACATTCCTGGGGTCAGATACATCACATGATCACACTGACAGAACCACAGGCACATAGACACAGGCAACAGAGCATGCACAATGTCGGCACTAGTACAGTGTATATCCACCTTTCGCAGCAATGCAGGCTGCTATTCTCCCATCGAGACGATCGTAGATATGCTGGATGTAGTCCTGTGGAACGGCTTGCCATGCCATTTCCACCTGGCACCTCAGTTGGACCAGCGTTCGTGCTGGACGTGCAGACCGCGTGAGACGACGCTTCATCCAGTCCCAAACATGCTCAGTGGGGGACAGATCCGGAGATCTTGCTGGCCAGGGTAGTTGACTTACACCTTCTAGAGCACGTTGGGTGGCACGGGATACATGCGGACGTGCATTGTCCTGTTGGAACAGCAAGTTCCCTTGTCGGTCTAGGAATGGTAGAACGATGGGTTCGATGATGGTTTGGATGTACCGTGCACTATTCAGTGTCCCCTCGACGATCACCAGTGGTGTACGGCCAGTGTAGGAGATCGCTCCCCACACCATGATGCCGGGTGTTGGCCCTGTGTGCCTCGGTCGTATGCAGTCCTGATTGTGGCGCTCACCTGCACGGCGCCAAACACGCATACGACCATCATTGGCACCAAGGCAGAAGCGACTCTCATCGCTGAAGACGACACGTCTCCATTCGTCCCTCCATTCACGCCTGTCGCGACACCACTGGAGACGGGCTGCACGATGTTGGGGCGTGAGCGGAAGACGGCCTAACGGTGTGCCGGACCGTAGCCCAGCTTCATGGAGACGGTTGCGAATGGTCCTCGCCGATACCCCAGGAGCAACAGTGTCCCTAATTTGCTGGGAAGTGGCGGTGCGGTCCCCTACGGCACTGCGTAGGATCTTACGGTCTTGGCGTGCAACCGTGCGTCGCTGCGGTCCGGTCCCAGGTCGACGGGCACGTGCACCTTCCGCCGACCACTGGCGACAACATCGATGTACTGTGGAGACCTCACGCCCCACGTGTTGAGCAATTCGGCGGTACGTCCACCCGGCCTCCCGCATGCCCACTATACGCCCTCGCTCAAAGTCCGTCAACTGCACATACGGTTCACGTCCACGCTGTCGCGGCATGCTACCAGTGTTAAAGAGTGCGATGGAGCTCCGTATGCCACGGCAAACTGGCTGACACTGACGGCGGCGGTGCACAAATGCTGCGCAGCTAGCGCCATTCGACGGCCAACACCGTGGTTCCTGGTGTGTCCGCTGTGCCGTGCGTGTGATCATTGCTTGTACGGCCCTCCCGCAGTGTCCGGAGCAAGTATGGTGGGTCTGACACACCGGTGTCAATGTGTTCTTTTTTCCATTTCCAGGAGTATAGTTGATAATGCCGCGGTATAATAATTAAGTCTGCGTGACCTTCCAGTATTTGTGTCACACACTGCGCTTTTGGACAGACTTTGAGCATTCTAAGGACTTTGCAACGAACGTATTTTCGTAAAACTTGAAGATCGTCTTAGGCTTTGATTTCGGATTAGCATACTCGCTGATACTTCAGGGCGTGCAGCTTTAAATGGCAATTAGAAAGGTCGCTAGCAAGTTTGCTATTTGCAGACTGTTAGGCACACGCTGTCGCTCGTTCTTGCTATGATCCGGGGCGGGATGGGAGTCACGGAGGGGAAGCGGAGCTGACGCGGAGGTGGAGGGCGCGTGGCCCGCCGCGATATATTTAGAGCGAGGAGCTGGCCGTTCGCAGGTCCGGCCTTCTGAAAGAAATCCAATCCCAGCGGACCAGTCATGGCTACGTACCTAGGAGACCCGCACAAGCTCACCGGACCGATGTTCGGTGCAATGTATTTCAGGGCACGCGGCAGCGAATTTACGTGCAGCGAGAAGGCACGTCTGCCCACATACTCCGCATGTAACACACCGGTGGCAGATGATTTTTGCAATACCGGCATATTTTCCACCTTATAGAACCCGCAGAGAAGGACTGAGGGAATATGAGAACAGAAGCACATGCAAGGAGTCTTATCTGGTGATTATGATCACTGAGTAGAAAAGGTAAAGCAAGATTGCTTCGAATCTGTGTTGAATCTAGGAAGAAAGATTTGGATTTTACTTCCCTTTGATAACGAGTTTAGTAAAGACACAGCACAAGCTTGTAATGGGGAAGGACTGGAAGGGAAATCGATATTGATTTTTTCAAAGGAACCACACTGGCATTTGCCTTAAGGGTGGACTCCACACAGAAATTTAACTTTTATTCTACTTTGACGATTTCAACCAAATTTTAAGATCGTGTCTACCACGTGAAGGTGCAGTAATACCTAAGCTCTAAAGTCAAGAACTTCAATGACTTTTAAGATTTGAATTTTTAATATGATTTAAATAGTGCTTTTCAAAACCAACTTTTGGTACACAAACCTCAGTTTTCACATTCCAGATTTCTAGGTACATTCACAAGATGTTGTTCAATAGTTCAATGCATTCATATTATGAGAAATGTTATTAACTTAATTTCAGTATTTTTTTTTCAAGTTTCAAACTTAAATTTTCTTTGATTATGAATACATAAATGTGACAATAAAATAAACAAACTGCAGTCTCAATAATATTAGTACATACGAGTATGTAAGTACCTCAGTTCCACTGTCTGCAAAAATTTCATTGAGATTGGTTAATATTTAGGATAAAACAGTTGGCATCTTAAAACTTTTGTAAAAAATGAATGTCGGAATTACTGCTTCAAGTAGCCACATTCTACTTCTCCAGAGTCTGTCTTGAAGAATCAAAAGGAAGTTAAAGAAAATGCAGGTTGAAAGTAATGCCTTTGCGACCTCCAGGCTGTTAAATACGAAGTGCAAGCTCAAAATGAACAGGCGTAGTAGAAAGATGTTACTTGTTCAAAATAACATCGCTACATTCGTTAACTTACACTGAAAAACTGAACAGTTTCGTCTGTTGTTAGTTAAAGACAAATTGAAAATCATGTAATAGTAGACTCCAAATTCGTAGTGCCATTCAACACCAAGTAAAAATAGCAAGTAATGCAGCACCCATATTTATTAATAAATTGAAGATTACAGTCAGCTACCACTTCAGTATCCACTGCACGACTGAGAAACCCACCGCCTGACAAGTATGTGAAGTACTTAGTAGCCCTCGACTAATCACAGTCTAACTTCGTAAAGGTACGCGCCAGACGCAACCGCTCCGCTTGCTATTAAAGAGTGAGACATGATGATAGTTAGGTATCTATCTAGATCTCTCCCTCAAGGAACCATGCCAATTAAACTGAGCACAACGGAGTCGATAAACGCTAATATTTTACCCAGCAATGGATCGATGAGGGGGTAATACATAGTTATGCACAGGGATGAGTAGCTATGAAATGAAATTCGAAGGTACGATAAATTTCTGAGTTTATTGGCACTAGTTGATTTCGTTAAAAACGTCGTCAAGTAATACAGCGAAAGTTACTCCAGATGTAACGAAAATAATAACAAAAACGGAAAAGATAAAATTGGAATGGCTTAACGGTGGCAAAGTTCAGGAAGAGAAGCACATACTACTAAGTTCAGCTCTCTGACATATTAAGTTTTAACTGACTCATATCCGCAACTCGACAACATTCAAAATCGTTGCTCAACTGTGACCAGGTGGAACCTAACCGAAAAATTATTGGGGGTAATTAAATTCATCACGACCTATACTGCTGGTGCTGCCTGTAAATCTCACCATCGTTGGAGCATCCATGTTCTGGCTGTAGGAGGTGGCGGATCTGTGCGAGCGCCACTGCTGCGTCGCCCTGGGACGATGCTGGGCGAAGACTCCGCCTGGAGCGTACTGGCAGAAGATTTTCCTGGCTGTGTGCGGAACCCGAAGTGTCTCTGCTTAGTGTAAAGCGCAAAGTGTTTCTGCTGCAAACAGAGGCCAGAGCCTGAAGTCCGCTACTCAAAGCGGGATCCGATGTGTCAAAAGAGCGCAGTGTGCGTCAGATCTGCGGACGTTTCGCGTGTCTCACGCAGCAATTCCCAAAAAAAAGTAATATTTTTGTCCCACCAATAAAAAAAAATTAAGCAGACGTCACTGTACTCCCACCACCATAGGAAAAAATGACCCTTCCAATCAAGTGCACTGAAAACCACTCTTCCAGAGATTTGTGTCTAAAAATTTTACGCCACGACTCTTCAGCCAATCCACACATGTTATTTTTGGAGCCTTTCGAGCACTGTTTTCTAGGAACATGAAAAAGAAGAAAGAGAAAAGCGTTGGGCTAGATGCCGAGCAGGCGCCCGAAGTGAGTGACTATGATTTCCATGGACTGTCGCAATCTTTTAGAAAGCTTTCGAAGTCGGTATCTCTCCTAGAAAGTTTTCTCTTCAGAATGGCTCAAAAAACTGGTTGTGTTATTTACATAATCCTCCTTCCACCATGGAAACGTTTCTCAGATGTCCTTGGCAGAAAAATGTGAAAAATGTGCGTTTGCAGTAATATCTCTCCAGAAAGTGGGCAGAGCAGAATGACCAGCTATCTCCAACATCCGCCCTCCCCTTCCTGAGTCGAGAACCAGAGGCCGGCCCCTACGATGCCTGCTAAACCAGCGAGGGTTTGGGACCTTTCTTTGTACTGCAAGGTTGCTCTGCAGCTGGCATAGCAGGCAAAAATCGTCTTATCCTGTACCCAGTACACGCAAAGAAATATCTAGAAGTGTCGAGATGGTAGAAAAGGAGGATATCACCTGCGCAGTCGCTGTTATTGTACTGCTGTTGGAAATAAACACACATTTCTGCAGTCTCCCCGATTTCGGCTGGCTTTAATCTGAATGTAATTAATTTGCATATAAAACTGATTCTAATTTGCTTATAAAAAGTGGCTTGTTCACATAAAGAAGTATTGCGGAACAAAAAAAGACGAGGCCAGCTGCTTCTACACTTTTCATCACCTTCCGCATCTATTCAAGAAATCTGTACATTCGACGATACACATTGTGAAACCTAAAGTGTCCCCGACATGTATATTTATTTCCAGTTGGTAGTTACCATGGTTGACGGAATCATTCTCCTTACAAAGGAGCTGAAAAATTATGACCGCAAAGGAAGGTACATCTTGCCGACTTATAGAGTACAAAACGTTAAATAACGTGTGTCTTAATACATACATACCAGTGAGAACCACTACCTTACTCACACAGGATGGCACACGAATAAAAAAATACACTCCTGGAAATTGAAATAAGAACACCGTGAATTCATTGTCCCAGGAAGGGGAAACTTTATTGACACATTCCTGGGGTCAGATACATCACATGATCACACTGACAGAACCACAGGCACATAGACACAGGCAACAGAGCATGCACAATGTCGGCACTAGTACAGTGTATATCCACCTTTCGCAGCAATGCAGGCTGCTATTCTCCCATGGAGACGATCGTAGAGATGCTGGATGTAGTCCTGTGGAACGGCTTGCCATGCCATTTCCACCTGGCGCCTCAGTTGGACCAGCGTTCGTGCTGGACGTGCAGACCGCGTGAGACGACGCTTCATCCAGTCCCAAACATGCTCAATGGGGGACAGATCCGGAGATCTTGCTGGCCAGGGTAGTTGACTTACACCTTCTAGAGCACGTTGGGTGGCACGGGATACATGCGGACGTGCATTGTCCTGTTGGAACAGCAAGTTCCCTTGCCGGTCTAGGAATGGTAGAACGATGGGTTCGATGACGGTTTGGATGTACCGTGCACTATTCAGTGTCCCCTCGACGATCACCAGTGGTGTACGGCCAGTGTAGGAGATCGCTCCCCACACCATGATGCCAGGTGTTGGCCCTGTGTGCCTCGGTCGTATGCAGTCCTGATTGTGGCGCTCACCTGCACGGCGCCAAACACGCATACGACCATCATTGGCACCAAGGCAGAAGCGACTCTCATCGCTGAAGACGACACGTCTCCATTCGTCCCTCCATTCACGCCTGTCGCGACACCACTGCACGATGTTGGGGCGTGAGCGGAAGACGGCCTAACGGTGTGCGGGACCGTAGCCCAGCTTCATGGAGACGGTTGCGAATGGTCCTCGCCGATACCCCAGGAGCAACAGTGTCCCTAATTTGCTGGGAAGTGGCGGTGCGGTCCCCTACGGCACTGCGTAGGATCCTACGGTCTTGGCGTGCATCCGTGCGTCGCTGCGGTCCGGTCCCAGGTCGACGGGCACGTGCACCTTCCGCCGACCACTGGCGACAACATCGATGTACTGTGGAGACCTCACGCCCCACGTGTTGAGCAATTCGGCGGTACGTCCACCCGGCCTCCCGCATGCCCACTATACGCCCTCGCTCAAAGTCCGTCAACTGCACATACGGTTCACGTCCACGCTGTCGCGGCATGCTACCAGTGTTAAAGACTGCGATGGAGCTCCGTATGCCACGGCAAACTGGCTGACACTGACGGCGGCGGTGCACAAATGCTGCGCAGCTAGCGCCATTCGACGGCCAACACCGCGGTTCCTGGTGTGTCCGCTGTGCCGTGCGTGTGATCATTGCTTGTACAGCCCTCTCGCAGTGTCCGGAGCAAGTATGGTGGGTCTGACACACCGGTGTCAATGTGTTCTTTTTTCCATTTCCAGGAGTGTAGCTCTGAGCACTATGGGACTTAACTGCTGAGGTCATCAGTCCCCTAGAACTTAGAACTACTTAAACCTAACTAAACTAAGGACATCACACACATCCATGCCCGAGGCAGGATTCGAACCTGCGACCGTAGTGGTCGCGCGGTTCCTGACTGTAGCGCCTAGAACCGCTCGGCCACCCCGGCCGGCCCGCACACGAATAGTTGACACATTTTAACAGTGAATAAAAATTGTACCTGTAGTTATATTTCACTCACATTCGGCTCCAAGGTATTTTGTTTCATGGAAGTGTCGGTAGAGGTCGTGTTGCTGCAATATCGCCAGTCCTTTCTTTCGCAATTAGTGTTTCGCCATGACCGAGCATGGATGCTTTTCTGTTCAGCAGAGTATTAAGGCAGCTCTCGTTTACGCTGAACTGAAAAGTGTGATAGCAACGCGAAGAAAATTTAGGACACTATTTCACACGCGATTCGCTCCATCAAGGAATATAATTCTTCAATTAACGAGAAAATCTGAAGAAGAAGGCAGTTTCTTGAAAGGAAACGACGTCGGACACCGACCGTTTGTTCTTCGGAAAACAGCAGCACTGTGGGTCACCATTCAACGAGTCTAAACAAGTCATTCTGCTAGACAGAAAGAGAAATTAGAATATCTCGGCATTCTGTACAAAGAATTTTACAGGGTGATCTCAAGTTTTTCTCTTACGAAATGACTCTGTTGCAGAAGCTGACTGAGCTGAATAAACAGAGAAGACTGGAGTGTTCATTATGGACAGAAGGAAAATATGAAATAATGTTCAACGTATTCTCGGACGAAACTGATTTCCACCTCATGGGAACAGTAAACAAACAAAATGTTCGATTTTGGTGTAGAGAAAAACCGCAAAATGTTCATGTTCCTGAAACAACGACGCATGGGGAAAATGTGACAGTGTGGGTAGATCTATCCAGTCATGGCCTAACTGGACCAGTGTTTTTCAAACTATCAGTGCCGACCGATACCGTACAATGTCGGGAAATGACTTAGTGCCACATCTTCTTGCCTATAATCTTCCAATCAATATACAATGGTTTTTTGCAAGATGGCACAATACCTAGATTTTCTACAGGAAGTATCTGGCAACAGTGTGGTGTTCCATCGTTACCCACAACGTCATCATGTGGGATTCTTTTGGCCTCCTTAAAACCCAAATTTAAACCGACGTGATTTTTTTTTCGTGGGGATATTTGAAAGTGAAACTGTTCTCTTCGAGACTACAGAATATTATGTAAATACTTTTCCGGATAGTGCAATTGTGCAGCGAGATAAATGAAGACTTGTGCCGCAAAGTTGTAAGGATATGTGTACGCGCCTTCGCGAAGTTGTCTGCCGCAATGGAGCCCATAATGAACATATGATGAACTGCATGTCTGTAAAATTTGAAAATTGTCATCTCTGAAATAAGACTGTTGTGCAATATTAAATGTGTCAACTATTTATGCGCCTCCTGTACTAAAGTTGATCATTTCGCAAAAGGCGTTTAATTATATGTTGCATTCAATGTACAGAATTATTAATTTGTGGCAAACAACTTCGAACAAGAAAATAATTACAATAAAAATTTAGGTCGGCTCAGGGAACACGAAAGCTTGGGAAAGAGTGCACCTTTACAAATAATTACTAGGTAACCACTCTTCCTGGAAATCATGTGTGGTTCCCTTAATAAAAGTCTGCATGAAAGAAAAAACAAAACAAAAAATAATCATTGATGTGAGGTCCACACATACGTATGCCACCTATATCAGAGCTCAATTTATGAGAGGAAAGGAAAATATGAGAAACTCATGAGTTATCGGCAAATGAGGCTGGAATATGAAACACTGCCAATGCATTTATAAACGCACAGGTGCGTATCAGTACAAGAACAACATCACATTACAGAAAATATCATTTGCACAGGAGGGAAAAATCAAACATTTACATTACATGAAGACAGACAAAATATTTACACTAAAGACAAAATAAAAAGCTAAACTCTGTCTGAACAGGCCTCGAAGGCCCAACGGTACTGACCAACCGCCGTGTCATCCTTAGTCCACAGGCAGCAGCCGCTGTCAGTTTTCGTGACCGGAGCCGCTACTTCTCAATCAAACAGCTCCTCAAGTGGCGTCAATACTGAGTGCACCACACTTGCTCAGCACTCGGCAGACTGAACAGTCACCCATCGAAGTGCCAGCCAAGCCCTACAATGCTTAACTTTGGTGAACTGATGGGAACCGGTGTGACCACTGTGGCAAGGCCGTTGGTAAAGGAGAAAATAAAGTCAGAAATAAGTTCTTACTTATCAGACCTAAGGTAATAATAATAAAAATAAAAAATAAGAATTTAGCAAATTGCAAGTCCAGATCACAACTGCAAGTAATTTAAGTGTCTGATTTGCGTGTATTTGTTTGCATTGTACACAGTGTAGATGTACGGTTAAAAAAAATCAACTCACTTAGTTAAAAAGGTGTACTCGTTAAATTTAAATGCCTTTAGATGCTGCTTTAGCTCAAGGAAGATACAAGTAACAATCAGAGCACACGAACAGAATAAGAAACACTGACCACACTAATATCTTGCTGTAAAGAAAATATTGTAGGAATCACCATAATAGGCGTTTTCCTGATAGTAACAAAACTAATTTTGCTTCACACACTAAACATGTTGTTCACAGATGGCACAGTCACACTAAACGGGTATGCACTGTTTTTTGTCGCCGTATTGCCGAGACAGGCAAGCGGTTCAGTACATGTACACTGTAACTCATTGGGTGCAGGAGTCGACAGGTTAGCACATTGGCATGCCGAGTGTTATGTTGGTGTCCCTCCATCTTGGGGTCCGCAGCTCGTGGTCTAGTGGCTAACGTTGCTGCCTCTCGATCACGGTGTCCCAGGTTCGATTGCCGGCTGGATTGGGAATTTTCTCTGCCGGGGACTGTGTGTTTGTGTTGCCCTCACCATTTCTTCATCATCATCATCATAATTCGTGACAGTGGCTAGACTGGGCCGAGTGAAAAAACTGGATTGTGTAAAGATTGGGACTTTGTACGGGTGCTGATGACCGCGCAGTTGAGCGCCCCACAAACCAACCATCATCATCACCCAACTTGGTGGCGTCAACTGGAACGGGATGTCGTGGGCGTGCTCTGGGTCGTTGTCGAGAGGCGTGAACGTATTGGCATGACTCACACGGCTGTTCTTGCATCTGAGGTACGCTCCCTGTTGTCCTCAGACAGGTTAAGTCCTTCCCTACTGGTCCAGCCAAATGAGGTGGCTTGCAAAGCGACATAAGTCCTCGTCGTATTGCTGCTCAGTCTGCTGAAGTTAGTGGTGCAGAGAGGGTTTTTTTCCAAGTTTCCTCTTCGCCACGTGTTGGGGAGTCTCAATAGGCGTATTGGTGGTAAGGATAGGTAAATGAGGACATGGCGTTTGATGCCGCTTACAAGGTACAGCATGTAAGGCGTGAAAAAGACGAATGAGATTGGTATTCTGGATTGAACTTTTTATTGGCAGCTCTGCTTGCAATGCAGCCTCCCCCTGTTGCCACTTTCAAACCAGATACTGTATCAGCTCTCGTTTTTATTGGCTCTTTCTGCCGTTGTGTGCAGAGTCTAAAAAAGAAAATGTCCTTTCTCTGCCGTGGCGCAAGTCTCAAGCACCACTGTGACGTGCCATCTGCTTGGTAATACGTGGCACTTCTCGTCGTAAGCTGTCGGGAATCTCCCGTTGGTTTGGCTGCACCCAGGTCTCACAGATGGTCCGCTTAGCCACGATCTCTGCTCGCCACTGTTGACTTCTGGTTCTGCGCCGTTGTGACACCCCCCCCACCCCCCCCCCCACCCCCTGTCGCTGGTAAAAGTGGGTCAGGTCAGCTAGCCCATCGCTTAGTCTTCCTTGCCCTCTGTGATGCTAGCGCTCCCCGCTGTTCACTCCTCCGTTCCTCCGTATGCCAATTTGCACAGAGTTCATAAATTCTATAATAAATTCTATTAATAACCTCTAATACTACTAATAAAATCTGTACCTGAAATTTATTAGCCTGCCGAGGTGGCCGAGCGGTTCTAGGCGCTACAGTCTGAACCACGCGACCGCTACGGTCACAGGTTCGAATCCTGCCTTGGACATGGACATGTGTGATGTCCTTAGGTTAGTTAGGTTTAAGTAGTTCTAAGTTCTAGGGGCTAATGACCTCAGAAGTTAAGTCCCATAGTGCTCAGAGCCATTTGGTCCATTTTTTGGAATTTATTCCGTACATTACACGATTAGTTTTTCATGTACAGCAGCACAGCAGAAGAGCTCAGGAGTATTTGCACTGACGAATTACAAAGTTTCGCAATGAGAGTACATTTCTTATAGTAAAAATCCTTTCTGATAATTTTTGATGAAAATCATTTTTCAAATAATGAAGGTAACTTGTTATAATTCGTATCGGACTTGTTGTTGTTGTGGTCTTCAGTCCAGAGACTGGTTTGATGCAGCTCTCCATGCTACTCTATCCTGTGCAAGCTTCTTCATCTCCCAGTACTTACTACAACCTACATCCTTCTGAATCTGTTTAGTGTCTTCATCTCTTGGCCTCCCTCTACGATTTTTACCCTCCACGCTGCCCTCCAATACTAAATTGGTGATCCCTTGATGCCTCAGAACATGTCCTACCAACCGATCCCTTCTTCTAGTCAAGTTGTTGTGCCACAAACTACCCTTCTCCCCAGTTCTATTCAATACCTCCTCATTAGTTATGTGATCTACCCGCCTAATCTTCAGCATTCTTCTGTAGCACCACATTTCGAAAGCTTCTCTTCTCTTCTTGTTCAAACGTATCAGACTTACATAATATTAAATTAACAGACAAGTGACTGTTGTATTATTAGTAGTTAGTCTTATTTAGTTTGTTAGTAATCAACCATGTCATTTTTTTGTCATGTGATGTTTTAAGTTTATGTACTTACTTCACATCATACAACTCATGTCTTACACTTGTAATAAAACAGCCCCTTGGTCATCCTTGGCCACCCCCGTCGCCCCCACCCCCTCCAAGAGACTACATTTATTTCATAGTTCATTAACTGTTTAATGTAGAATGTTGCAAATGCACCTATACCAGTAATTAGTTTGTTTGAGGCCACTTATGTAAAATCTGAGTTTGTTATCATATTCTGCTCTCAATAATGAGTTTGTAAACATGCTAAGAATATTTTGTTTTCAATAATTACTAAGTAACTGATCTAAACTTCCTACGCTGATGAGTCCGCTGTTTATATTTATCAAAAGCCGTAATGACCTACAGAAAAAAAATGCATTTTACAGCTTAAAATTGATTTTCGGGAAGTCGGTTAGGTATTTTTGATAAACATAGTATTTGGAACTCATACGAATGGCAGGGATACTTTTCGTTCTTTCTGTCTGTTGTAATTAACTAAAATGTAATATGTATTGTCATTTTATGGAAATTTGTTAATTACTTCGGTATTCTTAACGAAATTATGTCCGTGTCCACACAAAATTGTAAAGCTTGATTTCAGTTCTATTTCTATAATATGTATGCGAAGTAATTTTGTTACACCCTTTTAACTGTCATTTCTTGAAATTTGTAAATTCCCTGATTGTCAATTATTGTTGTAAATCACATACATACCAGCGGTTTGCGTACAGCAAGGAGGCAGTTTGTTACCACCATCAACAACACAGCATGTAGATCTTTGTTTACATATTTTTCGCCACCGAACACCTTGCGTGAGAGTAAAGCAATTTTGTGGAAAATCTTTACCTGGAGTTTATTTCGTACATTACACGATTAGTTTTTAATGTACAACAGCGCAGCAGAAGAGCTCATGAGTATTTGCAGCGAAGCTACAGCTCAAGAACGAAGATCTACAAGTTATCTAAATTTCACGAACATTTCTGGTTACAACATTTCATCTCTAAATTAATGAACAGTTCTGAATTTTTTCAGTTCAATCAATTTCTTGAGATACACTACTGGCCGTTAAATTGCTACACCACGAAGATGGCGTGCTACAGACGCGAAATTTAACCGACAAGAAGAAGATGCTGTGATATGCAAATGATTAGGTTTTCGAGCATTCAAACAAGGTTGGTGCCGGTGGCGACACCTACAACGTGCTGACATGAGGAAAGTTTCCAACCGATTTCTCATATACAGACAGCAGTAGACCGGCGTTGCCTGGTGACACGTTGTTGTGATGCCTCGTGTAAGGAGGAGAAATGCGTACCATCACGTTTCCGACTTTGATAGAGGTCGGATTGTAGCCTATCGCGATTGCGCTTTATCGAGTCGCGACATTGCTGCTCCCGTTGGTCGAGATCCAATGACTGTTAGCAGAATATGGAATCGGTGGGTTCAGGAGGGTAATACGGACCGCCGTTCTGGATCCCAACGGGCTCGTATCACTAGCAGTCGAGATGACAGGCATCTTATCCGAATGGCTGTAACGGATCGTGCAGCCACGTCTCGATCCCTGAGTCAACAGATGGGGACGTTTGCAAGACAACAACCATCTGCACGAACAGTTCGACGACGTTTGCAGCAGCATGGATTATCAGCTCGGAGACCATGGCTGCGATTACCCTTGACGCTGCATCACAGGCAGGAGCGCCTGCGATGGTATACCTCAACGACGAATCTGGGTGCACGAATGGCAAAACGTCATTTTTTCTGATGAATCCAGGTTCTGTTTACAGCATCATGATGGTCGCATCCGTGTTTAGCGAAATCGCGGTGAACGCACATTGTAAGCGTGTATTCGTCATCGCCATACTGGCGTATCACTCGACGTGATGGTATGGGGTGCCATTGGTTACACGTCTCGGTCACCTCTTGTTCACACTGACGGCACTTTGAACAGTGGACGTTACATTTCAGAGTGTTACGACCCGTGGCTCTACCCTTCATTCGATCCCTGCGAAATCCAACATTTCAGCAGGATAATGCACGACCGCATGTTGCAGGTCCTGTACGGCCTTTACTGGATACAGAAAATGTTCGACTGCTGCCCTCGCCAGCACATTCTCCAAATTTCTCACCAACTGAAAACGTCTGGTCACTGGTGGCCGAGCAACTGGCTCATCACAATACGCCAGTCACTACTCTTGATGAACTGTGGTATCGTGTTGAAGCTGTATGGCCAGCTGTACCTGTACATGCCATCCAAGCTCTGTTTGACTCAATGCCCAGGCGTATCAAGGCCGAGAGGTGGTTGTTCTGGGTACTGATTTCTCAGGGTCTATGCATCCAAATTGCGTGAAAATTTAATCACATGTCAGTTCCAGTATAATATATTTTTTCCAATGTATTCCAGTTTATCATCTGCATTTCTTCTTGGTGTAGCAATTTTAATGGCCAGTAGTGTAGTTGCAACTCAACTGGTGGAGGCACATTTTTTTTTTTAATTCTTGCGGTTCCCACTGTTATTGTGGCCGCTAAACTCCGTGTAACTTTTGGCATAAGCTTTCAACTTTTATAGTAAGTCTGCAAATATTTTTTATCAGAAATCTATATTATACACATCCAACATCATGCTGACTTTTTAGATATCAGTAGTTTCATTTTATACTATAGTAATTATTGTTAATCTAACCAGTTGCACAAGAACAGGAAACCTTCTCTGTCACGTATGGACCATTTACTATGTATCTGTCCTTTTTTTCTCCTCTCATCTTATGTATAATCCTATTCTCATCAGTTGTACAACTATAGTCCTGTAAATCATTCTTTTATCTTTTTAGGCCTTCTGATACATCTGAACATAGATCTCATCTGTGGACAGCCTTATAAAAAATAAATTAGTTAATTAATCAAAAAGCGAGAAAAGACATACATACTTTACTGGTGTAGTCATTGTTCCGTACCTATGTAACAAAATATATACTATACTCAGATTGATGCAAATTTTCATATCTTCTCCGTGCTCTTACATGAATCCCTTCTTATAGTTTCCTTCTTGCTGTATCCTTTTTGTTGTGCTCATCCTATCCTTGAATTAGTCCTTTCTTTCTCATGCTACCGTCATAACACCATATAAACAAACATTTAGTAAGGTAAGCTGCCCCTTGTATGTATTTTGTATGTTAACCGGGCACCTAGAAACGACGCAGAGGCTCCGTCCCCGTTCAGCCACAGTGGTCCACAACCCCACACAACTACCACAGTCCACTTCACCCCTCTGCCGCCCACAACGAACCCAGGTTGTGTGCGGTTCGGCCCACGGGGGACACCCCCCCCCCCCCCCCCCAGGGTACGTCTCACACCAGATGAGTGTAGCCCCTATGTTTGTGAGGTAGAGTAATGGTTGTGTACGCGTATGTGAAGAACTTGTTAACACAGCAATCGCCGCCATAGTGTAGCTGAGGCGGAATAAGGGGAACCAGCCCACATTCGCCAAGGCAGATGGAAAACCGCCTAAAAACCATCCACAGACTGGCCGGCTCACCGGACCTCGACACAAGTCCACCGGGCGGATTTCTGTCGGGGACCAACCAGTCCCTCCCGCTCCGGAAAGCAATGTGTTAGAACGCTAGGCTAACCGGGCGGGCAGCTGCCCCTTACTTACATTAACTTTCATGTATCTGAATTGTGGGGAGCTGTCAACAGGTGAACAACGAACTCTCAAATGTGCACCTTCCATCTCCTTAACCAAAAATACACATAAAATGTTGATGATGAGTGATCCCTGCCTTGAAATCCAGACTTATTTACATGTCTCCAGTGCCTACTGGTTTCACTAAAATCCAGTCCTAGTCACGTTGCCAAAATAAGAAACTTGGCCTGCGCTGCGGGCAATTGCTCTACCAAACATTTTTTGTTGTTGATCTCATTTTGTTATTGTTTGTTGCATTTGTTCAGGATGGACGTTTCATGACAACCGTTCAAGTTCATCCTTGATCCGTTTACCCAGTTTTCTTTATTACAGAGGGCAGTTTACCCCCTGACCAAACACGCTGAGCTACCATGCCAGATAGATCTGGATGGCCGGACGCAGGTTTGAACCATGGTCCTCTCGAATGCGACTCTCTACCGACTGAGCTTTCCATAAGTTGCCTATCAGATGTCAAAAAGGGCAAGACATGAAAGGATTTTATTCACGTCTTATATATTTTATTTGTGACTATTATGCAATGTTCGCACAAATGTTATGTTATTGAAACTTCCTGGCAGAGTAAAACTGTGTACCGGACCGAGACTCTAACTCAGGACTTTTACCTTTCACGAGGAAGTGCTCTACAGACTAAGCATCCAAGCACAAGATAAGGTATAGGCGGAAGTAAAGCTGTGAGAAGTGGTCGTCAATCGTGCTTGATAGCTCAGTCGGTAGAATACTTGTCCACTAAAGCCAAGGGTCCAATGTTCGAATCTCGCTCCAGCATACAGTTTTAATCTGCCAGGAAGTTTCAATGAGAGAATAGCTGTGCGAACAGTGCATAATAGTCATCAATAAAACGCATAAGACGTGTATAAAATGGACGTCCCTGTCCCTGTCCCTGTCCAGACGTTGGTACACAGCAGCAAAGGTCGTATGATGCGGGATACGGCGATTAGGATATTGTTGTTGATAAACCGGCTGTGCAGCTCGTCCGCTGTGGTGCGCTACGTAGTACGCACCAACCATATCAGTGTACTCACTCCAGGTGTATCGCTCCATTAGTAAACAGAGACAATGCACTACTACACTGGTGAACAGCAGTTGCTTGCAACTGAAGATCATAATACGGCCTCTAACAACTGAAGAGCGTAATATGGCCTCCACCGGTTTAAATAATCCTCATAGGAAAAGATGACATTAGGGAAAAATATTTGTTTTGATGTCCCCTACAACCGCCCAGAGTTTGTCGGTTTAAATACTTTTCACCCTGCATATCTTTTAATTATCCCAAACTCATGGTCACAGGGGAGGAAAGAGTGCCCCCGTGTAGGATAATATTGTACAATTTTGTTGAATGTTCATGTTGCAACCAGACTCATGACAACGTGTGTGACTGTGAGGTTTCGGTTTTGACCACCACAGGAATCTGAAAATAAATTAAGTTCCTTGGTGCTGTCAGGTATGTTATTACATATGTAATGATTAAGAAGTGAGTGCACCTCCCTCATGATATAAATGATATGCTGAGGTTCCCTGTTTCATATCATGAATGCAAAACAAGTACACGCATAGTTGTCTTATGTAAAATATCTCTTGCACTGGAGTGTGTGGCAAGGGTAAATTCGACATGTAATGAAAACAAATACATGCAATGTTACCTCGTACAACACAATTTGCTGTTACTTCTTTCATTTTGTTGTAGAACTTTTGTGATCTACGCTTATGTACCAACAGCTCTTCAGCTGCAACACGCTTCGCGTAATCATTTAGTAAATTACTTATAAGTTTTTGAGCGAGCTGCTCACAAGTAGCACACACATCTTTTTGTGGCCTTCCACATGCATAGCCCAAGTTCTCCTTGTAATACTTCAAATAAAATGAATAAGTAACTTTAATGTCTGGACACTTAATGCAAAAAAGTGCAAGCATGATTCTTACTTTTATCTCAGAATTCAAATACTTGATATTTCGATTTGTATAATGTGTTTCCTTTACTGGGAAAGAGGAAATATGATCATTTATTTTTTCACAAACTGCTCCTACTGCAGCTTTGTTTCTACAGTTTTCTGATTTTCCTCGATTTTCTTTTGGATATTCCCTTGCGGCCAGCAAGTCAACAAGTCTTCTCACTCTCTTTACGGATACCCCATACAAACAGATGAACGCTTTTTTGCAAATGGAATGACTTACCTGCAAGAGTAATGCTGTATAAAACATTGTGGAGTCTGGCCTTTGGAGCATCGTTCTGTGGTCTATGGCGATGAACATCAGATAAAAGCCAGCTGGCCTTGTAGGAAACTATCTTGCTCAATTTTAGTTTCAATTCATGGAACTTTTTCAAATTTTTTATCTTGTCTAGGTCACTGAATTTTGTAAAACACTCATACTGCATCTGAAATCAAACAAAAGCTATTAATTTTGGCATTAATGTTTGTAATGGGTATTTAGACAAACTGTGTTACCTGCATAAATCCATAGAAATACAAATTTAGTACTGCAGTACTGAGAATGTATTTATGCTATGTCACTGAAGATTAATAATTACAGTGAAATTCATTGCTTGATCCCAGTAAACAGAATAAGCCTACATTAAAATTTTTATATATTTATTTTATAGGTTTTAATTTGTGAAGATGAAGAGAATGCAGATGTGATTTATTATTGTTCTCCTGACCATTGTGTTGACAGCTTATTTTGTATTACATTATATTTTTAATAAGATGTAACCTACATAAAAGTTAGGTTAGAAACTCACCTGCAATCGGGTACTGTAGATCTGGCTGCAATAACTTTCCCTGAATACCTGATGTATTAATTTCCCTTTACCTTACACTTCTTAATCTTATTCTGTTTATATTCTCCTGGGTTTCATTGGACATTTTTGCGTTTTAGAGGTGATTCATTAGTAGCACTGTCTATGTTTGCATGCGTATCAACTATAAAATAACACTCAACCAGCTGCTTGAAGAGTTTATTGAAATGGTCTCAAGATAGCAGCACCACAGTTGTTTTGAAAGAAGCGTGAGTCAAGGACTAATGCCCTTTTCAAAACATTCAACAAACTCATTGCCTTCCCCTACCTATGTTATGCATTAGACTGATGCCGTTTTCATACAGAATGATGTATCTATCTCTATAGATACCGAATCCAAGCATAACTCAATATGGCAAAAAATGTGACTCGTGCCCTTTCCAAAATAACTGATTAAATTCTACTGTTGATGTATAAACAAATATAAATTCTGTGGTAATTATAAACATCTGGAAGACGAAATACTAATAATCTTAAAGTATCTATTTGGCTATATTCTGAAACATGTTAACATAGCCAGCTCTTAATTAAGTCCAAAGTAATTAACAGTTTTGTCAAAAGTATTGTTGGCATAACTATATATGTTACTTTCATGATTTAAACAAATAATACGGCCTAACTCTTGCAGTGTATTCAGTTAACTGAATGAAGTAAGTTTCAATTGTAATTTCTGTAAATTTAACTTTAAACAATGTTCTGATAACTATTAATGAGGCTTATGGGAAATTATAACAATAGTGCACAGGCCAAATATCTGTGTATTATTGGGGGGTTGTGAAAAGTGATAGTAAAAGACTGTGAAACGCAACTGTGCATCTGTCGGCTACATCATTTATAGTAGACAGTAATTGCCCATCCAACCCCTATTTTTTCAGCCAGTACGTCGACACTGAGGACAACAAACGATCAACGAAGAAAGAAATAAACCAGGCAGAACCGCTACAAGTGGCAACAGCATCACACCTATATTGACACACTGAGCGCGTCCTCAGCCACGGAGGCTGCTTCATTACATTTAATAATTCAGAAATAATCATGGAGAAACCAAACGGTTATTTGTATTCAAAAGCAGTTGGTATCACATAAACTATATCTGACGTGGTGATTTTGAAAAAAAAATCATTTAAAAACCGATAGTTGTAAAAGCAATCAGCTTTAACAGGAAATCTGTAAATGGCCACGTCATGTATTTAGTCTTCTTCCGACATCTACCGATCAGAACTAGGATGGCAGTGCATTTGAAACATTCTTTTCTTATACAATCATGAATTTACGGATTTCACAATGAATGCCTGCTGACACTGATCTCAGGCAAAAGATCAGCTATTACTGCAAGATTCTAGTACTGGTCTACTCGTTGGAAGTCTTTTCACCTCATTATTTGCGAGTGATGCATAAGAGAAATAATATACGGAAATAAAACGCACTACTGCTCACCAACATAAATTATCAGTTACGTGAGCGATACCTAGAGGATAGTAACCTATTCGTTTATTTCAATATCTTGCTAAAGCTACTGCTCGTCATATGGTTGGTCAGTATCACGAACAACACCAACGATTATACAGGGTGATTCAAAAAGAATACCACAACTTTAGGAATTTAAAACTCTGCAATGACAAAAGGCAGAGCTAAGCACTATCTGTCGGCGAATTAAGGGAGCTATAAAGTTTCATTTAGTTGTACATTTGTTCGCTTGAGGCGCTGTTGACTAGGCGTCAGCGTCAGTTGATGCCAAGATGGCGACCGCTCAACAGAAAGCTTTTTGTGTTATTGAGTACGGCAGAAGTGAATCGACGACAGTTGTTCAGCGTGCATTTCGAACGAAGTATGGTGTTAAACCTCCTGATAGGTGGTGTATTAAACGTTGGTATAAACAGTTTACAGAGAATGGGTGTTTGTGCAAAGGGAAAAGTTCTGGACGGCCGAGAACGAGTGATCAAAATGTAACACGCATCCAGCAAGCATTTGTTCGCAGCCCAGGAAAATCGACTCGCAGAGCTAGCAGAGAGCTGCAAATTCCACAATCAACTGTATGGAGAGTCCTACGAAAAAGGTTAGTTATGAATCGGCCGCCAGGCAGCCCGTGACAGAGCACTTCATCACTGGCCTCCAAGAAGCCCTGATCTTACCCCCTGCGATTTTTTCTTATGGGGTGTGTTAAGGATATGGTGTTTCGGCCACCTCTCCCAGCCACCAATGATGATTTGAAACGAGAAATAACAGCAGCTATCCAAACTGTTACGCCTGATATGCTACAGAGAGTGTGGAACGAGTTGGAATATCGGGTTGATATTGCTAGAGTGTCTGGAGGGGGCCATATTGAACATCTCTGAACTTGTTTTTGAGTGAAAAAAAACCTTTTTAAATACTCTTTGTAATGATGTATAACAGAACGTTATATTATGTTTCTTTCATTAAATACACATTTTTAAAGTTGTGGTATTCTTTTTGAATCACCCTGTATTATGCACATCATTAGATAAATATTAAAAACAAAATACTGCAGCTGCAAATCATTTCACGTTATCCCGCTGTTTCAAGTAACCCCATTTTAAGGCACTGGCTTTTACATCGTATTCAAAAGAAGGCAAACACCTATCATAATATTTTATCCTTTTGCAAAATCCCAAGTCATCTGTGAATTATCTGCGCATTTACACACGTAATTCCATTGGCTATCTTTGTATACAGACGCAACTTTCACAAGCAAATACGCGAAGCACTTAAGTGACGTTTTTTTTTCTTACAGAATGAGCCAAAGTTCAAGCAGTTAATGCACATGATATGCAGTAATGTACTAGGTCATACATACATTCACCCAACAGGACATTTCGACTATGCTGGAGTTTTCACATCTTTTCTCATTACACCATTGGAACTTTGTGGACTTTTTGCGACAAAAAAGCGATACAGTTGCTTCGAGTAACGCTAAAATACCGCTGATTATACCACAATTCATAAAATGGAGCAAAATGCACTTTTGTGCAAAAAGTTTCGTCACCTCATGACCCTATCTTATCAACAAATCATTTTCGATTCGATCTCTTATCTCATAAGTGCATTTGGATATGGTCGTTCATATGCAAACATGAACACGAGTTAGATTTGAACACGTCAACACTCATTAGCATGAACAAAAATTTCTTTCGTTAGGATGTCGATCGGTTCTGACAGATGCGTTACGGTATCTTGGACCAAAGATGAATCATTTGATCGAAAAATCGCTAAAAAAATCCCTTGGCAAACGTTGGCGAACATTATTCTGGATTGACACGGAGGCAACCCTCTACAAATCCCTCGCTCACTCTTACTGCAAAACTGAGTCAAATATTTCATTCAGCACGAGTCGAATGTAGATGTCTAAGGTTATCAGTGTTATATGGGCAACAACAAGCAGATATAAGCTGTTTGCAGGAGAGGTCTGGCGACAAGGACGTTGCCCTACTCGCCGATATGACACTTTCTTACGACTGAACCAGTAGGCACTCGCTTTTAAACAAAAAGCGTCATCTGTACTTAAAAGAGCAGTTTCACAGAAGTTCTTCTGAATGTACACGCTGTGACTCTGTGGAAAAGATTAGAGTTCTGAAAGATACTGATGATTATCAAAATTCTATTTCCAGCCTGAAGGTGCCCCCCCCCCCCCTTTTATGAGCAGTTTTGTGTAGGCCTATAACTATTCTGGCGCTCGATCGGTCTTCTATCAAAATATGTGAAACCGTGAACCATTTTCATATGCTAAAAAAAGGGTACCTACATTTATGAGGATGTATAACATAATTTGTGTTAGCCCTTTTAATTTCAGACGACCTAATTTTACAATGATTCACAAACGTTAAAGAAAATAAAAGTATTACAAACTCGATATGACAACTGTTCTATAAGCACTTTTAGCTAGTTTAAATTTCGTCAATACGAGTGCAGAAGGGCTGTATCGAATAAAACAGTAAAAGTTTGTAAATGAAAAGCAGGTTTATCAAAGCAAAAAACATTTTAAGTTAAGAAATTAAAACTAAAAAAAGACCTATCACAATTGATAAATCAAGAGGTACATGTGTATGCACATACAGGCTGATTCACTAACTATTGCCACCAAGAATAACTCAGAAAGTATGATAGGAGCTGAAAAGTTTATGGGACAAAAGTTGTATGGGACAACGGAGGTCATAATAAGACGTTGGTTTTTTGATGCTAGGTGGGGTCGCGTCAGAGATATGAAGGTCAACTTTTTTTTTAATGGGATGCTATAGTTTGGAACTTATTTTCTAATAGTGGCTATCGAGACGAATCCGATGATGTGTTACAGTAAGGTCTTTGAAGCTCAATGAAGGCACAAAGCTGGCATGAATGTCCATTTACAGAAGGTGTTCGAAGCGATGACCATTGGTATCAATGCAGAGCTGCAATCTTCTTATCATGGATTGAGTGGTATTCCTTATCACATTGGCAATTATCGAAGCACATGCTCTTACAATTCTCTTTTGTATATATTGAGGTGTAGATCGACCATCTTTATAAACAAAGACTTTCACGAATCCCCACAAGAAAATGTCCAGAGACATAAAGAATGGCAAACTAGCTGGCCACGACACATCTCCTCCGCATCCAATCCAACGATTTGGGAATTGTCTCTGCAACTCATTTCTAGCCATCAGCGAAAAATGTGCCAGACACCCATCGTGTTGATACCACATTCGGTTCCTTGTTCCTAAAGGTATTTCTTCCAATAACAGACCCAGTGTTTCTTGAAGGAATGTGGTGTACTTCCTACCCTTAAGATTTCCTTCGATGAAATGGGGGCATATAATTCCGTCCTCCAGAATCCCACACCATACATTCACCGACCACGCTTTTTGATATGCAACTTGTTGCAGCCAACATGGATTTTCAGTTGCCTAACAATGCATGTTATGCAAAATAACATTTCCACGGTTCGTGAATGTAGCCTCATCAGTAAATAAAATCATATTAATAAATGTGTCATCCCTCTGAATCTGAAGTTGGGGCCATCGGCAGAATTCAATGTGATGCATACAATCAGTACCAGTTAATTCTTGATGCAGACTGAGATGGCAAGGACGATTTTTATGGTGATGCAGAACACGAACAACACTACTCTGGCTCATGCCAGGTTCCCTTGTGATTTGACACAACTAGCACAAGGATCTGGAACCACAGTGGCAAGAGTACCACTTCCCGTTTCCTCGTTAGTAAATTTCCTTTGCCGAATATGTTTCCAGTGCGTTAAAAATCCAGTTGTTCTCAATTTATCATACACATATTTAAAAGTACGACATGTAAGGTGAGTACATTGAGGATATCTTTCAGCATATAAGCCTCTAGCTCTCACTGAATTTCGTTGGCATTCTCCATAAATGAGAAGCATATCGACTTGTTCTTCGAAGGAATACATGATTCACATTTGCTTGATTCTACGATACTACTCTTACCATTCCTATTAGTGCTGTACTGCGAAACCGTCGAATGGTGTTTACATGTCAATGGCACGCTAGATGGATACTCCGAATTCGGTGAATATTTACTATTTGCATGATATACGAGAGAGAGTTGTCAGAGAGTGTGCTTCGATAAATGCCGAAGCGATAAGGAATACCATTCAATCCATGATAAGAATATTGCAGCACTACGTTGGTACCAATTGTCATCACTTCGAACATCTTCTGTAAATGGACGTTCATGCTACCTTTCTGACCTTCGTTGGCCTTCAAAGACCTTACTGTTACACGTCAATGGATTCGCCTCAATAGCCGCTATCAGAAAATAAGTACCCCATCTACACGTACAGGAATGATGATGGAATAGGATGCACATGTCATCAGACATGTACAAATAGTGGCGGCATATGGAGGGGGGGGGGGGGCAAGGGCAAGTGATCGCCCTCATTAAAATCCATAGACCCTAAATTAAATCATCCAAGCCAAGTAGAACCCAACAACAAAAATAACACCAGAATTATAAAAGGCAGAATGAGAAGATGGTTCAAATGGCTCTGAGCACTATGGGACTCAACTGCTGTGGTCATAAGTCCCCTAGAACTTAGAACTACTTAAACCTAACTAACCTAAGGACAGCACACAACACCCAGCCATCACGAGGCAGAGAAAATCCCTGACCCCGCCGGGAATCGAACCCGGGAACCCGGGCGCGGGAAGCGAGAACGCTACCGCACGACCACGAGATGCGGGCTGAGAAGATGCAAAAGAGGTTAGGCCTCCATAAACAAATGTCAGGGTCCAAATATAAAGTAACAGACGTCTGCTCCTTCTAAGATTTCTGAAATATTTTACTTGCTAAATTGTTACAATACCACCTTAAATCTTGGAAGACAAACAAGCCAACAAAGTGCCCAGGCCAGTAGTGAACAGTTCCAACAAACGTAAATGCCTTGTCAAACAATGTAACACGTTCTGGAAAATTATCCCTTAACACAGGTACGTCAGAAAAGAAGAATAATCCCCAAAAGTTCTCAATGCATACATGCTCTAACGCCATCACAAGAACAGGCTAGGTTTGTGACTGGCTCTGTTTTAATTGAGGAAAGAAATTGTCGCATACATCAGGTTCCAGCCAATTTTTTTTCAATGTTGCGTCCAAGTTGTGATCAAACCAACCGCTTATCTGCTTACTGAATGATATGGCCTCTCAGGAGCAGTATAGGTAGTACATACTTTTGTAACGAAAGTTTCCTCAAAATGGGAGAAAAAATTCGCATGCAGGTCTCCCCTTGCATCCCATAGACCATTAACAGGAACTTTCTTAGTGTAGCACGACCAGTAGTATTTAGTCTCAGCAAGCTGTCTCTGTCTAGCTAATAACAGTGGGTGCCCTAAAGCCCTAACTGGCAACTTGCCCTGAGTTTCGTAATGGCATTCTAGGCTAACACTGAATTCTAGATTCACAGCAGAGGATGTTATTAAGTAATTTGGAAGCATATGTGTTTTTGGCAACTTTCCACCATTTAGAAAAGAGGAAACGGGAGTCAGATCTTATTATCTCTGTCCGTAACTATGCGAGATGCAGACAACTGCTTTTTCTGTCGCGTTGCTCACGTGTCCATGGGTGGTCTAGTATTGCCAAGTTGGATGGGACACTGGGAAATCGACATATTCAGAAAGAAACCAGCCTTTACACAAGTCACAGTGACTCAACTGATGACACCCAATGTTTGGTTGTTTGCACAGACAGTTCAGCCGTATGTCTATTGAAGCTACTGGCCGCACAGTGCTAAAAATACTTGGAGCGCGTGGAAAATTAAGCATAATATCCAAATGTCTAAAACTACAGATAGTAAAGCACGCAGTTTCTTTACCAAACGCATATACCTTAGGGCTGGGATTCACTCCTCTCATCAAATCAACAGCATAGGCTAAAGTAGTCAGACCTTGCTCAGGAAGACTAGAAGACTGGCAGACCATTCAAGAAATTGCATATCAGACGCAGCAGTCACACGCAACAACACGTCCTATCCAAATGATATAATCTGCACAACAGAAGCGTGAATTCGGAGAAACAATTCTACTTGGTGTGCTTTGACAGGGTCTTGAGGATAAGCCCACCCAGAATTCAATCTGATCCACTCTACTGGTTTTTCCTTACTAGAGGGTAGAAAATAATCAACATTTCTTCTATTCTTTTCATCCTTATCAGAAAGCCTGAGATGAAACAGATCATTTTTTTTCGGCAATAAGACCTTTGCGAACTCATTTTTCTCGTTCCGTGAGTTTCCAGTGCTTCTGAAAGAGTGTTAGGAAGACGTGCGGGTACACAGAGGGTTCACCCAAATACTCATGTAACTGGGAATCATTTCCAGAGGAAACGTCTACAGCTATAATCGATTTAACTTAACGACTTTATTTTCACTACATTTCGCAACGTTTAACGCTGCCGATTGAAGTACACAACCTAAATCAGCCATCTTACCGTCATGATTAACAGCCAAGGAATTAAAAACTGCTGTCAACCAGTACCGTCTTTCCAGACTCGCGTTCTCAAGCTGACCTAACTCCTGCCATTCACAAAACATGGGCTTCACTGACGCAATTTTTTTAATGGAAATCCGTGTAACTTAATTTGCTTTCCCTGTCACCCATGCTGTTACAATTTTTAGCATTTTAGAGTATTTTTCCGAACATGTCAGCGATGGTTCAGGCTTAGTAGTCCAAGCATTATCCAGAAGTGATTGCAAAAAGTATCACCTGAACGGAAAAAATATGAGCAATTACAAAATTAAATTTTAAATTGAGTTTCTTTTTAATGAAACTCGATCCAAGATGACAAACATGACCAAAAACAACCGCAAAGTTGTAAAAAGCGGTTTTTCTTAAAGAAGTAAAAAACGAACAAATCCGCAAAGTTATAAGAAACGGTTTTCCTTAAGTAAGTAAAAAACTTAACATTTTTCGAGATATAGGCCTACCTGATTTTTTTTCAGAAAAAAGGCGCTCCTGATAATAAACTATATCTTCTCAGCAGAGGCCCCGACAGTAACAGTTATGGGCTTATGTTCCTTACAAAGAGTTGTGCTGCCATGCATTACATAACTTTTACGATTTTATTTTAACGATCGAAGAACGACTACGAGAAACATACATTTTTGTTGGCGTGTTTTTTAACTATGTCAATTTTTATTTTATGAGAATAACTTTTAAAGAAAGATACTGCTGAATTTTTGCAGACTTTAAAAAAAATGTTTCTGCGGCATTCTAGATCCTGGATAACTTCTTTTTTTTGTAATCTAGTGGACGCAGTTAACATATTACAATAACGCGCTTGATGGAGGTTAATACTGAATACTTGCATTTTCAAGATAAAAATACTGGGATATGTTTTATTGATGTTTGGTGTTGTAAACTGGGTAAAAAAGTGAGGCATGCAACAGCGGAGTGCATCAGCTGCAGCGGGGGGAGGAGAGGCGGAAATCGACATGGGTTCGCTCTGACAATGATCCTAAACGGCTCACGACTGCAAAATCATTGAAGTCTGAGCTTCTGGACCACATACAAACGTCCTATTGGACCTACTCTGGGGTAGCTTAACAAGATAAACAAGAACGTTATAGTCAGTTTTGCATTAGAAGCAAAATAGTCATAGACATATTTAATTTTTATTTAATTTACACTTCGCTTACGTTAACACTGTTTTAGTAATTTTTGTATTATTACAAACGTATTTTTCGGGTAATACCTTAAATCTATCTCTATCCGAATCCCGCTCCAGCTACTGCCGGGTCTGGGTGCTGATGAGTCCTCTCCATTTGGCTTGGTCCTCCCACCACTTTTCTTCCTCCACTTGCTGCCAGGTCACACCTCTCCTTTCTACAGATATTCTCACTCCCATTTTCCACCGTGTTCTTGGGCGCCCTCTAGGTCTTTTCCCATCCATCTTTAGTTCTTCCATAATTTTGGGGAGTCTCTGCCGATGCATCCTCTTAACATGCCCAGACCATCTTAAATTTCTTCTCTCATATTTTCTTGTTTAAGGTCCTTTATAATCTCTACATTCCTTACTCTGTCCATTCTTGTTTTTCCCTTAACTGCTCTGAGAAATTTCATTTCCCCTGCTTGCAGTCTGCTCCAGACCCTTTCTGTCATTGTCTATGTTTCTCCACCAAAGGTGACAATAGGGATGTACAAAAGGAGTTTTGCTCTTTCTAAAACTTCATTATTCCAAATCAGGTGTTTTATTGTTTGGTAGAAATTGCCTCCCTTCTGTAACCTCCTATTAATTTCGTTAGTTATTCTTCCATCCCTAGATATTTCATTCCCTAAATAAGTGAAACTTTCTACCACTTTGAGGGGTTCTCCATTCAAGGTAATATTTCCGTTGATCCCTTTCTCTCTCCCAAATACCATTACTTCACTCTTATCTTTATTTATTTTTAATCCATACCTTTTCATTGTTTCCTTCCACGCATCAAGCTGTAACTGTACATCTACCTCTTTATCACCCCATATTACCATATCATCCGCAAAAATCATCTTTTTGTCTTTTTCTTTTACTATATCTTTAACTACCCTATTCATTCCCTCCATCACAACATTAAAAGGTTCAGGAGTTACTTCCTTGCTTAAGTCCTTGTCTTATTTCGAAGTATTCAGAGTTCCCCAATGGTGTTCTAATTCTACAATTGTGTCGTCTGTACATTGTCTTTATAACATTAATGTATCCATCTTCTATATCTATCTTCTTCATTTCTTCCCAGAGTCTTTTCCTGTCAACTGAGTCATATGCCTTTTCTATGTCTATAAAAACCATTATCACCCTTTTGTTATACTCCCAACTTTTTTCCATCAGTTGACGGATAGAAAATATCAGGTCGATCGTGCTTCTTCCTTTCCTAAACCCATGCTGTTCTTCACTCAGCTCCTTTTCTATCTTTTCACTTATTCGATTTAGCAAAATTCTTTCAAAAATCTTGGCTGTATGACTCATAAGGGTTATTCCTCTGTAGTTTTTAAAAAGTCTTTTATTGCCTTTCTTGAAGATGGAAACAATGTCTCCTGTTCTCCAGTCATCAGGTATTGTACTATTTCTCCACACGCTTGATAGTACTCTATACAGCCACTGCATTCCCACTGGATCTGCTGCTCTTATCATGTCCACTGATACTTCATCAAGTCCTGGGGCTTTCCCCCCATTCATCTTCTTCACAGCTTTTTCCATTTCTTCCCGTGTAATTTGTCCTAATTCTGCTTCCCAGCTTCTCTCAATTTCTCCATTATTTGTTGTTTCCTCGTGTACCTGCTCCTCAGCGCTTAACAGCTTCTTAAAATGTTCTTTCCAGAGATCTTTTATATTCCCTGGATCTTCAATAATGGTACCGTCCTCTGTTTCCATCTTTACTGGTACTTCAGAAGCCTTCCTTTTATTTTTCATCATTTTATACAACATTTTCTTATTGCTCTTCACATCTTGTTCAAGTTTTTTTGTAAACTCTTCCCATGCCTTTTTCTTTGCTGTTTCCACTATTTCTTTGCACATCTTCTTTTCTTCTATATATCTTTTATGGTCTTCATCATTTTTAGTGTTCCACCACTTTCTCCATGCTCCATGTTTTCTTCTAACTGCATGGATTGTGGTGTCATCCCACTAACTTGTCTGTCTTACTTTTTCCTTTCCAGATGTTCTGCCACATACTTTTTGTGCTGCTTCGACTAAAGTGTCTTTGAATAAACTCCATTCTTTTTCTACATAGCAGAAAACTTCTTTTGGAAATTTTTGTGTGATTAATTCTCTGTACTTCTCAGCACATTCACTCTCCTTCAGTTTCCAATCCCGTATCCTCATCACTTTCTTCTGTTTTCTATTTTTCACACACTGATTCATTTTCCATTGTCCCACCAGTAATCTATGGTCTCCATCTGCACTCACACTTGGAATTATCTTCACATTTGTTACTTTCTCTCCCCATTCCCTATCTACTAGAATATAATCAATTCCACTCTCGGTTCTTCCATCCCAACTGTATCTGGTGATAACATGATTTTCTCTCTTCATAAACCAGCTGTTTGCTATTTCCATTCCATTCCTCTGGCACAAATCCTTAATACCTTAAATATTTTACTTAATTAATAATACTTACGTTATCCTGATGCTGGTTTAACACTTATTTCATTACCTGATTATTTTTAGTATAAAATTACATAAATGCAACGTATCAGTTACTAATACCAGAAACCAATAAAACACATCCTGTTAGTTGTTACTTGAAAATATAAGTATTCAAAATAAACTCCATCAAACACACGGCTGTAAATGTTAACTGCATCCACTAGAGTTTCTAAAAAGTTATCTCGATTACACAAGGTTGTTGCGACATTTTTTTGTAAATTCGTGAAAAAGTCACCAACTTATTACTTTAAAAGTTATTTTAGCAACTACAAAAATTGAGATAGCTAAATAAACTGGCCTCAAAACTGCAATTTTTTCGAAGTCGTTTTTTAATCCTCACATCTACCAATATCGTAAAAATTATTTAATAACGTGATAGAGCAAATCTTTGTGAAGAAAATAAGCCTAAAACTGTTACTGTAGGGCCATCTGCTGACAAGATGTAGGGAACGCCTTTTTTTTTTTTTTTTTCAAACAACAGATACACCTCGAGGATAATACTTTTTAATTCTTCAAACAAGTACTTTTTGAACTTACAATGGGCTATATTTACAGTCATATAGTAAGTATGGGAAAGTGAATGTTAACGTTTTAAAGAGAATCCAGTTTTCGACGGTTTTTTTCGTTGTACCACTAAGTGTGGCAAAGCAATCGATACTTACAAAAAGCAAGCCCTTCAACTTTCCCTTTTTACGTTTTTCAATCATAGCTATAGTTTTTTACTCATTTCAGAAAAACCGTTTTTTGTAACTTTGCGGAGTTTTTTGGTCATGCTCGCCATATTGGATCGAATTTCATGAAAAAGAAATTCAACTTAAAATTTAATTTCCTAATCACTCATATTCTTTGTTTTCAGGTAATAAATTTAGCAAATTTAGCATGTGCCTGTCACTGAGTATTTGGACTACAGGCACTGGGACAGTCATAACGACAGCATGATCATTGTCTAAAGTACAATTTTTTTGCTGTAACACTGCTTTGCCTATTAAACCACTCAGTTATCACATGCCAATTTACTAAAGGTAAGTCTGAAGACTGATTCGCAGCAGATATGAGTAGTGAGGCAAGGCTGTTTCAGGGTGTCTTGTTAGTCTGGGTTGCCTACATTCAGGGGCACATATACATTCAGAGGCAAATCTATAGTTCTCTTTTGATTGAAATGTTCTTAACCTATTGTTCTGCTGAGAGGATTATGACCCTGTGGGAATAATCTGTCCTGAGATCTGTCCTGAGAAACCTTCCCCCCCTCCTCATTTTGCTCCTCCCCCAAACCCCTTAGGAAACCTCCAACCCTCCCCCTCTTTATACAGGTACACCTTCAGGCCTTGGGTATTCGAATAGCCCCCTTTCACTTTATCAATTTGATTGATTGCTTAATTAAATTGATCAATTAATTAACCTCACCCTCTCTGGTAAGCCCGCAACCCCCCTTACCTACCTGGAAACTGGAGGCTCTGTACTGGAGAGGAAGGGACTCATCACAGGAAATTCAATTACATAGCGGAGGGTACATTGTTTATATATAAAAAATTCATTTGGCAGAGATTACACCTCTTTTACTCATCATTCTGTGCTGTTTGGGAAGATGTAGGTCTTGTAAAATACATCGAAAAGAAGTAATTGAATCGATCGCTTTTTTTTATTCCAGTCACAAAGAAATACCGTCATGAAACACACGTCACACTTAATTACAGTGTTAAAAATCATTTGATCACTAAGCATGCACAGTCCACTGGTCTGCAACCAGTCCCAGCTAGTGCCACCCGTGCAGGCTGCCTGGAGTCAGGGTGCTGTGGGAGCCCCGTGAATCAATGTGTCCCTCAGCGGCCATACCACACGCCTGTGTCCAAGAACTGTCCACTTGGGCCCCGTGACTGATAGACTGGATGTTATGATAATCCCCAAGCAAAAGCGTCAGGTGGTGGTAACCCTTAGATACTTGATATCTGAGAAATTCCTGTCAAAACACGAACTCTCTCTCTATCTCCTCCTGTAGCATGCAAACACTGGGCCTGCATGCGCCACTGGTCATGGTTAGACTGAACCGCAAACAAAACAGCGTTTGCCTGGAAAACTACTGCGGAATACTGACACACACGAGAACTGCTTCGAAGCAAATGCCTGACTGAGAATGGATTCTGTCTTGGGGTCTAAGCTACTGTCTGTGCTGGAGAGGAAGGATCTCATGACAGAAATTCATTATCTATAAAATTCAGTTTGCAGAGGCTGGATCTTACTTTTACTGGGTGGGAAAAGCTCACATCCAGCAGCTACATATCCTAATTACGTAATTACACTGCAGCAGGTTCAAGCTGTCGTCTTATTGGAAAATTTTCATGTATGCACTCAGCTTGATATGCAGGGTTCGACTGAGCTAGTGCACAGTGACATCACTAGAGGATGTCCCATCCCTCCACCCCTCACTCCCTCCCTCCTGACCCTTCCCAAAAAAATAGGTTGGAAAAAACTCACTCTGTGCTTCGCAGGAAGAATCTCACGACACGAAATTCAAATCAAAGTGAATAATATATTGATACACATTCTTTATTTAATCAGTTTTCAGAAGACAGGGTCCCCCCACTTCGGTAAACATCATGACTGCACCCTCCATCCTTGCTCTCTGTAACATAATAACTGTAATCACCAGAGAATGAAATGAAGTGCAGTATAGCAGACACGATTTGGGGTCTCCCATGCTTGTATCCATCGTCAGGACGCCGCCACGAAGATGAAAACAGTCCATTGTCCCGATTACAGATCACGTTACTAAACACCATCAACCATGGACCTGATATCGGCCTCCTTTGATCTCACAGTTCGCAAACGAAGCATCAAGTGGTGGTATTCTGTTGATCAGCAAATTAGAGACTCAATTCCTGTCTCTGTCTCTCTCAGGAGGCCACTCCCTGATTGTCTGTGTGAACCAACGTCTCCAAACACGAAGATGGGGGTTATCATCTCTCCTCAGAATCCCGTATTCCTATTGGCTAATCCTGGAGACAAATGGAAAGCTCACGCAATTTCGATATCAAACAATAGAGTGAACTAATCCATTTGCACTGCCCCGTGAAATTAATTGTTTAACAATTTACAAGAGTCAAATAAGTCACTTAAAACATACACTTCCAACTTACGATGACCCTTCTTCATAATGAAACATATTACTGATGTGATGTATTGAGAAGTACTAAACATCCCCGGCCATGGAGGCCATCTGGAGATGACTGGAGCGGTAGGAATTCAGATGTTATCAATAAGTCCAGCGCAAACATCCATCATTATGAATCTTATCTCACACAACACACTCACGTCCGCCTCTGTCTCGCTCACCCAACACATTGGTCGCTTCGCCAGCCCTTGCTGCTATGGACAATATCAGACAGGTGGGCGCAATTTTTGTACCCAGCCCTGGCTGAGCTAATCTGTTACTTCCGGTCCCCAACTCCTCGTGACTGCCAATGCAGCTAACTGCAGTGTGCTGTGAAACAAGCAGCTGCAGCTTGGACGTATACAGCAGTTATAAACAATTCCACCCCAACGTAACCCACCAGTTTAAAAATCTTCTTCGTGTCTCACGAGAAATGTAGATGTATCACTTTTAGACGAGTTATTTTCGAAGATTGAAGAAATGGGACAATACAAGCGTTTTCACATCACTGAAGCATCGTTACTTGTTGTGAAAATCCTGTACAGGACTATAGCATAGGCTATATTCCGGCTACGTATCCTCTCATCAGGTAGAAAAACGTCTTTTCTTATTTGTCATGTCCTGCATCACAGGACTAGAATATTAAGCCCATTTTTGGCTCATGATGGACTTCCAAGATCTGCCACTGTTGCAGGACACCTCCTCACTTTCCGACTCTCTTTTCTTTTTTCAGTAGTCGGATTACACTCATCAGGTAGTTGACATTGGAATCCCTGGAGGGAAGACGATGTTCTTTTCGAGGAACAGTATTGAGAACTGACATTTGAAACTGGCCACAGAACGATTCCAGCGCCGGCAACATACATCTCATACAAGAACCACGCTATTAAAACCACTATCACAACGACTATGTTATTGTCACCGTGCAAAAAAAGTGATCTAGGTTCTACAGGCACACACAAGAGTCGCTGATAGCGTTACGCTTTCTGTTAGAAATGCTTTCTGCGATTTGGAATCAAGTCTCTCCATTCAACCACATACCTGTGTTGGATCCTGTGGAGATGTCTTTTAATGATAACAACCACTGGTGAATCATATTCATGTCACTCTCACATCCCAAAACAAGTCACCTTTTTCGAACCTCTCTACTACAGCAAAACTCCAATATGGTATTTTAGTCAGTCCTTCTCCATCTTGCAACTGGTCCTCAGTCTCTGCCCTGTCCTCCCTACAGCTTAGTCAGTGTAATTGTCCCAACGTATGTTGGAACTGAGCAGAAGTTGGAGAGCACTATATCTGCCACCTTCTACAACCTGTGTAGAAAGAGTTTGAGCTGAGCTAATGCGACGGGACTGTCTTTTTTGGCTACTCAGTGGAAATGGTGCCGTGTTGTTATAGCTCTGCCAATGGTGTACAGTGTGTAAGGTCAGCACTAAACGAAGCTTTCTTCTGCAACACGAGCTAGTAGTAGAAATAGACAGTACAGGAACTATAAGTAGGATGAGGATTTTGCTACTGCATTGTGGTGCATCTGCAAACTATATACAAGTACTGCAGTCCAAAGGAGTTCTGTGTCCCTCACGGGTGGATTCAAGTCTTTCACCAAAACATTCTCTGTACCATCCAACAGAAAAAAACTACGAACTACAAATGCTCCACTAACATCATCCGACAGAGAACTCGATAATATTTTGGTGTGTCTCTGTCTTCTGATATATATATATATATATATATATATATATATATATATATATATATATATATATATATACCTATCTAAAACAAATACTGTATGCATGCTGGCATCGAGAATATTTGGCGATCCTATTAAGTTTGAAGGTATTGATCCATTGGAGCACATGGGCAGTGACCAAAGTCACTTACACAGTCCAGTGTAAAGTTCCATTGCCAGTACTGTAGAAGGGCCATATCTCATAGAATACCAGTCGCAAAAGAGGGTCCTTTCTTGTTGTTTGATACACTGTTTTTTTTCTGTTGTAATGCATCCAAGAATTGCACTACTACAGCTTTGCACACAGCCATACATGTTGTTTCTTCCACCACGACTTTAAGGTACAGTATGTGTCAGGTTCTAAACTGATATTAACATGTTTTATCAATTGGCTCTCACATAAAACTGGACATCGCACACTGAAAATTACTTTGCTGTGCTCCAACAACACATATACACTAGATGACTGAAATAAAAAACAGTCATAACATAAGGAAACTGGAAGAGTTTTCTGGCATTGTGGAGCATTCCAAACAGCTGTCTGAAGGTGACTGATGACCACTACATTTAAACTCATCTTTCACAGTGATGGGATAGCAGATGGCTCGGTGTGCTGTTTCGATTGATTTTTCCTATTTTGGTCACGTATGAGATCACTGTTTCAGATCTAGCCATCCCCAGAAGGTGTTGTCCTTTTACCAAAACTCTTTTCCCATCTCCATCAAGTGATGTCGTTCAATGACTAGGTGGTAATCAGCAGCGTACAAGTGAGCAGATGGAATGGAAAAGACGCCATCAATGTACTGTAATAAGCATCACAGTTGATAGTGTGATCAATTTTAGCAGTTTTACCATTTTTTAATGCCAGAGAAGGATCTACGTGTTTCTAGCACCTCGATCATAGGGCGTAATTTATGATCATGACTGCCAATCTTTCCCTATGGGGAGTCACAGAGCATTCTCGCATTCTTAGGACAATCGCAGATTTAATTTGCAGCTGACCAGAAGTAGACTGCTACATTCCATGTATCGTGAAGGAGCAGAGTGAGCCGAGTCCATAACTACTGTTCTGCACCAATCTTACTCATGGCACAAGATCTCTCCAGATGCGTGCATATCAAGGAGGTTGGCATCCCTCATCGGTGTGTAGTAGATATGAAAGTGTTGTGATGATATAACAGATGGTTATGAAGAAGAAACGTGTGGTTTATGCATGATGAAGCACCAAACAGATGTAGTCTGAAGCATTTTACATAAATCTACTGTGCTATCAATTCAGAAATATTATTCTAGTGTCAGAGGTCAGTACAAAGGAGATATTGGTGAGAGAGAATATGAACACGTGCATTCCTAAGATTACACAGTTCTGCGCTTAAAACACGCAATAACACTAGAGTGATGTGGCTTCCGACTGATTAATCGTATGGAATGTGTTAATACTACAATGTAAGAAATATATCCCCAGCGCATGACACATATTATCCATGCAAGTTTCTCTACGATAAACTATGGCAACAATCTGTATAATGATAAAACTACTACCTTGCACACCAAAGAAAATTTCGATTCCTTACAACACAGACACTACATAGGTTTCCAGATGTTCATGAATTGCCCTCTCCCCAATGATCCACTTGCATGAATTTAGGATAGGACGAACATATCTTTGAAAGATATTTGAATCTCTCGCTACACAGGGAGAGACGAGCATAGTAGTAAAATCAGATGTATTGCCGAGTTTACAAAGTGATATGCAGTATAAACCTTATGTTTACAACTTCTCTATGCTGTTACCTTAAGAGAGAGTCTGAAAGTGAGGAGGTGTCCTATGACAGTGGTAGGTCTTGGCATTCCATCATGAGCCAAAAATGAGTTTAATATTCTAGTCCTGTGATACGGGACTTGACGGATAAGAGAAGACGCTTTTCTACCTGATGAGAGGATACTTAGCCGGAATATAGCCTATGCTATAGTCCTGTACAGGATTTTCACAACAAGTAACGATGCTTCAGTGATGTGAAAACGCTTGTATTGTCCCATTTCATCAATCTACGAAAATAGCTCGTGTAAAAGGGGTAAATCTACATTTCTCGTGAGAAATTAGGTGTACGGTCATCACTGCCTCAGATTGGGTGAAGAAAATTTTAAACTGATGGGTCTAGGTTGGGATGGAATTGCTTAGAACTGCTGTATATGTCCAAGCTGCAGCTGCTTGTTTCGCAGCACACTGTGGGTGGCTGCAGCAGCGGTCATGAGGAGTCGGGGACTGGAAGTAACGGATTAGCTCAGCCTGGGCTGGGTTCAAAGATTGTGCTGACCTGTCTGATCTTGTCCATGGCAGCAAGGGCTGGCAAAGCGACCAGTGTGCTGGGCGAGCGCGACAGAGGTGGACGTGAGTGTTTTGTGTGAGAGAAGATTTATAATGATGAATGTTTGAGCTGGGCTTATTGATAACAACTGAATTCCTACCACTCCAATCGTCCCTGGATGCCCTCCATGGCCAGGGGCAGTGCACTCTGACATACACGCCAACCACAGCTGGGGCTGTGGTCGTGGCTGTAGTTTCCTCTGGTCCCTGAATGTTGGCGATGTACGAGTGCACAGGCGCACTGTGTGTAGACGTCTGGGAGGTGAGTGCGTGGATAGTGCAAGTCTTTCAGCATTCTCTGACATCTACCCATAGCATCTACTGTTAGGGACTGGGTCATGGTTTGAGAGTATCATGTTTAGCACTTCTCAATACATCACAGTGGATTCTGTCTTGCAGTGGTATTTGCTGTTGTCTCTATCCTATCACGCAGCAGAGCCTTCCTTCTCCCGAATGTGGTGGAGAGAATCAATTAGGGATCAAATTCCCAACTGATGGCGATCTCTGCCATCTAGCTGTGACAACTTATTGCTATGGACTGGATCATGGTTTAAGTGTGTCGTGTTTAGTGCTTCTCAATACATTGCAGTGGACTCTATGTTGTAGTGCTATTTGCTGTTGTCTCTATACTATCATGCAGTAGAACCATGCTCCCTCCTTCCGAATGTAGTGGAGAGAACCAATTTAGGAAGTCTATAGTACTTTTGAAAACCCAATCGTGACATCAAATTCCTGATTGATCAATTTACTGCTTCCAATATTCGTACTGCACGCAGGCATACTTTTGTTATGGGTCGGCATGGTCAGCATGGGTGTGGGTCCATGCCATCTCTCCCAGTTGGCATGGACGGGGCAACCCTGCAGTCGACGGATGGCATGCTTCATGATCGCGAGTTTATGTGATAGTCAGGATCTTTTTTTCCACCTGATATGCTTAGTGGAAACGTTGTGGTGGAGGACAGTGTTTATGCTCTCAAACGTTGATGCATACAAGACAGGGTGTACATACATAAAGTCTGGGAACACTTTCAATTATTTATTGCACAAGGACCAAATATTGTACAGGTATCATACATATGTCATTTTGAAAAGAAACCCGGAAAGTTTTTTTTTCATGTATACCGCCACAGCGTAGTTTGGTAATTTGCCGATAGTCAGCACTGGTCGCAAACATGGCGAGTTCAGGTGCGGAGCGAGCTTTCTGTGTGTTGGAGTTCGACAAAAACAAGTGTGCTACAGCTGATCAACGGATGTTTAGAACCAAGTACAGTAAGAAGCCACCAAAAAGGAAACGCATTTATCACTGGCACAACAAATTCGTTACAACGGGTTGCTTGTGACCGGCAAAGAGAAGATGTCCCAGTGTGAATGAAGTGAATGTGGAGCACATATAAGAGATATTCATAAGGAGTCCAAAAAAATCGGTGTGTCGTGCATCCCGTGTACTTGAAATGACTCCAATAAGTCTGGAAAGTCCTGTGACAGAATCTGTCTATGAAACCATTCAAATTGGAGCTAGCGCAGGAGCTCAATGACGATGACAAAGACAAGCGTTTTGAATTTTGTTCGCAGTTGCAACAATTGAATGAAGGTGGGGATGGCATTGTTGATCGCTTAATTTTTAGTGACGAAGCTACGTTTCACATTGATGGGAAAGTGAACAGGCATAATTGTCGAATTTGGAGTACAAAGCATCCACACAAATGAATTGAATTTGAGTGTGATTCCCGAAAGGTAAAAGTTTTTTGTGCCTTGTCACATCGAAAACTGTAAGGGGCATTCTTCTTTGCTGAGAGCACTGTCACTGGATATTCCTCCTTGGACACGTTGCAGCAATTGCTGATGCCTCAAATACAATTGGACTCTCCATTCATCTTTCAGCAGGATGGGGCTCCACCCCATTTTCATCATGAAGTTCGTGGGTACCTAAACATGGAGCTGCCGCTACAGAAAGGGACAGTTGTTTCATGAAATGGCCTCCCCCGATCACCAGATCTCACTCCATGTGATTTTTTTCTGTGGGGACACATTAAAGATCTGGTGTATGTACCGCCTCTACCACGTGATGTAGCTGAGCTCCAGGAGGGAATACGGGAAGCGACTGCCACAGTCGACAATGCCGTGCTGGGATGGGTATGGCAGTAATTAAATCACCATATTGACAACTGCCAGGTCACTCATGGTTCACATATCGATTAAAAAAAAAAAAAAACTTTCAGGTTTTCTCTTCAAAATTCTATATGTATTAGATCTGTACAATGTTTAGTTCTTTAATAATAATTGAAAATGTTCCCAGACTTTATGTATACCCTGTATGTAGTACTACATCCTATTTGTGACGGAAATTTCATTACTCGATTTGCAGAATGTTTGCAAGTAATACTCAAATGTTGGAAACATGTTTTGCTATGAAGAAGGGTCATCATAAGTTGGAAGTGAATCTTTTAAGTTAGCTATTTGACCCTTGTCAATTGTTAAACAATTAATTTCATTGTGTAGTGCACATGGATTATTTCACTTTATTTTTTGTTATCGAATTTGCATCAGCTCTACCTTTGTATCCAGCATTAGCCAATAGGAATATAGTATTCTGAGGAAAAATGATCATCTCCATCTTCATGTTTGGAGACATTTGTTCACAGTCAAGAAGAGAGTGGTCTCTTGAGAGAGACAGAGACAGGAATAGGAATTGGGATATGCAGTTGCTGGATGTGAGCTTTTCCGACCAAATGAACATGAGATCCAGCACTTGCGAATTGAATTTTATAGATAAACAGTATATCCTATGCTAAATAAATGAATTTCCTGTCATGAAATCCTTCCTCTACATCTCAGGCAGTAGCTTAGAGCCCATGACAGAATCCATTCTCAGTCAGGCATTTGCCTTGGAAGCAGTTTTCATGAGTGTCGGTATTCCACAGTGGTTTACTGGGTAAATGCTGTTTTGTTTGCAGATTGGTCTGTCCACGACTGCAGCTGCACGCAAGCCCAGCAGTGGCATCCTACAGGAGGGGAAAGGGAGACAGAGAGCACATGTTTAGACAGGAATTTGTCGGATATCAAGCATCAGTGGGTTACTGCCACTTGATGCTTTTGTTTAGGGAATAGCTTGTCATCCAGTCTGTCAGTTGTGGGGCCTGAGTAGACATCTCTTGGACATAGGCACATAGTGTGGCCACTGACAGACACATTGGTTCATGTAGCTGCCGTGGCACCCCGACTCAGGGCAGCCTATGTGGGTGGCTCTAGGTGGTACAGGGTGTGGTCCAGCAGATGGTACGTGCTTTGCAATTGAATGATTTATAACAGTGTAATTATGTGTGATTGGTGTTTTGGATGGTATTCTTTGCACAATTGGAATGCTGAGCAAGAGAGACCCCACCTCTGTGAAATGAATTTTTTATAAGTAAACAATATACCCACTGCTACGTAATTGAATTTCCTGTCATGAGATCCCTCCTCTCCAGGTAGAGGCGAGAGGGCAGGGGAGCTAGGGGTTTACTAGAGAGGGAGGGATTAACTAGTGATTAATTTAATTAAGTAGTCAGTCAATTTGATAGAGAGAGAGGGGCTCCTTGAATAACTCAGGCCTGAAAGTGTACCTGTATGAGTTAGGGGGAGGGGGTAGGGTTGGAGGTTTCCTGAGAGGTTGGGCAGGAGGGGTAGGGGTAGGGGAGGTTTCTCAGAAGGACAGATTATCCACAGGGGGTCATAATACTCTTAGCAGAACAATAGGTTAAGGGCTTGTCAATCAAAAGAGAACAATAGATTTGCCCCTGAACATATACTTGCCCTGAATGTAGACAGGCTGCACTAACAAAACTCCCTGAAAGCAGCCTTCCCCACTACTGATATGTACTTTCATGGCAGACCAAGGTGACCGATAAAATCGAAGTGCAGGTACAATATGGTTCATCGGTCACAGTGTGGTCTATACTAGTGAAATGCACTATTTGGGCCTTTTCCTCAAGGTTTATCTTCAATTTTGATTCATTTGTCAGAGAAAGTCCATATTGTTGTAATTTCTGTGCTGTAGTCAGATAGCTGTTTCTTCGCCTCGTTTAGGAAAGGCTCAGGATTAACATCTAAAGGAGTTTTACTGTTTACGATAGTCAGCTTTAAATTTATGAACATTGTAAAAAAAAGAAAAAACACAAGACCTTCATACATTCCAGCATATATGAATATATGTTTCTTACTTTTAATGTGTTTGTTCTGAGTTTCTATAGGATTCATATCATTTATCAAGAAGCTTTGCAATTTCTTTCCAAAAATGTATGCTCACATTTCACAACAGTCACATAAATTCGATTTAAACCGTTCCTTAAATTTGGAGGGTATCAGCATGTCACTCAGTAATTTAAACAAAGCATTTTCAAAGATCGTTGTATTGTGAGTGTTAAGTAAGCACTTTCGGCGAAAGCTGTTGAATCTGTTCCTTTAACGATTCTATCGATACTGATTTAGCCTATACGTTCTGTCTACTCCCACAAGTTCAGGATCCTGCCAGTACCACTTGCGCATTTTAATCGTCTGAAAGAAAATGAGTGCAACCAAGCTTGTCGCAAAATCACTGACAAAATGAACGCAAGCGTGTCGTGATTGTTAACGCCTTCCAATTTGCTCTACATCGCTTAATGGCGACACTTTCAGTTTTTTAGCAGCAAAATTGACATCACACGAAGTCGCTTTCAACCCAAATACTGTCCTGACGTAATTGGCAACAAGTTTCTGATTAGCGCGCAGCTCAGCCGTGCTGTTCACAAATTCAGCTGCTTCTTCAGTTAACCTTCTCTGCATAGGATAAAGCTTAAACAATACTACTACTATTACTACGTGATCAGGCCCAGTGGACCGCACGCATCTACAAGTTTCCTCCTCCACTGTATTCTGTCCATTTCTGCTATCCGCCATCCGTTCACATCTATTGACACTTGGTTTAAATCTTCATGGAGTCCATCCCTCCAACGCTTCTTGGGTCTCCCTGGCGGTCTCTTTCCTGTAGGTGTGAAATCCAGGAGCTTCCGAGGCCATCTGTGATCCTCCATCCGGGCCACATGTCTGGCCCACTGCATTCTTTTGGCTTTGACATTTCCTGCTATGTTGGGCTGCTGGTATAGTTCCTCAAGCTCTTGGTTGTATCTGATCCTCCATTCGCCTGTATCTGCATCCAGAACCGGACCGAAGATCTTCCGAAGCACTTTTCTCTCAAAAACAAGGAGCTTATGGAAGTTCTGTTTCCGGATACTCGATGTCTCACAGCCATATAGAACAACAGGCTGGATCAGGGTTTTGCACAGTCGAATCTTGAACTGACTGGAGAGATATTTGGACCGAAGCAGTTGTGCTAAGCTGTGGTAAGATCGATTTCCTGCTTGTATTCCGGCATTGATCTCTGCTTCACATGACGAGTTCTCAGTGAAAAGTGCCCCTAGGTATTTGAATTCTTGCACTCTCTTGTAGGAATGGTCCCCAACCTGCAGTGATTGTAGATGATCAGCAGAGTGACAATGATCACGCGTCATAACGAGGTACTCTGTCTTGGCTTCGTTTATGTTTAGCCCAAATTTGCTGACAGCCTCCTTTAGTGCTTTGGTCATTTGCTTCAACTCCTCTTCCGACCTAGAGAGTAAACAGATGTCGTCTGCATAAGCTAAGTATGCCACTCTCTTTCCTTCGATTTCAATCCCTTCGTTCTCTTGGAAGGTCTCGCGTACGATCTTCTCGAGGGCAAAGTTGAACAGGATAGGGGACAACCCATCTCCTTGCCTGAGTCCTGTCACAATTTCAAACTCCTCAGTTACGCGATTTCCCATCTTCACCTTTGCACGTGTTTCGTTCAGACAGATCTTTATCAGATTGATGAGTTTCTCTGCTATGCCAACGAATAAAATATGCAAATCTTTACCATATTCACCCAGTTTCTCAGTGAGCTGCCAGAGACTAAAGATGTGATCTACTGTTGACCGTCCTGGCCGGAAACCTCCCTGGTACTCCCCAATCACCGATTCTGCCACTGGGTGAATTCTATGTACGAGGCAATTGGACAGGATCTTATAGCAGACGTTAAGTAGGGCGATTCCTCGATAGTTGTCACATTTCAGTTCGTCGCCCTTCTTACGTATTGGACAAATCAGAGCTGTTTTCTATTCTCCTGGTAGTTCTTCTTTAGTCCATATTGCCTGTATCAGTCGGTGTATTTTTTCTGCAAGTTTCTCTCCTCCTGCCAGGATCATTTCAGCCTGTATTCCATCTTCACCTGAACTCTTATCCTGTTTAAGGTGTCTGATTCTGGTTTTTATCTCATCCAGGGTAGGTGGGGGATAGTCTGCACCGGCTGTAACTGGGTACTGGAAATCAAACTGCAGTTCGGGTTCATCACAATTTAGCAGCTGTCGAAAGTACTCTTTCCATCTCTCAGCTATGTCCCTATAGTTCGTCCGGGTCTTATCACGGGAATCTTTGACAAATTTCTGCTTGGCCTGGTGACCTTTGCAGAGGTACTTCACCTTCTGAAACATTTCCTGTCTTTTGTCCTCTGAAGTCTGTTTCTGCTTCAATGATGATATTCCTTATGTATTTCCTCTTTGCTCTTCTGAGAACTGCTTGTGTAGTCTTTCGGACCTCCTCAAATTGTGCTTCGGCCTGTGCCAGATTTGTCACCTTCAGCCACTTGTTCCTGGCTTCCTTTCTCCTTTCCAGGGCATCTGCACATTCCTTTCCAAACCAGATCTTCTTGCCCACTGGGTTTCCCATGAGTTTTCCTTTGCTGTATCCCTAACTGAGCTCTGGATGTTTCCCCACATTAGTTCAAGGTCCTGATTCGCGTCCATTTCACTGAGTGCTTCAAAGCGGTTACTTAGTTGCAACTGGTATCCGGTCTTCGTTGCCTCATCTTTCAGTTTCTCCACATGGTACCTTTCCACTCTTTTTAACCTAGGCCCCGTTCTTCCTTTACACTGTATGTTTAAACGGCCTCTGGCCAGGAAATGATCACTCCCACCTTTGGCACCTTGCGCTGTCTTAAAGTCTAACACCCATCTCTTGGCTCTGAGATCAATGGCAACTTGGTCTATTTGATTTACAGTTCTCCCATCTGGTGACACCCAGGTTCCTTTATGTATGTTTTTCCGCTGGAAGTTTGTGCTGGAGATGAACAACCCTAATGATGTAGCGAAGCTGATGAACCTAACCCCGTTGTCATGGCTTAGGTTGTGTAGACTGTGCCTTCCTGTTGTGTCTTGGAATATTTGTTCTTTCCCAACCTTGGCATTCATATCACCAAGGAGGAGCCTCAGGTGTCCATTTGGTATAGCGTCCATCACTGCCTGTAGTTGTGCATAGCACTCGTCTTTCACTTCACACTCGCTCTACTCCGTGGGAGCATGACAGTTCACAAAAGTCGCCTTAATATGCTTTACGTCCAGTGTTAGAACAGATATTCTTGGGTTGACTGAAAAGAATTCTGAAACATTAGTGGCCAACGTCTTACTGGCGCAGAAACCAGTGCCTAACAGATGACCTCGTTCACAGGCTCTATACAGAATTGTACAGTTTCAACATCATGCTCCCAGCATCGCCCCACCGGATTTCTTGCAGTGAAACTAGGTCTAGTTCGTACCTCTGAATTTCCTTGACCACACTGATTGCAGCTCCTGTCTTGTACAGACTCCTTACATTCCACGTTCCAAATCGTATACCGTTTGTTTGCCATTGACGTCGTCTATTTTTGTCAGTAATGTTCCGAGGCTTACTTGTAGTCTTGAAAGCATGTTTAATTTTTTACGAAGAGAGGGTGCTGGAGTCCCGTCCAACCTGCGGTGTTACCCTCACAGCTTACAGGACTACTGGCTTTTCTTAAGGGGTGGGCTCCCCTCAGGAGTTGGGTTATAAGTAGGAATAAGAAAATTGGAAAGACGCCCTCGGGCCTCGAAACCTAATACCGTTGCGGTCGAAAAAGCAAGAGTTGGCCAAGGGAGGCCGACAGGGAAGGAGAAAGAAGGAGTCTGACACAAGTAAGTGGAAGCAATGTCAGACTCAGCTCGGGTGCCGGCCGGAGTGGCCGAGTGGTTCTAGGCGCTACAGTCTGGAGCCGTGCGACCGCTACGGTCGCAGGTTCGAATCCTGCCTCAGGCATGGATGTGTGTGATGTCCTTAGGTTAGTTAGGTTTAAGTAGTTCTAAGTTATAGGGGACTGATGACCTCAGCAGTTAAGTCCCATAGTGCTCAGAGCCATTTGAACCATTCAGCTCAGGTCGCCACCGGCGTACTTTTAGCGGAAGTCCCCTGGGGGACTTAAACAGTGCATTAGAAATTTCATGATGATGCTCAAAACACGGTTTTATAGCTAAGAGCATATCTATGTGCTGGTCGTATGCAATCACAATCTGATTTTCACAACCGAGTCTAAAATTCTGCTGGTTAGGTCTTAATACTAGAAGAACTGAGGGACCCTTTTCGACCCTTTCATTTGTTTTCTGTGAAAATCGTAAACTGGACTGGCTTGATATTTTGTGCTTTTTCATCAGTTACATGAGACATTTACCAACATTTTTTCGAGTTTCCTACTTTTTTTTGAGGTTATAAAATATGAAGCTTACTACCTAGAAGGAGGGCAGGGCCAATTTCGCCGCTCTCACATTTCTCTGTGTTTTTAGACTATGTCTTTGCAATCATGCATATGAAAACACACCAACTGTTGTCCCTTTTTTGTTAAAATATGCAACAACAATGTCATTCAATCCAGCGCTGGTTGTTGGTTAGTTGAAGCAAGGTTTTTCAGTTATTGTGTGTTATGACTGAACGTAATACTCGTCCCCGCAATCACGAGTTATGAATACAGGAAGCGTCCAACAGACGCTGAAATACTACAAGAACTGAGGAAAGGTAAGAATTTGAGTTTTCTGACAGCGAGCGGAACAATGAAGAAAGTGTCATAGGACCGGAGTCTGCAGATGAAGAAAGTGATTCGTGCAACGAAAGAGTTGATATAAACACGGTCAAAGATACTTTTCCGCCAAGTTTATGGAAAAATTAAGCTTCTCCATCCAGTATGCCTTCTGATGTTTCAAGTTCTAGCTCTGTAAAATTAACAACCCGGACAAAGTGGCTTCCCCGCGAAGTCAGTCAAAATCTGATAGTAGGCACTGTGTGGGAAATTGTACCAGTGGGTTCTAATGCAGGTCAGAAATATTTTTGCTCTTCGTGTACAGTTTTGGTTTGTAAAATTACAATAAAGGCTAATACAATTAAAAGCTTTTATAGTAAATAGTAGTCATAATAACTTAGTGTGCTGTTGTGTAACGAAATAGGATATCATACAATATAAGAACTGATGTACTCATCTAATATCAGTACATTATACATTATAAAAATACAGTCATTTGTTTCAATTCGCCTGCCAAGTCATAACATTTTGCGGGACAGCCTAGGACCAATCTCATATTCTAAAAGGAAAATTCAAAGTGGGGAATTTCTTAATGTTTGGTGGCTAGTTTTCAGTGCTTCCATGATGCGCTGCATTAGCGCTGCACTGAAGCTGAGGGTCGTCTTCGACTACAGGACGATTTCTGGACAGTAGATATTGAAGGATTGTATGCTTTTGTCTCCATAATAACACATACGGAATGGATTCCCATACACTGGTGCTGATCCTCCTCGACCACATGACCAAGGCGTAGCTGAAAATGTCCTTCTTAGGCTTATGGAACCATACGCACGCAAAAGTTTGAATGTCACTACTGACAATTACTTTAATTCACTAAACCTTGCAAACCATCGAAGACAGCATCCACGACTTTAGTAGGTACCCTGGACCATAATCGGAGGGAGGTGCCTCCTACTGCAAAGACAGTACAAACAATCACTCCACTCGACTGTTGTGTATAAAAATGATGATGTGACAATCCCAACAGTTTATCAAAGGAAAATAAATAATAATGTTTGTTAGTGAGTTCACTTCACTCTCATGTATGTCTGTCCGAAAGTCAGAGGAAGACTCCTCAAACAGTTCAATTTTACAATGAAACAAAATTTGGGGTGGACATCGTGGATCAAATGGCAAGGACTCCATAAAAGTCGGTACAAGACGTTGGACAGTGCACGTGTTTTATAACGTTCTTGATTTGGCTCCCATAAATTCCTAGGAATTGTATAAGGAAGTGACTGGTAAGCGACTTAGCAGGCGGAAGTATATTTTTGATTTGTGCGAAGAGCTTCGAGCACAGTAAGTATCAGTAAGATATAGAGAGCCGGACAGCCGGCCATGGTGACCGAGAGGTTCTATGCGCTTCAGTCCGGAACCACGCGACTGCTACGGTCGCAGGTTCGAATCCTACCTCGGGCATGGATGTGTGTGATGTCCTTAAGTTAGTTAGGTTTAGGTAGTCCTAAGTTCTAGGGGACTGATGACCTCAGATGTTAAGTCCCATAGTGCTCAGATCCATTTGAACCATTTGAGAGCCGGACCAGGCTCGTGCAGACACTAAAGACGCGCCACATGCAAAGGAAATCATGCTACTGTTGTTCAGGGTATGAGCAAGCATTATGTGGTAAATATGAGTATCACACATCCTTGTGAGTTGAAGTCGACTCTTCTGAGTATCGTCCTATTGGATGTGTGCCAGAAATCTGGGATTGTTGTTGCAATTTGTTCCTTATTTTTAGTCCTTGAGAGGTCTCACAGACGTTCCATAGTGTTTGCGTGTCGTGTTTTTGTTGAACGTTACCATTTCACCATGGTGAGGAAAGGTAGATCTTCCATGTAACGTTTTCTATGCGATACACCTTAGTGATTTCTCAGATGAAACTTTGGTGACAGTGATAATGACCCTGATTTCGAGAACTTAGTGAATACGATACTAATTCGGAGAAGAAGACTGAAAGTGACCAAGATGTGACAGATGATGATGGAGAAGCGTATGTCTTTGGTAAGAACAGAAAGATGTTTTCGATGGAGAAAACAGAAGCCGCTAAGTAACGTAAGAACAAAGCAACTCAACGTTGCATCGCAGCTGCCTGGACTGCAACAGATTCCAAAAAGCCTCGTTGTAAACTTGCTGTTTTGGAGATTACAAGCCTCAAATACAGAAATAATTTTTTGAAAAACGAATAACACCGATCTTTTATTGTCCTTGTTTGAAGTGGGAAACAAGCTGTCCGTTCAACAGGGTGCTGTTCCGATTTGTTTGGAAAATTGTAGGAGGGTCTGCGTGAAATGCATGCTGACTATAATCAAAATTTTATTCAGGGCCTCAGGAGAATACATAAGGCTGTCTTCTTGATTTTTAAAATAAAAATTTGGCGAAATTTCTCGCTTGGTAGAATTATGGGGTGGAATAATCGCTCTAAGGCTGAAACGATGAATAGTAAACTCAAAGCTGATTCCAAACACAATTTGTCATAGATGAAATGTTTTTCAATACAGTTAAGTTCCGAATCTGTAATATTATCTCTCTGATGATAATCTTCGAGTGACTAGAGAGGTAACTATGTGCTGTTATTTTAGTAATACTTAAAATAATTTTTTTATGTTTTAGTTTTCAAAGTGTTTTAAATTCTACATTGTTTAATAAACGCAAATTTCCATAAAGCCTGTTTCCAAAAAATGTAACGAGTAACTGGAAGTCATAAAAATATATATTCACCAAAACAATGGTTTTATTGACATAAAATAAAAAGACGATCTGGGAGACCCCTCCATAGTAATTGTGTTCCTGCCAACATCTGTAGTAGCTAAGAGTCTCCAGCGCAGAGTGCCAGATAAAGATTTTACTAAGGTTGCGTACAATAAAAAATTGAAAACCCAAAATCGTTTTTGCATGGGAGTACCGAAGGCAAAGCCTAACAACCAAAATCAAAGAAAAAGCTTAACATCAACCACTATCTTATCAAAGCGAAGCATAAAGCGCTAAACGTGAACACCTTATTGAGACCGGAGGGCAATTGTTCCGCTCCTTCACCCAGAAAGTTCAACAGAAGTGAAAATAACAATGTGGCGTTAATGGAAATGCCGTGTGATTACGGCCTCCGCCTGGTGCAAGTCTTTCTAGTTGACGCCACTTTGGCGACTTGCGTGTCGATGGGGCTGAAATGATGCTGATAAGTCCCTGCGCGGAGAAAATTTCCGAACCCACTGGGAATCGAACCCGGCTCGTTAGGTATGACATTGCGTCGCGCTAACAACTTTTTTTTCGTTATGGTTCGTTGTATTTCGTCGTAGCGGACGTCACATGACATTCTTTGAAGTTCGTTGTTGATCTTGTCACTCAGTTATTTTTATTGCAGAGGCCAGCCAGCTCTCTGACCTTACACGCTGAGCTACCGTGCCGGCGTCCACTCAGCTACCAGGGGCGGACACAATGTGGCTGAAGTAACCGTTTTAACAATGTAGCGGTATTGCTACTTGAGTTTCAATAACCAGTGCCAAAGCCGTCTGCAGGTTTATCGAATCATGATTTTAATTTTCATCATAGCAGCATACAAGTAAATCACCTTGATCTCGGTGCAAGTTTAAATCTCTTGCGTCTCGTACAGTTCCTTTGTACTGGTAATAAGTCACTTTATGTCCCTCAACACTTTATTTTGTTCGGGAGTCAAAATCCATAGAGCTTTTATGAATGACAACATATATTTTCCAAAAGAAAAAAAAGGTCTCTTCAAAATATAGGACTACACTGTCGTCAATCTTCATAAAAAAAAATCAGTTACATTAAGGAGAACAGAAAGTAAATTGCTTATTGGTACATAAAAACTGCAAAGGAGCGCTCCTCCAGTCATTTAAAATATATTTTATACAAGTAACAAGTGATTTCCAAGCATTCTTTAACTAACTTGAATGGGTAGCATCTTAATTACAATCCAGTTTCGCGACTGTAATGTTCGTTCGGTTGTGATTTCCAGTTGATTTAGAATTTGTCGAGTAACTTCTATGATTTGAGACGTGCTCTGATCATACTACAAAGCTACTTCCTTCCTGAGCACGTGTTCCACAACCTGCTGGTAGGAGAGCTACCGGAAATAAGGCTCTTAGCTTAGGCTATACGAACAATAGGAAAGAATTCAGGGCGCGACGTACCGCAGCAAAATAATGTACAACAGTCCTCATTCGAATACAAACTGTTCGGAAAATGAGAGGGAGTGAAAGAAGGTGTGCTCTCCGTTGATCTACAAGTTTAACTTTCACTTCATTTCGCTCTAGAGATGACAATAACACACTTGGATTAACCACAAACTGTTTATTCGTACACTGCGCGTAGTCGAAATTCATATAAAATATAAACTAGACTTTCGGAACTGTGCACCACAACATGGCCTAGATACTGTATGTCTGCTGCGACCTTGCTGTGACGTTAGAAAGTTCCGTTGCAACAGCTGATCGAGAATGTCGTAGGCTTTTGGCTGCGTTTAATAACGGGACATCGTGTTGTAATGGTGGAGTGGGGTATCTATTGTTTTACTTTTTTCACAAGTAAGTAATATTTATTGAAAAAATCCTTAACGACTTGCGTCGCTGTGTAAGCTGCTCGTCTGCTACTCACGCATTGAAATCTCCAACAAAGCGTAGGTAGCAGCACTTGGCAAGCGTAGAAACAATAACCAGCACGTCTTGCTTCGAAGAATGTAACTGCTAAGCTGTTTATTCGTAGAAAAGAATAACAGATTTGACTTTTTACGCTTTGTGTCCGGTTCACTTATTTTAAGTACTATCGTAAATACCAGAGCAAAATGTACCCATGTGATGGCACTAAGTATACTTGAGCTGTGCCTTAAATTTCTGTGCCTGCTGCAGTATATTCTGTCGGCACGAACGCTTTAGCAAAGTAGATCCACCCAAATCAACAACCCTGATATTCGAGGAAAAATTGCCTAATTACACTTGTAACACGAATAAATAAATAGACTAAGCACATTGATAAGAGGAACAAATAATTTTTTACTGATGGACTCATAGAGAGGACGTTCTCCCATATTTAAACTTATTTGTGTTTGACATTAAAAGAAACCAGATACCCTAATCATTCCACAGATGTGTAGCGAGGAAATAATTCCTAAGGAAGTGACACACACACATACACACACACACACACACACACACACCACACACCAAAAACCTGATTTACTAATTTTCCTTTCACAGACCCTAATTTAGATAGTGCTCAAAGATGTGGAAAAAGTCCAGAATTATATGTATTAGTTTACATAATTAAAAAGTTTAGGCTAACAACAAACATGAAAGTGCCTGTTTACAGGAGAGATAATGTGTACATATGCTATTGCAGCCAAGCTATGCCAAAATGAGAATAGTTTACAGGGATGGATTAAGCAGATCACATTATTACACTGCTTCTGTCCCAAAGTCAGGTATTCATTAATTTATCATTTCTGTGGTTTCCACCAAGAAGTAAAACCTTAAGGGATGTTAATGAGTCAAGGTATACATTGAAAAAACACAAATTGAGGAAACTTACTCAGTATACTACACCATTAGTAAAATACGCATGTTCTAATGCTATTCATATGAGTCAAGTGGAAAATTCGATACTAGTTGTCGGCTTTGACATGTGACATAATGTTAATGGCTGCTCTGACATGACCTTTCAGGTTGTTTTTTTTTCCCACAGTTTGGTTGTTAGTCCATGAAATCAATGAATGTGAAAGCAAAAGAATCTGGTTGTGGTGGTAGAGTGATCTGTGGCTTAGCCCAAGGCCTAGGTTAGGTTGGAATGTGACATTATGGATGTGTTTTGGTGGAGCAAACAAATGTAAAAGCAAAAAACCTAGTTGTGACAGACTTTATCATGCAGCTTTACACCTACTTACTGCCTTGAAGCCAACATAATTGCTAAATCCCTAAGTCTAGATATACACATAATTTGAAGAAAGAAGTAGCTAATAATGTATGTTTTAATTTTATTTTGAACTGGTTGAGATTCCCAGTTCCTTATTTTGCTAGGTAGGGGTTTATTTATAACTATCCACCAGTGCATAACATCACTATGAACTCTTGAGAAGGAGACAAAGTCGAAATGGAAATTGTTTTTTGTGATTGTAAACATCACAGTTCAGCTTAAACCATTTTTTGTCATTAACAAAAATCATTAAGATGCAAACGCATAAGCAAGTGAGTGTAAGTGTTCCAATACCCTTAAAAAGGATTACGCCTATGCAAAATGTAATACTGCCTATACAATATTCCTATTGGCTGCTTCTGCTGAATAAACACTTTATGTGCACTGCCCAAGAAGATAATTCCAAAGGGCAACAGGGAATGAATAAGCCATCATAATGGGAGGTGCTTCTAAGGACAAAACATGGTCTACTGAGTTTCTTGATTAACCTGTTATCCAGCTGGAGCCAAAGTAATTTTACACAGGGTATTTCATTTAGATTTTTGGCATAGGGATCTGGCGACCCAATCTGGCGACCACTGACTGCAGTCACCCACATGAGAATTTGTGGGAAAACCATACGTAAATGGGTAAGAGGAAATGTCTTGCCTACACCATGACTACCGGGCATATACTGTTCAATTGAACAATGGGGAAGGTACCCCATCAAAACACTCTCCATTGGCCTAATAACCAAATGTATAGGTAAAAGTGGTTCGGAGAAGGAAGAGAAGCCCTGGCTGCACTGATGCTTCAAAGCACGTGAGAGTTGAAGACAAAGAAGAAAAAGTTTTCATTTAGTGTATGGTCAGTAATCATAACTTCTGGTGCTAGAAAGACATTTTTTATTGTTTAAGATAGCATAATATGAATCATTGTGAGATTACCAGTAAGACTTAAACTTTTAACTGAGAACCAGTTTTAAGCCTTTTCAGCTATCATCTAAGTTTTATCTGCTGAAGTTGTATGTGGATTCTTGTGCCACCTGCAAAGGGCAGTGGATTATTATGTATGTAAGCTAAGAACAATAGTGGTCCTAGTACTGAACCATATCAGATGCCTCATTTTGAGCTTATCGGACAAAATTCTAACTAGACATCTTTGTAAAAGTGTACACAGGTTGCTTTGGAGTACTACAGATAATGTAGAAACTGTACCAGGTAATTGTGTGACACTCCACATCTGACACAAGCCATGACAGTGAAGTTTTATGTATGTGCCAGTCTGGAATCAATGCAGTAAGATCGGTTGACCTGGAAACATAACAGAATGCCAAAAATGGAGCTATCTTGTTTGGACTTGCTCGTGACCACACAATGAGTGAAGCTGCCTGGTTTGTTGTTGTCTCAACACAAACTGTAAATTGTTCAACATGACTACAAGGAATGGTGTATGACTGACAGCCATATAACATGGAGTAAGCACAGTGGTCATTAAAAGCTCCTAACGAACAAGTACTAGAGAAGAGTGTTACTGCTTGTCAATGAAAATTAGTTTCAAAATTATAGGAACTGCTGCTTTCAGTGAATGCAGTGCAACCTCAACTATTGCCAACTGAACAGTATGGAGGCAACTGTAAGCAGTTGACATTTGGAGGTGGATACCTTACAGAACGCCATTGCTCGCAGTGGCACATAAAGCTACATGCCTTCAATGTGCTATACAACACACAAACTTGACAGTAGCGAAATTGAGGCATGTAGTGTAGTGTAACAAGTTGTGATTTTGCCTCTGTTTCTGAAGATGCAAGAAGTCAAGTATGACAATGGGCCAGTGAGTTGTTTTAACTAGCTGTTTGTAAAGAGTGTAATACAGGCAGAGAGTAGTTCTGTAATGTTAGGGGGATTTGTTTTGTACCCTGACCTGGGCCCACTCATTCAAGTTACCAAGAATGTGCACCCAGATGTTTATTTCAACATTCTGTCTGTGACCAAATGCTGCCCTTTCTTCGACGTTTTCATGGTGAGTATGCTGTGGACACTCCCATCTTCCAAGGTGACAACAGTGGTGTTCACAAGGCTGCATACATTCTGGTTTTAACAAACTTCAGGCACCCAAATACACTTCAGCTAGCCTGTGAAATTGCATAGAAAATGTCTAGAATTATTTGGAATTGTGTCCAATGTGGCAATCAGATGCTCTGCAGTTTGATAGCTCTGCCAGATCTAATCACCAACGAGTGGCTTCAATTGGATATGTCATACCTGAACAAACTAGTGAACCCTCTTCCATGCCAAAATGACACCATTATCAAGTCTAGAAGTGGTGTTATGTGGTTTTAGCATGGTGTTTGCTAGGGTGATCAATAAGATTCCTTTGTTTTCTATAATGAAGGTAAGACTTCACCCATGCAAGAGGAATGCCATTAATGTTGTAGCAGTTTAGTTGGCCAAGTTGAATTTCATGACCCACGCGATCAAAGACCTGACCAAGTACTAGAGTGTATCTACATCTACATCTACATGACTACTCTGCAATTCACATTTAAGTGCTTGGCAGAGGGTTCATCGAACCACAATCATACTATCTCTCTACCATTCCACTCCCAAACAGCGCGTGGGAAAAACGAACACCTAAACCTTTCTGTTCGAGCTCTTATTTCACTTATTTTATTTTGATGATCATTCCTACATATGTAGGTTGGGCTCAACAAAATATTTTGGCATTTGGAAGAGAAAGTTGGTGACTGACATTTCGTAAATAGATCTCGCCGCGACGAAAAACGTCTTTGCTTTAATGACTTCCATCCCAACTCGCATATCATATCTGCCGCACTCTCTCCCCTATTATGTGATAATACAAAACGAGCTGCCCTTTTTTGCACCCTTTCGATGTCCTCCATCAATCCCACCTGGTAAGGATCCCACACCACGCAGCAATATTCTAACAGAGGACGAACGAGTGTAGTGTAAGCTGTCTCTTTAGTGGACTTGTTGCATCTTCTAAGTGTCCTGCCAATGAAACGCAACCTTTGGCTCGCCTTCCCCACAATATTATCTATGTGGTCTTTCCAACTGAAGTTGTTCTTAATTTTAACACCCAGGTACTTAGTTGAATTGACAGCCTTGAGAATTGTACTATTTATTGAGTAATCGAATTCCAACGGATTTCTTTTGGAACTCATGTGGATCACCTCACACTTTTCGTTATTTAGCGTCAACTGCCACCTGCCACACCATATAACAATCTTTTCTAAATCACTTTTCAACTGATACTGATCTTCAGATGACCTTACTAGATGGTAAATTACAGCATCATCTGCGAACAACCTAAGAGAACTGCTCAGATTGTCACCCAGGTCATTTATATAGATCAGGAACAGCAGAGGTCCCAGCATGCTTCCCTGGGGAACACCTGATATCGTTTCAGTTTTACTCGATGATTTGCCATCTATTACTATGAACTGCGATGTTCCTGACAGGAAATCATGAATCCAGTCGCACAACTGAGACGATACCCCATAGGCCTGCAGCTTGATTAGATGTCACTTGTGAGGAACGGTGTCAAAAGCTTTCCAGAAATCCAGAAACACGGAATCAACCTGAAATATGTTACAGGATATAGTTAATGATACATTACTGGCCATTAAAATTGCAAGACCAGAGATAATAACAAAATTTTACTTATTTCACATATACAGTGTAGTAGGAAGAAGATATAATTAAATTTGCGGGTGATCTGCTGGAAGACAGGGTGTGAATTTTGTATAGAACAGTCTAGCTGCAGCAGTGACAATAATTTGGTCAGGCATTAACTCGAACTGAGGTTGGGTTATAAATATGGGTATGTCATTCCATGCTGCTTCAACCAGAATTGGTCTGTTGTAGTGGCTGGCACCAGCACACTATTCTCTGCTGCAGCATCAAGGGAAACTGCAATAATGATGACAGTACATGATTCTACAAATATTGCTGCACTGATGTATGGACATTTGACTTGCGGCAAAGAAGCCAATTTCCTGACTCGCTGTATGATCTTGTACAGCTGAGCGAACAATATGTCCATCTTCTTAGGCACTAGTCGCACAGGGCCACTCTGATCCCCTGTGGTTTGAGTATTGTTCTCCTGAACCATCAATTCAAAGTAACATGACAGTTAGGCGGTGGTGAACTACACGTGCAGCAGTGTCCAGAACAATAAACCACAACCCTTAAAGACACTGATCGAGCAGCCTTCAAATTCTGTCATATGCTGGTAGATGTTTCTTTTTCTTACATAAGACAAAACACTATACTGTCACAAACAACTGTATATTCAAATGTGATTTCTGAATGAGAAAACCACCCTATAGACTTCCCTTATATACAGAATGTACAGGGCATCACTTCTGTCTACTATGGGTGGTGGCACTGAAATGCTAATCATTTATGTGTTCGAGCATGTAGTACACTTCTAGGCTCCTCCATATTACTTTATAAGTAACTAAACATTTCGTAGTTGTTGGCAGATTATTGAAAACAGGCAGTCATCTGTGTGGACCAAAATAAATGACTAAGTCAATGGGAATAGCATTGTTCTTATTCTAAGTATGGATTCTGTAAACAAAGCTGATGATTTGAAAGAGACAAATTGTGAAATAGAAGAAGTATTAATTCAAGACACTTGAAATGTTGTCACAGTTTCTTTCTATCACTAGTTGATACTGTTGAATACGGTAAGCTAAGGTGCTGGTACTTAAGATAAACATGAGTTTGAGTACATATTTATGTATAAATTTAAAAATATCAATATTATCAAGCACTCATACAAAGTGTTTTGATTTTTAGGTAACTGGATCTGCAGATGTCCTGCAGTGCCTTCATGTAAAACTTGCTATTACATACAGGCTAGAAAAATGTATAGAACAAACCTTTAAATAATAATAATAAGAAGAAGAAGAAGAAGAAGAAGAAAGTTGATGAGTGGGTGCCAAGTTGAACTGTAATTTTGAATTTCTCGTTGCAATACAGGTCCTCTTGTAATTGGCTAGATAAGTCGGTTATCAAGTTGGAGGAGAGCCAGGTTGTACTACATCCATTGTGATCATCCCTCTGTGGAGTTATAATCTTCAGGTTGCAGACAGCTTTGCATCAGCACTACTTTGATATTGCCATATGATCATGGACATGCTTTTACATGAAGGAGGAAGATAAAAAAAGAAACCTCATGTTCAGACCTCACAGACCATGCTATTGCATACTCTGCCTCATAAGTCATTGGGTACTGGTATGAAGAGATATGTTCTTAGCATCCCGCTCTTCTGGCCATTAATATCAACTTACCCAAACTGGAACCACAACTTTTCCAAGTACAGTAGTTCCATTGTTGGCCTCATGATGCTGAGTGTACCCCATTCCAGTCTTCTCACCAACGCCAAATCCTTTACATTACCAGGAATTGAATAATGTCCTCCAAATAGCAGTAATAATTAAATACCCTGGATGATAGTAATAATGTAGCAATGGAAATGTTAATTTTGAGTTGACAAAAATACAATACTATGAATGGGTCACCAATTTCTCCTTCTGAAATTAAGAGGTTCCTGTCTGTTCGGAAAATTTAGAAAGCTCTGGAAAGATAGACATCCTGTGACTATCTGACCACCACAGCGTTAGATAACTTACATATAAAAGATTACACTTCAGGAGCTTACTCATGCAGAACTAATAGGGGAAAGAGGAGTTGTTACATATATCAAGATGGAATACAAGTTCAAAAACATTGATACAAGTAGATATTGTAGTGATCAGTACATAGAGGTGTATACTTGTGAATTTATACTGAAAAAAGTTCACTTTTAATTGTAAATGTGTATAGATCCCCACTGGGAATCTGAGCTATTTATGAGATATCTGGATTTCTTACCGTGCTATCCATCAGACAGCAGCTAGCGGTTAATAGCGTGCAGTGAATTCAGTATAAATTTTGTAAAGGATTCTGATGGGAAAAATGATCTGGAAATCTTGTTCTGATCCTCCAGTTTGATCTCAGTAATTAACTTTCCAGCACAGATGGAGAAAGACACAAGGACTCTAATTTGTAATGTTTTCTTTGTTGAAACTCAAACCAAGAAAATAACTGTTTATCCTGTAGAAAATGCCCTCTGATCATGATGCACTGTTTGTGCCTTACAGTTTGGATACTTCTCACTGCAAATCAATTAGAATAATTAAAGACTCCTGGACAAATGTTTTTAAGAACAGTGTACAAGTGAATATCCGACATGAAATTTATAATGAACCAAATGTGAACATAAAATTTAATGTATTCCATGATAAATTTATGTCATTATTTCAAAACACCATTTCCACATAAATTAATTAGAAAGGACGTTAAACAGCCATGAAAACAAGCATGGATCAATCGATGGATTACAGTACTGTAGAAGCCCGATGTACTGCGATCCAGTATACTGTGGATTCAGATATGACACTACATAAAATATGTTACCCAAAATAAACTATCATTTACGAATGATTTTTGCACTCTCAGTGTAATTTTTTAAAAAAGGAAAAAACCTTTGTACAATCTGCATGTAGGCTTTCTACAGTATAATTTATTACTGTAACCTCCGAGCTCTTTAAAAAAATAACCAAAATAGATGGGTGTAAACTAAACCTTTATTTTGTCGTATCGACATATGATTGTTGTTGGACAGAAGCTTTGAATACATATCTCACAGTTAACATTGTGACACAGTCAACAAAGTAACTCTGCAACAGCACTTGGGAATAAACGAAATGAACACAACCATCATGTGGGTCATGTATTATTCATTCATTCATTGTCTAGATTTCTGTGTACTTGTTACAAGATCAAAAAACAGAAAGCTTATTCTGGGGGTGATAAACTAAAAATTATTGATTGGTACAAAATTGTGAAACTAAAGTAATTTTATCACATGAATGTGGTGTACCTGAAGAAACAACTGGGATGGGTAAAAGAAGAGAAAAGACTTACAAGCTTTGTAAACACAGTTGAAAGTGATCTAGAAATGGAGAAAAGGGGATTAAAATAGAAAAAAACAATGATCTCAACAAATGTGTTTATAGGTGGTTAGGTGGTGAAGTGAAGGTGTGCCACTTCTGAGACCAGTTATTACAGTTATTAAACCCTAAGCTGAAAAAATTCAGTTTGATTTACATGCCAGCAAAGATTTTATAGTTCCAACAGATGGTTTTCAAAATGGAGATGTCACAATGAAATTCACAAAATGACCATTGAAGCAGAAATGAGATCCAGTGACAGTGAATCTGATTCACAGTTTCCTGAAATTCTACACAAAGAAATGGTAGATAAAAATTTAAATCATCATCAAGTGTATGATTGTGATGAAATGGCACTTTATTCTCGATTGCTTCCAACCAGAACTCTTGATACAAAAAGATCGAGAAGTAAGATGGGTTTAAAAATGAATAAAGACAGAATAACCTTCCTATTTGTCACAAATAAATCAGGTAGCCATAAGCTGAAAACTATTTGTGGAAGTAAAAGTAAAAGCCTGTTTCAAGCATGTAAATGGTCATCATTACAAATCATTTACAGGGATTCAAAGAATGCTTGGATGTAAATAATCTTCCATTTAATATACAACAAGAAGAATTAGTTCTTTTTATGAATGATGTTATTATTGTAATCAATCCAAAAATAAATACAGTAATAGGAGAAATGGTAAATGATGTTCTTAAAACTACCTTTGACTGGTTTTTTCAAATGGTCTCACTCTCAGTTTCAAATAGACACAATATTCAGTTCTGCACTCCTAGAGGTACTACATTAGTGATAACAAACAATGGAAAATCCAGGATGGACTGTAACAATATGTTATTATTGTAATCAATCCAAAAATAAATACAGTAATAGGAGAAATGGTAAATGATGTTCTTAAAACTACCTTTGACTGGTTTTTTCAAATGGTCTCACTCTCAGTTTCAAATAGACACAATATTCAGTTCTGCACTCCTAGAGGTACTACATTAGTGATAACAAACAATGGAAAATCCAGGATGGACTGTAACAATATGTTATTATTGTAATCAATCCAAAAATAAATACAGTAATAGGAGAAATGGTAAATGATGTTCTTAAAACTACCTTTGACTGGTTTTTTCAAATGGTCTCACTCTCAGTTTCAAATAGACACAATATTCAGTTCTGCACTCCTAGAGGTACTACATTAGTGATAACAAACAATGGAAAATCCAGGATGGACTGTAACAATATGTTATTATTGTAATCAATCCAAAAATAAATACAGTAATAGGAGAAATGGTAAATGATGTTCTTAAAACTACCTTTGACTGGTTTTTTCAAATGGTCTCACTCTCAGTTTCAAATAGACACAATATTCAGTTCTGCACTCCTAGAGGTACTACATTAGTGATAACAAACAATGGAAAATCCAGGATGGACTGTAACAATATGTTATTATTGTAATCAATCCAAAAATAAATACAGTAATAGGAGAAATGGTAAATGATGTTCTTAAAACTACCTTTGACTGGTTTTTTCAAATGGTCTCACTCTCAGTTTCAAATAGACACAATATTCAGTTCTGCACTCCTAGAGGTACTACATTAGTGATAACAAACAATGGAAAATCCAGGATGGACTGTAACAATATGTTATTATTGTAATCAATCCAAAAATAAATACAGTAATAGGAGAAATGGTAAATGATGTTCTTAAAACTACCTTTGACTGGTTTTTTCAAATGGTCTCACTCTCAGTTTCAAATAGACACAATATTCAGTTCTGCACTCCTAGAGGTACTACATTAGTGATAACAAACAATGGAAAATCCAGGATGGACTGTAACAATATGTTATTATTGTAATCAATCCAAAAATAAATACAGTAATAGGAGAAATGGTAAATGATGTTCTTAAAACTACCTTTGACTGGTTTTTTCAAATGGTCTCACTCTCAGTTTCAAATAGACACAATATTCAGTTCTGCACTCCTAGAGGTACTACATTAGTGATAACAAACAATGGAAAATCCAGGATGGACTGTAACAATATTATGAGAAGAAAAGTTGCTACTCATCATACAGCAGAGATGCTGAGTCGCAGATAGGCACAACAAAAGGATTTTCACAATTAAAGCTTTCAGTCATTGTCCTTCGTCAACAATAGACACACATATGCGCGCACGCACACACACACACACACACACACACACACACACACATGACTGCAGCAATGTGGTTTCAGTTGCCTGAGACTGCAGTCATGTGTGTGAGTTGCGTTTGTGTGTGTGTGTGTGTGTGTGTGTGTCTATTGTTGGTGAAGGCCAATGTCCGTCCCCGGTGGCTGAGTGGTCAGCACGACAGAATATCAATCCTAAGGGCCTGGGTTCAATTACCGGCTGGGTTGGAGATTTTTTTCCACTCACGGACTGGGTGTTTTGTTGTCCTAAGAATCATCATTTCATCCCCTCTAACGCGCAAGTCGCCAAAGTGGCATCAAATCGAAAGACCTGCACCCGGCGAACGGTCTACCTGATGGGAGGCCCTAGTCACACGACATTTATTTTATGAAGGCCAATGGCCAAAAGCTTTAATTGTGAAAGTATTTTTGTTGTGCCGATCACCAGCTCAGCATCTCCGCTATATGGTAACAACTTTCCTTCCCATAACATTGTTACACTAGTGATAAGTGTAACACATAATGAGGAAATAATAAATAGGGTGAACAAATTAAAAGTTCCACTTTCTGGTCACAGACGAGATAACTGGGCCTGACTGACTACCGTGTCATCCTCTGCCATGCAAAGACTTGTGGTCAGCACACTGCTGTCCCAGCTATTGTCAGATTTCTTGATCTTAGAAGTACCACTAATTGGTCAAGTAGTTCCTCAGATGGCCTCATGGGGCCATGCGCACCCAGTATCAGTCCTCCAACCAAGGAAAAAGTCTTTGGCAGTGACGGGAATCAAACTTGGATATCCCACATGGCAGTCAATCACACTGACCACTTAGCTGTTTAGAGGCAGACACTAAATAAGGTGGAAACTTCAAAAATTTTAGGTGGCCATACTGAGAAGAATTTAAACTAGGAAAAGTACATTTTGGAATTCCACAAACAACTTAGTTGAGCGACATTTGCAATTCAAGGCACGGAAAATCTTGGGGAGTGACAATCAATTACATGAATTTTGTGATGTGTGAAAATTGTTGTAGATGATCAGTATGTAGCCATATTTACATATGAATGTGAATGTAAAGTGACTCGTTCCACATCATTATGAATAATCATACAAATGATCCACAGACCATGGAACTAACTAACCAGCTTAGTTTTGTTGATGACATGGTTTTGTACTGATTGCCTGTAGTGCAGGTAAACTTCAATATTGAGTTTAAGAACTTAGGAGAACAAGTTTGAAGATATGCAGACTGAAAGAATGTGTTCATTGAAGAGAAAATTGTACAGATTTGCAATGAAATCATAGAATCATTGACAAGTACTTTTTTGTGTGACTGTGGTGTACAGGGGGGGGGGGGGGGGGGGGGATAGTTGAAGATAATTCCTTTGATCAATCTAATGACATCACTATAAACAAGATATCCCATTAATTATAGAAAAGTGACACACTTAACTCATAGCTGTCTACAACCGTAACCAGTTCACAATAGTTCTGTTGGAGTTGGTATTCTCAGGCCTTCTTCTGAAATTTGGACTGACTCACCCAGCCAGTTATAGGGGAACCTACAGTTTTACATGGAATCCAAACCATGATGCACATGACATTTTTCTCATTAACAAATAACTGGCAGGGGTGAAAGAATCTGCAAGTGCTAGAAAAAATTCTGGGGTCTTTTTATTTATAGCCTTGGACTTTTCCATGGAGCTACACAGCCACTAAACCACTGATACATTTTTTGAAAAATAGTTTTTGATTATTTGTGCAAACAGAAACTTTCATCTATATAAAATTTAGAAAGCACAGACTATCTGCTTATAATCTGTTGATTATTGTCAAAGTGGCAAACTAGTTTCAAGTTTTTAATAATAGACTTCAATTCAAGTAAAACATCATTATTGTATTTGTGCTGTTTTGTTAGTATTGATTTTGTTCTGTGGAGTTTTCCACACTGTAATATGTATGAAGAGGGGAAGATCTAATAATTATTAGAGCTTTTGCTTCTCAAAACAGGTTTGCAGTGTTAACTATCTGCT